>NC_140946.1:17779123-18979123 GCF_014529385.1 Adiantum capillus-veneris
ATAAGTGTCGCTATATAGAGACGCTCATAGCGACGTTTACACAGAAGTCTATAGCGACGCTTATAGCGACGCTCCAGAGCCATAAATAGCGACGGTTATAGCGACGCTCGAGAGAAATTTTTTTTGGTGGCAGGGCATTCAGCCACCCATCAACCATATTGTACTTGATTCACTTTTTTAAAAAAGTGCAAGGGTAGATAATAGACCCAAAATAGTCACCCACAAGACGCATTGTTTGCAAAATTGACAAGTGTAAAATTGACAATTGTACACATCATAGGCAAAATGAATTGATTGGCAAATGTAATAATGACAATTGTACAACATCATAGGCATAAAGAATTGATTGGCCAAATGAACTCCGGTGACAAATGTAATAATATACATGGTTCAAAAAGACGTATAAAATCCGTCTCATGATACATAAGCTATGAGAAACCCTAAACTAATGCTATCTAGCTACGACTAAACGGACGTCGTCTAGTCAGACGTCTCATCGCGTCCAAGCGGCGTATCTGTCGGATTTTGCAAAAAAAGACAATAAGACAGCTTTCAGTAAGTATAAACATATAACGACATTTATAAAACAATACAAAAAATAGAAAAGAGTAAACCCTGATACTAACCATGCCGCCGCGAGAACTGAGAATGTCCATCAGGGCGTTTAAGCCCTTCCTGCCTGCGTACTCGCGCTCGTACGGTGTGGGATCACGTCCTGTCATCGACCACTGTCAAAACATACAAAGATTTCATTATGTTAGAATTAAAAAACTTATAAACCCTAAACTATCGAACATAAAGAGCAATGCAAAAACGCTAACAAAATTGGCCTCAAATGATGCCCATCCACCGCTCCCCAAGTGGTACGAGCTCCCTGCCTCTACTCGCGCTCTAGCTGCATCCTTTTGTTGCTTCCACTTGTCGGGATTCTCGCGCGCTGCTTTCTTCGCATTCTTCCAATCTTCTTTGGCCAGCCAATCTGGCCTGTTCCACCCATGCTTGATTGCTTTTTGCACTTCGGAACGCTTTTGTTTGCAGTATTCGCGCATTCGAATCTTCATCAGGTCTTCATTGAAGCGCTGATCCCGTGTTGGAACGGGAAACTCATCATGAAGTATGCTGATGACTCTGTTTTTTAAATCACTTGGTACTTCACTCCATTTGTTTAGTATGTAGTGTCTAAACAGCTGAGAGCAAAAACTACGCATGCGCGAGATCACCTTCTTGCCGTCATCATCCATGATGATGCCGCCGCTGAAGTCGACGGAGTAAGGCAAGCCCTCTGGCCGGTGACGTGTGAACCTGGGTGTCCCAGCAGGGGTCTCTAGCGGCGTGTCGATGGGGGTACGGACGTCAGGTGTCTCCACTGGCGTCTGGGCCCCAAAGCGAGGAGTGTCGAGTGGGGTGGCTCCTGGCGGAGTAGGTAGAGGTGTGTAGCTGCTAGGAACAGTCAGCCGCGCAAAACCTGGCGTAGATGGCGATGTTGTGGCTCGTGTGGGGGCGGGCAAAGAAGGGGAGGGTAAAGAGCCTCGTCGAACACGAGGCGGTGTGGAGGCATCGGCGGCGGAATCCCCACAACAACCGCCACCGCCACCACTAGAGCGCCGGTGTTTAGACGAGTGTGAAGATCGTCTCGTCGACGCCGAAGCTTCGGAGCGCGCCGAATGCTCCAAAAGAGAGGGTCGAGATGCGGATGGAGTAGGAACACGCGATGATGCGCCAGAGCGATGACGCTCCACGTACCACTGTCTCTGCTGCGGTGACAAAGAAGAAAGAAACTCCTCATCATCCATACCTGCATTAAACACACAAATATTTAAACTTAATATTGAATGAATAGAGTAGACAATGACGCAAAGACCATTAAATACAATGACGTAATGACGCATATAAATACAATGACGCAATGAATTGAGTGATAGAAGAGGCAAGTCGAAAACTCAGAATTTTCAATCAAAAGATGTGAGCGCGAGTAGAAAAGAGCGTTATACACCATGGAAGGTACTTAGAGAGCCAGAGCTTTTACAACACGGAGCAAAATTGTTCAAATACAATATTTGTGGCTTTAAGAGATCTCTCTCTCATCCTCGCATAACTCAGCATAACTTCCTATATCTATATAGAGCTCTCCGTTTAAACACATATCCTCTGTTTCATTTTGTAGCTCCTCTGCATGCACCCCATATAGAGTAGTAGCATCTTGATGCTCGTCTGGCACCACCGCAGCGGCTTCTGATTGAGCATCTTCTCTGATCTCCTCCATTGATGCCGTTGTGATTGGCACATGGTAGCCTTCATACGTCCTTGCACTACGAGGGGCTACCTCTATGACGTACCACCAGTTTGATGTAGACTTTGTAGGATGAAATATTACCTGCCAGAGCCACATAACTTACATGAGAGCTTTCAAGCACATAACTTGTAAAAGGGGGATGTTAACTATTTACATACTTACTTGTTCACAATGCTCGGGTAGTACGAAAGTGTCTCTTAGGTTAGTCCATTTCTTAGTAGAATCCACCTCAAGAAAACCAGACTCTCCTCTACGAACAGTAGCGTTGCGACCCTCCATGATTATCTTGAACCATTGCATGTCGAACAAGTCGACAAAAAATCCTCTGTAATCAATCCTCAAAATCTCTTGTAGCGTGCCAAAGTAAGTGAGTTCTGCCACCACAGGATCTGCATCAGAGGAACGTCGTCGACTAGACTGTTCAAATTTTGCCATGATTCCACAATCTTGAGTAAAACCCTTTTTGTCGATCCGTTCCACCCTAGAATGTCGACCTTTACACCATGCTGATGTGTATGACTTATACTACAACAAACAAAGATTATGAGTGGCCGTTCAAACGTTTAGAAATAAAGTCACTAGCTAGTCGTACATTGCAAACTTACCTTGGTCGCGCAACCCCGAGAGTACTCCCACTCTTCCTCAGTCACTTTGTCACCGCATTGTTGTGCACTTTTCAATTGGTTGTGCAACCATCTTAAGCTCATGAATGTTGGTAGGCTCTCCAGAACCGTCGGATAGTGCATCGGTGGTCGTCTTCCCCGTCTCCACCCGATTCGTGTCCTTTGTCGCTCTTGCTTTGCATCCTCATATTGTGAAATTCACTTTTGCATCACTGGATTGTGAAGCATGCAAAATCGGTTGATTTTAGCCTCTAGATCTTCCGTCATCTTCTTCTCAACACCGAGATTGCACATGACAATCCCAAATATGCGCTCATCATCTATGGTTCGCCATAGCGTGTCCCGGGCTTTATCAAATCCGTCTAGCCACTCTCCAATGTACACTAGGGACTCTGATACCAACCAACCTTCTGCCATGCTATCCTCCAGACGTGCCTTTTGACGCACATATCCCTTAAGCGTTTTCATGAAACGTTCTAAGAAGAACATCCATCTGGAATGAACTGTGCCAGCTATTTCCACCTCATCAACTATGTGAACAAGAAGATGCACCTGAATGGTTAGCATGGTAGTAGGAAAATGTTTCTCAAACATGCACACAAGCTCCGCAGCATTTAGTTTGGCGAATGGTATGGAGTCTACGTTGATCTCCTTTTGTGAGATCCATTGCACTAGCTTTGCAAGTTTGTAGATTGTGTTACGGATGTCGAGAGAAAACATCCCTCAATGGCAACCGGTAAAATAAACTGTAAAGTATGTGCAGCAATGATATTAAAGTCCACATTTTATGCAATGATATTAAAGTCCACTATGAACGTACCTGACACATTTTATGCCAATCGTGTGACTTCAAACCGGTAAGCTTTCCTTCTTTAGTAAAACACGTTCGGAGCGAGTGCATTACGCCAGTGGGGGTCCGCAAAGATCGAATGGTCTCTTTTACTTTGCGTTCTTGGGCTCCTGTGAAAATCCATGGTGCTTTAGGGAGTTTTATCGATCCATCAGACGCTGTTTGCGGCCAATATTGCTCCATACGATCCACATTTCTAAGGTCAACTCTGGCTCCCAAAGTATCTTTCTTGCCGGTCAGATGGTCCCATAGTAGATTACCCACATTCTTGAATATGTGCATTGGATCGAGCAAGTGATTGATCATGAGTCGGGGCCAGTATGGTAACTCGTACCATAGAGATAGTCTCTTCATCCCTGGAGGCAATCCGTCATCGCACATCTCCTTCTGCTCTAACCATGCTTGTGCAGACATCCTTGGTGGCTCTCTTCCCAAAAAGCCGTCGCGTAACACATGATTCTCTGGAAGATACGCTTGATGACCTTCGTAGATTTGCTTCTTCAGTGAGGGCACCCTACGTGCATTCAGTCTAGGTCCACATGTGACACATGCTCTGTATCCGCTTGTTTGAAGCCCTGCATGTATACACATGATAATAGATCAACTATGGGAAAAAACAAGATTTACAGTGTCTGAGTGAGGAGTGTCAATAGATCACCTGAGCATTCTGTTAGCCCGGGATAGTCATGCATGGTCCACATTAGAATGCCTCTGATCAAAGCATTCCGTCGTCCTATGTGTCGGCTCATATCCACCACCTCTATGCCAATCCACAATTGTTGTAGCTCTTCCAATAGTGGACGAAGATACACATCCATATTCTCCACTTTATATCGCCCTGGCACAATCAAGCTTAGCCATAGGTGCCCCTTCTTTGTAGTCAACCACGGGGGAATGTTGTAGTTGACGATGACAACGGGCCATACACTGTAAGATGTTGATCTTTGACCAAATGGATTTACGCCATCCATAGCCAGGCCTAAGCGCAAATTTCGAGCTTCCCTGGCAAAATCCGACCATGCTCCATCTATATGTTTCCAGGCTGCGCAATCTGCAGGAATTCGTAGCACACCATCCAAAGATTTATTCTCCTCATGCCATGATGCTAGGGCGGCCATGGACTTACATTCGAAGAAATGCTTGATGCAAGGAAGCAGAGGAAAATGTCGCAAAACCTTTTGTGGAATTTTTGTCCCGTGGAGATCTACTCGATATCTTTCGGAATCACATTTCGGACACTTCTCCATGTCTATGTATTCCCCTCTGAAAAGAATGCAGTCATTAGGACAAGCGTGGATAGAATTGTAATCCATCCCCAAGTTTCGCAAAATCTTTCTTGCTTCATCTCGGGAATCTGGCATCACATTGTTAGCTGGTAGTATGTGCTCTTTAAGCAATCTACACAACATAAAAATACGATACACTCGTGTAAAAATCTATCAGATCATTATACATTTAGAGTTTTATTAAAGTAAACTAATTGTAATAGATCACCTGAAAAGCGCTGTGACGCTAGTGTCACTCCATCCAAACTTTGCCTGCATGTTGAGAAGAACCAGGAGTGCTTTCAATCTAGACATCCGTGCTCCATTATACAATGGCGTATCGGCTTCACTTTTCATATCATCATAGATAAGCCTTTCTGAATCCATGATCGTCTCGATCATTTCATCAATCTCGGGCTCAAACATTGCCTCGTTGGGAATGTGCTCTGCATGATCATCCCCCGAGCTGTCAGAGGCTACATCTTGTGGCCTCACATATGCTGCTTGACCAAAGCGCCTACGAACACGTCTATTGGGTTGCAAGATTGCTGCTTGTTGGCCAGCATCAGAGCCCGACGAGTTATAATTAGCAACAAATCGATCTATAATAGATGGATCGAACTCGCCAAATTCGCGAACGTGCTGCAAAGAAACACGTCTTGTCCGTCGCACAGAATGCTTGCATTGATTACAAGGACATAAGACCCTCGTTGAGAGATAGGTGTTTCGGTTGGACGGTCCCACATCCTCGTCACTACTCATAATGAGGATAAAAATCTTATAACCTGGACAACAAATTTAATATTCTATTGGCATTCTTCGTCTTATCTCTCTCTCTCTCTCTCTCTCTCTCTCTCTCTCTCACACACACACACACACACACACACACACACACACACATTCTCTAGTCATGTCCAATCCCCGCACACCTCGGTCTAGAGGTGCACGGAGATCAGAACCACCGGGTTATAATCTTGTCTTTATTGGTCAATGCCTATATTTGTGGGTACAAGAAATCTACAGACCCACGTCTACATGATACTGCATGTAGTGGACAAAACTCCTTTGCCTCTTCTCTAGCTGTAGCACTTCACAACATCTTAATATCTTTTCATTGTTCGTCTAACTCTAAACCCTAAACCGTAAGTAATTCTTGCGTGGACTCGATCTAACGTAAATAAACGTAAATCTAACTAAAAATAAACCTAAATCTAATTTAACGTAACTCTACATCTAACCTAATCTTTAACGTCTTTTGGGATAGTTTCCTACGACGTTAAAACTCTCTTCTTCTTGTGTGTGTGTGTGTGTGTGTGTGGGTAAACCTAAATAAACCTAAGTCTAATCTAATATAACATAAATCTAAATCTAACGTAAATTATGTCATATTAAAAACAAAGAACTAAACTAACAGGGATTATAATTAAGAACCTTAAAACTGATTTAACACATAATTTTTCACATAACTCGGCAAGAGTTGGCATTCTCATCACTAAAGATGTGAGAGTTTACTTCCGGCGATGACGCTGCCTCATCTCCATCCACATCTGATGACAACAATTGGCCCTTTGGACCGTTCTTGCTCTTGTTACTAACTTTGAAGTTGCTGTTGAATGACTAGAGGTTGTCTAGATGGTCATTGTCGGGGATGTAGTGACTCTTGCCGCCCTGAAGATCCACCTTCTTCCCTATCTTCTGAAGACATTTCACCAGTACTTTTGGATCGACGGAGCCCACCATGAGTGAAGGTAGCAATACCCTATATTCCATTGAGGGATTTCTTCACCCGCTTCATGCAAGCATCGCAGTCTATGGAGACCTAAATCTAATCTAATATAACGTAAATCTAAATCTAGCGTAAATAAACGTAAATCTAACTAAAAATAAACCTAAATCTAATCTAATTTAACATAAGTCTACATCTAACCTAATCTTTAACGTCTTTTAGGATAGTTTCCTACGACGTTATAACTCTCTTCTTCTTGTGTGTGTGCGCGTGTGTGGATGTGTGTGCCAATAAAAAGAGATAAATGGTATAACCTTTCTATCACCCATGCCAAGTATGATAGATTGGTTATGCCATTTCCCTCTTGAATAATAGGTCTTGAGTTCAACTCCTTGTCGGCTAGATCTTAGGTCTTTTAATTTTAATTAGTTTCCTACGATGTTAAATTAGTTTCTCTCTCTTTCTCTCTCAATGTGTGTGCGTTTTTTTGTTTATGCATGTTTTCTCTCTCTTTTCCTCTCTCAATGTGTGCGTTTTTTGTTTATGCATGTTCTCTCTCTCTTTTCCTCTCTCAATGTGTGCGTTTTTTGTTTATGCATGCTCTCTCTCTCTTTTCCTCTCTCAATGTGTGTGTACATTCTTTGTTTATGTATGTGTGTGTGCGTTTTTGTTTATGTTTGTACTCTTTCTCTCTCTCTCTCTCTCTCTCTCTCTCTCTCTCTCTCTCTCTCTCAAGAAAACACTATGTGTGTGTGTGTGAGAGAGAGAGAGAGAGGGAGAGAGAAAGAGGGGAAGGGAACATGAGAGTGAGGAGAGGGAAGGAGCATACCTGGCTCTCCTTCCTCTCCTCGTGTGTGTGTGTGTGTGTGTGTGTGTGGAGAAGAAAGAGAGAGAGAGGGAGAGTGTTACCTGCTCCTTGCTTGAGGGCGCCGAAAAACTCAGATCTGAGATCTGAGTTTTTGGGCGCTCTTTGTTATTTTTTTTAGCCCAGCCGGCGTCGCTATGAGCGTCGCAAATTTACTTGTAAATTTGCGACGCTCATAGCGACGCCGGGAATTTTTTTTTTTGAGCGTCGCTGTGTGAGCGTCGCTAATATGAATAACCTCTTGTAGTGTGAGCAAGTTATTTTTTATTTGCTGCATTTTCAGAACCAAGATTGAGCCATTCAATAATTAGAGAAATGCAGGCCTGTCTAGCAAACAATGCCATTCCTGTACCGAGCTGTTTATCATTAAAAAGTCTCATATAAATGCATACATAGAACTAGTTGGATGGGAAGGGTAAGACAATCACCTGCATCGCCCGCTCCAGATCTGCCAAACTGGAGTAGTTCTTGATCTATTCAAACCAAATGATCACCACCAGTTTGCTCGACCTCAAAACTTCACACAACCTCCATAATACTGTTAAGCACAAAAACTCTTTCTCTCTCTCACACTCTCTCTTTCTGTGTGTGTGTGTGTGTGTGTGTGTGGGCTGTTTTGGGGACGGGGGGGTTGTTTCTGTTGACTACTGATGCTGCAATCAGTTAAGGTTTCTTCTTTCAAGCCTAGCATGCAAAGTTCTCACCTCCATATTTACGCAAACGCATTTGTGTTCTGTAGGCTGTTGTTGAATATGCAGAAAATCACTTGATCATTCTGAACCTCAAACAAGGTCATTTAGAGCAGACAAGGGCACTGCCTTTATACTTGTAGTAATAATATGAATATTTTATATTATTTATTAAATTGATAACTTTTTATTTATTAAATTTTCTATTTCTTGAATTTTGAGTTTGTTTTATAGATAGTATGATTTAAAATTTTTGTAATTGCATATTAATTTTTTAGTAATTTATAATTACATATTATTCTATGATATATTTGTATTTTAAAAAGTATTATTATTTATGTTTCTATAATGTACTTTTTTTTTTAGTTTTTTCAAATTTAATAAATTAGTAAAATAAGATAATGATAGTTTGATAATTTTTACAAAACTATATTTGATATTTGTTGAATTTTGAGTTTGTTTTATAGATAGTATGATTTTTAAAGAATTTATAATTGCATATTATGTTTTAATAATTTATAACTACATATTATTTTATGACATTGAAAAAAAATCCCTTCGGTATACAAAGGATTTCCCACATTGATTTATGAATATCTATCTCCTCAACCATCATATTCCCACCTTCTTGAACATGTTATCGACCCGTACGGATTATTCTTGGGGTCCTCGATGACTTTGCGGGATGTTTTTTGTCGGATATTTTGGTCGATGTGATGCATTCTCTTCCTCACATCTCACTGTGGTAGCATGTTTTTGCTTCCTAGAAATTGTAATATTATCTCCCTCAATATTTCTACCTAGGTGTGCGTTACTTCAACCATCCACCTCATTCTACCCATTGTAAATATATCATTAACTTTCTAGTGATTACTAACACTAACCACTAATATACTAACACAAAATAGCCATTGACCTAACCATAAAAGAAACTTCATCTCAAGACATGTCCATAGTAACTCTCTCTCTCTCTCTCTCTCTCTCTCTCTCTCTCTCTCTCTCCCCCCCCCCCCTTCCTTAAAACTCTACTTTCACCTTATCTACCATTAATAATACTCTCTTTTGAGCCCACATCATTGACTCAAGCAGACAAAGAAGGCCCGCAATGTTTTGATATTTTTAAAAAAAATCATAATCTTGATTTGTTAGCTTGTAAATTAGGATTTCTAATAGCCTTAATGAGAGGCCTCCAACCTATAAACATGCCCCTCTCCTTCTTGTAAAGAAGGCCCAATATCTCACATAGCACCCCAACACTCTATGCGGGAGGAGAGACTAAGGTGTAGCAACCACTTTGTGAGCTTCACTTTTGATGTTAGAGAAGCTTTTAAGCTACACATTACAAGTGAGAGAGCATGAGTTCAAAATCTCAAAACCACTATTGTATATGTTCCTCCATCATCAATGAATTGAGGTTTGGTGTATCAAAGACGCAAATCGATGTTCAAATCTTTGTCCTTCCACTTGTGCAATACGGTTTGGTGAATTCAAGGTGACTTGTGTATTTTAAGTTTTTATCATTTGATCTTGTTTGAGAAAATGTTTTAGTGTGTTTTCATTGCCAATTTTGTGTCCATTGTAAGAGGGTATTGTGGTGAGAGGTCTCCCACACCCTAAGATAGTGTGTGTGTGTTGGCAATGTTTAACATTCACTAAGCATTGAGTTAGCTTTGCACAAGCTCTACGATAGAATCATAATGAACCATCTCCATTTGCAAGTCACAAACAAGGTATTGTACACAAGTTCCATTTCTCTCTCTCTCTCTTTCCATTGCTCTAGCTCTCTCTGCTCCATTTTGTGTGTGTCTTAGTGTGAGGTTGCTTTGTGTATGTTTTGTGGTGCATCTCCTTGGTTGTGACAAAACTCTCCTGCGTCATTAGAAAAAGTTTGGACTCAAAAATGGGCCTTGTAAGAATTGTTGATGTGGCATAGCTTTCAAAAAGTTGGGATCGGTAATTTTTTTGCAAATAAGATCCAAACTTATCGGAGGTTTGATATTTAGAATCTACTCTTCAAATGCTATCTATTGATATATAGCATGCATGTATCGGACATTGCCTTCACGTGGATCTAGAAAAAATGATTTTAGATTACCGTAACGATAACAAAACCTGGCTGATTGAAATAACTTTCATAGAAGTCATCCAAACTTTTCGGACCTTGGCTCTTTAGAATCCATTTTTCAAGAACTTTCCAATGATAGGTCATATCATGGGGTTCTAAGTAATATTTAGAGGGGTCTACCGGGTTGTTTTCTTTTGTACAACTTTGATGATGTGGCACTCTTAAAAGGCCCAAAAATGAGTTCAAAATTTTTCTAATGTCTAGTTCGCATACCATAACTAGGTTGTGCCCCTGTCTTGTTTGGGTTTGGGCTGTGGGTTTGTTGTTGTGTTGTGCTTGTCGTTGCCCCAACCCCAATTGAGCAGCACGAGAGCCTTGAGGGGTGTTTAGAGGTTTCCTCTCTTGTTGCCCACCCCGGACCGCCTCAATTTTGGTGCCCCCACTGAGGAGGGCTTGTGTATGTTGTTGTGAATACTCATCCTTTAGAGTAATCAAGTAGCATGCATGAATCAAGAAAATTTGCATGACCCGTGTGTTCCCATTGTAAGGCAAAAGGTATATATCATTGTAAGCACAAAATTACAATTTCAACGAGTAATTTGTAGAATTTTGGGCGCCTCTTAGGTTGGTCGAGATAAACGCTTTAGTAAATCCTTTTATTTTTCCTCTCATTAGGTACGACCTCAGTTTGGACATCTATATTTTTCTTTTGTTTTAAGCATTAGATCATGCATAGATCATGAATAATGGCCCAAGAATAGAGTATTTTCCCTTCCATTTTACTCCACACATTAGAATTAACATTGCAATTAGTAGAAAGATCCATTTTCAACAACTTATGGTGTTCATGTTTGGTGCCCAAAGAGTAGGAGAAATTCTTGCATCACCAAACCCTGTCATCTTGCCTCTTGTGGACTATCATAGGTCATTTGATGTGCATGTTTTTTATTTCTTGTAGAATAGATTGCAACTTAGAAAACATTATTGTGTAAATATTTTTAAGAAAGAAAAACAAAAACGTGTTGTCACTTTGAAATTGATTCAATGGGGCTCAATGCCAATCTCTTTTTTGGAGAGCCTGGCCAGGATGCCAAGCTATTTCTAGCAAAATGGCTTGCCGCATAAAAAGTGTGATAAGAGATGAGGAACTCTTAGAAATGTTTGAGGTAGTTCTGAGGAAAGATGCTAGCACTTGGTTTGACTCTCTATCTTAGGAGATTAAGGGAAGCTATAACGAAGTCATAGATCATTTCAAGTGGTACTTATTTGACCCCCAAAACACTCAAAAGCTATGGCAAGACAACGTTTCTCACAAGCAAAAAGACTTAGATGACTACTACATGTATAAACAAGAGTTTCTACGTCTTTGGGCTGTATGGGTGAGAAATTTTGCTAACCCTGGTGATGGTACAGAGTTCGTAAAGAAGGAGAGGTTCATATCCAATCTCTTTTCCACACTAAAGGTAAAAGTTGAGGCAGGTGCACCTGCTACCTTTGATGCAGCTGAAACTAGGGATGTTGAGAAGTATAGGAAACTCAAGTGTCTATGAGGAGAGGTTCCAATAGAGGGTCCTAGAACTAAGGAAAAATTGCAAGCATCAACATCCAGAGAGATTCCTGAGGTAATGTCTGAAGTGATTGAGAAGTTAAATGAATCTTGAAGCAACCTGTCAATTCATCTTGCACAAGCTATAGGTCCAAAGGGACAAGCAAAGAAGTCAGAAGAGTGAGAGCCACCGCAACCTAGGAGAGTCTTGCAATGTTGGAATTGTGAAGAGTCTAGACATGGGATGTATAATTGTCCTTGGCCCCGTGGGGAACCAGGGACACCTAACTTGAATTACCCACTGATGAATGCAGGTGAAGGAGCTAGTCAACAACCACGGCTTTTTCAAAGACCAAATGGGGCAAGACCACCTCCACAAGGAGTGGAAGGAGTTCCACCTTTGCCAAACCCAAATGTGCATGTGGTAGAGGTGACAAATTTAAAAGAGATTGACATGGAAGCAAATGGCATTAAGCGTGGCCGAGGAAAAGGTAAGGAGAAACAAGGAGTTATGTCACAAACTGACCACAGATGAGAAAAGAAGGCGAAGGAGACCAAGGAAGCTAAGCGAACTTGATGTCGTATCAGCCTCCAAGACTTCCCTCTTGGGCATGGTATGGCTCCATACAACTTGCTGGAAGACATGAAAGGTAAGGGTCTTGATATCTCATGGCCTCAATTTCTTGTATTATTTCCACAAGTTAGGACGGATTTAACGAAGGCAGTTAGCACTAGGAGAAAGATAAAAGAGAGTGTGCCTGTTGCAAAAATTACACAAGCTAAAATAAATGAGGATATTACACCTATGCTAGATTGTTACATCAAAAGAAGATTAATTAGGAAAGGTCTAGTGGATGGGGGTGAACAAATTTGCATCATGACAGAAGGACTCATGCAAAGACTAGGCATGCACATCCATGAGACACCTGAAATCAAAGTCAAGATTGCAAACAATAGCAAGGCTAGGTGTGTAGGCATTTGTAAAAATGTTTTTGTGGAGGCCTTTGGCATTAAGAACGCGATGGATTTTCATGTTATGTCAACCAAGGGAAGTGGCTATCCATTTATCCTAGGAAGACCATGGCTAATGAAAATGCGAGCTTTGCAGGATTGGAAAAGTGGAAAGTTGATTTGCAGGAATGAAAATCATAAGAAGGTTGTCTTTGATATGAAGGAGCAACATCAAGAGGAGCTCCATGAAGAATCATCTCAAAGTGAGACGGAGGAAGAGTGGACTGATAGCACTTCAGAAGAAGAAGGTAGCGATAGCACTACGGAAGAGGATTCTTCGATTGAAGTCATGGGGGTAAGGTTTAAGCCTACCATCCAAGAGACCTCTTGTCAAGGTTTGGAGGAAGTAGGTTCCCAAGAGAACCAAAATGTGCAAGATGAAGGAATGTTAGAAGGTATGTTGTCTACAACACTTACAAAGGATGAAAAGAGGAGTTCAAATGTTGCTAAGGAAGTTTTCTAAGCTTTTTGCTAAAGACTACACCGACGTGCGTGGAGTAGATGATGTTCAACACAAGATTGATCTAAAGCCAGAGGCCACACCTAAGGCTCAAAAGCTACAAAGGCTAGGAGTCATCAAGGAGTAGGCTTTAGTCAAGGAGGTAAGAACGCTTATAGCAGCAGGTTTCATTTATCCAGTGGAGAATTCAGAGTGGGTCTCTCCTTATCTTGTCACTCCCAAGAAGAACGGCAAGTGGAGGGTGTGTGTGGATTACCGTCCACTGAATGAGGCAACAAAAAGGGATTACTTCCCCCTCCCATTTCAGGATGAGATACTAAATGAGTTGGCTGGTCATGAGAAGGTACACTGTGTGTGATGGCTACTCCGGTTACTTTCAAATAGGGATTGCATTGGAGGATCAATTGAAAACAACCTTCATCACTCCTTGGGGTTGTTATGCTTTCAGAGTCATGCCATTTGACCTGACAAATGCTCCTGCAACTTTCCAACGCTTCATGAACATGGTGTTGCATTCTTTGGAAAGTCCATTAGGGTTTTCATTGATGATTTTTGCATTTATAGCTCAAAATAATTACATCTACAAAGGGTAGAAGAAGGATTGAAGAAGCTTTATGACATGGGAGGTCAACTCAACCCCAACAAGTGCCACATAGCTGAGGATGAAGTGATCTTGCTCAGTCACAAGGTTTCTTGTAAAGGCATTGAGGTGGATCCTTCAAAGAAAAAGGCTCTTATTGAGCTCCCATCACCCAAGAATCTCAAAGAGGTCATCTGATTCATTCAAAAGGTGAAGTATCTATCATGCTTCATTCACTTAGCCTTGGAGTTACTTCACCCCTTGCAGAAATTGACACAATAGTCGAGTTTGTTTGGTCTGATGAGCTTGAAGAATATTTTTGTAACATCAAAATCATTCTGTTAGAACTACCAATACTTATGTCTCCTTGTTGGGAGTGCACATTCTTTGTTGACTCTAGTGTTGGGAAAGAAACAATTGGTGTTGTTTTGCTACAACAAGATCCCCATAGAACCAAGATGTGGCCCATCTACTTTTCTAGTAGGGTCATAAATTCTTTGGAGAGAGCCTACATGAAGGCAGAACTCATTATGCTTTCTCTCATGTTTGCGGTGAGAAAGTTTAGATCTTACTTGCTACCAAAACCTTTTGTAATTCTCACTACAAAATAATTGTTCCCTTGGCTGTCATCTCAAATTAATCTTAGTACTAGGATCTCAAAAAGGATTATGGAGTTGCAAGAGTTTCAATACTCTTTCAAGGTAGAAGATAGTGTGCGTGCACAATTGGCATGGATTCTCACTTATAGGGTGCATGAAAAGGAGATTAAGGTGCCTGAATTAAAGACCCTAGCATTGCCACCACCAAAAAGTATTCCTAATTATTTTACCTTGTTCATTGAGGGAGATTTTTGACGAGCCACAGGAAAAGCAGGAGGAGGGCTAGTGTTGCTCAACCCAAGTGGAGGGGTAGTCATGAAAGAGAAGGTCAATCTACCAGGTTCAGCTAGCAACAATGAAGCGGATTAGGACACCCGACTTCATGGTTTGAAGATGGGCATTAGTCAAGGTATACAACGTCTCATGGTAAAGGGCCGGGATGCACTTCTCATCGTGAAGCAAATCTTAGGCATCTGGGCATGCCATAATGAAAGCTTAAGGACAAAATTTTATGCCATTATTAGGTTGTTTAATCCGTTTGAAGAAGTGCAACTATATCATATTCCTAGGAAACAAAATAAAGATGCCAATTTACTTGCACAACAAGCAGTTACATGTTTTGAGAAAGAAGTACTAGTCATCATGGTGGAAGCAACTGTCAAGCAACCAAGATACCAAGGATTGGAGTCATTGAATTCCATTATTGGCAACATTTTGGAGGGAGATTTTCCACAAGATTTCACAAAATCTCAGAAGAGGAGACTCATGAAGAAGGAAAGTGTCTATCTCTTCCTAGAAGGTTCCCTCTATCAAAGAGGGAAGGATCAAGTGTGCAGAAGAGTACCAACTATCGAGCAAATTCTTTCTAGCCATTCTAAAAGGTTTGCATGAAGAGGCATGTGGTGGTCATTTTGTCCAAGAATTCACTGTGAAGAAGATTTTTCTTGCGGGGTATGTTTGGCCAAGACTGCATGTGGATGTTTAACATTGGTGTAAAAGCTGTCACAATTGTCAAGTAAAATGAAAATAGAAGGTTGGTGCATGGCCCAAGGAAAATAGTGCTTGCAAATGGACCCTTTGAAAAATGGGGCATCGATGCTATGGGTCCTCTTCCTATAGCAAAAATGGAAACTCTACATTCTAGTGGCTGTAGATTACATGACTAGGTGGGTAGAGGCTCAAAGTGTGGCAATGGTAAATGAGAAAACATTGAGCAAGGTTTGTCTACACTAATAATTGTTGTAGATTTGGCACACCTCTGGAGATTGTTTTTGATAATGGTCCAGGATTCAAGAAGGGTTTACTCAAAGAAGTTTGTGAAGAGCTTTACATTCTACATCGTCATAGCACACCCTACTACCCACAGTCAAACGGTTTGGTGGAGAAGACTAATGGTGTCATTGCAGGAATCATTAGAAATATGGTGCAAAACAAAACAAAGTTATGGGATGACTTCTTGGATGGTGCCTTGTAGGCATATCGAACCACATATAGGGAGGCTTTGCAGCCTATCAAGCTCAACATCCCAACAATACAGTTTCATGGCAGAGGTGCACAAGATGATCAAGAGGTATGGATGGATTGACTTCTTACACTAGTGGAGCTTGAGTGGAAAAGAGAAGCAACTTACGAGTGCTACAAAAGAAAAGCTACACAAGCAAAGGAGAAGCTTGACAAGAAACTCAAGGACAAGGCATAAAGGAAGGAGAGCTTGTGCTAAGGTATGACAATCGACTTGACAATCATTTTGATGCCAAGTTTGAAACTAGATGGCAAGGGCCATACATAGTCAAGAAGGCTTTCAATTCAAGTTACTATTAGCTTATGGACTTGAATGGTAAACATCACTCTAGGAAGGTAAACGGGTATCGCCCGAAGCCCTATTTGAGTCACCTTCTACCAAAGGATCTACCAAAGAACTGTGAAAGACCAACTATCTCATGTAAGTTTTGTTGCATGAAGCATGAATGTGACAAAAATCCAGACAATGAAAATCCTGTCAAGGGACCATATATCATAGAGGACTCAAAAGCACTCTCTTTAAAAAAGATTCTTTATGATGGTACATGAATATACCAGCATCCTGGGGGAGGGCTAATGATAGCCGTTTTTTGGATATCCAAAATTTCCATAGCGAGCTACCTTACCCTACCAAAATCACGTAACACTGTAGCTATTCTTACCTTTTCATTGCACATAGACGTGTGTGAGTTAGGGGACTTTCCCCATATCTTCTTAAAACCCTCGGCTAACTAGTCACTGGGCTAGTTAAGCCAAAAAAATAAACAAAAACAAAAGCCAAAGTATATTATGGCCCATTGGTGGGTAAATATTTCATTGTATATAGGGCCTAAAAATAGGAAATTTTCATAATTATTTTTGTATTTATTTAAATATTTCTACCTAGGTGTGTGCTATTTGCCTATGTATGCTATGTACATTGACTCACCATTACCACAATTTTCTTCCCATTTTGCATACTCTTATTCCATATAAAAATATCTTCATGCAAACTTCTCTTATTCTTTTTGTGAATCCAGTCGAAGGAAAAACCTTTAAATTAAAAAAACCTCCTTCCACTATCAGTCATTGCCTTTCACTAAATTCCTATTCCCTACACGTATTCTTTCTTACCTCTTGTAAATAAATATACATCAATGAAAACAAATCAGGACCCACCTCATTTTATTCCCTATATATTCATATATTTATTTTATATATATAACTCAAACTATTCTAGATTCCATAAATTGTTTATATATTTTAGCCTGTTTTTTTCCATGATATCCATATATTATGTTTATAATCCACAACCATGCATATTTTCAAACCCATAAGAATCAATTAGGTCATGCTCTAATGCAAACAGGGGCTCACCTTTGGAGCCATATGCAAATTCAACAAAAGAGGTACCATTGAAGATTTTTTTGTGATGAAAACTAGGCATTTTGGTGAGATTTTTTATGTCCATCTCCACTCTGAATTTGAAGTGGTCGTCAAAATACAAAATGTGGACCAAAATCTAAATGATCACCTCAAAAAATTTCATATTTGTTGGAGCTACCACCAGTGAGGTGTAATATTTTGATTGGACCCCAATCTGCCCACTTTTCTCACAAGTAGCCCATAGTCTTCTCTCACCTCTTTCCACACTTCTACACACACACATACACTCATTCCTCTCAATCCCTCACTCAACTCTGTACCTTCCATGGTTTCTCTCACCTTCTTCACCATTAACCTCCCCTCTTATTTCCATAGCTCTCACATGAGCTCTAAATATACATACACCATCTCTATGCCTCTCTCTATTACTTCCAAAGTACAATTCCATCTTACCCCTTCTCTATATACATAAAATTCAGCATGTAAACCATGCTTAACCGCTGAAAATTGAGAGATCTCATCAACGGAATTGCCTGTTTTATCACAATAATCAACCTTGGTGATGGTGGCATAAAGAAGAGAAGAAGAAGAAGAGGATCGATAGTCGTTTTGAGAATCTACACAAGTAAGTCCAAAACTTCTTCAAGCTTCACCATCGCAAGAATTTCCTCACTTCATTCAACCATCGTACTTAAACCATCCACCTCATTCTACCCATTGTAAATATATCATTAACTTTTTAGTGATTACTAACACTAACCACTAATATACAAACACAAAATAGCCATTGACCTAACCATAAAGGACACCTCATCTCAAGACATGTTCATAGTAACTCTCTCTCTCTCTCTCTCTCTCTCTCTCTCTCTCTCTCTCTCTCTCTCCCCGGGGGATTCACCATGATAAACTTACCGCACCACGTAAGTGCAGGGGAGGGGGGTTTTGTTACAAGCTACATAAGCGTATAAGTTAAGGGTAGGCCCCCAATAATTTATCTCTCAAGCTTAAAAATAAGGGAGGGGTAATCATATTTGGGGGAGGGGGGGGGGGGGGGGGGGGGGCGGGACTCACTTGGTTTGATTACTTGTAACAACTGGTCAGCGATGTGCACTAGAACTTGGATGAGTTTAGGGAAAGTTTTTTATCAGGTCACATATAAAATTTTGCATCAAGCCGTTCATAGATAAGGGCTGATTTGGAGCAGGTCAAGGGTTGATTCACACCAACTTTGGAAGGGTCAGAAATGGACGAGTAGCCAGAGTGCAGCCTAATTGGGTACATAGTTTGAAAGTCAATGTAGGAGACACATTGAGGGAATATCATTAGAAGTGGTTCCTTAGTACGTTATCGGTCACTATGCTACACACTCTTTGACTAGTTTTACTCAATTAGATTATGTGATACCTAAATTTTACATGTAAGATAGGGGTATGATATTTTTCTTCATTGACTGTCGTATAAGCATAGAAAGGGGGGTCATATTCCCTAATATGAGTCGTATATAGGGGTTTTATCAAAGTTTTCCGCTCGTAGGTGGCATCCTGTTTTGTATATAGAGTGAATCCCCTGGGTCTCTCTCTCTCTCTCTCCTTCCTTAAAACTCTACTTTCACCTTATCTACCATTAATAATGCTCTCTTTTGAGCCCACATCCATGACTTAAGCAGATAAACAAGGCCCACAATGTTTTGATATTAAAAAAAAATCGTAATCTTGATTTGTTAGCTTGTAGATTTGGATTTTCAATAATCTTAATGAGAGGCCTCAAACCTATAAATAGGCCCCTCTCCTTCTTGTAAAGAAAGCCCAATATCTCATATAGCACCCCAACACTCTATGCGGGAGGAGAGACTTAGGTGTAGCAACCACTTTGTGAGCTTCACTTTTGGTGTGAGAGAAGCTTTCAAGCTACACATTACAAGTGAGAGAGCAGGAGTTCAAAATCTCAAAACCACTATTGTATATGTTCCTCCATCATCAATGAATTGAGGTTTTGTGTATCAAAGTCGTGAATCGACGTTCAAATATTTTTCCTTCCACTTGTGCAATATGGTTTGATGAATTCAAGGTGACTTGTGGATTTTAACTTTCTATCATTTGATCTTGTTTGAGAAAGTATTTTAGTGTGTTTTCATTGCCAATTTTGTGTCCATTGTAAGAGGGTATTGTGGTGAGAGGTCTCCTACACCCTAAGATAGTGTGTGTGTGCTGGTAATGTTTAGCATTCACTAAGCATTGAGTTAGCTTTGTAAAATCTCTACGATAGCATCATAATGAACCATCTCCATTTGCAAGTCACAAACAAGGTATTGTACACAAGTTCCTTTCCTCTCTCTCTCTCTCTCTTCCCTTTGCTCTAGATCTCTCTGCTCCATTTTGTGTGTGTCTTGGTGTGAGGTTGATTTGTGTGTGTTTTTTGGTGCATCTTCTTGGTTGTGACAAAGTCTCTCTTGCATCCTAGTTCACATAACATAAATAGGTGGTTCCCCTATCTTGTTTGGGTTTGACTTTGGGTTTGTTGTTGTGTTGTGCTTGTGGTTTTCCCAGCCCCAATTGAGCAGCACGGGAGCCTTGAGGGGTGTTTAGAGGCCGCCTATCTTGTTGCCCGCCCCGGACCACCTCAGTACAATGCAAGCGACTGAGAAGGCAAAGAAGAGGATGTCTTAGAAAGGAAAGCTGCAAGAATTGCCACCATACGAGTTTGATCCAACCTTTGTGAAAACGGCAAGGCAACCTACCTGTCCAAAGAACAACTTGAAGAAAATAACAATACAGTCTTCATCAGCAGGTTCAAGGGTGAAGATGGACATGAGGTGGAGTTACAACTACTACCCAATGAAGTTTATGATGTAGCTACGAGGCCAGACACTAAAGAAACCAACAGAAGACTGTGACTTTGGAAATTCCACGACGAGGAGCCATGTGGAGTAGACTTCCAGTGGCCTATGAAGTATTATCCACTATCAAAGAGGATGGATCTGCTCAAATCACGGATCAACAAGGCTAGAAAGTTTAAGTGGTTATCAACAAGGACATAGTGACCGAGGCACTAAAGTTGCTAGAGAAAGGTATGGCAATGAGGGCTATGGATAGGAAAACAGCAAGTACATTCACCAAGGATATAGTTGTTGCCACTTTCTTGGACCTAATACTAAGGTAAGTGGAGGATCCAACTGGTCTTTATCACCAATACTTCCACTTCCTTCCAAAGAGACCGCCACGATACACAAATTTGAATCATGCAGTTGCAACTACGTTCATGACTATTTTCACGCAAGCGTTGAAGTCAACAAGGAGGCAAGCTATAGATCATGCACAATACGTGCTTACAATACTCAAGAGCACAAAAAAGGAAGGAAAGATCACACATTTGGGTGCTCCAGAAGTTCTAACATGAATTGCATACCAAGCTATTGGAATGGAAGATAACTTGCCGCTAGCCTCAGATCAGAATACACAGATAGTATCAGCTCAACCTTCTCCACAAACCACTAGATCGACGAAGAAAAGGGTATATAAATCAGATGAAGAAGCATCAAAAATCTCGCATGAAGCCCAGAGCAGTGAAAGCTCTGACAATGAGGAAAAGGCGGCAAGGAGAAAAGAAACGAAGATGAAAGTAGTGGCATCCCATCAAGAAAAACCTCAGCAGAAGAAAGAAAGGTTCAAGAGGGAAAAAGAGTCTTATGAAAGAAGGCGCCAAGCTACCAAAGAAAACCCAAAATCATGGAGTCTGAGGGAGATCATGGGTCCAAGGACCAAGAACCCCGCAAAGAAGGTCCCAAAAGATCCGAAGGATTTTCTTGAGCGAATGTATACAGAAGAAGCTGAAGCCTTGAAGATGCAAGAAGCTCTAGAAGCACAAAGGAAAGCAAGAGAAGAATTGGTTGCACAACAAAGGTAAGAAGAAGCTACACAACAAAGTGAACCACATCATGAACAAGGAGAAATATCTCCAAGACCCACTTCAACCACTATGGAGCAAGAAGACCATCCCATGCCAAGTCCAAGCCCTTCACCAACTGCTAAATCCAATGAAGGAGAGGAAGTAAAGGGAAAAGAGAAGCAACAGGAAGAGGCCAGTTTTGGATAGCCCAAGGGAACAGAAAAAACTAAAGCTGGATCTTCTTTAACAACCCAAGAAGAATCAGCTGAGGTACCAACAAAGCCTCAAGAAGAATCAGCTGAACCAACTACAAGGCCACGAGCAGAATCCGCAGCAGCAGCGTCGAAAGAGCTGCAAACAGAATCTGTAGACTCTCGCTAAGCAACCGTAGGTAGAACCTGAAGAATGGAAAACCACGGATGAGGTCATCATTTAGGTTAATGAGTATGCAAATCAAATGTAGCTAATGATAGAAAAGATGCGAACAACAGCACTTAGCCGCAATGCCAAGGCTAGAGAATTGGAACAGGTAATAGATTCTCTACGAGGTGAGCTCGAAGATAGAATGAACATCATGGAGGATCTTCAAGGACATATTGAGAGCTAAAACATGAAGCAGAACAACATCAAATTGTAAAGGAAAGGTAGCAAAAAGAGATGGACAATTTAGGGGAGCTCCTCATGAAGTTGTCATATGCATGCAAATGCAAGGATCAACAGCTAACGAAAGAGACCAACAAACTTTTAATCACTACTCAGCCAATCCAAAAGATCCAAGTGCAATTAGATGTAGCCAATGCCTCATTGCAGTACTCCGAGCAAAGAATCAATGACCAAGCGGCATTTCTAAGGAAGATCATGGAAAACCCAGCCGTAGGTTCACCAAGGGGACAAACAAAGTCTTTGGAAAAGAGAAACAAGGACCTGGAACTTGAGTTGAAGCTTGAACAGGCACAAAGAAGAGACCTTTCCTGAATGTGGGTACAAAGAGAAGAGCAATTGCTCAAGGAGATAGAGGATTTAAAAAGAACTAACCAACTTGTGAGAGAAGGACATACAGAAGCTCAAGAGGAGGTAGGAATTTCTAAACAGCCAATCATAAACATACCATCGGTCTCCCTTATAGATATGGAAACACAGCCATCAGAAGGGCTAGGAGGAGATTCGGAGTTTCAAGTGCCAATCATTGAAGAAGAACAAGTGCCAATGGTCCAGCTTTCTAAAGCTGAAGAAGATGCACTAAAAGAATAGATTGTCCATGAGGTAGATTCTGAATGGAAAGCGGCAATGAATTGGGAGTTGAGAGTTCTCCACTTAGTCAATGTAACTCAGCTCAAATCAATGCTCAATGGCATCAACAGTCGATGCCCTACTCTTTGATAAAGGTGGAGCTACTGCAAGTCAAAGAAATACCTACAAGAATATGCAGGAAGAAGGTTGAAATGCTCTCCATGCAAAATGGAGAAAGAACTAGCTCAACAAGAACTCACGATATCTCATTATGTTTACAAGATCACCTGCATCAATATAGAAAGACCCTTCATTATGTCATGTAACAAGGGTAAGGACAAGGTAAATTGAGGAAGAAGAGACAAACATGGCTCAACTACCCAAGACTACCAGCTCTAGAGCAAGGACCAGCAACGGAGGACTACATGGTGAAAACCCTAATGAGCACCATGAACTTCTTTAAAAGCCTTCCTGACCTCTCATGTGCAATGCTCTATAAAATCTGTAGAATGCTGCTTACATGCATTCAAGCTTTTTAAGAGCCTGAGCAAGCAGGAGACCCATGGATATCTTTCCTAAAAGGTCACAAAGGTGTATGCTATGATCTGAGTGGACAACCTTCAAAACAAGTACTCTGTGGCTTCTATTCAAAATAAGTTATGTATGGCTTCTATGCCAGATGCATGTTCCTCCCATTAAGCAATATGTTGGCATTCGAAGAGTATTTTTATACTGGATTCTTCACACGGTGGACAAAGATTTTTGGGACCAGTGATCAACAACCTAAAAACAAGTTTTTTTGGCTATTGTGTCACTATTCAGTTCTTGCAAGTCCCTGACAAAGAAAGATGCATCAAATATGAAAAAGCTCTACATGCACTTAAAGAGTGCCTCGCCAGCCCCGTCAATCCGAAGACTACTTCAGTCCATGAAGCTGTGTCAAGGGAAGAAATAGTCGAGGAGTGGGGGGATGTTAGCAGCAAGCTAACCCATGTAACATTTTTTGGGAGTTTTATTGTAAAAACACTTATTCTTTTGATGAATCGAGAATATTGTAACTCCAATTTTCTAGGTGGATATTGTAATCAATGAGCCGGGGCTATAAGCTTCCAGACTATGTCAACTTATCCTTAGCTAGAGTTCCTAGATTATTAGTTTTTGACCAAAGAAACCTTGGCTAAGGTATAAAGGACAATTTTGGAAGTTATTTTCAAGTTTTCAGATAACAGAAACACAACGTGAGCTAACAGCACTCACTTCTCTCCTTCTCGTGCTTCCTACTCCCTTCTTGGCTGTCACATTGCAGTGATGTATGTTGCATTTCAACCGCAGGTAAGAGCTCCATGCATTGAGGTAAACATTTCGTGGTAAACTGTAGATTTTGGCATCACCGACCCGCGGTCTAATTTCATAATGAGTAGGAATTTAAGCTAGGAAATCACAAAAAGCATAGGCTGGGTATTAGGGAATCATTGCTAAGCATTTAAATGCATTTGGGGTCAAAAATGACTAGGTCAAAAACTCACTGCTGTTAATAATCACGATTTTTGCACTTGACCTAAAGTGAGATTTGAGACCATAAGCATGTGTGCTTAGGTCTTATATACTTGTCTTAGAAGTTTCATAACACTTGGATGTCATTTGATGTGGTAACGGTCATGTTTTGTTTGCCGATTAGCATTTAGCTTTTGGTGACTTTCGTCATTTGAGTGTATCTTGTGTTAGATATGAGTTGTCTATTGCTCTCCAAGAGATTGACACCCTCTTGTAGACTCTATGCACTAGTCAAGTCAACTTCATCCCATGGATTGACAATCATGTTCGTGGTTCTCGCTATGTCTGCAATAAGATAGGAGTGAGGTTGGAAACCCATCTATAGTCATCAACATTTTCTTATATAAAAAAACACTGCCTTTTGAACCCAAGTCCCCAATTTTGACCAAGTCGACTGGAGCATGTAACATTTCCATAAAAAGAAGACACAACAAAGTACGAAAACTTGCATCATACTCCCATGAAGCAAGAAATAACTCTTACACATCTTTCGACCAAAACCAATGGATGTTATAACACATGCTAGAGCAAAACAGTGATAAGCATAATTCAATCCCACACAATACTGCAAATTACAAGCATCTGACACTATTGCAAATTACAAGCATGCACTCCATTAACTTCACTACACATCTTCAAACTCCTTGCACATTAATGACATGCATGCGTGACAAATTTTAAAGTTAAGACTACAGACACCGATTTTCCAAAACATGTGACCAAAAACCAAGTTGGGACCATAATTATGCACCTTGTTGTAAATGACCTTGCTTGCCTTCCTTTTACATACTTGCCAAAATATGTTGTTAGCGGGTCGTTGTGACGGACGTCTGTAGCATAGATATCTGGTACTCACTAGCATAGGATCTTCAAGTTGATGTGTTGGAGTTTTTAGTAGTCAAAGCTCCTCTTTTCTAGTGTCTTCATGAGGCATGTGAATTTCTCTGCTCGAGCCTCTATCTCTATTTGGAATGCCAAATCCTTGAATGGATTGTTCATTATTGTGCTCTGATAGGCAATGTGCTGAGCAAGCAGACCTTTGTCATGGGTTGAAGATAGTAGAATCCATCTCAACGAAACCTATCATGAAGGCCTCTTAAAACTTTTGTAGATATTGCAAGGGTAGAAACATGATTGTGGCCCATGATGACATTGCAACTAGGATTTTTGTCTCCATATTATAGCTTAGGCCCTTTGTTCCTCAAGAATCACTTGCCAAGGATGCTCTGCTGCATTGATGTCCTCGAATGCTATGATGCATGTGATAATCATCTTTGTAATATTTACCAGCATTTGACATGTTAGATCCAAGACATCGTGCATCTATGTTATCACCCTCTATCAGGTATGAACCATGTAGTGTTTTGGGCAAAAAACTGTTGGCGAGCTTTGATATAACACGGTATTTCAAGACCAATGGTCTTCTTCTTCTCTAATTGAAGTAGTTGTCCCAAGATCACCTTCTTGGAATTGGGCAGTATATTGTGTCAATCCTGACATGTTGCGATGCATTCTTGCACATGGTCTCATCATGTGGTCTCTTTTCAAACCACTTCTTGTGTGAGAGGGGTTGATTCTCTAAAATGGCTAGCACCTGATCTGCTATCATAGGCACGTCTTTGTAGTCCCCTTTGTGTTTGGCTGAAGAGTGGGCAATAGTTTCCCTTTCCATAGGATGGCCTCTTGCTTCATGAGCAGTAATGGAATCATGTCGGCCAAAATTTTGCACGACCTCACCTGTCTTGATCATTAATAAGGCTGTTGATTCTAGTACCTTCACCTCATACTACATGTACTCCCTATGAGAGGGATCTTGGACTTCTAAGATCCATTATCTGATCTAGTCTCTGGCATCGAGAGTCTCCTTTGTTTCTTCAAAATAATGGAAGCCTCCCTCAGTAGATGTGCTTGGAAGATCTATTGGGGGTAGGTCTACCCTTATGAACTCTATTTTTGGTGCAAATGTTTCTTGAACTGGCATAACTACTTTGGCTATTTTCATTGATATCCAAAGTCTTTTGATGAATCTCTAAAGCATATTTCTCCTATTGAAATTAGGTTTGTAGGAAAACACACACAGCTTGGAAAAGATGAAGGAAGCTCAAAGAACACAACAGAGAGTGTATTACTTAGTGTGCAATGAAAAGATAGATAGCCCTAAAGTGATGAACGTATATACAATGCACGGGGGGAAAAAATCTCCTAGTGAGGAAAAAAATGCCTTGGCAGTCCTAAGTGTGTTCACACACATCACTATCAAATGTATATGGTAACAAATCCCCATTGGGAGTGATGTGGTGAACGAGTGTTGGCACATAGAGTATAGGGAAGTTTCATGCCTTGAGGACATGATTAGTCCACAAACAAGAGTAAGCCCAAAGCTTTGCAGAAAGCTTCAAACTTCTCACGAGGCAATGCCTTTGTGAAAAGATCTGCAAGGTTTTCTTATGTTGGCACATAAGCCAAGCGGATCTCTCCTGTTGAGAGCCTCTCCTTGAAATAGTGTTAATGAACCTCAAAGTTCTTTGTGTGAGCATGAAAAATTGGGTTCCTTGCAACTACCAATGTGCTTTGACTGTCAGTGTAGATAGTGTTGGCAGTGTCCTTTCCAACACCCAAATCATCCATAAGGATTTTGAGCCATACAGACTCAAGTGTATAGCTGTGAAGGCTGTCTCGTACTCAACCTCACAACTGGAAGTGGCCACAATAGGTTTCTTCTTGCTCAACCATGAGATACATGAATTGCTGAGCATGAAACAAAAACTGCTTGTGGACATACGGGTGTCAAAACAACCAGCCCAATTGGAATCTAAAAGATCATGTAAGTTTGGCAGCAATGATCCCCCCTTGGGATAAAACAAGACAAGATGTAAAGTTTCACTCAAGTAGCAAGAAATTCTCTTGACATCCTCCCAATGCTTAGACCCTGGCCTATGGATGAATCTGCTAACCTATGAGACTACAAATTGAATATCCGGCCTTGTGTTACATACATAAATAAGGCAGCCAACACCAATTGGTAAAGAGTGACATCAGTAGGATCACCAGCATCATGAAGAATCAATTTTAAACCTATTTCCATGAGAGTTTCAATAGGTTTGCAATCCTCAAGTCCAAACTTACATAGCAATGCCTCTACGTAGCTTGTCTAGCACAAGGCAATACCACCATCAAACAGATTAAATTGTATGCCCAAGTAATGATGAAAAAGCCTCTTTCATCTTAAAAGTAGCATTCAAATTAACCTTAAATTCAGCAATATGTTTCTCATTTGATCTAGTGATCAACAAATCAACCACATAGAGAACTATTTTGAGAAGTACATCACCCTCACACTTTACATACAATGTGCTTTTTGTTGGACTGTTACAAAAGCCTCGTTTAACTAAATGAGTGTCAACCTCCTCACACCAAGCACGTGGATATTGCTTCAACGCATACAAATATTTCTTACATTTGCACAGTTTATCCTCTTGTCCTTTCTTGTCAAAACATTGAGGCTTCATTACATAAACTTCCTCAAATATGTCACCATTCAAGAAATCAGTAACAATGTCTGACTGATGTATATCCCAACCAAAATGAGCTGCCAATGCACATAGAAAACGCACGGTAGTCATACAACAAGTAGGAGCAGAAGTCTCTTCATAATCTATGCCTTTTTGTTGTGCATAAACATTTGCAACAAGTCGAGCCTTATAGCAATCAATCTCACCATCCGGCTTGCATTTCAACTACCCACTTTGTATTAATGGCCTTTTTGCCATCATGCAAATCACATAAAGTCCACTTGTCATTTTCTATAAGTGCATCATATTCAGATTGCATGGCAACCATCCAATTTTTTGAATTCTGTATAATAAAATAAGCCAAGCGTGCGAAACTCTCTAAGGAAGTAGAGAAAAAAACTAAGGGAAGAGAGAAAAGTTCACAACTTGATTAAAGAGATTGCATTCGACATGGCCAACACGTTTCAATCATTACTGGTCTCATCAGGGCCAAAAATACATTCTCTTGCTGGGTTTATATAGAAGAGGGGGGGGGGGGGGGGGGGGGGGGGGGGGGAGGGTTGTCTTTGGAGTTAACCATGGGTAAGTAGAGCACAGAAAAATATGTAAGAACTTTAGCTATTGAGGGTTGCTTTCAAGAAAATAATACAATGGGTTTCACAATTCCATAAATTGAAAGTAGAAGGTTGTAGTTTTCATGGTAAAGAAAGTGACCACTATAAACTTTCAAGTGTGAGGTACCATAAATTGAAAGTGAAAGTGAAATTTTGTAATTTTTCAAGGTCAAGAGGGTGAGTGCTACCAAATTTTTAAGGGAGGCTCTTTTAAGGTTCAAAAATTGAAGGAAGAATTTTGGGTTCAAATACTTGGGCCATTGTAGGGGGAGGAAATCTAGATCCATAGGTTTAAAAATTAATAAATCCAAGGTTCAACAAGCTTGAAATAATGGGGGTTGGGGTGCTCAAGAATTATACTCAAAAAATCTAGGCATGATTTGGACCTCAGAGGCTTAGTGTAATTGGAAGGGGGTTATATCAAGGGTTGTTTTTTGGATAGTCTGAGTGATAAAGGTTTGATGAGATGAAAATTAGTTGCAATACAAAGTTCCAAAATTAAGGATATAAAATCCAATAATAATGGGATCCTAATGACACATAAACTAGACACAACCAAACCATAACAATTTGATGCATAAGATGCATGGCGGAACTTGAACGAGTACGACTAGACAAAGGTGCATCCAATTTACCAGCCATTAAGACACACCTCTAGCCTGATCATTCTGAGGCATTTCCTCATCAAGTACATCATGTACATCTGCATCAGTAATAGGCTGATCTGTAACATTTTGAGAAACCCCCATAGGTTGTACATTTGCCTCATTGGAATTTTCATTTGAACTTCCACCCACTGAAAAGAGGCAGCAAAGTATCATAAATATCCTGTGACACTACAAGAGGTTCTTCATAGTAGTGATGCTAGCAGTGTGATGCTCAAATGTGAAAATTCATGATGTCACTATAAGCATTGCTACGCAACAAATAATATAGCGGTGTTGATAGCGACGATCAAAGCAACCCCGACCATGTAAAAAAATAATCCATGAGCGCCAAAAACTCAGATCTCATATCTGAGTTTTGGAGCTCTTGTAAAACAGGTATACGCACACCGCACTGTCCCTCTCTCTCTCTCTCTCACACACACACACACACACATGTGTGTGTGTGTAGAGAGAGAGAGAGAATCTACACACATGCATAAACAAAGAACACATACACACACACACACATTGAGAGAGAGAGAGAGAGAGCAAAGAATGTACACACATATGCATAAACAAGAACACATACACACACACTGAGAGAGAGAGAGAGAGAGAACAAAGATAAAGAGAGAGAGAGGGACAGAGAGAGAGAGAGAGAGATTAGATTTTGGATTTAGTTTTTGAGTTAGGTTTATGGCTATGTTTGTAGTAGTTTGCATGTAGCTCACATGAGTTTAGGTGTGTAGTTGTTTGCAAGCTCACAAGTGTAAAAATCTCCCTCTCTTTCTCTACATGGATGCCGCATTAGGTTGGAAAGCTTTCAACGACATGATACTCAAAATGGAGGCAGACATGTAATGTGCATAGTAATCCCTCGACCACGGAGCTTTTATGAAGTGATGTTAAGCTGCTATGAATCGCTCTAGTTGAACAAGAGGCAAAGGGGTTTTGTCGATTACATGCATTTTCATGTAGACATGGCTGTGTAGATTTCTTGTACCCACAAATATAGGCATTGATGAATAAAGAGGAGATTATAACCCGGTACTTCTGATCTCTGTGCACCTTTAGACCGAGGTGTGTGGGAATCGGACATGGCTAGAGAATTTGAGGTAGTTTACAGTGTGTTTAAGAGAGAGAGAGAGAGAGAGAGAGAGAGAGAGAGAGAGAGAGAGAGAGAGAGAGAGATAAGAGACGGAGGATGCCATAGAAGATTAAATTTATGTTCAGGTTATAAGGTTCTTATATTCATTATGAGTATTGACAATGATGTGGGGCCGTCCAACCAAAATGTCTATCTCTCAACAAGGATCTTATGTCCTTGTAATCAATGCAAACATGTTATGTGACGGACAAAACACGTTTCTTTGCAGCACGTTCATGAATTTGGCGAGTTTGACCCATCTATTATAGATCGATTTGTTGCCAATTACAACTTGTCAAACTCTGATGCTGGCCAATAGGCAGCAATCTTGCAACCCAATAGACTTGTTCGTAGGTGCTTTACTCAAGCAGCATATGTGAGGCCACAAGATGTAGCCTTTGACAGCTCAAAGGGTGATCATACAGAGCACCTTCCCAATGAGGCTATGTTTGAGCCCAAGATAGATGAAATGATCGAGATGATCATGGATTCAGAAAGGCTTGTCTATGATGACATGAAAAATGAAGTCGATACGCCATTGTATGGTGGAGCACATGTGTCTAGATTGAAGGCGCTCCTAGTTCTTCTCAACATGTAGACAAAGTTTAAATGTAGTGACACTAGCGTCACAACACTTTTTAGGTGATTTATTATAATGTGTTTACTTTAATAAAAAAACTCTAAATGTATAATGTACCAAATTACTTACACCAGTGTACCACATTTTTTTGTTGTGAGATTGCTCAAAGAGCACATACTGCTAGCTGATAATGTGATGCCAGATTCCACAGAGGAAGCAAGAAAGATCTTACAAAACTTGAGAATGGATTACAACTCTATTCATGCTTGTCCTAAAGACTGCATTCTTTTCAGAGGAGAATACATAGACATAGAGAAGTGTCTTAAGTGTGATTCCAAGACATATCGAGTAGATCTCCACAAACAAAAAATTCCACAAAAGGTTTTACAACACTTTCCTTTGCTCCCTTGCATCAAGATTTTTTTTTAATGTAATTCCATGGCCGTCCTAGCATCATGGCACGAGGAGAATATATCTTCGGATGGTGTGCTGCGGATTCCTATAGATTGCGTGGCACAGAAGCATATAGATGACACATGACAGGATTTTGCTAGGGAAGCTCAAAATTTGCACCTCAATCTAGCTATGGATAGCGTAAATCCATTTTGTTAGAGGTCAACATCTTATAGTGTATGGCCAGTTGTCATTGTCAACTACAACATTCCCACATGGTTGACTACCAAGAAGGGGCACTTGTTTCTAAGCTTGATTATGTCCGGGCGGTATAAAGTGAAGAATATGGATGTTTATCTTCGTCCACTATTGGGAGAGCTACAAAAATTGTGGATTGGCATAGAAGTGGTGGATATGAACCAACACACAGGTCGACGCAATGCTTTGATGAGAGGCATTCTAATGTGGACCATGCATGACTATCCTGAACTCACAGAATGCTGATGTGATATATACTCAAACTCAAACACTACAAACCTTTTTCTTTCTCAAGATTATCTATTGTCATGTTTATACATGCAGGGCTTCAAACAAGCGGATACAGAACATGCATCACATGTGAACCTAGACGTAATGCACGTCGGGCACCCTCACTTAAGAAGCAAATCTACGAAGGTCATCAAGTGCATCTTCCAGATAATCACAAGTTACACGATGGTTTTTTGGGAAGAGAGACATTGAGGATGTCTTCACAAGCATGGTTAGAGTAGAAGGAGATGTGTGATGACTATTTGCCCCCAGGGATGAAGAGATTCTCGTTATGGTACGAGTTACCATATTGGCCCAGACTCATGATCAATAACTTTCTCAATCCAATACACATGTTTAAGAATGCAGGTAATCTGTTGTGGGACCATCTCATCAGCAAGAACGATACTTTGGGAGCCAGAATTGATCTTAGAAATGTGGACCGTATGGAGTAATACTGGCCGCAGACAGCACCCGATGGATCGATAAAACTCCCTAAAGCACCATGGATTTTGACAAGAGGCCAAGAAAAAAAAGTAAGAGAGATCATGCAATCCGTGGGGATGCCCACTGGCGTAATGCACTCGCTCTTCAAACATGTTTCACTAAAGAAGGGAAGCTTATTGGTTTGAAGTCACACGAATGGCATAAAATGTGTCAGGTATGTTTGAAGTGGAATAGATCATAGAGGGAGTTTTGTAGCATATCCGTGTGTGGACTTTAATACCATTGCTAGACGTGTTTTGTAGTTTGTTTTACCAATGGACTTGAGGGTTTTTGGTCTCCTCACATCCATACTACAATCTACAAACGTGCAATGGATCTCCCAAAAGGAGATCCATGTAGGTTCCATACCATCCACCAAACTAAACAATGGGGAGGTTGTATGCATGTTCCAGAAAAATTTTCCTACTACCATGCTAGCCATTCAAGTGCACCTTCTTGTTCACATAGTTGATGAGGTGGAAATAACAGGCACACGTCCCGAGGGTAGCATGGCAAAGGGTTCGCTGGTATCAGAGTCACTGGTTTATATTGGAGAGTGGGTAGATGGATTTGATCGTGCCCAAGATACGCTTTGGAAAACCATAGATGATGAGCGCATATCTGGGATTGTCATGTGTGAAATCTAGGTGTTGAAAAGAAAATGACGAAAGATCTAGAGTCTAAGATCAGTCAATTTTGCATGCTTCACAATCCATTGATGCAAAAGTGGATTTCACAATAGCAGGATGCAAAGCAAGAGTGACAAAGAGCATGAATCGAGTGGAGACGGGAAATCCAACCATCGATGCACGGATATATGAGGGCTATAATGTGTCAATCACAATGGCATCAATGGAGGAGATTGAAGAGGATACTAATTCAAATGCTACTACGGTGGTACCAGACAAACTTGGCGCTGCTACTCTCTATGGGATGCATGCGGAGGAACTACAAAATGAACGGAGGACTTTTGCTAAACGGAGAGCTCTCTATACATACGGAGTTATGATGAGTTATGCAAGGATGAGAGAGAGATCAGTGCGCTTTGCCACCCGTGTTAAAGGATGGGAACTTGTCTGTGCACTATGTGTGAGCCTCGAAAGGCTGCAAGCACACAACTAGACAGTCCTATAGCAAGCTCAAAGGGGAAGAGGTGTGTCACTTACCTCTGAATACTTTTGTGAAGAAGAAGGAGCTTCCGCGCTCAACCGTCTTGCCGCTCTCTCTCTCTCTCTCTCTCTCTCTCTCTCTCTCTCTCTCTCTCTCTCTCTCTCTCTCTCTCTCTCTCTCTCTCTCTCTCTCTCTCTCTCTCTCTCTCTCTCTCGCTCGCCACACATACACACGTGAGCACACGAAGGAGAAGGAGACAAAGATAGCGCAAGAGAGCTTCTTACCTTACACCTCAAAGAATGAGGATTTCTAGGTCAAATGGACCTTTTATGAGAGTTTGACCCATTCACACATGGGTGCTCACAGTGGCCTGTCGTTGCAAAACTGCTGCAAAAATAAGATAAGTGGTGCGCCTCTCATCAAGGATCACGTACACACCTATTGGACCGATAAGCTCAGTCCATGACTCAATCAAATAAATAATAATGCGTCCATCGAAGGTGATAGGTTTTTCGTGAGGGTCAACATGCCCCCCTTCCTGGTGTAGATTCCTTCCTCGAAAGCTATTGAGATGAAGCTATCCGAGATTGAATGTCCTTAGACTTCTTCAATCACTGCAAAATCAACCAAAATTGGCATAGTCATTACATTCTCAAATACAATTAAAAAGCATATGCAATTGTAGACACACAAATTGATTGGTAACAAAATATTAAACAATTTGTCATTAGTAAACATTAAATTATAGTATATTCAAACACATAAGCAGTTGTAAAGATAAAAAAATAAATAAGTCTGGGGTCACTAATTTAACGGTCAAAAGGCACTAGAGGTCAACTATTAATAACATGGGCAAGCTTCTCAATTCTCTCTGGTCAATTAAGCTGTTTAATTGCGAGAGCAAAGTATTTCATGTCCGAGGACTCACTGGAGGCTATACCTAGAAGACCTTGTAGCTAAGCTAAAATAAATGGACTTGCTTATGAGATCATCGCTTGAATTATTCCCTTTGTTTGACCCCCCGAATTTTTTTCACATTGATTCAAATTTTGTGTGTGTGCTTATTTTGCATGCCTTGGGCTTTTTTCTTTTCAAGGAAAAGTGCCCATACTAGAAACCTCTAGGGCTCTAGTACCATAGGCAATACATGTGAGTGAAGTACCAAATCAAATAGGGATATCTCTTCCAGCTTAACATTCTACATTGTGACACTTTTGATTTTTGTTTGTTCGTTTTCAGCATTTCAATTTTGTAACTTTGGGGGGTCATATGACACTGTTACCCTCCCTAGGCTCATCACACTAGTAAACTCCCTTTATAATAATTAAGCTAAAGGTCAATAGGGACTAAGCCCACTAGAAAGCTCTAGTACATTGCACACAATGCTGCCTAAATCGGATTAAGAACCTAAAGTGACCATTGATTAGTAGGAAGGCATTCCCCATTGTGGGTGGTGCTATTTTGTTGATGGCTTTGGCGCGCCATCTATAGTTGTGTAGCATGTGATTGAGTCTCACAATGCAAGTAAGTTGTGTTATCTATGGAGAGTCATCAAAGATTTTTCTTATAATTAAATCTTTGTATAGTTGTCATTAGATTATCATTTTGTACTTTATAACTTTGTGCTCACATAATGTGTTGTTTACTTATAGAGTCAACTTCTTTTCAGAGGACATGAGCAAGCAACCATGTGCACAGATGGAAATCACTCTATTTTTGTTCTATGAGGAACCTTTGACTACGATGCTAAAGGATTTTGATAAGAATAGTAGAATTTATGTAGAATCTTGAATTAATAGGTACTCTCTAGGAGCTCTTGGAAAACCAATCCAATAGTACTACTATCTTCCCTAGTGTCATAGACACACAAATACTCAAGTGTATATGAATTTCTAGATGAGGAAGACAAATACTTGTAAGAGAAGCCGAATAACAACAACATTGTCTCCGTTTGTAATTATTTTCATGAGGCTGGATTCCTCTATAAATGCAATATAACTGTGGTTTTTTGTTAAATGGTGTCGCATTGAGTGAGTATTTAATTTAAATTATTGGAGTTTCATATAGATTTAAGAATTATTGTTGAGCTTTATGGATACTTTGATTTTCCTGTAAGATGTTTCAAGTCTCAAGTCTTAATCAGAAATTCAAGCAATATTTTGATTTCAGTTTAATCAATAATGGTTAATCTTATTAAAGTGGATCATAACCTTTGTCAAGATTTCCTCATTTGGGGATGCTGAATATATATCATTTTAAGCAACTTTCACAAGTTGAGAAAGTTAAATTCTTGCTTTCCAACATGTTATTGTTTCCATACGATGCCTATGCCAAGCTTGACTTAGAGAAATAACAACTTGAGATGAAGGTGTCAATGTATAAGGGTGACTTATTATTAACTCGTGTTTGATCATACATATATTGTAAAGCCTTTGAGTTTCCACCTTTTTGAGTAGTGTTGACAAGTTTTTGGTATCAAATCTTTTTAAATATCCCTATTCATGAGCTATTGGTGGCTATTTCTTTGGTATTGCTAAAGATGATACCAATAGCTATTACCTTCTGAAATTAACTGTTAAATTCGGATTTGACTTTTACTATGTAGCTCATTTGGATAGAGAAAGTGTAAACATAAATTATAGATGCATGCATTGTTAACATAGAAGATATATACCAATCGAGCCTATGTAAACTGCTAATCAAGAAACCTTTGGTTGAACACTATAAAAATAGGGGTCACATGTGGTTTCAAATACCAAAGAAATGGCTTAACCAAAACATTCCCAAGAACACGAGGTGGACACGAGGAAGTAAAAATTGACTCCTTGTTTAGTCAATTTCTAGTGCTGAATGATTAGTGTACAGGATTTGTGAGGCCTTTGACATGGGGAGGTCACTAAAGTATATGTAACATATCACACGTGCTCAACATAAGGGATTTTATATTCTTGTAAAGTTACAGAAACATGTGTAGATAAGGCCTATAAGGGGTACTTTTAATCCATTCTGGTGAACACACATGATATAGGAAAATTTTACATAGTGAATGTTCCAGACCTTTGAACACAGAGAAAAAGGGACCGGGGGGGGGGGGGGGGGGGGGGGTGCTCTCATTACATCAAACACTACACCTCTATCTCACGGCCATGCATTAAAAAAAACCCCTATCTGTCATTATAATGCCCCAAGGGGGGAGCTCTTGCTCCTTGTACATCTAACTTACATCCTTATCTCATACTTATATACAATAATTTTACAATGTTTTTCCACGTAAAGGCCACAAGGGCGCGCAAAATGCCCATCCAAAAGTCCCAGATGGGCATTTCGCGCGCCCTTGCAGCCACATTTTTTTTTTTAAAGTGTTGAACTTTTAGATCGTGATACCAAAAAAATCATATCTTGCTCGGGTTCTCCAAAAATCAATGTGCAACTCTTGACTATGGAATGAAAATCCAACCAAGAGCCACGCTTCAATGGCATGCTCATCTCCTCTCCCATTATAATTACTAAGCTAAGCTATGCTATTAGAGTAATTATGTGAGGAGAATAATTCCTTCTCGTAAGATACACCTTCCCCTCAATCTTTCCTCATTCCTTGCTAGCTCTCACCATTTTTGAAGGTGTGTGAGGTCTTGGGACTGAGGCTAGGGACACTAGGTGTGTTTTTTCAAGCCTCCACTATAAGAGGTACTTCACATTAATGACGCTCGCAGTGCGACGCTCAAAAGTGAAAACCCACGGCATCGATATGGTCGTCACTCTGGGCGTCGCTATGAGCGTCGCCAGTTTACTTGTAACTTAGCGATGACCATAGAGACGCCTATAGCGATGCCGACAGGGGTTAAAAAATAACCAAGAGCGTCCAAAAACTCAGATCTCATATCTGAGTTTTCAGCGCTCAAGCAAGCAAAGGTAACCCGCGATCTCCCTCACTCTCTCTTTCTTCTCCACACACACACACACACACACACATACACGAGGAGAGGAAGGAGAGCCAGGTATGCTCCTTCTCTCTACTCTCTCACATGTTCCCCTCCCCTCTTTCTCTCTCTCTCTCTCACACACACACACATACACCATGTGTTTTTGAGAGAGAGAGAGAGAGAGAGAGAGAGAGAGAGAGCACATGCATAAACAGAAAACACACACACACATGCATAAACAAAGAGTTCATACACACACATTGAGAGTGGAAGAGAGAGAGAGAGAGAGAGAAGAAGAAGAAGAAGAAGAAGAAGAAGAAGAAGAGAGTTTTAACGTCGTAGGAAAATATTCCAAGAGACCTTAAAGATCTAGTTGACGAGGAGTTGAACTCAAGACCTATTATTCAAGAGGGAAATGGCATAACCAATCTACCACACTTGGATGATAGAAAGGTTATACCATTTTCTTCTTTTTATTGGCGCACATCCACATCCACACACACACACACACACACACACGAGAAGAAGAGAGTTTTAACGTCATACGAAACTATCCCAAGAGACCTTAAAGATCTAGCCGGTGAGGAGTTGAACTCAAGACCTGTTATTCAGAGGGAAATGGCTTAACCAATCTACCACATTTGGGTGATAGAAAGGTTATACCATTTTCCTCTTTTTATTGGCACACACACACACACCCACACACACACACACACACACCCGAGAAGAAGAAAGTTTTAACGTCGTAGGAAACTATCCCAAGAGACCTTAAAGATCTAGCCGACGAGGATTGAACTCAAGATCTGTTATTCAAGAGGGAAATGGCATAACCAATCTACCACACTTGGGTGATAGAAAAGTTATACCATTTTCCTCTTTTTATCGTTTAAGGTTAGATTAGATTTAGATTTATGTTAGATTAGATTTAGGTTTATTTAGGTTAGATTAGATTAGATTTAGGTTTATTTTGAGTTAGATTTACACTAGATTAGTTTAGGTTTATTTACGCATGTTAGATTTATATTTACGCTAGATTAGATTAAATTTAGGTTTACTTTGAGTTTAAGATTAAATTAGATCTAGATTTATGTTCGATGGACCATGCGGACCAGCAATTCCATGACAGTCTAGCGGTGGTGGTTGTTGTGGCGAGGAGCCCGTCGTTTCTAGAGATCATGTGTTGCACAGTCCCTAGGACACACCGAGGAGTGTCCCTGCTTGTGAGACTGCTCAGACTACACCGAAGGATTATACTACCTATGCGTTTGAGAGTGGTGTCCTGGCCACTGCGTCGGAGATGATGAGGAGTGACCCGAACACTGCATCGGGGTTGCCTAGAGGCCTGGACGATGAGCATTCACCGAACAGGGTTGCTATATTCATGGGAGGGACATGCCAAAGGGATACGCCTACCTCATCAATCGTATGTCCGAGGATATCATTATGACCCCTAAGGAGAAGCAGGTGATGGGCCGCATACGACAGTTGTGTAGACAGGTTTTTTGACACACTGTAGTTTGTCATGGTCTCTTGGATGGCTCAGGATAAATCCTCCAAGGATTATCTTATTGTTGCTGGGTGAAAGCATAGAATGGTGTCTAAATACTTGGTGTCCATGGACACCAAGTATGATGCTATGGATGGCACCATAGCTGGGCTTTTAAGTCAATAATTTTTAAAAGAATATAGGTAAGATAATTGACTTCACGACTCCACTACTCGGATTGAAATACATGGAGCGGTTAGCACGCATGGACCTCTCCCTCTCTCTCCCTCTCTCTCTCTCTCTCTCTCTCTCTCTCTCTTTCTCTTTCTCTCTCTCTCTCTCTCAGATGGCCTCCAATGCCCATCTCCATATCTCTCTGTCTCCTACTCTCCTATTCAGAATATGGATGATGGAGACTCCCTTCCTCTCGCTTTGGTTCCAGCTCATACCTCCTCACAAGTAGCAATGGAGCTTCTTGAACTCAACAATGCAGCACAAATGGATTTCAGTTCATTATTACAATCAGGAAGTTTTGTACAACTTCATTCATTTCAAACTACTGCAGACTGTTCTAGGATGGTGGACGACGGATTTTATGATGAGGCACATGGAATAGATATAGTTCATACGCAGGTGCACTCCAAGAGAAAGGCTTGTCTAAATAAGGATGAAATTATTGCAGTGAGGAAGTATGAAGCACAGGCTAAACATGAGTACAGAAAGCGATGTCATGCAAGAAAGCAAGTATAGCCAAGCGTCAACATTGGAGCGGAAGATTGTCATAGGGAAGATTGTCATAGGGAGGACGTCGATGTACACACAAAGGAAGACAAGAAGCAACATACTATTCAGAATATTGTTCAGCACATTGGGAGACAGTTGCATAGTTACGAGAAAGAAGATAAGAATGCAATTCTTCAAGGTGTTTTCAATGATGATAGAATCTTGCCATTCTGTGAAGATTTGTATCTTCCTGCAAGTGGCCTTATTTCTGCACTCAAGGTCGCCTTACAGGAATTAAAGATTCCAAAATCAGCTCATGAGATGTTTTTAAAATGAAGCACATTCAGCATGCTGGTGAATGGATTACTGCATGATAATGAGAGCCAAGGTAGAGGTGTTACTCTACATAAAGTGGAAAAGCTATTAAATGTTCATCCAAGGAATTTATATTCAGCTTTGGGTAGACTTGACAGCGATCCTATGTCAAGTACGCTGAGGTTCGACTTATGCAAAAGGAAGTCTGGAAATACGGGGTCCTTATCGGAGGAATTGAAGCAGAAAATTATTACATTTTGGATAGAGCACAGTAGGGTGTCTCCAAACAAGAAAGATATTTGTCGGAAATGATTGGGCAGAAAACATTATCAAGAGCATCCCATACACTTACTTGATGAATCTCAAGTAAACATGTCTCATTCTTACAATGAATAACTCTCAAGTGAAACATCTCACTCTTATGAATAGCTACCCATTGGGTGTTATGGAGTTGTGTACATGCTACTATATGTGATATGTAGCCAAGTAATGTGTCAAGATAGTCCATTGTCTCTACCTACGCTATTATGTGTGCTATATTGCACAAGTGTAGCCCAATGTCCCTGTCTATGCTATAAGTGTGCCATGTAAAAGGACTCTATTGTAGTAAGATAGCAACATGTGTGCTATACAGTAAAAGTGTGTGTAAAAATAGCACAATGTTCTTGTCTATGATATGATGTGTGGTATGTGAAAGAGCTATATTACATATTGAGAGCACTATGTGTGCCATATAGCGATAGTGTGTGTAATAAGAGGCCAATGTCCCTATCTATGCTATTATGTCATAGTATTTCTTGCAGTATGAGTGATATATAGCATAACTATGTGTAATAATAGCCCGATGGTCCTGTCTATGCTATTATGTGTGCCATGTAGCAGGACTATATCAGAGTATGACAACATCATGTATGCTATATAGCAGACATGTGTGTATAATAGCACAATATACCTATCTATGGTATGATGTGTGCTATCAGATTTATAATATTATGAGAGCACTATGTGTGCTACATAGCAGATGTTAGTGTAATAGTAGCACGGTATCCATGTCTATGCTATTATGTGTGCTATGCAGAGTGTGATATGTTTAATAATAGCACAATATCCCTGTCTATGCTCTTTTGTGTGTTATGTAGAAGAACTGTGTTATAATATGAGAGCACTATGTGTGCTATATAGCAGACGTGTGTGATGTGTGTGTAATAACATCTAAAATCCCTATCTATGCTATTATGTGTTATATAACAAAATTGAGCATGTAATGAAAGCTGAGTTATCTATCTATGCTATTATCTGTGCTATGTAGCATAGCTATATGTATTTATATCAATGCATATGTAGCTATGCTATTATGTGTGATATATAGCAAAATGTAATTCCAATGCATTTTTTTTTCAAGCAGACAGAGTATTTCTTGAAGTTTAAAGATAGCCACCCCCATGTGAAAATTGGGCAAAGGTCCTTTGAGAAGCTGAAGCCTTGGTTTGTGCGAAAGTTGAAAGATCGAAATACTTGCTGTTGTGTTTATCATATCAAACTGATGAATCTCAAAGATGTGTTTAATGTTATGCGCTCATTTGCTTTTGGTTTTCATGGGAGGTCATGTACATGTAAATGCAATGTTTGAAAATTAGATGGGGTGAATGCAGAATGTCTTGCTGTTGAGCACTCGTTTTCAGGGATCACAAAGTTGTGGGAATCATGCGTATGTACAAAGGCTGAGGGGGATATGTTCCATAGACACACCTGCTTGATGGGCCAATGCAAAAACTGTGGTGTGGAAAAGCTCAGCCTTTGTCCACGAGAACTTGAAGAGATGACAAAGACAGTTCCACTACAAGTCTTCGAGGACATTAATGTTCAAACTAAGCATGGTCTAAGTAAGAGAAAGATTTTGTCACTCAAACAAGTGGCTTTAAGTGAGCTGACAGGGAGGATAAAAGACGACATCAGAATCTTCATCGAGCACAATTTCACTTACAGATGGCAGGCACATCAATACAGAGAATGTTTGAAGGTGTTTCCTTCAGATACCATTATATATGTAGTAGATTTTGCTGAAAATTACTCGTTCAAAGAGCAAAATGAAGTACAATCCATGCATTGGCATACAGATCAATGCACCATCCTTGTTCACATAACATACATGCGTGACAATGAAGATGACAATATTATCAAGCATATGCATTTCTACATCTCCGATGATAGGCAACATGATACGCTATTTGTCCAGCATTGTTTTCTTCTTTGTGATCAGTGGCTTAACACTAGGTTGGTAACCTAACAGGACATAAAAGTGTCCTTTCAGGGTTTTGAAAAAAACCTCCAAAACCATAGTAGATCCACTCATTTTGTAAAATCCTTTCATGAGGTTATAGTTCAAGGCCTACTACACATGGAAAAAATAAGAAACTTGTAAAATTTCTCATCTTTTTGTCACACCAAGCCTCCAAAGTTGATGGACCAGTACATTTTCATCAAAACAATCATTTCTTACGTTTTGTTGCATAAAAATAGGATTAGGGATTTTTGTAGGACTTGAGATGAATTCCCTAGTTAACTTCAATGGGTTGGTGATTAGAACATATGATTGCTTCTCACTCACTATTTTTTGTTTTGCCAAAATAAATAGATACAAAAAAGTTGAATTTTTACCATTCTGCAAACCTATCATCAAAGTTTCTATAGCCACGCTCAATACAAATAGTATATGCATGTTTTCTTAGTTCCCTAGTGTCCTTTAGGTTCATAAGGAGACATGGAGCATGTCAAAAGAATAATAAATCTCTTACAAAGGAGAATCTTGGGGACAAAGATGAAGTGCTAAATACAGCAAACATGAAAAAACTGGGTTCAACATTATGAGTTGTAGAATCCCATAGAAACTATTCAATATCTAGCCAAATTTGATCCATATGACTACTTATGGTTACTACCTACAAAATGCATGTATTTGTCACAAGAAACTAACAATATTGAAAAAGCTATACTTGATATACCAGAATGTTTCTTTTTCTTCTATAATTGAAAAAATCAACCATCGTTGTCTACTATGCAAAATAGGGTATTAGGTGCCCCAAAACTCAAGGAATATTAGCTTTACGTTACAATATGCGACATAGAAAATCAAAATTGCATTTGGATATCATGAAAGCCACCAAAATAATCATAGAAGAGCTAAAATTGGCTAAAAAACAGGATTTGACAATTTTTGTAATTTGGTCATAACTTACAACTTTAACATTTATTTCTCTCTAGAAGCATCAGGACATGTTGAGGACTACTAAAGATAGTTCTCTAGCATTATAGACCTCACAAACATGAATTCTGGAGTGGTATAGTTGCAAAAAGTTGAAAAAAGCCAAAAACAGGACCCGTTTTTTCACACAGTTTAGGTTGTGAAATGTTGTGAAAGGACAAGGTTAAAGATGGAATTGATATTCCAAAAAAATGTCAAGTTTTTTTCAGCTCATGAGACAACTTTCTAGACAGATAGCACCTCAAAATCCATTTTGAAACTCTTGACATAATTCAAGGAAAATGGTCACTTAACAGGACATAAAAGTGTCCCAGGACATAAAAGTGTCCCATTGCCAACCTAGTGTTAAAGACCAGGGGCTGAATTTCAAGAAGCACTGGGTGTGGTCAGATGGTGCAGCCTTGCAATTCAAGGCTGCAAGGTCATTTTACTTTGTTGCTAGATATTACCAACCAACAGGTAAAGGGATGACATGGAATTTTTTTGGCTCTGGCCATGGCAAGGGGGAGCATGATGGCGCTGGCGCTATGATAAAGAGAGCCCTTACACATGAACAACTCAAGAGTAATGGAGTTGTTCTTAGGCAAGCTGCAGACGTGGTTGCATTTTTTACGAGAACAATGTCCAATGCTGCATGTAGCTCTTATGCACAATCCACTAAAGCAAGTCCTACTATAAACAAGAAATTTTGGCTAGTAAAAGAGACAGAAGTGGACAGGTCTAATCTATGGGGTTGTGAGAGAGTCCAGGATCTCGATCACTCCATTGCATTTCAAGATTTTGTCATCATGATCCTACTCAATTAAGGACCAGGCGGCTTTCTTGTTTTTGTGATGCTTGCATGAAGGGCCATTGGAGGACTTGTTCCAGCAAATCATATGCAGGCAAGTGGACACATAAGGCATTGAAACCACTCTCTAAGGTACCAGAAGATGAAGCTGCAATGTTTGAGGGATCCCAGGATATGCTGAGTGAGTATCTCATTGAAGGTGATAACTTTGCAATCAATGCAGACGATGGCAATGCAGAAGGTGTAGAGTTCTTTCTTTTGAGATGTACAAAGAGAAAATGGATGACAGATTGCATCTTAAGAGATAAGTGGGAAAAAAAATGTGATAAAAACACTTATGTTGTCACAGGGTGTTATTATCAATCGCAAGAGGGGGACCCAAATCACTACACTCTACTTGATGATAGGGGAGTTACTAATCTGTACTCTCACCTTGTTCGGTCAATCAAGTTTGACATGCCTTTGGTAGATGCTACCTCAAAGACATATTATTTATCTCCGAAACTACATAAAACCATTTACAATGCCATGCCCTATGAAGCAGCATGATACCTATTTAACAGGCTTATATAATGTTCTATGTAGCCTTCACCATTCAGTACCTCCTTACACATGTCCATTGTGCTGTGTATCACATAGCACACAATCACACAGAGCACAAAGCATAGAATCACACACATTTCATATAATGAGGTTACTATTGTGAACATGTTGCACCTTGAAAAAAGTTAGCCAAGATATTTGTCGGAAACAATTGGGAAGAAAACATTATCAAGAGCATCCCATTCACTTTCTTGATGAATCTCAGGTAAACATGTCTCATTCTTACAATCATCTCACTCTTATGAATAGCTACCCATTGGGTGTTATGGAGTTGTGTACATGCTACTATATGTGATATGTAGCCAAGTAATGTGTCAAGATAGTCCATCGTCTCTACCTAGGCTATTATGTGTGCTATATTGCACAAGTGTGTGTAATAATAGCCCAATGTCCCTGTCTATGCTATAAAAGGACTCTATTGTAGTAAGATAGCAACATGTGTGCTATACAATAAAAGTGTGTGTATCACATAGCACAATGTTCCTGTCTATGATATGATGTGTGGTATGTGAAAGAGATATATTACATATTGAGAGCACTATGTGTGCCATATAGCGTAAGTGTGTGTAATAAGAGGCCAATCTCCCTATCTATGCTATTATGTCATAGTATTTCTTGCAGTATGAGTGCTATATAGCATAACTATGTGTAATAATAGCCTGATGGTCCTATCTATGCTATTATGTGTGCCATATAGCAGGACTCTATCAGAGTATGACAACATCATATCACCAAAATAAAATTACATCATTCAATCATTAAGTTTAGAGAACTTTGAACCGGTCAATTTTTTGTATAGTAATCGCAAGTACATTCAGTGCGCAAAATGATGTATACATGATTCCATAACCACAATCAACCTTCCCTACATACTTCTCGTTGACTTCTATAGTGGCTGATGACACGAGTAGACACTATGTCCGAAGGATTTTCAAACTGGTTCATCTTTGCATAAGCATTAGGGCTGGGTGAGACTGTCCACTTGACTAACCAAGGGAACAATGTGCTAACCAGGTAAATTGGGGACTGACAAATATCTGCTGGTTCAAATGAAGCAGGACAGGACCAAGTCCCGGGAGGGTTGAGCAGACACTTGTAGAGTGTGTCATCCACCACCAGTGTATTATCAGAGTTGAACTTAGGATGGTGCTTCCAAAACTCTTTCAAACACTTGAAAAATATGGGCTTTGCGTTATCTCTACATGGAGGGATCCCAGGAACTTCATTTAGATTAAAGCTCGCCTCTCTACACCCCTCTTGACCGATAATATCAAGGAAAATTTGTTTGTTCAGCCTAGGAAATCATGCACTCAAAGCAAGTGCTAGATTGTCCTGGGTCATGCAGCTCCATAGTGCAACTTGTGCTCTTTGCAGCAGTGCATGCAAAAAGATTGATGCATTGGGCCTGACCACATATTCAAATTGCATATTTCATATAGCATTTTGTAAAGTCTCCAAACCCGCCGACACCAAAAGTAGGATGGAACCTTTGACAGGTCTCTAGGCCTACTAAGGTCAAAATCTTTAAACAAGAAAAGTTCCAGGGAATTCACCCTTACCATTGACAATGGTTAAAGGTTTATAGCCCTTGAAGAGACCTAGTCCTGTCTCGCAGTGGAAACGGGACCCTAGAAAAAAATTCCGGCCCTAAATCTTCATCCTTTAGATTAAGGTTTCCTTAGCCAACGCTTTTTTCCCTCTAGCATATGTGAGGGCACAGCCGCTGGTGGATTCCTTGTCCAAGTGAAGAAGTTTCTAATCGTTTTAGTGCGCGGGAATGGATAGTTACCTGACTAATCAGGTCCACCCGTCCATGATTGACAACCTTAGTCAATCCCCACTTACCACCCCGCACTCACACATGATTCTATTGTTGTTTAATTACTACCACATTCTTTTCACAATTAAAATACTGATTCATTTTTAACTTTTCAAACTGCATTTCCTTAAGACAACCTTTGAAAACAGTATTGAAAGCATTCTTTCAGAAAACAGACATCTTTAAACTTAAGACAAGGTACTGTCATTTCTAAGTACCATTGACCAGTACTAACTTGTCTCAAGACCACCTATACAAGGGTGAAAAACGGCACCCATTCCTTATTTATATAACCGGGGTGGAAGGTCTTCACCCAAAGTCCAGGCGCCCATACGCCAAAACCAGTTGCCATACAACCGGGCGGTTCCTCTAGGATAAACTTAAAAGTACTATCCATAAACATAAACAAGCACGGGGTAAAGACTCCACACGTGCTGAGGTAACCGACTCCTCCATGATGGTATCTCCATCATTACTCATTACCTGGAGTAAAATATTTCCAAGGAATCAAAGGTGTCTTGAGACAAGCTGTCTTAAGGATGGCCAAACATTTCTTTCCTATTTCAACCAGTCATAACCCAATCAGTCCTTTCCTAATTACAATCATTGCTCGCGGGTTTTGTGGAAGTTACCTTCCATTTACAGCCAGTTTTTTTCCCTTCCTAACCTTACGTATGCAATGCTTAACTTAAAATGAACTCTAAAAGCTATTAATGGCATAATTGAAATCCACCTGGGACTTGTCGTCCATTTGCTGTGGGGCAGGTGCCCGTAAACTCTCCTCTGTTGGCCTATGGCTAGGCCCTGCTTCATGGTCCTTAGTTGCTTTGTTGCATTTGTTACTAACATCTTCATCTTCAGTCAAAGGGTTCCCCCTGGTTCTCGTGGGAGCCATTTCGGCAGCCTTAGGGTTAATCAATTAGAGATTAAACTCTAATGATTTCTGCGTAGTGTTTCTCCCTAGATGAGAGAGAAATTCTCAAGGCTCCGAGTCTAACAAAATATGAAGAGAAAGGTCCTATTTATAACTTTTTCTGGGCATCTGGCAGCTTTTGGCAGCTTTCCCCTAGTCCAAGCAGCCCCCCAGCTTGAAATTTGCACCAATTTCAGCCATCACTGCTCCTGGCAAGTTTCCCCAGCTTCCACACTCACCCCATACCTTCCAGAATTTGCCTGGTTGATTTTTGCAGATCTTTAATGATGAAATTTGGACTTTTCTATCTAACTCTAGAACCTTAGTGTAAAGAAGTCTTTGCTAATGATTAATAATGAAACCATCCAATTTTTGTTATTAATTAAATTTCTATGGTAATTTTCCAGGACCCGTAACTATTCCCGTTTTTATCGGAATCAGATTCTGAAAATTTCTAAACATAGTAAATCTCTGCTTATGATTCCAATAATACCAAAATTAATAGTGTTTGGAGTCCTGCAATAGTGTTTTCCATTAAGTTTTGCAAACTTAGTACAATCTTTAAGGTTTCGGAAGCTGGAAACCTTACAATCACCCCAACTTAAGGATTTTGAGATGTCCTCATCTCAACCGAAATTGGGAAAATCCTTGTGAAGGTATATTCATCCTCCCAGGTGGCATCCTCGGTAGGGTAGTCCTTCCATTTGACCAAATATTCTTTGATAACCCTGTTTCTTAGACTCCTTTCCCTGGTATCGAGAATACAATCTGGTTGAAGTTCAAGAATTCCTTGCTTCTGCATCACAATTTGTTCGTCATCTAGAGTATGATTTGGATTTGGGATGTAAGGTTTTAGAAGACTGATATGGAAGACATTATGGACCTTGAGATTCTCAGGCAATTTTAGTTTATAAGCTTGATCACTGATTACTTTAATCACTTCATACGGTCCACAATATCTGGGGCTTAGTTTTTTGTATTTTCCCAAGGATAGAGTGCTTCTTTTTGGCCGAACCCTTAGAAATACTTTATCTCCTTGTTTGAAAACCCGATCAGACCATTTTTTATTAGCATATTGTTTCTGGCGATCCTTGGCTGCCTGAATGTCTTGCCATATGGCTTTGGTTTGGGCATCCATTTCCTCTAACATTTTCTTTGAAGCTTCTACCCTTGTAGTAGGGTCAGAAAAATTTAGGGGTGATATGCACTCATGCCCATAAAGAGCATTGAATGGGGACATCCCAATGCTTTGATGAAAAGAAGAGTTATAGGCGAATTCCACCAAAGGAAGAAATTGGATCCATTTCCGGGGTTCTCTACCACAATAGTCTCTAAGGATGTCTTCAATGACTTGGTTTACTCTTTCTGTCTGGCCGTCTGTCTGGGGGTGATACAATGTACTGAAACATAGCTGAGTTCCTAAGGATTCAAATAAAGCTTTCCAGAATTTTGAAGTGAACTTTGCATCTCTGTCACTGACTATTCTCTTAGGAAGCCCGTGCAATGTGAAGATCTCTTTGATAAAGAGATGGCTTATGTCTGATGCAGTATAAGTTGTTTTTACAGGCATCAAGTGGGAGACTTTAGTCAACATATCCACTACCACCATAATGGAGTCGTAACCCCCTTGAACAGTGGGAAGTCATGTTACAAAGTCCATGCTAATGAGTTCCCACTTCATCTGAGGAATGTCCAGAGGTTGAAGTTTTCCTGGCATCATTACTCGTTCAGCCTTAATCCTTTGACAGGAAAGACATTGTTTGATGTAGAGAAGTATATCTCCTTTCATTCCTGGCCAGAAATAGATTTTCCTTATGGCATTAAGGGTCTTTGCATAGCCAAGATGGCCGGCAACTGGAGCATTATGTCCTTCATAAAGGATTAACTCCTTTAATGTTGGATTTTTAGGAATGTAAAGCCGATACTTATAATAGAGAAGCCCCTCTTCAAGTGAATAATCCTTGATTTTGTCTTTCTCTTTTTCTTTTAGATACTGTTGATTGATAACCTGTAAAAGTTTTTGCTAATCCTTATCTTCCAGGGAAGCTTCTTTAACCTTGTAGAGGATTGGATTGTCAACTGTGGAAATAGCCCCAAGAAAAACCTTACGGCTAATAGCGTCAGCAACCACATTCTCTTTCCCTAGTTTATACTTTATCTCAAAGTCATATTCCTGTAACAATTCAATCCATCTTCTCTGCCTCATGTTGAGTGTTGCTTGAGAGAAAATCCATTTTAAACTCTGATGATCGGTGATCAATTGAAATTTTCCTCCTAGAAGGTAATGCCTCCAGAGTTTTAGAGCATGGATGACAGCTAGAAGTTCCAAATCATGAGTTGGATAGTTCAACTCGTGGATTCTTAATTTTCGCGAAGTAAAGGCGACTGGTCTACCTTCTTGGTTTAAGACTCCTCCTATAGAAAGACCGCTGGCATCTGTTACTACTTCAAACTCTTGAGTGAAGTCCGGAAGTTTGAGTACGGGAGCTGATGTGAGATTTTGTTTTAGTTTGAAGAAACAATCTTCCTGTTCTTTCCCCCAGGTAAGTTTGGCTGACTTTTTAAGTAACTGCGTCAAGGAAGCGGCGATAACTGCATAATCTTTGACAAAGATTCTATACCATCCTGTAATGCCCCAAAAATCCTCTAATCTCACTGACTGTTTTGGGTTGTGGCCACTCTATTATATCTTTAACCTTTGCAGGATCTACTGAAATTCCTTCTGGGTTGATTATAAAACCAAGATAACTAACTTCTGGTGTGGAGAACACACATTTACTCATCTTGGCATATAACTGATGTTGGCGTAGAAGATGGAGTACTTTACGTATATGGTCTTCATGATCTTTTTCATCCTTAGAATATACCAGGATATCATCGAAAAACACCAACACAAAATCATCCAGATATTCTCTGAATATATCTTGCATGAGACGGTTAAAAGTGGCTGGAGCATTCGTAAGGCCAAAGGGCATCACTATGAATTCATAATGCCCATACCGGGTGTTGAAAGCAGTTTTGTAAATATCTGCCTCCTTAATCCGGATTTGATGGTAACCCGATCTGAGATCAATTTTTGTGAATACCTTGGCTCCATGTAACATGTCAAGCAATTGATCAATGCGAGGAATGGGATACTTATTCTTTACTGATACCTGGTTAAGCCCCCTATAATCAATGCAGAGACGTAAGGATCCGTCCTTCTTCTTTTGGAATAGAATAGGTGCTCCCCAAGGTGAAATGCTTGGTCTTATGAATCCTTTCTCAATAAGCTGACGAAGTTGTTCCTTTAATTCAATAGCTTCAGGGAGGGACATTTTGTAGGGTCTTCTTGAAATTGGTTCACTACCTGGAAAGGTTTCAATTTTGTGGTCTATATCTTTGGGAGGAGGTAAATTCGAAAGATCTTCCGGAAATATATCCGAAAATTCTTTAAGCCATTATGGAGTTGGGTTGTCCCTTGAATCATCTGCCTTGTTAAGTTTTACTACAAAGATCTGTTGCCCTTTACGTAACCCCTTCAAAAGTCGGCTAGCCTTGACTAAATGAGCCTTAGGTTTCCCATTTAATCCTTGTACTAATTTTTCTTCACCTAAGTGATTTTTGAAGGTTAAGTTCCCTTGAGCACAGTGAATTTGGGCTTGATTTTTGATTAGCCAATTCATTCCTAGGATACCATCATAGATTCCTACTGGAAGAGTTCGAAAGTAGGATGAAGTCAAGGTTCCCCCTAGTTCAAACTCAACTTTCCCAGCTGTAAATTGAGATAGAACCTCTTTCCCATTTGCTAATTCTACTACTAATTTCTTGGTAGGATATTGGTTCAATTTAAGTTTTCTTAAACATTTAGGAGAGAGAAAAGAATGTGTGCTGCCACAATCTATAAGTAGTTCAAATTTTTCACCTTCTCTGTTTGCAGTGGTTTGAATGACAGCGTACTGTTGCCGAGCTCCAGGATTATCAATGGAGGAAAAAAAAGTAGCTCTTTCATCTTCCTCATCCTGCAATGTAGGCTCTCCTAATGTAGCATAAGTTCTGGCTCCTCTATCTCTTCCTATGCCTCGTCCTCTATTGCCTCTACCTCTTTGATTATTCCCTTGTCCTATTTGAGTCTGAGAAGGGGTTCCGATAGCAGTTTGAGGATTTTGCCCCTCAGGACATTGGCTCCTGTAGTGTCCCATTCTATTGCATCCATAGCATCTGATGTTGGGGAAAGTCTGCTCTATAGTGGCTGCAGATGACACTGCCCTTCGTTGACCTCCTTGATTATAATTCCCCCTTGCTCTTCCTCTAGAGTTATTGTAGTTGTAATAGTTACTGGCAGGAGGGTTTCCTTCCACTTCAAGTGGTTTAGCTCTTAGAAGAGCATCTTGAATAGAGGTGGGTCTCATAGCTTCCAGCCGGTTACTCAAGGGTTTGTTTAAACCCTGACAAAAGTGAGCAATCTGTTGTTCCATAGTCATTGGTGGGGCGTAACTTCGTAAAGACACATATTTGGTATAATACTCTTCCAAAGTAAGCCCTAACTGTTTGAGGGCAAAGAACTCGTTCATCTTGATAGCTTGGTGAGCCGGAGGAAGATATCTTTCTTTCACTACCTGCTTCATTCTTTCCCAAGAGGGACTAATGGAAGGATTATCTCTACAGTATTGTTTCCACCAGATTTTGGCATCTCCGGTGAGTCGAAACATTCCTAACATTGCTTGATTCTCTGAAGCAGTTCTTGCTGCTAAGAAATAATCATCTATGGCGTCGAGCCATGCTTCGGCATCACGTTCTAAATTGGTTCCTTCTCCCTTGAAAGTTGGGAGTTGAACTTGTTTTAACAGTAGTTTCTTTTCCTGGATGGGAGTATAGAGACTTTTGGCAATTCCCTGGGTTTGTAATTAATGAAAATGCTTTAGTGATTACACTACTTTTGTTTTGTCATGCAGTTCTCAAATTTATATACTTTTTAACATACTACAAACAGAAAATCTAACAATCCTTATCACCATTTCAATTTTACTACACAAGCATGTCATAAAACCATGGTATATACAAAGGTTGATACAACACTGACTCATACTATGTACAAGATGGGCTCATACTATATACAAGATGGACTCATGCTATATACAATGTGTGATTCCCTAAATCAACAACCTCTTTACCACTGGTGGGTCTGGCAGGGGATAAAAAAAGATGACATCTTTTGGTCCCCTAAACCTTGGGCCTACCCTCATGGGCCTGATCCTACCTGGGTATATTATTGTGGCTACCTGATCATAGACCCACTGATTCTGTAACACTTCTACCCCATATACAACAATGGTCTGATCTGGATCTTCAATCCCACTAAAGAAGAAAACTTCGATGGTCCGAAGTGTTTCTGCCCACTTGAGTCTTTTTAGATTGAGTGTCAACCCTTCTAACTGTCCCTCATCAATAGGAAAAATTCCACCAAACTGTGACTAGCTGATTCCCCATGTAGGAGGAGGGGAAAACATCAAATCTAGCAATTGCATGATGCTCTTGCGAAGTATAAAGTTGTTGGAGCTGCAAGCAGCCTCGAACATGATATTGAAAATCACAAACTTTTGGTAAGCTTGGCGGATATTTTCCTGTATTGATAGGGAAATTCTCAATTCGCAATATACCATAATTAAAAATGCAATACAACTTATGCCCATTTCCCAACTTTTACCCTCCTAAGGTCAGCACCTTATTAAACCATGCTCTGATACCACTTGTAAAGTCTCCAAACCCGCCGACACCAAAAGTGGGATGGAACCTTTGACAGGTCTCTAGGCCTACTAAGGTCAAAGTCTTTAAACAAGAAAAGTTCCAGGGAATTCACCCTTACCATTGACAATGGTTTAGGTTTATAGCCCTAGAAGTGACCTAGTCCTGTCTCGCAGTGGAAACGGGACCCTAGAAAACAATTCCGGCCCTAAATCTTCATCCTTTAGATTAAGGTTTCCTTAGCCAACGCTTTTTTCCCTCTAGCATATGTGAGGGCACAGCCGCTGGTGGATTCCTTGTCCAAGTGAAGAAGTTTCTAATCGTTTTAGTGCGCGGGAATGGATAGTTACCTGACTAATCAAGTCCACCCGTCCATGATTGACAACCTTAGTCAATCACCACTTACCACCCCGCACTCACACATGATTCTATTGTTGTTTAATTACTACCACATTCTTTTCACAATTAAAATAATGATTCCTTTTTAACTTTTCAAACTGCATTTCCTTAAGACAACCTTTGAAAACAGTATTGAAAGCATTCTTTCAGAAAACAAACATATTTAAACTTAAGACAAGGTACTGTCATTTCTAAGTACCACTGACCAGCACTAACTTGTCTCAAGACCATTTATACAAGGGTGAAAAACGGCACCCATTCCTTATTTATATAACCGGGGTGGAAGGTCTTCACCCAAAGTCCAGACGCCCATACGCCAAAACCAGTTGCCCATACAACCGGGCGGTTCCTCTAGGATAAACTTAAAAGTACTATCCATAAACATAAACAAGCACGGGGTAAAGACTCCACACGTGCTGAGGTAACCGACTCCTCCATGATGGTATCTCCATCATTACTCATTACCTGGAGTAAAATATTTCCAAGGAATCAGAGGTGTCTTGAGACAAGCTGTCTTAAGGATGGCCAAACATTTCTTTCCTATTTCAACCAGTCATAACCCAATCAGTCCTTTCCTAATTACAATCATTGCTCGCGGGTTTTGTGGAAGTTACCTTCCATTTACAGCCAGTTTTTTTCCCTTCCTAATCTTACGTATGCAATGCTTAACTTAAAATGAACTCTAAAAGCTATTAATGGCATAATTGAAATCCACCTGGGACTGGTCGTCCATCTGCTGTGGGGCAGGTGCCCGTAAACTCTCCTCTGTTGGCCTATGGCTAGGCCCTGCTTCATGGTCGTTAGTTGCTTTGTTGCGTTTGTTACTAACATCTTTATCTTCAGTCAAAGGGTTCCCCCTGGTTCTCTTGGGAGCCATTTCGGCAGCCTTAGGGTTAATCAATTAGAGATTAAACTCTAATGATTTCTGCGTAGTGTTTCTCCCTAGATGAGAGAGAAATTCTCAAGGCTCCAAGTCTAACAAAATATGAAGAGAAAGGCCCCATTTATAACTTTTTCTGGGCATCTGGCAGCTTTCCCCTAGTCCAAGCAGCCCCCCAACTTGAAATTTGCGCCAATTTCAGCTATCACTGCTCCTTGCAAGTTTCCCCAGCTTCCACACTCACCCCATACCTTCCAGAATTTGCCTGGTTGATTTTTGCATATCTTTGATGATGAAATTTGGACTTTTCTATCTAACTCTATAACCTTAGTGTAAAGAAGTCTTTGCTAATGATTAATAATGAAACCATCCAATTTTTGTTATTAATTAAATTTCTATGGTAATTTTCCAAGACTCGTAACTATTCCCGTTTTTATCGGAATCAGATTCTGAAAATTTCTAAACATAGTAAAGCTCTGCTTATGATTCCAATAATACCAAAATTAATAGTGTTTGGAGTCCTACAATAGTGTTTTCCATTAAGTTTTGCAAACTTAGTACAATCTTTAAGGTTTCGGAAGCTGGAAACCTTACACATTTGGCCCAGTGACTACCTGATACCTTGAATTTGCCCAATCAGGAGTACTGCTTCTCGCTATTCCTTTGTAGAAGGAGACCTTATACCTCCTTATGAGAAGCCCATTCACATCCAGTATGATGCATAAATTTTCCCTTCTCTTCTTGTCCTCAAAAGACGCATGAGGCAGTGCAACAATCTGTACTGGCATTACCTCAAGACACTCTGGCCTCTCTTGCCTCTCATATTCATGTCCATTTTTTGCCTCTTTATCAGCATTCTTTGTACCTTCCTAATTTGTATCTGTAGCAGCCGCTCGACCCATAGGGACCTCTGGACTTTTACCTTTGGTATTCCCAACAGTGGAATCTGTACAAGAATCAGTTGTATCATGTGCAACTACCTCTTTCGTGTCCGCAGCAGCCATGAAATGTTCTCCCATTGCCTCTCCCGATTGAGTTGCTCTGTCAGTGGGCACCTCTGTGCCTTTCCCTGCCTCATTGTTTTTCTCTATACATGCCTCAGTTGTATTATGTGCATTTGCCTCTTTCATGTCCGTAGCAGCCACGAGAACGTCTCCCATTGCCTCTCCCGATTGAACTGCTCTGTCACCTGCCTCAGCTGTGTCGTTACAAGCCGCGACATCACTGTTACCCACTGTTGAGCCTATTCCAGGTACTCCCTTAGTGAGGTCCTCCTCACCAAGCCTCCCATATCTTCAACAGCGGCATCTGTACCCTTTGCCTCCTCTGTATCAACAATGTCATCATCTGCATCACTTAGACAGACCACCTCGGCTTGGGCTGTGACATCACTTGTTCCAGCTTCTCTCTCAATGAGGACCTCCTCACCCATGCCTCTGGTATCCTCAACAGTGGCATCTGTACCCATAGGCACAACTGCATCAAGAAGGGCATCTATGAATACTTTCTATTCCACCATCATTAACATTGCCATCAGCAGCAGCATCTGTGCTAGCATCAACTTCCATAGCATCCACAATGTCATTTGTGCAGGCATCAACTACCGTAGCATCAGCAATGGCATATGTGCAGGAATCAACTGTGGTAGCATCATCAATGGCATCTGTGCCAGATTCAACAGTGGCATCTGTACCCATAGCCACAACTGCATCAAGAAGGGCATCTATGATAGCATGAACAATACTTTCTGTTCCACCATCATTAACATTTCCATCAGCAGCAGCCTCTGTGCTAGCATCAACTTCCATAGCATCCACAATGTCATTTGTGCAGGCATCAACTACCATAGCATCAGCAATGGCATTTGTGCAGGCATCAACTGTGGTAGCATCATCAATGGCATCTGTGCCAGATTCAACAGTGGCATCTGTACCCATAGCCACAACTGCATCAAGAAGGGTATCTATGACATCATGAACAATAATTTATGTTCCACCATCATTAACATTGCCATCAGCAGCAGAATCTGTGCGAGCATCAACTTCCATAGCATCCACAATGTCATTTTTGCAGACATCAACTAGCATAGCATCAGCAATGGCATATGTGCAGGCATCAACTACCATAGCATCATCAATGGCATTTGTGCCAGATTCAACTATGGTGGGGGTGGGTAATGTACCCTTTTCAAGTTTAGCAAGGTCAACATTTGTATGCACATCATCATGCACAACCTGCACATCAACTGCATTAGGCACATTTGGAACAAATTTAGCAATACTAGTAGGTGTGCAGGGATCAACTGTATCAAAAGACTCGTTTTTTTTTTCCTATAACCCCCCTAGAAGCTGTAGCACCCCCTCTTCGATTCTTCACTGGATAAGACTGAGCCAGTGAACCTACAGACCCCTCAACTGTATCAAAAGACACTTTTTTTGGCCTGTAACCCCCCTGGAAGCTGTAGCACCCCTTCTTGGATTCTTCACAGGATAAGACTGAGCCAGTGAACCTACAGACCCCTCATCTAGAAACTCTGAAGAGCGAGTGCGTCTCATGCAAGTTCCTCTTTTTTCAGCTTCTTGATTATCTACGACAAGAGAAAGTAGAAACACATTACTAAACATGTACAAAAAATAAATCAAATATTTTTCAACTACTCGTTGCAAAGAATTAAGAGACATGTCACTAACAAATTCCAACACTTGATTCATCAATGAGCATGGATACAATAGGGGTGCAATGGATTGCACATGCCTTCTAAAGACATCTTCTAATTGCATGAAGTTACAACAAAAACACACTCATTGCTTTGCATTTGGTTTCTTTCTCTTCCTAAATGAATCAAGAGGTATATCCATTGTGGGAATTCCACCTAAGTTCTTGGGAGTCGATTTCTTGCGCTTTGGTGTTGGCTTCTTCCCCGCTGGAGGGGGTGTTGCTTTCACCGCATCTGCAACTCCCTCATCTGATGCTTCATCTCTAGTGTCCACATTTGGTGATGCTTTGGCACTCAACAGAGAACGCAAGATCCTTCTTGGAGTTAGTTTTTGCCTAGGTGATTTGACTACAAAAGACTTTGCCATCAAGATGTCTTCAACTACTCCACGTACTCCATCCCCTACGGCAAACTCCGCTTCAAGATCCCTCGGGTAGACTCCGCTTCAATGCATGGCTGCATCCCTGGTGCAATCAGGCCATTGTTCCTTGTGGAATGCATCGTCTTGTTGGATCAAGCATGCGATGATTGTTCTACAAAGCAAGCTATTTACAAAGTCTCACTTGGAGTATCCCACAATACACACATAAATACTGATTTTGGTACCTACCAGTGGCCTGTGTAGAGACTCTCTCTTTTTTTGTCCTCGATGATTCTTGTATACAGGTCTCTGCTGTGATGTCTGTACTTGCAAATGATTTCATTAAATGCAAGAGTTTAAACTACCAATGGAAAGTGGGCCTGCAATAGTAGTAGTAAATATTGACACAGTGACTACCTGCACTTGATTCTTTCATCTCACTCTTCACCTTCAAACCAATCATATGCTTAGCTCTAGGGGGAACAGACATGTTGCAATCTAGTGCAACACAATAGCCATAGTCCCTACATACATGCGTGAAGTATAGCATATGGTACACATGGGTGCAAGGCAGGGAGAATATATACAAGCTTCTGGCATCGAACAGGAATACACATCCTACACAATGGTAGAACCCATTAAGTGCCACCTCGCTAATGCTTTGCTTAAAATCCATAGGAGGAAAAGGCTTCATCAAACTGGCTCCCATGTTATGTGAAGTCCTCTCCATGGTAACACAAAATTTAAAGTGCTCTGATTCCTGTGCTATGTTGGTCTCTACTTCTGCAAGTAGTGCCTGTGAAACAAAGAAGAAAACACATCTAATTTAAGTCTCAATAACCCAACAAAAGCAGATTGCTGAAAAGAATATGCAGCGTGAATCTTATCCCTTATTTGCAATACCACATATAAGACAATCACTTACTCTATATGCTATAAACACAAGCTTGATGTGGTATATGATATGCACTGTGCTATATAGCACATAGCATAGTCCAAGTATAATGTGCTATAAGTGCTACATAGAGTATGCACTGTAGATCATAGCAGAGAGACTTTTTAAAATACCAGATATAGCCCAAACATTTTCTCTATGTGCTATATAGTACAAGCTTGCTGGGTATATGATATGTAGTGGGCTATATAAGACATAGCACATAGCATATAGCACAAATATCGTGCTATGTAGCACATATCACAATTAGAGATGTGCTATGTAGCACATAGCAAAAATAGAAATTGTGCTATATAGCACAATTCACTATTCCACACACTCCAGGGCTATATTGTGAACATATAACACACAAAATGTGCTATTTAGCACATAGCACATAAAAAGATTGTGCTATGTAGCACATATCAATATTTAACACACACTTCAGGGCTATATTGTGAGCATATAGCATACAGGTTATTCTATAGCACATATTGCACATGTCCATTGTGCTATGTATCACATATCACATAACCACACAGAGCACATAGCATAGAATCACACACATTCCAAATAGATGAGGGTACTATTGTGAACATTCTGCACCTAGATTGAACTATAAAGCACATAGCACATAACCACACATAGCATATAACCACCCACTCCATGAAGATGATGGCTATGTTGTGACCATATAGCACATAGCACATAGCACATAGCACATAGCATATAACCACCCACTCCATGAAGATGATGGCTATGTTGTGACCATATAGCACATATTTTGTGCTATATAGCACATAGCAGAAATAGAATATGCTCATATAGTACATAACCATACAATCCAAAACACATAGCACATAGCAGAAATAGAATATGCTCATACAGTACATAACCATACAATCCAAAACACTCTAACCACATAACCACATGGAAGTGAACCACATACTCCAAAACAAAGTGAAGCGCATGTAGGAGGGTATGCACCTTTGCTTTAGCCACATTGGCTTCTAATTGAGCAACGTTCTCTCTAGTAGTACTTGAGAACTGTCCAATCAAATCAATCAGGCATTGTCAAGCTACAGGGTCTTGCACGCAATCAATCTCCGTTTGCAACTTTATGGCCAAAGTGTTTGAGCTTTGAGCACCCTCAGTCCTATGCAATTCTCTGACTTGATCCTCTACCTGCTTCTTTGCACCCTCAAGTCTTGACTTATAGTCTTGCAATCTTCCCTCTGCAATATTCTTCATTTTTGCAAGTGCCCTGCTATCCTCCTCTGCCAATTGTACCAGGCATCCTCCTGTAGGCACGCTTGACACTGGTACAGACATACCTTCTGTTTTCAATGATGATCTGGTAGAGGTAGTAGTGGTTTTGGAACCTCTCCCTCTACCACTCATCTGCTCTTCCCACCTCTTGATATTGTTTTGCAAGTTGTGTCTTTCTTCTGAGGCTCTCATTGCCCTCTCTGCAAAGATAGCCCAAGAAATTTGATGTTTGCCAGATTCACTGCAGTTTTCCAATGCAAAGGCCTTTGCAAATTGAGTCCCTACTTCATACATGAAGGGACCCTCCTGGTAGACATCCTAGTGTCTCCACACAAGCTTTTGTAAGAACTCCGACCGAGCATGGTATGCCTTCACTTTCTTCTGGCTACCCGGAACAGGCTTTGGGCATATAAAGACAGCTTCCCAGTCCTCCTCAGAGATGTCATTGTTTCCTGTCAAGCTATGCAGATCAACTCCCTCCAATGGCAATCCACGCTCCATATGAAATTCCTCGGCAAGACGACAAAACTTCGTATGCAGAGGTGGTTCGATGTTCCTAACTAGACTGCTGCTTGCTTGAATCGGATGCTTTGAGGAAGGTGCCATGATGCAGTCTCAAGTGATATACCTGCACATCATCCAATGAACTCATGAGACGTGGTGTGCCCTCACTTATCATCCCTGCTAAAAAGAAACAAGAACTTCATGGGCCTGCTCTTGTAAGCAGGGCATTCAAGGTGATGTGCTATGGGATTTGCCCCAAGATTACATGCAGCTTGTGGACTAGCAAATTACCTCGGGAGTCTATGTCCTCTTATGCAGCCAGCAGCAGTAGCATTAGGTTTTTCTCGCCTCTTGTTGCAAATGAGCAAGGTGTGGCATTCATGCAGCTCCAAATGCAGCTTAATGTAGGTAAATGATCCCAGGTAGGGCGCGCGTGCTCAAGCAGTAGAGAGTGTACATGTTCAATGGGAGAGACATACCTCGAAGAGAAGAGGGCGGTTACTGCAATCGTCCTTGAAGCATCCAAGCTTGCACAGTAGAAGCTCTAAGCATAGTAGACCTTGAGCACGCGTGCGAGAGAGAGAGAGAGGCGGGGGGTCGGGGGGGGCACGGTGTTTGAAACTACCAACTACTCATGAAACAAAGTGGGTGTGTGAAGGCTTAGTATAACATTTTTTAGAATATAAATTTGGACGTTTGAAATATGGCACCAGTGACCACACCCCCAATGTCATGCTATGCTATTTAATTATATCACATATATAGCTTTCCAACTATTCATGCTTTCACCCTGCTACGTTGCATCGGGAGTTTCCAGTTCCCTCTCTGGAGAATACATTTGACCATGCTTGGATGAGGAGACGCATGCGCGACTACATGAAGCATCGGAGGTCAGATGCACAGATGCCAGACCTGAATGGCTTGAAAGAGAGGAGTGGAGGGGTATCAGGGAGGAGAGGACGACCAATCCAAACAAGTGGTGGCAGCAGAGGGACGCACCAAGAGTTCGCATCAAGACAGGATTATCGCATCACCTGGGGAGTGGCGGTTGGGCCAGCTTCGAGGAGGATTTTGTCCCATCACTTGGGTCATGGATCGACGGGGTGGAGAGGTGAGATTATTAAACTCTTGCATTGAAGTATTTGTATATGTGAGTCCCATTCACATCTACGCAGCTAGTAGCCCCATTGGTATGTCTTTTACCCTTCAATGGAGCGAATCACCACATGTTCAATTAGGTTAGATTTAAAATTAGATTTTGGATTGAGTTTTTATATTAGAGTCTACCTTCGAGATTACAGTAAAAAAATTAGAGTTAGAAGAACGGTGAAAAGATTTACTGTGAAAAGATGTTAAGATGTTGTGAAATGCTACAGCTAGAGAAGAGGCAAAGGGGTTTTGTCCACTACATGCACTATCATGTAGACGTGGGTGTGTAGATTTCTTGTACCCACAAATATAGGCATTGACCAATAAAGACAAGATTATAACCCGATGGTTCTGACCTCCGTGCACCTCTAGACCAAGGTATGTGGGGATTGGACATGACTAGAGAATGCGAGGTAGTTTACATTGTGAACAAAGAGAGAGAGAGAGAGAGAGAGAGAGAGAGAGAGAGAGAGAGAGAGAGAGAGACAGAGAGAGAGAGAGAGAGAGAGAGAGAGAGAGAGAGAGAGAGCCAATAGAAGATTAAATTTGTTGTCCAGGTTATAAGGTTTTTACCCTCATTATGAGTAGTGACAAGGATATGAGGCCGTCCAACCGAAACACCTATCTCTCAACGAGGATCTTATGTCGTTGTAATCAATGCAAGCATGCTGTGCGATGGACAAGACGCGTTTCTTTGCGGCACATTCAGTTCGATCCATCTATTATAGATTGAGTTGTTGCCAATTATAACTCGTCGGACTCTGTTGCTGGCCAACATGCAGCAATCTTGCAACCCAATAGACGTGTTCGCAGGAGCTTTGGTCAAGCAGCATATGTGAGGCCACAAGATGTAGCCTCTGACAGCTCGGGGGATGATCATGCAGACTAGATTCCCAACGAGGCAATCTTTGAGCCCGAGATTAATGAAATGATTGAGACAATCATGGATTCAGAAAGTCTTATCTATGATAATATGGAAAGTGAAGCCGATACGCCATTGTATGATGGAGCACGTGTGTCTAGATTGAAGGCGCTGCTGGTTCTTCTCAACATGCAGACAAAGTTTGGATGGAGTGACACTAGCATCATAGCTCTTTTCAGGTGATCTATTACAATGTGTTTACTTTAATAAAAAACTCGATGTATAATGATCTGATAGATTTTTACACAATTGTACCATATTTTTTTCGTTGTGTAGATTGCTCAAAGAGCACATACTGCTAGCTGATAATGTCATGCCACGTTCCAGAGAGGAAGTAAGAAAGATTTTGTGAAACTTGGGGATGGATTACAATTCGATCCACGCTTGTCCTAACGACTGCATTCTTTTCAGAGGGGAATACATAGACATGGAGAAGTGTCCGAAATGTGATTCCAAGAGATATCGAGTAGATCTCCACGGAACAAAAATTCCACAAATGGTTTTACGATATTTTTCTCTGCTTCCTTACATCAAGCATTTCTTTGAATGTAAGTCCATGGCTGCCCTAGCATCATGGCATGAGGAGAATAAATCTTTGGATGGTGTGCTACGAATTCCTGCAGATTGCACAACCTAGAAACATATAGATGAAACATGGTCGGATTTTTCCAGGGAAGCTCGAATTTGCGCCTAGGCCTGGCTGTGGATGGCGTAAATCCATTTGGTCAAAGATCAACACCTTACAGTGTATGGCCCGTTGTCATCGTCAACTACAACATTCCCCCGTGGTTGACTACGAAGAAGGGGCACCTATTGCTAAGCTTGATTGTGCCGGAGCAGTATAAAGTGAAGAATATGGATGTGTATCTTTGTCCACTATTGGAAGAGCTTCAACAATTGTGGATTGGCATAGAGTGGTGGATATGAGCCGACACACAGGTTGACGGAATGCTTTGATCAGAGGCATTCTAATGTGGACCATGCATGACTATCTCGAACTAACAAAATGCTCAGATGTACACTTAAACTCAAACACTTTAAATCTTGGTTTTTCTCAAGCTTATCTATTATCATGTGTATACATGCAGGGCTTCAAACAAGCAGACACAGAGCATGTGTCGCATGTGGACTTAGACTGAATGCACATCAGGCGCCCTCATTGAAGAATTAAATCTACGAAGGTCATCAAGCGTCTCTCCCAGATAATCATGTGTTACGCGACGGCTTTTTGGGAAGAGAGCCACTGAGGATGTCTTCACAAGCATGGTTAGAGAAGAAGGAGATGTGTGATGACGGTTTTCCCCCAGGGATGAAGAGACTCTCTCTATGGTACGAGTTACCATATTGGCCCCGACTCATGATCAATCACTTGCTTGATCCAATGCACATATTCAAGAATGTGGGTAATCTACTATGGGACCATCTGACCGGCAAGAAAGATACTTTGGGAGTGAGGGTTGACCTTAGAAATGTGGATTGTATGGAGCAATATTGGCCGCAGATAGCATCCGATGGATCAATAAAACTCCCTAAAGCGCCATGTATTTTCACAAGAGCCCAAGAACGCAAAGTAAAAGAGACCATTCGATCTTTGCGGACCCCCACTGGCGTAATGCACTCGCTCCGCACGTGTTTTACTAAAGAAGGAAAGCTTACAGGTTTGAAGTCACATGACTGGCATAAAATGTGTCAGGTATGTTCATAGTAGGATTTGTGTATCAAATTCGTGTGTGGACTTTAGTATCATTGATGCACGTGTTTTGTAGTTTATTTTACCAGTGGCCATTGAGGGATGTTTGTCTCTTGACGTCTGTAACACAATCTAAAAACTTGCGAAGTTGGTGCAATGGATCTCACAAAACCAGATCAACGTAGACTCTATACCATTTGCCAAACTAAACGTTGTAGAGGTTGTGTGCATGTTTGAGAAACACTTTCCTACTACCATACTATCCCGTGCTCTATATAGATATAGGAAGTTATGTTGAGCTTTGCGAGGAAGAGAGAGACCTCTTAAAGCCATAAATATTGTATTTGAACAATCTAGCTCCGTTTTATAATGTATATTATATCCACGTGGCTTTTTGTCCATTTCTGTCTATATGCGTCATTGCGTCATTGTATTTAATGGTCATTGCATCATTGTTTCATTGTTTTTAATGGTCTTTGCGTCCACTCCAGATACGTATGCTCCAGTGGAGACACCTGACGTCCATACCCCCGTCGACACGCCACTAGAGACCCCTGGATACCCAGGTCCACGCGTCACCGGCGAGAGGGTTTGCCTTACTCCGTCGACTTCAACGGCGGCATCATCTTAGATGATGAAGGCAAGAAGGTGATCTCGCGCATGCGCGGTCTTTGCTCTCAGGTGTTTAGACACTACATACTAAACACCTAGAGTGAAGTACCAAGTGATTTAAAAGACAAAGTCATCAGCATGCTTTATGACAAGTTTCGCGTTCCAACACGGGATGACCGCTTCAATGAAGATGTGGTGAAGGTACAACAATGAAGATGTGATGAAGGTACGAATGCGCGAATACTGCAAGCACAAGCGTTCTGAAGTGCAAAAAGCAATTAAGCATGGGTGAAACAGACCAAATTGAGTGGCCAAAGAAGATTGGAAGAATGCGAAGAAAGAAGCGCACGAGAATCCCGCCAAGTGGAAGCAACAAAAGGAGGCAGCGAGAGCGCGAGTAGAGGTAGGGAGCTCGCACCACTTGGGGAGCAGAGGGTGGGCATCATTTGAGGCCGATTTTGTAAGTGTTTTCGCATTGCTCTTTAGGTTTGATAGTTTGGGGTTTAGGGTTTTTAAATTCTAACATAATGGATTCTTTGTGTTGTCATAGCATATGTATCATGAGATGACTTTTTTACATCTTTTTGAAAACCATGTATATTTTTTCAATAATGATAATGGTGTTGTAACTATTACATTTGCAAAGTTTAACAATCAAGTGTTTTTGCCTATGATGTGTACAATTGTCATTGATTTACTTTCATCAATTTACTTTTGTTAGTTTTAGTTTTGTATCTTTATTCTACATACAATACTATGGATGATGGAGTTAATGGTTATATTGTATTGTGGGTGACTACTTTGGGTCTCTATCTAAGCTTGCACTTTCTTTCAAAGGTAAATCAATTATTGAAACATTCAATATGGTTGATGAATGCCCTGCCACTATAAAAAAATTCTCTCGGGTGTCGCTATGATCGTCACTATATAAAGCTCTACAGCGTGGCTATAAACGTCGCTATAGGTGGCCGGTAAACGTCGCTATAGGCATCGCTATATAGCGACGCTTATAGAGACTGTTATAGCGACGCTCATAGCGACGTTCCCGTATCGATGTTTTTAACGACGCCAATGTATTTCCGTCGCTAACAGCGTCACAAGTGCACACAACCTCTTGCAGTGCTCCATCTTCATTACACCTACGAGTTTTGTCAAGGAACACAAATTGTATTGTACAAAAGTCTCCTTTGATGGGAGAAGCTATAATACAAAGCCTTTATGGAGGGGGGACCGGCTCCATGCAAATCCAATCTTCAACTATTTTCAATTGTTCTATTTCTTTCTCTTTTCAAGTATTGTCTATGCCAAACTAGCTAGGCGTAAATTGCTAAGTTGCTTTCTCAAATTAAGTACTCTCTCTATGCTCATTACGAACTTGTTCTTAATGAAATGCTCACTATGTTATCAATTTCCGCTACACACAAGTTACTAGTGCATTAAATGTTTCACTTGGAGTTGACCCCAGCTGTCATAATAATCAATATCTAATTCTCCTAAATGATTTTCTCATATTAAACTGATCATTTAATGTGGGGAAGTGCCAAGGGAGAAAAAGCTAGAATATTGGTTAAGTTAGCAGAGCGGCCACAGTAGGGATCCAAAGGGGGGGCCATCTGCAAAAGAGCCATGTGAAACAACGGGCTAAAAAGACCCTAAGGTTCAGCCCATTAAGACTTCCAAAATGCTAAGGTTCCAAAATTCAAAGGTTGTGTCCAAAGGTCAACCTTAGGGAAAATTGGATGCTTAGTGTGTGCCCAAAAAGTCTTTCTGCATCCCTACATGGGAGGGGGCGAGCCCCAAAGCTAGGGGATGAGAGAGAAAGCCACACACACACACACAGGCTCCCTTTACACAAAGGGAATGAGGGACACATGTCAGCTCCCTAGGCCAGATGCCCACAAGGTATGCCCAATTCCTATTGGAAGACCCTTGAAGTGGACCAATGAGAATTAGGCTAGAGTAAATCTAGTTTAATTAATTTAAAAACATTTAATAAAAGAAACCAATAAGAATTAAGTGTCCTAGAAGACTATTGGGCAGTCTCCCAAGGGGTCCAATGAGCATTCAGGAGCCCTATGGCTTGCCTGATTCCTATTGGCCAGGAGGCAAAGGGGTCCAATGAGAGTTTAGTTTAATTATTTAATTATCTAAAGCTCTCACAAAAGGGGAAAGGGGGACACATGTCAGAAGGCTATCACTTATGCTGCTTAATCCCTATTGGCTTGACCTGGGGAGGTCCAATGAGGCAAAAGCCAGACTAACATAGCAGCTAGGGCTCGCCCAAGAGAGAGAGGGGGCTGATTTTTGCTTGGCATTCACTCTCACATTCTCACACTTGACCATGTGTGAAGGGAAAATCCTCTATCTCCTCCCAAGCTTTAATGGAGAGCTCATCACCTACTCCAAGCTTGTGAGATAGAAGCCTACATCAACACTCTCTTGGCATGTGGATGCAAATCCAACCAAGAGCCAAGCTTCAATGCATGCTCATCTTCTCTACCAAGCTAATTACTAAGCTAAGCTATGCTAATATGAGTGATTATGTGAGGAGATGTACTTCTTTCTCGTAAGATACTTCTTTTTCCTCTCAATCTACTCTCATACCCTGCTAGCTCTCACCATCTTCGAAGGTGTGTGAGGTCTTGGGTCTGAGAACGGGGATAATTCAAGTTGTGTTTGATTAAGTGTTTTGCTTGGTGTATGAAGCTTCCATCTTCATTGCACTAGCTAGTCTTGAAGGAACACAAAGAATTGTATTGTACAATGTCTCTCTTGATGGGAGAAACCATAATACAAAGCCTTTTGGAGGGGGGACCGGCTCCATGCAAATCCGGTCCTCAACTGTTGTCAATAGCTTAATTGCTCTCTCTTTTGAAAGTATTGTCGATGCTATCTAACTAGGTGTTATGCTTTTTGTTGCTCTCTCCACCCAAGCACTCTTGTAATTCTCATTAGGAATCAACTCTAATGAAATGCTCACTATGTTCATGCTAATTTCCGCTACACATAAGATTTTAGGCTATTAAATGTTACATTGGTATCAGAGCTCAAGGTTTCTCTTTTCTTGCTCAAGAAGGGAGGTCCTCAAGCTAGCTACAAATGGTTGGTATTATTAATTGCCTGTGAGTAAGTAGAATAGGGATTTTTCAGCCTTTCAGTGCGCTGCCTTTGTGCAGTTAACGGGGCATCACCGTCGAGAGCTATGGTCTTAATAGTGGAGTCCTACGGGGCTTGCCTACGGCTTAACCAATATTGAGCTATTAGAAGCTTGACAGGAGCCGGTGCTGTTTTGGTGTCGAAAGACCCTCTCTTCTATTCCTTGCAATTAATGGTATTCGAGCCGCGGGTACAGTAGCTTGAGTGCTTTTTCTAAAGGGGTAAAGAGGAGTAGCAACTAGGGCTTGAAGTGCCAAAGTACACCTAAAAAGTTTACACCTAAAAGTTGTTAGAATGGCTGACAATATTAAAGAGAGTGAAATTAATGTTGATAACTTTGATTTTGCTCATGAGCAAGCTACTAATGATGCTTCAATGCTTGTTAATTATCTTGTTTCTAGGCTTCATCAAGCCATGGGCAATCCATCTCTCCAAAGTGAAGTGCAACGGCAGCTCCGTGCTCACGGGATTCTCCAAGCTCATCACCATGACGAGAGAACACCTAGGAAGCTCCTTGTGAGACTACCAAAAGAGGTCTCTCTCCGATTCGGGAAGAAGAAGAGAATCCATATGAAGGGCTCAAGAACTTACTTCTTGATGATGCATCTCCTTCCCAAAGGAGAACTCAAGAGCCTCCACCGAAGGAACGAGAAAGAAGCGAGTCTCCCGCCACCTCGGCGGAGATGGCTCCACGAAGACGGCGGGCTAAACGCTCTCCATCACCACCAAAGCGGAGAAGACCATCATACTCTTCTCCACGTCATAATTCAAAGAGGGATGATAAAAAGCAAGAGAAGAAAAAGGCGAGAAAGAGGACACCCTCTTCTCCATCTTCTTCATCCTCTTCCTCTTATGAAAGCTATGGTGAAGACGACAAAGATCAAGACAAGAAAAAGGCGAGAAAGAGGTCACCCTCTTCTCCACCTTCTTCAAATTCTTCATTTTCTGAAGAAAGTGATGGTGCAACTTTTGAACCATCAAAAAGAAGAGGCCATAGAAAATCCTATGCCGCATGGAAGAGGTCGTCCAAGCTGAAGAAATTCAAAGAGGGAGGGAAGAGCATCTCTTTCCTTACCTATGATGGCACCTTCGGTGCTACAGACAAAGTTTTGGCCTTTATCCAGCAATTCGATGCGGCGTTTGGAGATGAGGGCTTCACGGAGTCCTCTAAGCTACGCCATGTAGCTATGCACTTTCAAAAGTCCGCCAGACAATGGTGGTCTAGCCTACGAGCCAACGGTGAAGCTCCACGAACATGGAAGGCTTTAAGAGCTTCCATTATGAAGCAGTTTTTGGCCACCGATGCCAAAGACAAAGTACTCACCGAATGGCGAAGCTTAAAGCTCTCTCCCAATGAATCCATCCACAAATATGTAGACAAGTTTTGGGACCTACAACTCAAAGCCACTGTCTTCAAAAAGTTGGATTTTGGAGAGCAAAAGCAACAATTTTGTGCGGGCTTAACCGAAGAAATGGCGGAGTATGTCAACTCCCAAAGGCCACGTACCATATCGGCGGTAATACACCATACTATGGTGGCCTCGCGAATCAATTTCCAAACGGGGGGTAAAAGAAATAATAAGCCCCCGGAAAACAAAGGTTCCAATGAGCCTAAGGGGAAGGACAATGTCCAAAAGTCTCCTAAGGGCAATTCCAACAAAGCTAAAGAGAAGGGAGTTTACAAAGGAAAGAATAAACTCTCTCCTGAAGAGCTTGAGCGTTATCGTAAAGATAACCGGTGTTTCAAGTGCGGCGAACAAGGGCATGCGTACCGCGCTTGTCCCCAAAAGAACAACCGCCAAGATCCTCCTAGAGCTTCTTTGGTTGAAATCCAAGAGGAGGAGATTCACCAAACTCACCACAAAGGATCTCCTCTATGCCATGCTTGGGGAAAGGTAAGAGAACATGATGCTTTTATTCTCTTTGACCCTGGTTCTACTCACAATTTTATATCTATGGAGTTAGCCACCAAGCTAGGCATACAATCCTACGAGATGGGAGATATCCTACCCGCAGACAGTGCCTTCAAGGGGCAAGAAGCTTCAGTCACTCCCTTAATCGGGAAATTGAGGCTTCATGTCCAAGGCTATGTGGACAAAGAGGACTTCTTTATCTCTCCTCTCAAGCATGAGGATGTAATCCTAGGGGCACCATGGTTTGACCGTTTGGCTGCCCATGTTAAATTTCCTGAAAGGAGAATCTCCTTTAAGTTCAGGGAAAAGGACATGTATATAGATGCTAGGGAGATGGGTAACACCATCCCCATTGTACATACACCAGCTTTCAACAAGTCAATAAAGAGCTCTATTTCCGTGTACATGATTTTTGTTAAAGATTCTCAAAATGAACCTAATGCTTTAGCAAAAGAAAATAAAAGCAACCAAAAGGAATTAGAGTTATCCAATTTTCTCAAGGGGTTTCAAGATGTCTTTATTGACGACATCCCTTCTGAGCTACCTCCTAAACGAGGTAATGACGACCATGCAATTGAACTTCTTCCAGGAAGTTCACCGCCTAACAAACCTCCTTATAGAGTTTCTCAAGCTCAACAAGAGGAGATTATGCGGCAAGTGCATGAGTTAATTGAGAAGGGCATGGTTAGGCCTAGCTCATCTCCATTTTGCTCACCTGTGCTATTAGTGCAAAAGAAAGACGGCACATATCGTATGTGTGTCGACTATAGAGCACTAAATAGGATCACTATCAAGAATAGGTTTCCCGTTCCACGGGTAGAAGACCTATTTGATAAGCTACAAGGATCGACCTACTTCAGTAGGATTGACCTAAAAAGTGGCTATCATCAAATAAGGATAGTTGATCAAGACATTGTAAAGACCGCATTTCGTACTACATTTGGTCTTTACGAATACATTGTCATGCCTTTTGGCTTGACTAATGCACCAGCCACATTTAACCGCTTGATGGAGAAGCTGTTCAGACCTCATCGAACCTTCACTGGAGTGTTCTTTGATGATATTATCATCTACTCTAATTCATAGAGGAACACAAGCAACACCTCCAGGTAATATTTCAAGTTTTAAGAGAGAATAAACTTTATGTTAATCGAAAGAAAAGTGAATTTTTCTTGCAAGAGATTCAATATTTAGGTCACATTATCTCTCAAGATGGAATCCAAATGGATCCATCCAAGTTAGAGGTAATAAAAGGATGGCCTAAACCAAGGAATCTTCATGAACTAAGAAGCTTTATAGGTATGTGTGCATACTATAGACGCTTCATAGAAAAGTTCTCACAAATTGCGGGACCATTACATGACCTAACAAAGAAAAATGTTAAGTATACGTGGTCTACTAAGGAAAACAATGCTTTCGAAAAGCTTAAAGAAAAACTTATCTCTCAACCTGTGCTTACACTACCGGATCTCTCAAAACCATTTGAGGTCCAATGTGATGCTTGTGGTGATTGCCTTGGGGCTGTTTTGCTTCAAGAAGGGCACGCCATAGGCTATGAGAGTCGAAGGCTCGACCCTGTTGAGCAAGCTTTAGGCATATACGAAAAAGAACTCCTTGCAGTTCTACATGCCTTAGACTCATGGAAGCACTATTTATTGGGGACTCCTTTCATTCTGCGAACGGATCACCAAAGTCTTAAGTACTTCATGACGCAGACCAAGCTCTTCGACAAACAAATGAGGTGGGCAAATTTCCTTTCGCAATTTCATTTTCATATTGCTCACATTGCTGGCAAGCATAATCAAGTAGCCGATGCACTCTCAAGACGACCGAGAGTGAATGCGGTTTCCATAGCAACTCACAATGATCTATCTTCAATGATAGATGAGTATGCTATTGATCCCGATTTTAGAGATGTGATTTCAGCCCTTGCATTAGGGAAGAAAGAAGAACCATTTACTTTACAAGATGGTTATCTTCTCTATGGCAATAGACTATGCGTTACTAACTCACTACGTGAGAAAGTAATGTATGAATCTCATGCTCCCCCATATGCGGGGCATAGAGGGATTCAGTCTACCCTAAAGGGAATTGAAACATATTTCTATTGGCCTACCATGAAAGTGAACATACATGAGTATGTTTCCAAATGTGTGGTATGTCAAAAGACAAAATTTGATAGAGGGAAGCAACTTGGATTGCTTCAACCCTTGCCAATCCCTAATTCACCGTGGGAGAGCATATCCATGGATTTTATCTTTGGATTGCCTAAGTCTATCCATGGGAATACGGGAATATGGACGATAGTAGACAGGTTCAGTAAACAAGCTCATTTTATACCTGTCAAAAAGACTATCAAAGCCCATCAAATGGCAACCCTCTTCATTTCACAAATTTTCAAGTACCATGGCTTGCCAATGTCCATAGTGTCGGATAGAGATCCTAGAATGACCAGTAATTTCTGGAAGGGTCTCTTTGAGAATTTAGGAACAAGGCTAAACTTCTCTTCGGCCTATCATCCACAAACTGATGGCCAAAGTGAAATAGCTAACCTAACTATTCTCGATCTACTAAAAGCCTATGTAACGGAAGTAGATCAAAGATCCCAATGGGAGAAGTACTTACCCCTAGTAGAGTATGTTTACAATAACACTGTACATACTTCTACAGGAAAAGCACCTTTCGAGGTAATTGAGGGAAGATCAAAAAGTCCCTTGCTACTTAAGGTACATGGGAAGATCTTCGCTGCAGATGAGTATAGCCGAGACCTACAAGAATCTTTCCAAAAGATTAAGGATGCTATCTCTATCTCACAGCAAAGGCAAAAGGCTGCTGCTGACAAGCACAGAAGAGCCCAAGCCTTTAAAGAAAACGATTGGGTCTTGTTAAAGTTTCCCAAGGCTCGATTAAGGCACACGACGGGCAAGAATCCTACGGGCCACCAAAAGTACTATGCTAAACTAGCAAAAAGGTACTATGGTCCCTTCCAGATTCTTAGGCCAATTAATGAAATGGCCTATCAACTTAAGTTGCCCAATCATTGGCTCATACACAATGCTTTTCATGTGAGCCTCTTAAAGCCTTACAAAGGAGAGCCACCTCAAGAACCAACTATTGAAGACCCACCGGAGATCGAGGACCACGAGGAGGTGCTGCAACCCGAGTCCATTCTCCGACATGAAGACAAGGTATTAAGAGGCGGTAAGACTATCCGACGATATCTTATTAAGTTTAAGAATTATCCTTTTGAAGATGCTAGATGGATGCAAGGCATACAATTAAAGGATAACCTAAACCTTGTCAATGCTTACAATGCTTCCCAAGAGTAAGCAAATGTACAAAATGTTAAAAATGAACAAAAATTTTTGTCTTATAAGACTCTCTTTTTCTTGATTTGTGCACAAAAATGAAGTAGTATGCATGCTTAGATCAAGTTTGTGGAGACGACGTCTCCCAAACACCAAGTAGAGCTTGTCACTCTACTATGGAAGACTGATAGGACTAATGTGCAGACATGCTTGCGGCAGCCTCAGGCTCTCAAGCGCCAAATGGACTAGTCATCCATTATGGAATGATGTCGTAGGGTAACATAGGGATCCTCTACCCGCTAAGAAAAGGACTCATGCATATGCTTTATCTTCTCTACACCATAGTCGAGGACGACTATGATTTCAAGAGAGAGGTAATGTCATAATAATCAATATCTAATTCTCCTAAATGATTTTCTCATATTAAACTGATCATTTAATGTGGGGAAGTGCCAAGGGAGAAAAAGCTAGAATATTGGTTAAGTTAGCAGACCGGCCACAGTAGGGATCCAAAGGGGGGGCCATCTGCAAAAGAGCCATGTGAAACAACGGGCTAAAAAGACCCTAAGGTTCAGCCCATTAAGACTTCCAAAATGCTAAGGTTCCAAAATTCAAAGGTTGTGTCCAAAGGTCAACCTTAGGGAAAATTGGATGCTTAGTGTGTGCCCAAAAAGTCTTTCTGCATCCCTACATGGGAGGGGGCGAGCCCCAAAGCTAGGGGATGAGAGAGAAAGCCACACACACACACACAGGCTCCCTTTACACAAAGGGAATGAGGGACACATGTCAGCTCCCTAGGCCAGATGCCCACAAGGTATGCCCAATTCCTATTGGAAGACCCTTGAAGTGGACCAATGAGAATTAGGCTAGAGTAAATCTAGTTTAATTAATTTAAAAACATTTAATAAAAGAAACCAATAAGAATTAAGTGTCCTAGAAGACTATTGGGCAGTCTCCCAAGGGGTCCAATGAGCATTCAGGAGCCCTATGGCTTGCCTGATTCCTATTGGCCAGGAGGCAAAGGGGTCCAATGAGAGTTTAGTTTAATTATTTAATTATCTAAAGCTCTCACAAAAGGGGAAAGGGGGACACATGTCAGAAGGCTATCACTTATGCTGCTTAATCCCTATTGGCTTGACCTGGGGAGGTCCAATGAGGCAAAAGCCAGACTAACATAGCAGCTAGGGCTCGCCCAAGAGAGAGAGGGGGCTGATTTTTGCTTGGCATTCACTCTCACATTCTCACACTTGACCATGTGTGAAGGGAAAATCCTCTATCTCCTCCCAAGCTTTAATGGAGAGCTCATCACCTACTCCAAGCTTGTGAGATAGAAGCCTACATCAACACTCTCTTGGCATGTGGATGCAAATCCAACCAAGAGCCAAGCTTCAATGCATGCTCATCTTCTCTACCAAGCTAATTACTAAGCTAAGCTATGCTAATATGAGTGATTATGTGAGGAGATGTACTTCTTTCTCGTAAGATACTTCTTTTTCCTCTCAATCTACTCTCATACCCTGCTAGCTCTCACCATCTTCGAAGGTGTGTGAGGTCTTGGGTCTGAGAACGGGGATAATTCAAGTTGTGTTTGATTAAGTGTTTTGCTTGGTGTATGAAGCTTCCATCTTCATTGCACTAGCTAGTCTTGAAGGAACACAAAGAATTGTATTGTACAATGTCTCTCTTGATGGGAGAAACCATAATACAAAGCCTTTTGGAGGGGGGACCGGCTCCATGCAAATCCGGTCCTCAACTGTTGTCAATAGCTTAATTGCTCTCTCTTTTGAAAGTATTGTCGATGCTATCTAACTAGGTGTTATGCTTTTTGTTGCTCTCTCCACCCAAGCACTCTTGTAATTCTCATTAGGAATCAACTCTAATGAAATGCTCACTATGTTCATGCTAATTTCCGCTACACATAAGATTTTAGGCTATTAAATGTTACACCAGCCATGCAAATGTGTGTGGCATTCGCATTGAGCGTAGTCAGACAACGTTGAACGAGGACTCAATGTTAGAAAAAAACCGGGGTATAGTGTATTTTAACCGGTTAAAATCATAAAATCCCGGTTAGATTTTGAGCTTGCCTTTAAGAAAACCGGAAAATTTACACAAGTTTTAGTGTAAATACCGGCAAAAGCTTCAAACTTTGACCTAAAAACCGGTAGAATTTCAAGTTTGTCCTTATTTTCTTCGGTTGGGAAAAATGTATTTTACTAGCCCTGCGAGGACTGTCGCCTTCTCTCTACTCTGCCAAAATTCGCAGGGTTGGCAATGCATGGCATCGTTGACCGGCAACGCCATGTGGGCCATGGAGCTCTTCTCTACTCGCAGCCCACTTGCCGAATGTTAACGTGCCAGTTGCAGCGTATTCTCTCTCTCTCTCTCTCTCTCTCTCTCTCTCTCTCTCTCTCTCTCTCTCTCTATGTTGCAGTACTCAATGCAAGCTTCTTCCATGACTCTCCTAAGCTTCTCTCTCCATAGCATTGCAGTGAGCTCTTTTTTTTCTTGTTGAGGTCTCCATCAATCCTCTCCCTCTCTCTCGCCCCCTATCGTCGACCGATGGCTCACGATTTTGAGCTTAACTCAATAGCCCTCAGCTCTCGGGAGGATGACCTCGATGCCAGGATTTGGAGCAGTATTTTGCAAATGCTGTCAAAATAGTTTCGAGCAAGTGGTTTTGATGCAATGGCAGCAAGCCCCGTCTGTGTCCCGACCATGCCACCACACCGGGCACCCCAACTTTTGTCATCATGGGCTCCACATCCGTGATGGCTGGCTTGCGACCTCCAATTCCATATCTCGCACCCCATTCAGCAAGGATACTCCAAGCACCAAATCAAAGCAAGTCTCATGGCATGTTCCATGTGGCAAACCTTCCAGGGCAACTCCCCAACAATACGTTCACTACCACCCTTGCTCAAAAGCACCAAAGAAACCAAGATTTTGAGAGAGCACCCCGGGCAAAAATGGCAGCACAAGAAGCTCCTACAGTGCAAGACAATTGGTCCTTAGAGGAGTTTCAAACTCTCACTTAGTCAAAGCATCGTTTGGATGTGGAGATGACCGTGGGAAAGGGCAAGGATAAAATCCTAAGCTTGGACGAAAGGTGGCGTTGTGTTTCAACTTGAGTGCGAGGGGGGTGCGAGAAAAGGGGGTGCTGCATACGGGTCTGCAATGTCAAGGACCACTTCCCAAAGTACAAGAAGGTTGTTGATCGTGATAAAGCACCACCAAGTGGGTTGATCTCCTATTAGCACATGGATTCGCAAGAGCGAAAAGCATATAGCTTGCCGCCATCATTTGACAAGACTATGTTTGACATTCTTGAACCCAACTTTGGACGAAATGTCTTGGTCAATCTAGGCAATGTCTTGTGTGATAGCTCATCACAAGAAGAAGGTTGTTGTTAAGTTGACTCACCTCTCTTTCCTCTATCTAGTTTTCATGTAGTGACCATTGGTTTCCTTTGTCTATAGGCAAAAGTACTGCTCAGAAAGGACACAATGAAGCTAGCACAATCCAAGGAGAAGGAGACGGGCCAACATAGCAAGACAATAGCTCCACCGCCAAGACTCGGGGGGAGTCACTATGTGTAAATTTTGTATATTGTGTGCGTTCAAGGAGCATTTATAAAACTCCTATATGTGAATTTTTGACAAATAAAATACATCCTATTTCTATTCAATCTGTATATTTTTTTCCTAATTCTATTTTATGGCACCCTTCTGTATGTGAAAATGTGAGAAAAATTAAATTTAATAATTCCTTTTGTTGCGCTCACATTGTCGTGCCATGGCACGTTCATAATGTGAAATTACAATATCTACCTCCTTCTCAATGCTATGGTTATGTGGGACCAAACGCTATGATGTACATAGTGTGATATATGCGAAAACGGTTGCCATGGTTGCAGGCGTGTATATACCTTGCCAGGCAGTCAAGGCCCACGACATGGCGATGTTGCATGTTTTACCACGTTAAATCATGCCTAATTTTCTTTAGGAATGTACAAATGTCAAGTGTTTTGAAGTGGCACGTCGCTCGTTTTGCCTAGAAAGTTCATTGCGGGTAATCTTGGCCAAAAATAGCAGGTTTCATGCACGGGTGTAAAAGACGTGTCAAAAGTGCTTACCAAGTGGAAAAATGAGTTTCAACATGAAATTTCATCCCAATGGGATTTTTTCACAATTTTAGGGATTTTTCCCAGCTCATTTGGGCTTTATACGAACAAAAAGGGGTATTTTGGGCTAAAAATGGTCATAAAATGGTCAAAAATAGCTCAAAATAGCTCAAAATGCCACATCAACAATGGTGCCGTCGTTGCTCAAAATGTGTGGTAAGTTTTAAAGCCAAGAATGAGCTCATTTGGGCATATTAGCAAGGTGATACAGCCATTCCTTTACAGGGTGCTAGTGCAGTCCCATGCTGCTTCAACTACATGGTTGAGGTTGTCAGGCCTCCGATTAGGGTTTCCCCTCCTCAAATAACTACTTGGACTTATCCAATGAAGTACTGAAGCTTCCATGAAATGATCACGACAATGAATCGAAGTGTAAATTTAGGGTTTTTAATAGGTCGAATGAGCACTGCATCTAATCTTTACACACACAAGAGTTTTGAGTTAGTAATGGTTCTTTTTCAAAGTGGAGATTTCATGGCTGGAGTTTTTTCCTTTTTTGGGGTTCTATGGCTGAACATTTAGTGTTCATAATTTTTCTTTTAAAGTAAAATTGGATGTGATTTGATGGTCCTTTCATCATAATCTCGAGTACCAAAACAAGCACGTTCCAAGCATTATAGCAAAGAGGGTTTGTGACATTTTTGTCACAAACGCTCTTAGAGTTAAAACCATCTTTAGGAAGAGGGTTGGTGATTCTCCATAAACGCTTTTTCATAAAGTGTTTGTGACTCTCATCACGAACTCTCATAGCCATAGGTTCCACACCTTCCGAGCTAGACCGCACACATCTCTCAACATTTCTGGTGAACCCAACGCAAAGTTGCTGGGGTGGGAGTTTGTGAATTGATCTAGAAACTTTGTTAGACATGGATTAAAATCAAGAGACACATGGGATGCACTTTGATCCTACAGTCATGCAGATGTTTCAAGCATTTGCCATGTACATGCAGCAATAATAAGCAGCGGAAAGAAGCCAGATTCCACCACAAAAGCACTACATTCCATTGTGAAGAGAATTGACCAGTTTGATGGCAAGGACATCACAGCGTGTCTACGAGATTATATAAAGGAAATGGAGTTGAACCGAGTGTGTGAGAAAGACATGGTTCGAAGTTTTGAGCTAGTTTGTGTCCCAGAGATCAGAGACCGTATTAGGGAAATTCAAAATGCTCATGGAAGAAATTGGGAGGAATTTAAGTTTGCTCTAAAAGAAGAATACTTTATGGAGGACTCTGAGAGGGTGACCAAAAGAACTTTCTTAGATTGGGTTGCAAAGCCTGAAGAAGGGATTCCTGCTGCAGAGCTTCTCAGAGAGTTTGAGCGACACTATGCTCAACCATCACAAACTAAACAAGCTTCCTTGGATAGAGAGAACGTAGAACTTTTCCTACTAGCAGCGGGCAAAGAAATTGAAGAAAAGTTAGAGCTTCTCTTGGAAGACAAAGATACAGATCAAGGTTTGAATACAAGGTGGAATGATGTACAGGATGTAGTCTCCTTGATGGCAAAAAGACAACACAAAAGAGACAAGATGGTGTTGAACAATGGTGCTCCAGTTCCTGCTATTATTGAGAAGCAGCCAAAACGTGCTATTATAGCTTCTAAGGATGATGGGTCTATGCTTGAAGAACTTGTGAAGGGCATATGCAAGTTGAAATTAAAGCTAGCAAGGCTTGAAGACAAGGGGCAAACATCTGGACAGTCATCAAGTCAAAGACCTCATAACAGAAAGGGATTTGTAAATAGGTGCATCTAGTGTGATAGCCCGGACCATCCAAGAAGAGACTGTGAAAGCTTCGAAGATGCCTTGGGTAAAGATCTTGTCTTCTTCAAAGAAGGGAAGATACATCTTAGTGAAACAGGGAAGCCCTTGGCGACCAAATTTGGCAAAGGAGGGATGAAAAAGCTAGTTGAGGACATGGAAACCAATCATGCTATCTCGATGGTTAAAGCAGCAGCATTTGGCTTAAAGGCTGGTCAAGTCATGCTCAAAGGGTCAAAATCTATTGAAGACGTGAGTGAGGATGGAGAAGATGTCTAGCCATCTGTGATGGAGTTAGCTATGAAGGGAAAGTTGACTAAAGAAGTCTTACATGAAGCAGGAGATTGTATGTGTCTTGAGACTGGGTGGAATGAACTTGTAGATGCTTTGTCAGTGCATGCCTACATTGCAAAGTGTCGAGGAAACAAGGCACTTGTTGAAGAAAAATGCAGCAGAGAAAATGGGGATGAAGGCCCCTCAAAGAGAGCTACTAGAGGTAGAGGGAGAAAGGATCCGAGTCCCTCTCAAGAGCCCATGGCAAGGGAGCCTCCATCATAAGAAGTACCAATAAGAGATGCTGCATCAAAGGAGAAGCAAGATAAAGAAAAGAGCAAGGGAAAAAGCCCATCATACAAGCTACAATTAGATATTGAAGCTGCCACAGATTTAAAGAAATTTTTAGAGGAAAGGATCTTAAATAGCAAGGTGGAGTTTACATTGGGAGAAGTCCATGGCATTGCAAAAAGAGAGTTCCACAAGGAAATCATTGATATCATAAGAAGGAAGCGACAAGCTTTAACGGAGTCTATCCAATCAGAGGTTGAAGAGAGTGCTTCAAAGACACATGTGATACAAGTACAACAAATAGATGAAGATGAGAATTTTGTAAGCTGCTACCAATCTTCAAGCGGCAGAAATAGGCATGTTAAATTTGAAGATGAAGATAAAGACGAAGCCACTCATAAGAGCCACTATTCTAGAAACCATTGAGCAAGGGATAAAACAAAAACCTTGGTTAAGGTGGGAGATCTTGAGGATCCTTGTGTGGCCTTGATAGACCATGGTTCAGAGATTAACCTCATGTCCAAGGGTCTCTATATGAAGGGAAATTGGCCAATTGATACTGACCATGGGTGGATGATTAGGGCTGCAAACAACTCATCCGAGGATCTCTATGGTGCTTGTCCAAATGTTAATGTAACCATAGGGGATGTGAAAGGTGAGCAAAATTTCTTTGTTCAAGAGATGTCAAGCTATCCTCTAATCCTTGGACAACCATACATCACCGCAGTGTGAATGGAGACAAAAGTATTGGATGATGGATTTGCCTATGCCAGGGTCAAAAGCAAAGATGGAAAACGAGTTCTTCAATTCTTGACAGTTTGCGTTGACCATGAGCAAAATCGTGACAACTTAAGGGACCATTCTCTACCAAAACCAAGCAAGGAGTTTCGAGATCAAAGGGAGATGAGGGGTTTTGACCGAGTACCATCGTAAAGCGGGAGTGCAGTGGTACAAAAAGAAAAAGGTTCTTGCCTGATCCGAAGGGAGCCGAAGCTTTTTCTACAGGTGCCCTAGTAGCAAAGGATGGATCAGCATCTTTCACAACGCTTCGAGATTTAAAGAAAGGACAAAAACAATATGTAAATAGTGTACAGAGAAAATACAAAAACCATAATTTTCTAGATGAATACGAGTACATTTCAGGTGTTTTTGAGGAGGTTTGTTTTGTTGATACTATGGGTGATCTCAATGCTATAACAAGTTCTAGTTTCGAGCAAGGAAATGACCTCGTAAAAGTAGCTTCTATGGACATGTATAGAATCATTGAGTCTTTCAAAGATGAGGAGTTCTTCAATGTGCAAAAAGACCTAGAAGTGCGAGTGGAGACGAAGTACAAAACTATAGCAAAGAAGGAGAAACCAGTGGCATTGCCTTTGCCTACAGATTGCAAGGAAACGATGGATCAAGCTTCTTTGCAACCTAGTCTCCGAGATCCAAAAAGAATTGGACATAAGTTTACGCAAGAGTCATTGAAGATGTTAAAAGTTGGAGGCAATGACTCCTTGACAGAGATTGAAAGAACATTCTTTGAACAGACACTCTCCAAGCATGGAAAAGCTTTTGCATTTGAGCCGCATGAGATAGGGTGTGTGGATCCATCTATAGTCAAACCAATGGTAATATTCGTTGTATCTCATGTGCCTTGGAATCTATGACCAATTCCACTGCCAAAAGAACTCTTGCCAAAGCTTATTGATTTACTCAATGAAAAGATAAAGATGGGGATTTTGGAACCTTCATGTGCCCCCTACTCAAGCAGATGGTTCACAGTACCAAAGAAAAATGGAGCTCTACGTTTCATTCAAGACATGCAGCCTGTCAACAAAGTCACAATCAGGAATATGGGTACAGGGCCAATTGTAGATGAGTTTGTAGAAGCATTTTCAGGAAGGGCAATATATTCTATGGGGGATTTGTACTCAGGGTATGATCAATTCCAACTAGCAATGGAAAGCAGGGACTTGACTACCATGAGAAAACCCTTGTGTTTGGTAAGGATGTGCACCTTACCGCAGGGAGCAACCAACTCGGTTGCGCACATGATCAACGATATGAACAAAGTCCTTCGTGACTTCATACCTCAAATTAAAATGCCTTTTCTTGATGACGTTCCAATCAAAGGATGCAACTTAGCTAAAAAAGATGAGGCTCTGGATTCGAGGGGGTGCTGTAAATATGTAGCAAACCACATCAATGATTGTGATAGAATTTTAACAAGGATGAAGAAGTGAACCTTACATTATCTGGGCAAAAGTCAGTGTTTGGGGTTGAAGAAATATTGATAGTGGGACATCTTTGTAATCCTCATGGCCGCCGACCTTGTCCAACTAAAGTGGATGCAATACAGAGGATGAAGGAAGTATGCCTAAATATCATAGAGGTGAGAATGTTTCTAGGTGCATGTGTCTTCTATCTCATATGGATTCCACATTATGCACATGTTTCAAATCCTCATTATCAATTGCTAAGGAAGAATCAAAGGTTTCAATGGAATGATGTACATGTAAAAGCTATGAGGAAGTTGAAGCAATTATTGCTGTCTTCACCAACTTTGAGGAAGATTGACTATGAGTGTGGAAGACCGGTGATTGTGATAGTGGACACTAGTCCAACGAGAATTGGATGGGCAGTAGGACAAGACGATGAAGAGAAACACAGGTATGTGGTGAGGTTTGGGTCCAAGGTTCTAAGATCTCGCCAAAGAGCATATCCACAGGTAAAAGGGGAGTTATGGAGGGTGGTTACAGCATTAAAGTGTGACAAAGAGTACTTCATTGGAGCATCTGTAGTTGTGAAGACTGATTGATTACCACTTCTGGGGATGATTGCAAGCTGCTCTACTCTTGATATTGCTATGCTTAGGTGGATTGCTTATATAAAGTCCTTGAACCCAGAATTGAATCACATTGCAGGAAAAGATAATGCAATGGCAGATATGCTTTCAAGGGCAAGGTATGAAGATGAGGATGATATGATTGATGAGGAAGAAGATGTGGGCACAAAATTCTACACAATTTCTCATGCAAAGTGTGATGATATATGCATTGTATCTTCAATTGAATCCTTTTCAGAGGAGTTCTATGAGGATGAATGGTTGCTCATAGGTCGCTACCTGAGTACTTTACAAAAGCAAGATGATTGGAGTGAGTCAGAATTCAAAAGGATCAGAAAGAAAGCATATGGATTCTTCTTGAGGGATGGCTACTTCTGGAAACATCCTAAAATAAGAGATGGGACTCCATTACGAGTAGTATGTGATAAGTCTACTCAGATCAAAGTTATCAAAGAGCTTCATGAAAGCCTATATGCTGGACATCGAGGTGTATGGGCTACGTTTTTCAAAGTGAAAGAGAGATATTGGTGGAAAGGCATGTATAAGGATGTAGCAGATTTTGTGGAGTCTTGTGTCACATGCCAAATGCATTCCAATGTACGTCATCATGATGAATTGCATCCTACATACCCATTAGCCATGCATTATAAATGGGTTGTTGATCTAGTCACAATGCCTTTAGGACTTTGGCAAATGAGATACTTGGTACTTTGGCAAATGAGATACTTGGTACTTGCACGAGAAGACTTGACAAACCAAGTGGAAGGGCGTGCATTGAGGACAAAAACTACAGAAGATGTTTGTAAATTTTTGCTTGAAGATGTAATTTGCCTCTATGGATGTGTGAGAAAGATAGTTGCTGATAGAGGTGAGTTAGATGCAGATGAAGCAAGGGATTTCTTTACAAGAATTGGTATCAAGCTAGCCCTGACTTGTGCTTATAATCCAGAGGAAAATGGGAAAAGTGAAAGAGGACATCCTCCTATTATCAAAGCTTTGGCTAAGGCATGCAAAGGTAGAATGTGTGAGTGGCCAAGGTTGCTACCATATGCTTTGTGGGTTGATCGTACAACTCATAGCTCAGTGACTGGTTACATGCCTACTGAATTGATGTATGGTCAGAAGCCAGTCATGCCAATTGAGGATGTAGTTCCTACTTGGAACATGTTACCTTGGGAAGATGATGTAAGTAGGGAAAATCTACTTGCTTTGTGCATAAGGCAATTGGAAAGAAGACAGGAAGACATAGACATTGCTAAAGCTCGATTGAAGGATGCAAGACTAAAGAATAAATATAGGTTTGATAAAATACATAGGCTTCGACCAAAGCCTATTGAAGAGGGTGATTGGGTCCTAATGTATGACAGTAGCCTTGACAACCAACACACCACACAAAGAAAACTTGCAAAAAGGTGGTTTGGTCCCTATGTTGTCAAACATGTGCTTGGAAATACTACATATACTTTGAGGGAGCTCGATGGAACAGAGCTTAAAATTCCCATAGCGGGCAAAAGAATCAAGATGTTCAATAGGAAACATGATAATGATCCTTTTGATTCACAACAAGATGATGATGAAGAACCTAATGACATTGCTATAGATGAGGATGAAGAAGCAGAGGATGATTTACCAGACTTTGCAGAAGATGAAAATTACATCCAAATATTTGTGGATCTTAATGAAGATTAAACCTATATAGGGAAAATGTTGGCACATGCCGGAGGATGTGCAGGTTCAAAGGGGGTGGATGTCGTGCCGTGGCACGTACATAGTGTAAAATAAAAACATTCACCTCACTTTTGACACTTCTTGATGCATTGAAAGAAAAGCAATAATGTACATATCGTGATATATGTTAAAGCGGCTACTGCGGTCGCTATCATGTACATACCTATCCGGGGAGTCATGGCCCTCGATGTGGCTCATTTGCATGCTTTTTTACTTGATAAGATGACTAATTTGGTTTGACAATGTACATAGTCTAAGTGTTTCATGGTGGCACACTCATCTCGCCTACAAAGACTGATGCGAGCAAAAACTGCCCAAAATAGCAGATAACAAGTGTCGTTGCAGAATTGCATGGAAAGTGACCCAAAATGGTATATTGATGAAAAATGATTCTTATCTATGATTTTTATGCTCATGCGAGTGATCCCACAAATTTAGGGATTTTCCTGATCCGTTTGGGATTTTTTGCATCAAAAATGACATTTTTTGGGTCAAAAATGAGCTGAAAATGGCCTAGTTTTGGTGCAAAGTGGCAAAATGGCCCAAAAATTGACACATCAGCTCATACTACCATGGGCAAGAGAGGAAAGGGGGCTTTGGACAGAAAAAACCTGCAATTTATGACTACTGTTCAAGAGCTTCCATGGTTGCCCAATCTATGTGTGTTGCAGTCCTGCCTCTTCGCAATCTTGTATCTGAGCTTGTGAGGGGGTGAATTAGGGTTTCCCCTTATCAAAATGGTGTGTGACTTCAATTTAGAAGCTCTTAAATCTATGCAAACTCAGCAAATGGTCGCCGTGAAGGTGGAAGCTTGTGTATTCGTTTCAACTGTTTGACGCTACGACTATGTGATTGGGGGCGAGGCTACATGATACCACCAAAGAGGTTTGGGTTTTGATTGAGAATTGTGCTTGTATGAGCATTGAGGTTTTATGGCTGAACATTTAGTGTTCCTAATTGATCTTTTAAAGTAAATCTGGATGTGATTTGATGGTCCTTTCATCATAATCTCGACTACCAAAACAAGCATGTTCCAAGCACAATAGCGAAGAGGGTTTGTGACATTTTTGTCACGAACGCTCTGAGTTAAAACCATCTTTACGAAGAGGGTTGGTGATTATCCATATATGCTTTTTCATAAAGTGTTTGTGACTCTCATCACGAACTCTCACAGCCATAGGTTCCACACCTTCCCAGCTAGACCGCACACATCCCGACAGCTTAGCACACTATTTACTATATATAATTACTCCCACTGGGCTCTTTCATTTTCCCGGTGGGCCCGCCAAGAAAATGAAAAATCCCGGCAATTTCCGCAAGGAAAAATAGAAATCCCGGAGGGCTAACCGGCTCCATAGGTTTTTGCAGGTCATAATCAAAGTCACGTTAACAATTAATGTGTAAATACTAGAGTTATTGACGTAATCACCCAATCGTGATTACGTTACTGAAATACCTGGTGTGTGTGTGTGTGTGTGTGTGTGTGTGTGTGTGTGTGTGTGTGTGTGTGTGTGTGTGTGTGTGTGTGTGTGTGTGTGTGTGTGTGTGTGTGTGTGTGTGAGAGAGAGAGAGAGAGAGAGAGAGAGAGAGAGAGCACGTTGTTATGCATAGGCTTTTCCTTATTACATTGAAGATATTAGAGCTAAGGATGGTGTCATTGTTTGTTATTACCGTGTAACAAAGGAATGTCCACAATGGGATAAAGCATGGGATAAACATGTCGATATCATTCAACATATTGAAGAGAAGCATGGCATCACTGTTTGAGGATTGACCGAACGGGCGTCCACCTAGCTGGACACGTAGTCGGACACCACATTTGTAATCTATTATTTTGCGGAGGTAGTGTAGTGATACTCTATGTAAATCCTGATTTAGAGTAGTAGGTCAATTCCTTGAGTTGTAATGTTGTCATGACAATCGTAAATGTCCATGTGAACTGGCCATTGGCCATTTAGAATGCCCTAGTATAAATGTCAATAACCTTAATGTGAAAGGAGGCTTATTTTTTAAAAAGAAAGGAGCTCTGAAAACGTACACTCAAGCTACGAGGTTGCTCCAACTTGTAATCATCTTTTTTAACAGTTGGGTAATCCGTTTCCAATTCCAAAACTTGCATTGCGCTCCTTCATTTAAGTGTAAGCATTGTCAGTTTTGATGTGGTTTGCGACTACGCATTTGTGAGCCTTAATTGAAGATTTGAATGCTTAAATCACTGTTTCTAGTCATTTTGACCATAGGAGAGTGTTCCTAGACCATAGGGCGACCTTTTTGGATAGTTCTATTGCAGTTTTCAGGAACTTTTTCATGATGGATCGTGATTTTGGTACCTTGTTGGATTGCAACCAGACTTGGTAGGATAGTGCCCCTAGGTATCATAGATGGGGCTTTCCAATCAACGAGCAAATAAAATCGAGAAAAGTTAATTACCGAGAAAATATGAGCAACACCCTTGACAAATTGATGCAAGTGTAAGGTATATTGAACAAAATAATCATGTCATGCTAGATTCAGCACCACAGCACAAATGGGGTTGTACATCTAAAATTACCACAAAGCAAAGGAGGCTTCAAAATCTCAAACCTCCTTACATGTTGAGGCCCTATGAAAATTCCATGTCACAAAGTATCTGTAGCTATCTCATAAACCTTGTTGCCATGGAACCTTGTGGTGGATCCCATGGAAGAGGTGTCACACGTGGAAGTTTCTTCAGATTCAAGCGCACTATGTTCTTTGGGTATTGGTTCAGCCCAATGGGGTTAAGCCATGGCTCGACTGCTACGGGCGGATGCTCTTGAAGGAACTTTTGAACTTGAAGCTAGGGTTGTTTCAAATCTAAATAACATGTGGGTTCCCCTTTTATGGATTGCTATGAGCAAATGCAACATTTTTTAACGAAATTTTTCTCAATTTTTAATTGTTTTTAGATTTTTTAGAAATCTACATGCACAAAAAGAAATAAAATCATAAGACAAAGTAGGCCTTGACTCCCTTTCTGTGACTTAGATCAATGGATAGTTGTTAGATCAGTGATGAGCCTTTGGTCCTTAGATCGGTAAAGAGCCCTCTCATCAATTTATGTCAAAATGAAGTCCTTGGCTAGTCAAAGTGATCAAGTGTCCTTTCCTTAGCTAAAATCTAGTTTTGTCCTTATAGATCTAAGCTAGATTGATGGAGGAACATTATTCTCAAACCTGAGACTCCTTGTCAGATCTTGGAGATAAACTTTTAAAATGGCTCAAATTTTTTAGTAGCCCCTTGCGCTAAAATTGATTGAAAGCAACACCAAATGCATCCCCATGTGCCTATAATAGCCCTTGGCCCATTTTTCTCAGCTTAATATCGTGCCATTTTGATTTCAAAAATGTCGGTTAAAGGCAATCGTAAAAGGAGAAATTTCACCCCAAAATAGAAAAAAATAGTGTGGAAATTTGAAAAAATGACCTTAGTTTTAAAAAATCCTCTTGAAAAATTCAAGAAAAGAAATTATGTATGTTTGGAAAAATGGTTTTTCCCAAACATTGAATACTACGATCTTCTCTCTCTCTCTCTCTCTCTCTCTCTCTCTCTCTCTCTCTCTCTCTCTCTCTCTCTCTCTCTCTCTCTCTCTCTCTCTCTCTCTCTCTCTCTCTCTCTCTTTGCACCAATATCGGAGAACTTTTTCCACCCTTGATTGCGGGAACAAGCTCATGAGAGTTTTTTAAAAGAGAAAAAACAATTTTTTTATTATTATGATGAGGGTAGCAGCTTGCCGCCACCCTCCCAAAGCACCAAAGAGAGGAGGTCCCTCCCCCATCGCCATACATCATTGGCATCAACTCTCTCTTTCTCTCTGACTCGTTCTTAGCTGGCCAGTAATCTCTCTCTCTCTCTCTCTCTCTCTCTCTCTCTCTCTCTCCCTCTCCCTCTCTCTCTTTCTTTGGGTAGGATAAGCAGACACACACACACACACCCTCTCCCTTATGCTGTGCGTATTTTGTCTAGCTAATCTTTCTTGTCGATGCATCATGGGGCAAGCCGAGACAAGAGGCTTGTTCTCTACACTCTGGCTATACCAGACATCCGTGTCCATCTCTATCACATAAAGTTAAACACACAAGTAGCTTCTTTGCCCTCGCTAGTGACCGTATGCTAGTGATCAAGGCTTCTTGGGTTGACTTTCCAAGGTCAAGATCCCTCTTAAGAGCATGACAGAGTTCTATTTTGCTCTTGCCTAGCAGACATAGGAGCACCTCCAATTGTAGCTTCCATCATTCAAAGTTGTGTATGATGCTCATCTAGGCAGCTCATCAGTCAATGAGGCGATGAGACATCAGAGTAGCTGCAGGCACCATCTATGTGGTTGATATTGACTATGTCCACCGGTACTAAGAGGGAGAGCATATTGAAGCTTAATGGGAAAGTTGTTGGAACCAGTCCGAGCTGGCGCGGACCAGTTCCAGTAGGTTCAGCAAGCACTATATAATCGGATCTTTCAAAGCAGAATAGTAGTAATGGGACACGGTTAGAGAGAAAAAGAGTGCCAAGCTTTGCCGTTTGCGATCGTCGCACCCCTCTCCAAGTGCCCCTCTCCAACCCTTTTGAAACCTGTTAGAACTAGTCCGCACCAGTGTGGACCAGTTCCAACAGATGCTTCTATGCTTTCAAACCTATATTTATAAAAATATTATCACCTTCAGCGGGCCTTCCCACTCTGAGTAGGGCTTGAAAAATACCTTTTTACTAACTGGTGAAAATAAGGACAAGCTTGAAATTCTCCTGGCTTTTAGATCAAAACTTGAAGCTTTTGCCGATAATTACCCTAAAACTTCTGTAAATTTTTTGGTTTTCTAAAAAGCAAGCTCAAAATCTAATCGGGATTTAAAATTTCAGAAGGTTAAAATACATTGCACGCCGATTTGGACCCATTTTGGCAGTTGTTCAAAACAGTCTATATGTTTTAAACGTTTATGAGGGTATCATGAGTTCACATTATTCAATTTGTCCAAATAAAAGTGTATGTCTAATACACATAAAATTTTAAAAATGAAACAATGAGAGCATTTAATTATGTAGTCATGCAATTGATCACAGTTCCCAAAGATGGAAGGGCTTCCTTGGCAACCACACACAGATTTATTTCACAAATAAATTTATGGCTCAGGGAATCGCTCGTTTCTTTTCTCGCTCGAAAAAACTTACTCACCATTTTGTAAGACTCTCCTAAACCTCCTCCTAAAGTTTTGTTGCATTTCGAGTCCATTCGAGTGCCAAAATGGTGTGATGACCTAGAGTTGTGAGAAAAGATATAGGCAGATTTCCTTGATCATTGAGTGATTGATTTGATTTTTGAGTTGTTGCATTATCTTGCTAGGTTCACTTCTTGGGATTGACAATCTCAAAGAGTCTCTGTGTCCCATCCGAGTCACTTCCTTGAGTATTGACATTATGTTAGTGCCCGATAGCTATGCTACAGAAGTCCGTCGTAGAAACCTGCTAACATTGGTGCCGCTGCCACAAGAAAATGATCCTTAGATGGTGAGTGACCTAGTGCATATTTAGAGCATTCTTTTTTGAACATTTGTCTCTTCATTCCATTTACACCTTAACAATGAAGTAGCTAGACACGAGGTTTAGTGCTTGATAGAGTCTAGAAGTTGAGGACTTGCCAGATCTATTCTTGAGAGGTAAATAGGGTTGTGAGTGAGATACCCAAAATAATTTCATTCTTCAATTTTCTCTATGCTTTCAAAGTGTGTTCCATTTTCTGTTTCAACTTTATTTTGCACCGTTTTGTTTGTTTTTGTTTCATGTTTCATTTCAATACTTAGGAGTAAGGTAAGTAGAAACTACCACCATCAAATTTGGGCTAAAAGATTGAGAAAAAAAGGGTTAAAACCATATTCTGGCCGAAATGACCATAACTCTGAAATTCTAAAAGTTTGATGGTAGAGACCTCAAAAGTGATCCAAATTATAAAATTTGTGGATCAAAGGCATCAACATACTCTCTAGAGGCAATCTAGAAAGTTTTGCATGATTCTATGGAGGAACATGGATCGTGATCCATGTACCTCAGAGACCAATTTTGCAGAAAAGTCATCAGTGACAGTGAGCATCAGCGGGATATTTCTCTGATGAAGTTTGCTTGAAAGGAAAACTCAAAAATCACATCAAAATTGGTTGTTAGGGAAAAAATAGCAAAATGGGTACACAAAATTTGGGATTTTCTCTACTTTTGGGATCCAAATTCAAAACGGGGTGAGATTTGGCTTCTCCAGGAAATAGAGAACCTGCATAATAAAATTCATGAAAAAATGATGTCAAACATGGATCACGATCCGTGTACATTTTGACATTTGGTGCTGATATTTAACAAATATATCCCTGATGACTAGTGGAACAACTTTACCAAAAGGGACCATGTCAAAAAAGTGAAAAAGCTGGTCAAAATAGCCAAATACAGAAAGTACTCAAAAATCGCAGGACGGACAAAAAAAATCACTTTTGACCAAGAAAAAGTTGTCCAAATTTAAAAATATTTGGGGAAGAGTATCACCATAACATGGACTAAAAGATGACCAAGTTTCATGTCAAAATGAGGTCAAACATGGATCGCGATCCATGTACCGCATCAAAATTTTTGGCTAAGATTTGAGCAATAGGTAGGTGAGACATAGACAACCAACTTTTCCAAAAGAACTATATGCAAAAAAGTTGCAAAAAGTGATCAAAAGAGCCAAAAGCAGAAGATTGTCAAATTGTCATAACAGACTGTAGAAGTCAATTTTGGTAGGGTAAAATTGATCCAAATCCAAAAATTCTTTGTGGAGCAAGCTACAAACAGCACAAGCTATCAGCACACCAAAGTTTACATCCAAAAGTGATGGAACATGGATCGCGATCCATGTACCCCTGAATGTTTTTGGAAAGAAAATTTTCCAATCTGTAGCAAAGACCATTGTGAACAAAAGTCCCCATAAAAATTTGGTCAAAAAAGTTCAAAAAGTGGGTGAAAAGACCCTAAAACAGGCCTAGGAATTGAATTTTGCCTGGCCTAAACAAGTCCAAATCACATAAAAACTATCGCAAGGATCAGTGGACCAAGGGCAAGCTGTGAGTCAAGTTTTAGTACCTTCTGACACATAGGTACATGGATCGCAATCCATGTTCCTCTGTCACATATTGATACCAAATTTGTACCATAGCTAGAGGACATCACAAGGAATTTATTGGTCTTTTCAAAAGTGAATTTGGATATCAAAAACCAAACCAAAAGCCCAAAACTTCCAAGTATGTTGAGTAAGTGCCAGAATTGACCTAATTTTCAACCCAAAGGTCAATTGTCCAAAAATTTGATACCATAGGATCTTATCATTCTGAAGTTGATGGTACCAAGAGAAGTCTATTGGGGCTCCAAAGATGGATCACGATCCATGTATCTGCCATCAAAATCTTCTTCGCTTGGACATTGCATGAGATTGAACATTTCCATGTAGAGCTCACTTCTAACCTCCTTGGGAACTTGGGGGAGAAAATTATCTACCCATGCCTTCTTTACATGGAACAAACATAGAAGGATATGACATGCAATCTGGTGAGAGGATCCTTCCAATGTTTCTCCCAACAAAAAGAATCTTCATTAACACTTTGAGAAATGCCTCTAGTTCTTGTGGTGACTTATCAATGACCAAATTAAGTGTTGGGTCGGATGTTACCCATTCTTGAAAGCACTATTCGTAGAGTAATCTCCAAGGCAATAACATCATGATGACATCCATCATCTCGGGGTGCACAAAATAAACCAGATAGGGATCCCTTGGCCAAGCTGATTCGGTAGCATGGTTGCAAATAGTAGAAGACTCTATACATTTTTCTTGAAAGTTCTATCTATTTCCCAAGAGTTTTTTCTAGAAAAGTGCTTAGCTATATCTATCCAATCACCTTTCTCCTAGTGCTAACTGCCTTTGTTAAATCCCTCCTAACTTGTGGGCATAATGCAAGAAACTGAGGCCATGAGATATCAGGACCCTTACCTCGCATGTCTTCCAACAGGTTGTATGGAGCCATACCGTGTCCAAGAGGGAAGTCTTGGAGATTGATACGACGTCGAGTCCTCTTAGCTTCCTTGGTCTCCTTTGCCTTCTTGCCTTGTCCATGGTCACTCTATGATGGGACACCCTCTTTCTCTTTACCTTTTCCTCGGCCACGCTTAATGCCATTTGCTTCCATGTCAACCTCATTTGAATTTGTCACCTCTACCACATGCACATTTGGATTTGGCAAAGGTGGAACTCCTTCTACCCCTTGTGGAGGTGGTCTTGGTCCATTTGGCCTTTGTAGAAGCCTTGCTTGTTGACCAACTCCTTCTCCTGCATTCATCATTGGGTAATTCAAGTTAGGTCTCCCTGGCTCTCCACGGGGCCAAGGACAATTATACATCCCATGTCCAGACTCACCGCAATTCCAACATTGTAAGACTCTCCTAGGTCGTGGGTCTCGCTCTTCAGACTTCTTTGCTTGTCCCTTTGGACCTACAGCTTGTGCAAGGTGAATTGACAAGCTGCTTAAAGATTCATTTAACTTCTCAATCACTTCCGCCGTTACCTCAGGAAGCTCCTTAGATGTTGATGCTTGTGACTTACCTTTGGATCTAAGACCTTCTATTGGAACCTCCCCCCTTAAGCACTTGAGTTTCCTATATTTCTCAGCAGCCCTAGTTTCAGCTGCATCAAAGGTAGCAGGTGCACCCGCCTCAACTTTTACCTTAAGGTCAGGAAAGAGTCCGGCTATGAACCTCTCCTTCTTTAGAAATTCTGCACCATCACCAGGGTTAGCAACATTTCGTATCCATAGAGCCCAAAGACGTAGGAACTCTTGCTTGTACAAGTAGTAGTTATCTAAGTCTTTTTGCTTATGAGAAACAATGTCTTGCCATAATTTCTGAGTGTTTTGGGGATCAAAGAAGTATTTCTTGAAACGATTCAAAACTTCCGTGTAATTCCCTTTAAATTCCTCAGGCAAAGAGTCAAACCAAGTGCTAGCATCTTTCCTAAGGACCACCTCAAACATTTCTACACGTTCTTGATCAGTTACTATCCTCTTGATACGGCAAGACATCTTGAAATTCGCTAGAAATAATTCTGCATCCTCTCCAGGCTCTCCAAAGAAAAGAGGATATCCAGACATTTGGCGTTGGCTCTCCATTGAATTGATTTCAAAGTGACGCGTTTTTGTTTTTTCTTTCTTTAAAAGATTTACACAATAATATTTTCTAAATTGCAATCTATTCTACAACAAAATAAAAATATTCACATCAAATGACCTATGATAATCAATAAGAGGTAGGATGACAGGGTTTGGTGATGCGAGAATTTCTCCTACTCTTTGGGCACCAAACATGAACACCATACGTTGTTGAAAATGGATTTTCCTACTAATTGCAATGTTTATTCTAATGTGTGGAGTGAAATGGAAGGGGAAAACCTCTATTCCTAGGCCATTATCCATGGTCTATGCATGACCTAATGCTTAAAACAAAACAAAAATATAGACGTCCAAACTAAGGTCGTACCTAATGAGAGGCAAAATAAAAGGATTTACTGAAGCGTTTATCTCGGCCAACCTAAGAGGACCTAAAATTCTACGAATGACACGTTGAAATTGCAACTTAGTACTAACAATTATGTGTACCTTTTTCCTTGCAATGGGAATGAAGGGATCATACAAATTTTCGTGATTCATGCAAACTACTTGACTATGCTAAAGGTTGATTCTACACAAAAATACACAAGCCGTCCTCCGTGGGGGCACCAATTTGAGGCGGTCCGGGGCGGGCAACAAGAAGAGCAACCTCTAGACACCCTTCAAGGCCCCCGTGCTGCTCAATGGGGTTGGGGCACAACACAACACAACCCAAAACAACAAACCCCCAACCGAATCCCAACTACACAAGGGGCACCACCTAGTTTAAGAGCGAACTAGGACGCAAAAGAGGAGAATCGTTAGAGCAACCCACAAACAAGCAAGGAATTTACACTAACCCTAACACCAATGGAACACTCTCACACACTAAAACACGAGAGAGAGAGAGAGAGAGAGAGAGAGAGAGAGAGAGAGAGAGAGAGAGAGAGAGAGAGAGAGAGAGAGAGAGAGAGAGAGAGAGAGATGGTGCTCGGGCTGCTTTGAAGTGTATCGTTAATGATCAAGCAAACATAAATATATATATGTAAGAAAGGGAGAGAGGGGGGAAAGGGGGTGCTTGTTGCACTAATGCCTTCTTACAAATCTGTCATGACAAATCAAAGTGAGATTAGTATTTGTTCAACATAGCTTGCGTAAATTTCACCACAACACATCACAAGAAAAGCCACCCCAATCACTGTCTTAAGGCCAGGGGAGTCCTCTCCACCCTGTCGCCCTCTTACAGTATGTGGGATTTATGGCTAGATTGAGCTCCTTCTAGAGAGGTTGAGCTTGGCTTCTCAAGCTATAGCATAGTGCTCTTGCTTATGGCTCCCCCTTTTGTGCTAGCTACACCCTCCTTTTATAGCAATTTTGAAGGCTAGGGTTACTCCTCTAACCATGGTTGGGTTAGATTTTCAGCAATTTATCTAATTTCTTTTGCTTGGAATTATCAAGAAGTTGGTGGGGAAAGAGAGAGGAGAGAAATGGAGGTGATAGGACTTTTCATAGTGGGTTAGTGTTAGTAGAGTTAGTATTAATTTACAAATGAAATTGGATATTTACAATGGGAGTATCCATGTAGGATACAAATAAGAAAGAAAAACTCTTAAGAGGTAAGAAAAGGTGGATTTCTTACAAGGTTGATGCTCCAAGTGTCTTGAGTAGGGCCAATTTTGATGCTTGTTGACGGTCCACTAGCTTTGACGGTACATTTTTTCTCCACTCTTGACCTTCCTTGAGAGACAAGGTAATTGAAGCTGAGTAATCAACCACCATGAAGCTGTCTTTTAAGAGAAGAGGCTGAATTTTGTGGTTTTTTTGAAAGATATGGGTAATTTGGAGGAGGAAAAATGAGACTAGGTGGTCAATTTTGGAATGGAATTGTGTGTGGGAGGTATGAGTTCACCATGGTTTCTCTTATTCTTGAAGGTTGAGGAGAAGGTGAGTAGGGTGCAGAGAGGAGGGGTGAGAGAGGTGGGGATGATGAGTGGAGAAGTGTGTGTGAAAGAGGAAAATGATAAAGTGGAAGAGAGAGTATGGTTGCATAACATGGGAAAAGTGGGGTCCACTAATAAAATCATAGCTCACAGATCATAGCTCAAAAAAATATGAAAAAAGTTGAGGCAAAAGTTCAGCCCACGAGCTACAGCTTTTGTTTGTATCACCTTTTCAAATTCGGAGAGCAAGTGAACTTTAAAAATTCAGCAAAACCGACCGTTTTTTTCCACTGCACAAGGTCCTTGTGGGGTCCTTCTTTGGATGATTCTTTTGAATACCTCCAAGAGTGAGCCCTCCATAGTGCATGTATGCATGCCACCTACCCTTGACCTTATTTGGTAGGTCTATAATTGAAGATATTGTTGAGATCATGATATAAGTGAATAGTACAACTAAGAAAATCAAATATTGAGGGGTCTAAAAAATATGTACATGTCAAATATAAATAATATAGGTGGAAAAATATAAAGGGGTCAAAATAAATCTCTCTCATTATAAGTCTACCATAAAAAGATGAATATTTTTGGTGGTCTAATTTATGAGAGTAATAGAGAATATATGTAGGAAGGAAAAAATCACAATAGTGAAAAAAATATACACATAAATAGAACTAGTTTTTTTGGATTTTTGTTGGGATGGAGTTATACCAAAAATAAGAGAATCTTGCATGAAATTATTTTTATATGGAATAAAGAGTATGCAAAATGATAAGAAAAAATATGGTAATGGTGAGTCAATGTACATAGCATAAATAACACACCATAGGTAGAAATATTTAAATAAATACCACAATAATTATGAAAAATCCTTTTATTTAGACCCTATATACAATGAACTATTTACACACAAATGGGCCATAATATACCTATAATTTTTATTTTTTATTTTTTTTTGGTTCAACTAGCCCAGTGACTAGCTAGCTGAGGGTTTTAAAGAAAATATGGGGAAAGTTCACTAACTCACACACGCCTATATATAGTGAAATGGTAGGGATAGCCATAGTGTTTGAGTGATTTGATAGGGTGAGGTAGCTTACTATGGCCACTATGGAAAGCCAAAAAATGGGTATCATTAGCCCTCCCCCAGGATGATGGTATATTCATGTACCATCATAGAGCATCTTTTCCAAAGAGAGTGCTTCAGAGTCCTTGACGAGATTTTCATTGTTTGGCCCCTCAGAATTTTGGCTGGAGTTACACTCATGCTTCATGTAATAATACTTACATGAGATAGCGGCCTTTGGACAGATCTTTGGTAGATCCTTTGGTAGAAGGCGACTCAAATAGGGCTTCAAGCGATACCCGTTTACCTTCCTGGAGTGCTCTTTACCATTCAAGTCCATAAGCTGATAGTAACTAGAATTGAAAGCCTTCTTGACTATGTATGGCCCTTGCCATCTAGTTTCAAACTTGGCATCAAAACGATTGTCAAGTCGATTGTCATACCTTAGCACAAGCTCTCCTTCCTTGATGCCTTTGTCCTTCAGTTTCTTGTCGTGCATTTCTTTCGCTTGTGTGGCTTTCCTCTTGTAGCACTCATATGCTGCTTCTCTTTTCCACTCAAGCTCCACTAACGTAAGAAGTCGATCCATCCATACCTCTTGATCATCTTGTGCTCCTTTGCCATGAAGTCGCATTGTTGGAATGTTGAGCTCGATAGGCTGCAAAGCCTCTTGACCATAGACCCAGTGAAATGGTGTGAACTCGGTGGCTTACCTATATGTGGTTCGATATGCCCACAAGGCACCATCCAAGAAGTCATCCCATAATTTTGTCTTGTTTTGCACCATCTTTCTAATGATTCCTGCAATGACACCATTAGCCTTCTCCACCAAACCATTTGACTGTGGGTAGTATGGTGTGCTATGACGATGTAGAATGTGAAGCTCTTCACAAACTTCTGTGAGCAAGCCCTTCCTAAACCCTGGACCATTATCAGAAACAATCTCCAAAGGTGTGCCAAATCTGCAACAAATGTGATTGTACACAAACTTGCTAACTGTCCTCTCATTCACTCTTGCCACACTTTGAGCTTCCACCCACCTAGTCATATAGTCTACAGCCACTAGAATGTAGACTTTACCATTTTTTTTCCTAGGCAGAGGACCCATAGCATCAATGCCCCACTTTTCAAAGGGTCCATTTGCAAGCACTATTTGCCTCGGGCCATGCACCAACCTTCTATTTCCATTTATCTGACAATTGTGACAGTTTTTACACCAATGTTGAACATCCACATGCAAGCTTGGCCAAACATACCCCGCAAGCAAAATCTTCTTCACAGTTGATTCTTGGGCAAAATGACCACCACATGCTTCTTCATGCAAACCTTTTAGAATGGCTGGAATTTCCTCGATAGTTGGTACTCTTCTGCACACTTGATCTTTCCCTCTTTGATAGAGGGAGCCTTCTAGGAAGAGATAGAAACTTGCCTTCTTCATGAATCTCCTCTTCTGAGCCTTCGTGAAGTCTTGTGGAAACTCACCCTCCAAAATGTAGCCGATAATGGGAGCCAATGACTCCAATCCCTGGTATCTCGGTTGCTTGACAGATGCTGCCACCATGATGACCTGCACTTCTCTCTCAACACATGTAACTGCTTGTTGTGCAATTAAATCGGCATCTTCATTTTGTTTCCTGGGAATATGATATAGTTGCACTTCTTCAAACTGATTAAACATCTTACGAATGGCATGAACTTTTGTCCTTAAGCTTTCATTCTTGCATGCCCAAATGCCTAAAATCTATTTAACAATGAGAAGTGCATCTCCCTTTACCATGAGACGTTTTATCCCTTGGCCAACGCACATCTTCAAACCATGAAGTAGTGTGTCGTATTCTGCTTCATTGTTGCTAGTTGAACCTGGTAGATTGACCTTCTCTTTCATGACCACCTCTCCACTTGGGTTGAGCAACACTAGCCCTCCCCCTGCTTTCCCTGTGGCTCATCGAAAAGCTCCATCAAAGAACAAGGTAAAAGCATTGGGAATACTTTTTGGTGGTGGCAATGGTAGGGTCTTTACTTGAGGCACCTTAATTTCCTTCTCATGTACCCTATAAGTGAGAATCCCTGCCAATTGTGCACGCACACTATCTTCTACCTTGAAAGAGTATTGAAACTCTTGCAACTCCATAATCCACTTTGAGATCCTAGTACTAAGATTCATTTGAGATGACACCCAAGGGAACAAATTCTCTGCAGTGAGAATTACAAAAGGTTTTGGTAGCAGGTAGGATCTAAACTTTCTCACCGCAAACATGAGAGAAAGCATCATGAGTTCTGCTCCTGTGTAGTCTCTCTCCAAAGCATTCATGACCCTACTAGCAAAGTAGATGGGTCGCATCCTTGTACTGTGGGGATCTTGTTGTAGCAACACAGCACCAATTGTTTCCCTTCCAACACTAGAGCTAACAAAGAATGTGTACTCCCAACAAGGAGGCATGAGTGTTGGTAGCTCTAACAAAATGACTTTAATGTTACAAAAATACTCTTCAATCTCATCAGACCATGCAAATTCTACTTGTTGTGTTAACTTTTGCAAAGGATGAAGCAACTCCGAGGCTAAGTGAATGAAGCGTGACATATACTTCACCTTTTGAATGAAAGAGATGACCTCCTTAAGACTCTTCGGTGATAGGAGCTCAATAAGAGCCTTTGCCTTTGAAGGATCCACCTCAATGCCTTTATAGGAAACCTTGTGACCGAGCAAGATCACTTCATCCTCACCTATGTGGCACTTGTCGGGGTTGAGTTGACCTCCCATGTCGTAGAGCTTCTTTAAACCTTCTTCTACCCTTTGTAGATGCAATGATTTTGAGCTATAAATGCAGAAATCATCAATGAACACCCTAATTGACTTTCCAAAGAATGCTTGAAACACCATGTTCATGAAACGTTGGAATGTTGCAGGAGCATTTGTCAGACCAAATGGCATGACTCTAAAAGCATAACAACCCCAAGGAGTGATAAAGGTTGTTTTCAATTGATCTTCCAATGCGATACCTATTTGAAAGTAGCCTGAGTAGCCATCACACACAGTGTACTTCTCATGACCAGCTACCTCATTTAGTATCTCATCCTGAAATGGGAGGGGAAAGTGATCTCTTTTTGTTGCCTCATTGAGTGGACGGTAATCCACACACACCCTCCACTTGCCATTTTTCTTAGGAGTGACAACAACAGGAGAGACCCACTCTGAATTCTCCACTGGATAAATGAAACCTGCTGCTAGAAGCTTTCTTACCTCCTTGAGTAGAGCCTGTTCCTTTATAACTCCTAGCCTTCATAGCTTCTGAGCTTTAGGTGTGGCCTTTGGCTTCAACTCAATCTTGTGTTGAACAACATCTACTCCACGCACATCGGTGTAGTCTTTAGCAAAAAGACTCGGAAATTTCCTTAGCACACATTTGAACTCCTCTCTTTCATCCTTTGTAAGTGTTGTAGACAACATACCTTCTAACATTCCTTCATCTTCCACCTTTTGGTTCTCTTGGGAACCTACCTCTTCCAAACCTCGAGAAGAGGTCTCCTGGTTGTTTGGCTTAAACCTTACCCCCATGACTTCAATGGAGGACTCCTCTTCAGTAATGCTGCCGCTACTTTCTTCTTCTGAAGTGTTTTCAGTCCAATCTTCTTCCGTCTCACTTCGAGATGATTCTTCATGGAGCTCCTCTTGGCGTTGCTCCTTCATGTCAAAGACAACCTTCTTGTGATTGTCATTCCTGCAAATTAGCTTTCCACTCTCCCAATCCTGCAAAGCTCGCATTTTCATTAGCCATGGTCTTCCTAGGATAAATGGATAACCACTTCCCTTGGTCGACATAACATAAAAATCCACTGCCTTCTTAATGCCAAAGGCCTCCACAAAAACATTTTTACAAATGCCTACACACCTAGTCTTGCTATTGTTTGCCATTTTCACTTTGATTTCAGGTGTCTCATGGATGTGCATGCCTAGTCTTTGCATGAGCCCTTCGGTCATGATGCAAATTTGTGCACCCCCATCCACTAGACCTTTCCTAACCAATCTTCCTTTTATGTAACAATCTAGCACAGGTGTAATATCCTCGTTCATTTCAGCATGTGCAATTTTTACAACAGGAAAACTCTCTTTTACCTTTCTCCTAGTGCTAACTGCCTTTGTTAAATCCCTCCTAACTTGTGGGCATAATGCAAGAAACTGAGGCCATGAGATATTAGGACCCTTACCTCGCATGTCTTCCAACAGGTTGTATGGAGCCATACCATGTCCAAGAGGGAAGTCTTGGAGATTGATACGACGTCGAGTCCTCTTAGCTTCCTTGGTCTCCTTTGCCTTCTTGCCTTGTCCATGGTCACTCTGTGATGGGACACCCTCTTTCTCTTTACCTTTTCCTCGGCCACGCTTAATGCCATTTGCTTCCATGTCAACCTCATTTGAATTTGTCACCTCTACCACATGCACATTTGGATTTGGCAAAGGTGGAACTCCTTCTACCCCTTGTGGAGGTGGTCTTGGTCCATTTGGCCTTTGTAGAAGCCTTGGTTGTTGACCAGCTCCTTCTCCTGCATTCATCACTGGGTAATTCAAGTTAGGTCTCCCTAGCTCTCCACGGGGCCAAGGACAATTATACATCCCATGTCCAGACTCACCACAATTCCAACATTGTAAGACTCTCCTAGGTCATGGGTCTCTCTCTTCAAACTTCCTTGCTTGTCCCTTTGGACCTACAGCTTGTGCAAGGTGAATTGACAAGCTGCTTAAAGATTCATTTAACTTCTCAATCACTTCCACCGTTACCTCAGGAAGCTCCTTAGATGTTGATGCTTGTGACTTACCTTTGGATCTAAGACCTTCTATTGGAACCTCCCCCCTTAAGCACTTGAGTTTCCTATATTTCTCAGCAGCCCTAGTTTCAGCTGCATCAAAGGTAGCAGGTGCACCCGCCTCAACTTTTACCTTAAGGTCAGGAAAGAGTCCGGCTATGAACCTCTCCTTCTTTAGAAATTCTGCACCATCACCAGGGTTAGCAACATTTCGTATCCATAGAGCCCAAAGACGTAGGAACTCTTGCTTGTACAAGTAGTAGTCATCTAAGTCTTTTTGCTTATGAGAAACAATGTCTTGCCATAATTTCTGAGTGTTTTGGGGATCAAAGAAGTATTTCTTGAAACGATTCAAAACTTCCGTGTAATTCCCTTTAAATTCCTCAGGCAAAGAGTCAAACCAAGTGCTAGCATCTTTCCTAAGGACCACCTCAAACATTTCTACACGTTCTTGATCAGTTACTATCCTCTTGATACGGCAAGACATCTTGAAATTCGCTAGAAATAATTCTGCATCCTCTCCAGGCTCTCCAAAGAAAAAAGGATATCCAGACATTTGGCGTTGGCTCTCCATTGAATTGATTTCAAAGTGACGCGTTTTTGTTTTTTCTTTCTTTAAAAGATTTACACAATAATATTTTCTAAATTGCAATCTATTCTACAACAAAATAAAAATATTCACATCAAATGACCTATGATAATCAATAAGAGGTAGGATGACAGGGTTTCAGCCCACGAGCTACAGCTTTTGTTTGTATCACCTTTTCAAATTCGGAGAGCAAGTGAACTTTAAAAATTCAGCAAAACCGACCGTTTTTTTCCACTGCACAAGGTCCTTGTGGGGTCCTTCTTTGGATGATTCTTTTGAATACCTCCAAGAGTGAGCCCTCCATAGTGCATGTATGCATGCCACCTACCCTTGACCTTATTTTGTAGGTCTATCATTGAAGATATTGTTGAGATCATGATATAAGTGAATAGTACAACTAAGAAAATCAAATATTGAGGGGTCTAAAAAATATGTACATGTCAAATATAAATAATATAGGTGGAAAAATATAAAGGGGTCAAAATAAATCTCTCTCATTATAAGTCTACCATAAAAAGATGAATATTTTTGGTGGTCTAATTTATGAGAGTAATAGAGAATATATGTAGGAAGGAAAAAATCACAATAGTGAAAAAAATATACACATAAATAGAACTAGTTTTTTTGGATTTTTGTTGGGATGGAGTTACACCAAAAATAAGAGAAGCTTGCATGAAATTATTTTTATATGGAATAAAGAGTATGCAAAATGATAAGAAAAAATATGGTAATGGTGAGTCAATGTACATAGCATAAATAACACACCATAGGTAGAAATATTTAAATAAATACCACAATAATTATAAAAAATCCTTTTATTTAGGCCCTATATACAATGAAATATTTACACACAAATGGGTCATAATATACTTATAATTTTTTTATTTTTTGGCTCAACTAGCCCAGTGACTAGCTAGCTGAGGGTTTTAAAGAAAATATGGGGAAAGTTCACTAACTCACACACGCCTATATATAGTGAAATGGTAGGGATAGCCATAGTGTTTGAGTGATTTGATAGGGTGAGGTAGCTTACTATGGCCACTATGGAAAGCCAAAAAACGGCTATTAACATTAATACACCAAGTTGACCTAAAGGTACCAAGTGTAGTTGTAAGATCTTTACGACTAGAGGTGCCTTCCATGCAATGTGCTTCTCTAACAACATATTCCCAATCCTCAACACATGGAGTCCTCAAGTCATAGAACATCATGTCTTAAGCACATCATGGGTGAAAGCACGTTACTGTGTCATGTTTTTTGTGCTAGTTATCATGTGTCAGCAAACATATCTTGTAAGCATAAGGAGAGTGTTGTCTTTCAAGTCTCTGGGCCTCCATCATGATCAATAAAAATACTTTGAAAAAGTTGGAGCAAAGCTAAAATGAGCTTGAAAATTTACACTAAGACATTACTTTGAAGGTGTGTGGAGTCATGATACATGGAGGGAAGCAGGGTGTAACGGCCATAGGTAGGAGAAAGGGGGCGGGGGGAGGCGATTGCAAGCTGCAAGCTTTCCCTCGGTCGTAGCTCACCAGGATACCCAAGTGGAGACTAGGTCGGCACAGCAGCAGCCAGTCACCTCTGACGACAACTCTGTCAACACTCCACCAAGAAGGAAGTCGAGGGCATAACCCTCGACTGCTTCTCCTCTGCCCCACAAAAGGGCGAAGCTATCTAAATCCCAGGGATCCCCAATTCAAAAAAACATGCATGCAAGGAAGGGGAAGAACGACTCAGGTACTCTCTCTCTCTCTCTCTCTCTCTCTCTCTCTCTCTCTCTCTCTTTGTCACTGAATGACACTGATTACATCTCACATTACAGCAGGCCTGTGTGTGTGTGTGTGTGTGTGTGTGTGTGTGTGTGTGTGTGTGTGTGTGTGTGTGTGTGTGTGTGTGTGTGTGTGTGTGTGTGTGTGTGTGTGTGTGTGTGTGTGTGTGTGTGTGTGTGTGTGTGTGTCAACTGAGCAATTATGGTTCAAGATTGTCAACAAACTACTTGAGAGTTCTTTTCTAATGGGGTTGCTTAAATAAGCTCTGTAAGGTGTTAATTGTTTCTCTATGTTTGGCTATCTCTTGTATGCATGAAATGTGAGATACATATTATTTCCCAATAAATAGAAATTTTTCCCTTTGCCATGGATAGTCTTGCATCGTTATATCTTGTGACATTGGGGGTGGGGTGTGCAGGCCAATGAAAAGCTCCCAAGCTCAACATCCAAGTGCATGAGAAATTTTGAATTATCACAAAATATTTCAATGTTGTTCATGGCCTCTGGATGGTGCTGACCCCGAACTGGTAGAGTGGGATGAAATCACAGATGTGGAGTGGTTTAGTGTATATAGAGAGCCGAAGGATCGTAGTCGATATTGCATAGCAATATGTATGACCAGGTGATGTAGCTTCACTACACAGTTTACCAGAAGTCCCCAACAAACATGGAGATCAACTTTGCATTTGTGAAGGGGTTTGTAAAATAATTCAGTTCGACGGCAATTGCAAGCAGTTTAGCCATGCAGTTCAATTGGGTTGAGGTTGCTATCAAGCATTTGCAGGACCTTCAAGAAAAATGATACTACGAGTCCCATGTCAAAAAGTGGAGGATGCGTAAGGTCCATTGTTCATGTCAAAACACCAAAGAGGGTCTTCGGAAATTAGGACTTGAATTTTTCATCCCCTGGGGGAAGTTATTTTTACCGAGTGGTATCCGCCACCGAACCCAATATGTGTGCCCAAGTTGTTGGCTAACAAGATGTGAACTCTGGTTCTTTATTTGAATGGCATGCTGGTTAAAGTTGTAGAGTCAAAACATGGTGAAGTTCTCCCTAAACATGTAGAGGAAATGATAGAGTATTGTATGCAAGATAGGTGACCTATGTATTTTGTCACAAAGAAAACCACCAATTTTTGGATTGGTGCCTCCAGTTTTTCCATGTGTACACATGAAGAACCATCATGCAGCGTAAAGTAAATGCAATATTAGATACAATATTCAAACTGAAACAGGCAAGGATGTCATGTGTTTTTGCATAGGAGCATTGTGGTAAGGTGCCTTGACTGATACATAATAAGCTTGTTTTCTTCAAGAACTTGAGTATATTTTGGAGGGGCTTAATGTAGTTTGGGCCCAAAAACACTCTCATAATTGATGACATTAAAATACAAAGTGTACCAAAACCCTGAAGAAAGTTGGCTTATTATTCCCAAGCTAGAGGACCAGACTGTTGAATAGCGGCAATAGTTTTTAACAGACACTTTGGCTCCCTGGCTATTTTTGTGGTTGCAATTGGAGGACCGTGCATCATATACATCTGACAATGGGTTTGATATTGTCCCAGATGTGTTTCTAGATGTAGTCCTCATCAAGATAGAAACAGATTTGTGAGAAAGCAATGATGCCAAGTGGAGGGCAAAGATCCATTGGAGAAAAAGAGAGGCCAACAAAGAAGCTGAAATTCATGGGAGGGAAAGGCTTGAGAGGAAAAGACTAGAGAAGCAGTAACAATTTGAAGTAGAAAATCCCATGTAAGAATCAGAGACTCAGCAAAGCCAAGAGCACAAGCACACTGGGTACTACAAGTACAAGCACCCTAGGCATGATAGTCGTTTTTCAGCTATCCAAAATTTCCATAGTGAGCTACCTCACCCTATCAAAATCACTCAAACACTGTGGCTATCTCCACACTTTCACTGTACATAGGCGTGTGTGAGTTAGAAAACTTTCCCCATATCTCCCTAAAACCCTCAGCTAGCTAGTCATTGAGCTAGTTGAGCCAAATAAATAAATAAAAACAAAAAATAACAATATACATGGCCCATTTTTGTGTAAATACTTAATTTTATATAGGGCCTAAGTATAAGGAATTTTTATTCTAATTATTTTGGTATTTATCTAAATATTTCTACTAGGTGGAAGTTATTTACCTAAGTATCTTATATACATTGACTCACCATTATCGTAATTCTTTTATCAATGTACATACCTTTTATTATATAAATAAATATTTTCATACAAGCCTCTGTAAATCTTGGTGGGAACCCACTCCGAGAAAAAATCACAAAAATATCTTTCACCTAATCATTCCCTTTTACTAAATTACTATTTTTATACTTGCATTCTTCCTTACTTCTTGTAAATAGTCCTAAGTCAATTAATTAACACTAGGTTGGTAATGGGACACTTTTATGTCCTGTTAAGTGACCATTTTCCTTGAATTATGTCAAGAGTTTCAAAATGGATTTTGAGGTGCTATCTGTCTAGAAAGTTGTCTCATGACCTGAAAAAAACTCGACATTTTTCTGGAATATCAATTCCATCTTTAACCTTGTCCTTGCACAACATTTCACAACCTAAACTATGTGAAAAAATGGGTCTTGTTTTTGGCTTTTTTCAACTTTTTGCAACTATAGCACTCTAGAATTCATGTTTGTGAGGTCTATAATGCTAGAGAACTATCTTTAGTAGTCCTCAACATGTCATGATGCTTCTAGGGAGAAATAAATGCTAAAGTTGTAAGTTATGACCAAATTACAAAAATGGTCAAATCCTGTTTTTTAGCCAATTTTAGCTCTTCTATGATTTTTTTGGTGGCTTTCATGATATCCAAATGCAGTTTTGATTTTCTATGTCACATATTGTAACATAAAGCTAATATTCCTTGAGTTTTGGGGCACCTAATACCCTATTTTGCATAGTAGACAACGATGGTTGATTTTTTCAATTATAGAAGAAAACAAAACATTCTAGTATATCAAATATAGCTTTTTCAATATTGTTAGTTTCTTGTGACAACTACATGCATTTTGTAGCTAGTAACCATATTTAGTCATAAGGATCAAATTTGGCTAGATATTGAATAGTTTCTATGGGATTCTACAACTCATAATGTTGAACCCAGTTTTTTCATGTTTGCTGTATTTAGTACTTCATCTTTGTCCCCAAGATTCCCCTTGATAAGAGATGTATTATTCTTCTGACATGCTCCATGGATCCTTATGAACCTAAAGGACAATAGGTAACTAAGAAAACACGCATATATTTTTTGTATTGAGTATGTCTATAGAAACTTTGATGATAGGTTTGCAGAATGGTAAAAATTCAACTTTTTTGTACCTATTTATTTTGGCAAAACAAAAAATAGTGAGTGAGAAGCAATCATATGTTCTGATCACCAACCCATTGAAGTTAACTAGGGAATTTATCTCAAGTCCTACAAAAATCCCTAATCTTATTTTTATGCAACAAAACGTAAGAAATGACTGCTTTGATGAAAATGTACTGGTCCATCAACTTTGGAGGCTTGGTGTGACCAAAAGATGAGAAATTTTACAAGTTTCTTATTTTTTCCATGTGTAGTAGGCCTTGAACTATAACCTCATGAAAGGATTTTACAAAATGAATGGATCTACTATGGTTTTGGAGGTTTTTTTCAAAACCTTGAAATGACACTTTTATGTCCTGTTAGGTTACCAACCTAGTGTTAAAAAAAACAGGGTTCCCTCATTTGATTCCCTATATTTTCATACATTTCTTTTTTCCATTTTATATTTATATACAGTTGACACTATTTTAAATTCCATGAATTAATTATATACTAACCTATTTTTTCTATCATATCCATATATCATATTTGTGAATAATCATAATCCATGCATATTTTCAAACCCTTAAGAATCTATTAGGTCATGCTCTCATGCAAGGAGGGGCTCACTCTTGGAGGATTATGCAGATTCAACAAAAGGGGGGGGCGATGAAAACTTTTGTAGGAGAAAAAACAAGCATTTTGATGGGATTTTTGGCGTCCACCTCCACTTTGAATTTGAGGAAGTGATCAAAATGAGAAATTTAGCTCACAAGCTGTCACCTCAAAATTTTTCATAATTTTTAGAGTTGTCACCAGTGAGATGTGATTTTTTTGGTGGACCCCAGTCTGCCGACTTTTTCTCACAAGTCACCCTAGTTTTCTCTCACCTTCTTTCACACTTCCACACACAACACACTCATTTCCCTCTATCCCTCCCTCAAACCTGCACCTTCCATGGTTTCTCTCACCCTCTTCACCTTCCATCTCACTTCCATAGCTCTCATATAAACTCTACATGTACATACACCATCTCTATGCCTCTCTGTATTACTTCTTAATTACAATTTCTTTTACCTCTTTTTTATATACATAAAATTTAGCATGTAAAACCATGCATAATCTATGCAAATTGAGGTATTTTCATCAAACATCTTCACTTTCATCATGGTGTTCAACCTTTGCGGCGATGACGTAAGAAGAGAAGAAGAAGAAGAGGATAGGAAGTCATTTTTGAGAACCTACACAAGTAAGTTCAAAATTTCTTCAAAGCTTCACCATTACAAGGATTCTCTCACTTCATTCACAATTTGAGGTTTTGATGCTTCAAATTCATGTTTTGGTTCTAGAATCGTCGTCCTTTCACTTGTGCCACGTGGTTTGGTGAATGCAAGGTGACTCGTATCTTTTAAGTTCTGTCATTTGAGCTTGTTTGAGAAAGTGGTTAGTGTGTTTTCATTGCCAAGTTTCTTGTTCATTGTAAGAGGGTTTTGTGGTGAGAGGTTTCCCACACCCTAAGACAATGCATGTGTGCTAGCAATGTTTACCATTCACTATGTTGGTTTAGTTTATGCAGGCTCCGTGATAGTGTCATAGTAAAAAACTTTACCTTGCAAGTTGTTAATCAAGTATTTGCACAAATTCCATTCCTCTCTCTCTTTCCTTTCTATAGCTCTCTCTTGCTCCATTTAGTGTGTGTTCTTGGTGTGAGATTTCTTGTGTGTGTTTTGTTGCACCTCTTCTTGGTTGTGACATAATATCTCTTGCATCCTAGTTCACATCCCATAACTAAGAGGTGCCCCTTCACTTGTTTGGTTGTGGGTTGGTTGTTGTTTTTTCTTGGTTGTGGCTGCCCCAGCCCCAATTGAGCAGCATGGAATCCTTGAGGGGTGCTTAGAGGTCAACCTCTCTTGTTGCTTGCCCCGAACCGCCTCAATTTTGGTGCCCCCACTGAGGAGGGCTTGGTGTCTATTGTTGTTTAAAATTTGCATGAATGCGTAGCATAATCAATTAGGTTTCATGAATCAAGAAAACTTGTATGACTCATTTGTTTCCAATTCAAGGTACCATCAAGTATATATTTTTATTCTATTATAAGCATTAGATCATGCATAGACCATGGATAATGGCCTAAGAATAGAGGTTTTTTCCTTCCATTTCACTCCACATATTAGAATACACATTGCAATTAGTAAAAAGATTTATTTTCAACAACGTATGGTGTTCATGTTTGGTGCTCAAAGAGTAGGAGATATTCTCGCATCACTAAACCCTGTCATCCTGCCTCTTGTTCAATATCATAGATCATTTGATGTGCATGCTTTTATTTTGTTGTAGACTATATTGCAATTTAGAAAACATTATTTTATAAATGTTTTAAAAAAAAGAAAAACTTGTTATCACTTTGAAATTGATTCAATGGAGGCCCAACGCCAAATGTCAGGATATCCTCTCGTTTTTGGAGAGTTTGGCAAGGATGCCTAGTTATTTTTTGTGAATTTCAAAATGGCTTGCCACATAAAAAGGGTGATAATAGAATAGGAATGCTTAGAAATGTTTGAAGTGGTTCTCCGGAAATATGCTAGCACTTGGTTTGACTCTCTATCTCGGGAAGTTAAGGGAAACTTTAAGGAAGTTGTTGATCATTTCAAGCAATACGTCTTTGACCCCAAAAAAACTCAAAAGCTATGAGAAGACATCGTTCCTCACAAGCAAAAAGACTTAGATGACTATTGCACATGTACAAATAAGAGTTTCTACGTCTTTGGGATGTATGGGTAAGAAATGTTGTTAAACCTGGTGACGGTGCAGAGTTCCTAAAGAAGGAGAGGTTCATAGCGGTCTCTTTCCCACACTCAAGATAAAAGTTGAGGTGGTGCACCTGATGTAGCTGAAACTAGGGCTGCTAAGAAGTATAGAAAACTCAAGTGCCTAAGGGGAGAGGTTTCGATAGAGGATCCTATACATCTAGAGAAATTCTTGAGATAACAACTAAGGTGATTGAGAAGCTAAATGAGTCCTTGAGAAACTTATCAATTTACCTTACACAAGTTGTAGGTTCCAAGGGACAAACAAAAAAAGCTGAGGAGCGAGAGCCATGACCCATGAGGGTATTACAGTGTTGGAATTGTGGAGAATTTGGGCATGGGATGTATAATTGTCCTTGGCCTTGTGGGGACCTAGGGAGACCTAACTTGAATTACCTAGGATGAATGCAAGTGAAGGAACTAGTCAACAGCCAATGCTTTTGCAAAGACAAAATGGGGCAAGATCACCTTCACAAGGAGTGAAAGGAGTTCCACCTTTACTAGATCCAAATGTGCATGTGGTAGAGGTGACAAATTCAAATGAGATTGACATGGGAGGAAATGGCATTAAGCACGGCCGTGGAAAAAGTAAGGAGAAAGAAGGACTCACATCATAGAGTGACCATGGATGAGGGAAGAAGGCAAAGGAGGCCAAGGAATCCAAGAGGACTTGACATTGTATCAAAATCCAAGACTTCCCCCTTGGACATGGTATGGCTCCATACCATGTCCAAGACTTCCCTCTTGGACATGGTATGGCTCCATACAACCTATTGGAAGACATGAGAGGTAAGGGACTTGATATCTCATGGCCTCAATTTCTTGGATTGTGTCCACAATTTAGGAGGGAGCTAATGAAGGCGGTTAGCACGAGGAGAAAGGTAAAAGAGAATGTGCATGTTGTGAAGGTTGCACAAGATAAAATAAATGAGGATATTACACATGTGCTAGATTGCTACATAAAAGGAAGGTTGGTTAGGAAAGGTCTAGTGACTGGGGGTGCACAAATTTGCATCATGTTAGAGGTCCTTATGCAAAGACTAGGCATACACATCCACAAGACACCTAAAATCAAAGTCAAGATGGAAAACAATAGAAAATCTAGGTTCTTAGGAATCTGTAAAAAAAAAATTGTGGAGGTCTTTGGCATTGAGAAGGCTGTTGATTTCTATGTTATATCTACCAAAGGAAATGGTTATCCATTTATCCTAGGAAGGCTATGGCTAATGAAAATGCGCGCTTTTTAGGACTGGGAGAGTGTAAAGTTAATTTATAGGAATGAAAATCATAAGAAGGTTGTCTTTGACATGAAGGAGAAACGCCAAGAAGATCTCCATGAAGAATCATCACAAAGTGAGACAGAGGAAAACTGGATCGATAGCACTTCAGAAGAAGAAAGTAGCGATAGCATTACTGAAGAGGAGTCTTTCATCGAAGTCATGGGGGTAAGGTTTAAGCCAAGTAACCAAGAGACCTCTTGTCTAGGCTTGGAAGAGGTAGGTCCTCAAACCAAGGTGTCCAAGATGAAGGGATGCTAGAAGATATGATGTCCACAACACTTACAAAGGAAGAAAGAGAGGAGCTCAAATGTGTGCTAAGGAAGTTTCTTAGGCTTTTTGCTAAATACTACACAGACGTGCGTGGAGTAGATGTTGCTCAATGCAAGATTGAGTTAAATATTAAGGCCATGTCTAAGGCTCAGAAACTACAAAGGCTAGGATTCATCAAGGAGTGGGCTCTACTCAAGGAGGTAAAAAAGCTTCTAGCATCAGGTTTCATTTATCTAGTGGAGAATTCAGAGTGGGTCTCCCCTGTTGTTGTCACCCCCAAGAAGAACGGGAGTGGAGGGTGTATGTGGGTTACAATCCACTCAATGAGGTGACAAAAAGATATCACTTTCCTCTCCAATTTTAGGATGAGATACTAAATGAGGTAGCCGGTCATGAGAAGTACATTGTGTGTGATGGCTACTCAGGTTACTTTCAAATAAGGATTGCATTGGAGAATCAATTGAAAACAACCTTCATCATTCCTTGGGATTGTTATGCTTTTAGAGTCATGCCATTTGGCCTGGCAAATGCTCTTGCGACTTTCCAATGCTTCACGAACATGGTGTTTCAAGCATTCTTTGGAAAGTCAATTACGGTGTTCATTGATTGTTTTTGCATTTATAGCTCAAAATTTTTTCATCTACAAAGGGTAGAAGAAGGATTGAAGAATCTCTATGACATGGGAGGTCAACTCAACCCCGACAAGTGCCACATAGGTGAGATGAAGTGGTCTTGCTTGGTGACAAAGTTTCCTACAAAGGAATCAAGGTGTATCCTTCAAAGGCAAAGGCTCTTATTGAGTTACCATCACCCAAGAGTCTTAAATAGGTCATCTCATTCATTCAAAAGGTGAAGTATATGTCAAGCTTCATTCACTTAGCCTTGGAGTTACTTCACCCCTTGCAAAAATTGACACGACAAGTAGAGTTTGTTTGGACTGATGAGCTTGAAGAATATTTTTGTAACATTAAAGTCATTGTTAACCCTCACACACACCCTATCGCCTTTGAAAAATGCATATTATGTATTTGATTGAGTCATGGACTGGGCTTGTCAGTGCAATAGGTGTGTAAGTGATCGCCGATGAGAGGCGCACCACTTATCTTATTTTTACAGTAGTTTTGCAATGACCGACCACTATGGGTGCCCATGTGTGAATGGGTCAAACTCTTATATAAGGTTCATTTGACCTAAAAATCCTCATTCTCCGGGAGGTGTAAGCTAAGAAGTGCTCTTGCTCCATCTCTGTCTCCTTCTCCTTTGTGTGCTCATGTGTGTATGTGTGTGTATGGTTGAGAGAGAGAGAGAGAGAGAGAGAGAGAGAGAGAGAGATAGAGAGTGATCGAGCATTGAAGCGGCGAGGTGGTTGAGCGTGGCATTGAGTGAGGCTCCTTCTTCTTCGCAGCACAGGATCCTTCATGACGGAAGCATTGAGCGGTGAGTGACACACCATTGTTTCTTTGAGCTTGCTAGGACTGTCTAGTTGTGTGCTTGTATCCTTTTGAGGCTCACACACAGTGCATAGGTAAGTTCCCAGCCTCCGACATGTGCAGCAAAGCAAATATTTTTGGTGCCATTGCCAAGGACTGCCTTGCACTAAGCTTGAGGAGCACCCGGTGCTACCTCATGAAGTCATTCACTTTTGTCATTTTTGGATGTCTGAGTTTGAGTGAGAAGGTTGACTGATCTATCCATGTGTAGTTTCTACATTAGAGTGTGTGCATAGTGTTAATTAGTGTTGTTTAGCTGTAGAAAACTTAGACATAGATGCCAAAGGTGCAACAGTTTGCGCTCTTGAGACTGGCTCTGTGTGTGAGCTCGGTGCCATGCAGTTGAACATTATCCACACAAAAAAGTTAAAAAACATTATCCAGTATACCAGTACTAGTACTAGTATACTAGTATATACAAATACTAGTATCAATATATAGCAGTACCAGTAAAGTCCAGCACCAGTATTAGTATATACCAATACTAGTAAAGTCGAGTACTAGTACCAGTATATACCAATACCAGTGCCGGTACTACCAGTACCAGTAAAGCAAGGGGGGGAAGAGAAAAAGGATACCAGTATCATTATCTACCAGTATGAGTGCCAATATATATCAGTACTAGTATTAGTACCAGTATACCAGTATCAGTATACCAATACCAGTACTACCAGTATTAGTACTACACTAAAAACTTGAGGTCCAGTACCAGTATAGATCTAGTATTAGTATACTCGTACTAGCACTGAAAATCTGAGACCAACACCAGTATACCCGTATACTAGTATCAGTACATCAGTACGAGTTAGCAATACCAGTACTACCAGTACAAACAAGAGCCAGTACCAATAGAGTATAGTAATTTTTTTATTAATAAAAGGTCCAAAAAAAATAGGTGATCAGCCTTCAAGACACTCACCAACACTTCTAGAGTGTTGAGGTCACATGCACCTACATTATGGTCGTGTGCTAGAGTACAATTACATAGAGAGTGTCTTTGTTTACACGGGCACTCATTATTCCTCCACCTTAGGCTCTAGGCCCTCAGTGGGAACCCAATGTAGTAGCACTCATGACCCACATATTGCGTCTAGTTATTCTTCCTCTGACTATGATGTCATGGAGGGTTACCCGATGCCTAATCCCAATAGTTCAAGCCAAGACATGCATGCCATGGGTCCACGGTCCGAGCCAAGCATGCCTAGCCGCTTGAAGGAAACTTTTAGTAGAGCCACTTGCTCCGAACATGGAGCTAACGATGTAAATGAGAAGGGTGAGGAAGTAAATTCACCATTTATGACCATCGTAGACCTCATGCTCCTGGAGAGTGTGCATGTGAATACTCCATTCACCGCACCCCCTGACTCTTTAGAGCTATTCCCCTCTGATGTTATATTACCTCATGGTAGAAGCCTTGACGAAGTGCAAGAGGTTAAGCAATATATCATTGCGGCTAGGGAAAAGGAAATCAAGAGCTTACGTAGGGCAGATCAGCAAAGAGAGCTAAAGAAGAAGGCCCTCCATGTCAGGCGAGCCATCGAGTGCTCCAAAATTAGCAACCACTAGGGGTCAACCCCTAGAGAGCCACATTGCATCTAGCTCAAAGGACACCCCTAGCACCTCAATCTTAGATGGAGTGTTTCTAAATGAGAATTGGGAGTAAGAACTACAATTGAAAACTCTAACCGACCCATACACAGGTCACACCTATCACATGGGTTGGTTAGATATCCTACAATCAACATCGGGTGCTACTAGCATAGAGGAGCAACAACAAAGAGTTTGTGATGTCATCCATAGGTTTATTGAGCTACAGACGTAGAACAAAGGGATCCACATGTCGTCAACATGTCTCATGAGAGTCTTCGATATAGGGAAGGTTAGGCAACCAACTTATCGCAAATGGAATCTCCTTCGGTAAGCCCAATGGATCCTCCATATGTTGTTTCACCAAGGGTCTCAGTACAATCTGAGCCCACAAGTGATAAATTTACCTTTTCAAGTCTAGCTCATCTTTCTCTTGATGACACCACGGCTACCCTACCCACCCCAGTGATGGGCATACCAAGAAACATGCCATGGATCTCATTTGTTAGTAAAGCACCACTACTTGGTCATTCAATGCCTGCAATAGTACCTACAAGTGTGTATCAATCATTTACATCTATGGGTCCTCGTGCTCATGTAGCTCCTACCCCTCCCATTGTTTCAACAAATTATGCTCCACAACCACAACATCCAAGATCTTATTTCAATGGGACCATACCAACTACCACGTCTGCTATGCCTAGGGCCACACATAAGAACTTTGGGCCACCATATGGCACAACACTGTACCAAACTTGGAACCCTAGGGCATCCTATGCACCAAGCCCAATGCCAATACCTACTCCACATGTCGTCTTTGGATCGCCTTTACCCACGATGCCTACTCACTTGGGTGACTTGGCAACATTTGCGCAAGCTATCGAACAATATATTGCCGAAAATATGTGTAACAAGCTTGATAGACAGCCTACAAGTAAGGCAGTATAAATAGCCAAGCTCACACAAAAATTTAGTGGAGATAGGGACCATACTTTCAACAATTGGTATCATAGTACATTGCATCCTCTCGGGCTTAGTCGCCAACAGCTCCAGCACACGCCTGCTCACTTTCTTCGATTCTGTTCTACCTACGACTGAGTAGACTTGTTGGGATGTAAGAGATGAGCAAGATCATGCATTGATTTTGTTGTTTATGAAGTGCACTATTACCTCACATTCGTTCAGCAAAATCTGCAAAACGGGCATGTGATATTATGGCTAGTCTTTATGCAAGTTGCAACGAGACTAAATTTGCATTCCTACGTAAAGAGCTGAAGTCCAAGATTATGCATGAGGAAGATGAAATGGACACTTTCCTTGCTGGTGTCAAGGATATAAATGAGCAACTTATTTCTACAGGTGATGTCATTTTTGATGGTTCCCTTGTGCAGACTATTCTTGATGCTTTGCCATATTCTTACTAGACTTTTGCTAGTACTTGGAGACTTATGACCCAAGGAAATCCTGAAGTTGTCAAGTTTGATGCATTATGCATGTTGTGTTGCAAGACTCGATTTCCAAAAACAATAGGGCTAAACGAACAATAATGCAACCACTTCTCATGGTTCTTCTACGAGTGGAAAGGCACCTATTCCTAATGCTTCTATGAGAAACACTTTGTGTGTAAATTCTAGTGAAAAGGGCAAAAAAAAGATGTGTTGCCATTATTGTAAATCTAATGATCACTTGATCAAGTAGTGTCCGAAATTGAAGGCAAAAGAGACTAAGAAGAAAGAGGCTAGTTCCATTACAAGTGCAACTAATGTTGAGTCTTCTATGAAAGGAGATTGTGACGTTGATGTTGATGCAGAATGGGCTTTTAGTGCAGAATGCACTTATGATCCTTCTTTCCATGATGCATGTATGTCAATTGCTGCAGATGCTCATGTGTGGTACTTTGATAGTGGTGCTACAAAGCACATTACGTCTCATCGTGATTTGTTTACCTCTCTTGAGGATGTCCCTCACAAGAATACAGTTACTTGTGCAAACAATGCCTCTTATCCAGTTAAGGGAGTTGGAAAGATTGTGCTTATTGCTAGATCGGCAATCCTTTCACACTTTTTGATGAATTATAAGTACTTGGGATCAAGAAGAACCTTTTGTCTATATCTGCACTTGCTAGGGTGGTCTTGTGGTCAAATTTGGGGATGACAAATGTACAAACATGATCTCAATTTTGGTGACAAAATTGTTGCATCTGGCATTTTATGTTGTGGGTTGTACAAGCTCACTTTGTATGACTAGTGTGGGTAGAATTTTGCAAATGCAATTGTGGATTCAAAGGCTATTTCAGATGCAAAACTTAGGCATGCACATTTTGGGCATCTAAATTTTGCCAATTTGTTGCGTTTATAGAAATTTGATATGGTTGCTTCTTTGCTGCCTCTTGAAGCACCTGTCAAACATGTTTGTGAAGGCAAGATTTTGGGTAAGATGCAGCATTCAAAGTTTCAAAAAGATGGTTTAGTTAGGGCCACATGTAGGTTGGAGCTTATTCATAGAAATGTTTGTGGGCCCATGCAAACTTCGTCCTTGGGAAATTACCTTTACTTTGTGACTTTCATTGATGATTACTTCAGGCACGCATAGGTGCATCAACTTAAAGAGAAGTCCGAAGTGTTTATGTGCTTCAAACAATTTTTGGCTATGGCTGAAAATTTCTCAAAATGTAGTATGGGCACCCTCCATTCTGATCGAGTGGGGGAATATATGTCTCATGAATTTAATGCATTTTTCGCTAGTCAAGGGATAAAGCACCAATATATAGTGTCATATACACTTCAGCAAAATGGTGTTGCTGAGAGGAAAATGCAAAAATGGCATGATGTATGGTCAAAAGTCAAGCTTTGCCGCATTTGTTTTTGATTGACGCTACCATGTGTGCCACTTACGTACTAAGCAGGTGTCCTACAAAAGCTTTGCAGTCTCTGATTCCTTATGAAGCATGGCATGATAGAAAGCCTTTTGTTGAGCACATGCACATTTTTGGTTGTTTGGTGTATGCTTTGGTGCCACAAGTGCAACACAAAAAATTGGATGATAAGGCTGTCAAATGCATTTTTTGTTGGTTATAGTGCTGAAAGAAAAGTTTATATGTTGTACCATCCACAAAAAAAGTGTTTCTTGGTTTCTCGAGATGTTATTTTTGTGGAAGATTATGTTCATCCTTTGTTGTCATGTACTAGAGAGAGTATTGTAAGCTCACTGGAGATTTATGACATTTGTTGCCTCTTTTCAATGATGGAAGTTTGAATGTAAATTCAAATGAGGCAAATGTACAGCCTATGGGGTTTTTGAACATATTACAGATCAGCCTATTACTGATGCAGATGTACTTGATGAGGAAAGGGCTAAGAATGAGTAGGCTAAAGGTATGCCAAAATGGTTGGTGCATACTTTACATGACAGTAAATTGGATGCACCTCTGTCCAGTCGTACTCATTCAGGTTCTCGCCATGCATCTTATGCATCATATTGTTATGCTTTGGCTATTTCTAGCTGATGTGATGTTGAGGAACCTCTATCTTTTGATGAAGCACAAGTTTAAAAAAATTGGATGGCTACCATGCAATCTGAATATGATGCACTTATAGAAAATGGCACATGGACTTTATGTGATTTTCCTCTTTTAAAAAGTCCATTGGTACAAAGTGGGTTTACAAGTTGAAATGCAAGTCGGATGGTAAAATTGATCGCTATAAGGCTTGACTTGTTGCAAAGGGTTATGCACAACAAAAAGTCATAGATTATGAAGAGACTTTTGCTCCCACTTGTCGTATGACTACTGTGCATTTTCTATTAGCATTGGCAACTCATTTTGGTTGGTATGTACATCAATCAGACATCGTTACCGCTTTCTTGAATGGTGACATATTTGAGGAAGTTTATGTAACGCAGCCTCACGATTTTTTCAAGAAAGGACAGAAGGATAAAGTGTGCAGATGTAAGAAATATTTGCTATGTGTTGAAGCAATCTCCTCGTGCTTGGTACGAGAAAGTTGATAGTCATTTGGTCAAATGAGGCTTTCATAGCAATCCAAACAGGAAGCACATTGTATGTAAAGCATGACGGTGATATACTTCTTATTGTCGTTCTCTATATGGATGATTTTCTGATCACTAGACCAAATGAGAGACATATTTTTGAATTTAAGGCTGATTTGAATGCTACTTTCAAGATGAAAGATTTGGGGTTGTTGCATCATTACTTGGGTATATAGTTTAAGCAGTGTGATGGTGGTATTACCTTGTGTTAGACAACTTACATAGAGACATTGCTATGTAAGTTTGGACTTGAGGATTGCAAACCTATTGCCATTCCCATGAAAACATGTTTGAAATTGAGTCTTCATGATGTTGGTGATCCTGCCGATGTCACTCTTTACCAAATTGTTGTTGGCTGCCTTATTTATGTATGCAAGACGAGGCTCGATATTCAGCTTACAGTCTCACACGTCAGCAGATTTATGCATAGCCCAGGGTCTAGGCATTGGCAGGCTATCAAAAGTATTTTTTGCAACTTGAGTGGCACTCTACATCTAGGCTTATTTTATCCCAAAAGGGGATCATTGCCGCCAAATTTACATGCTTTTTTGCACCACTCAGATTGGGCTTTTTCACGCAAGCTTTGAAGACATTTGTTGTGTGGCTGATATGTGGAAAAGCACAATGGAGTTATGCAATTGATAGCCAATTTATGGATATTTTATTGGTGAAGGGATCTTTATGAGCACGATTTTCATGAGCACTACTTTGAGCTTCGTATGACCTCAAACGGTTGTGTCCACTTGAATATGTCATTGCCCTTCATTTGTTGCCCAGAGAGAGAGAGAGAGAGAGAGAGAGAGAGAGAGAGAGAGAGAGAGAGAGAGATGAAATGAAATTTTTATTAACGTCTGCAAAAGTCCTAATAGACCTATGAGACCAAAATGGTTACAACGTCATCATATTTTTCAAGTATCCAGCATTACAAAAATAAGGATGAAAGTACTAAGTGATAACCATTAATGAAAAGAAAAAACGAAACTAAATCAAAGTGAGGCTAGTTCAAGGCGGGTGTTGTACACATGAATTCCCTTATGGGCTGCTGCATCATAGCGTCAATTTTGTCTGTGAAGACTCGTGTGGGGGTTCCTCTATGCTTCCCAATAATAGCCTAAATGCATAGGTGATAGAGGGACTCGCATTGCAATCTTCGATGAGCGCGAGGACGTTTGGACCTACTAATCTATGTTGCTCACTCTAAGAGAGTCCCTTGTACTAAAGTGTAGTGTATCATGAAGTTCATTGGTTGAGGAATGTTGTTTTGGAGGAAATATGTCATGTGCCTCTGGATGGGTCCTTGTGTATGGCTCCTCTCTTTTTGTAGAAAAATTTTTATGTGTCTACATAGCTCTTTCAAGAAAATCCCTAGACATCTCTGATCTACGTAGTTCATGACCCTAGCCAAAGTTCCAAAGCCCTCTTTGAACAAACAATGATATCGTCCTCTTATTTCATAGTATGTTGGGCATCTGCATAGGTAATGTTCCTTTGTCTCTGGCTCTAATTCATAGAGTTTGCAGATTTGTTCCTCTAGTGGTGTTGACGTGTATCTTCCCATCTCTATCTGAAGCTGATGAGAGGACGTGCAAAGCTGACCTATCACACAACAAAGCCCATATGAGAGGTGTGAGTCCATGTATCTTTTCTGCAAAATGAAGCCATCCTCAATAGTAGTAAGAAAATGATCTTTGTAGAAAGCCGTCTTCTGTCCCAACTCTAGAGAGGGGGTCAACCATATCTCTTTGTCTTGTCCCTTGTAAAGACATGTAGCAAGAACCACAATGACATTTGTGCATACTAGCAATTAGAGTTTCCTCTGATAGCTAGCTGGCAAGATGATTGAAGGGCCAGCTTAGCATACCGATGACTTGGGAGATTCCACAAGCTATGTATGTAAGATATTGGTTTGGTAAGAGCCTCAACCACAATTGGTGTTGCTCAGAATTTTGCTCTAACAATCTCATGTTGTATTGAGGCCTTGCATTGCATCAATTTGGCGATCAAAGTAACTAGTTGTTTTTCCATATTTCTCCACCCATCTGACGTGCCACTCGATTGAGTGCGATGATCAAGACTTGGGCCCCATATTTGTACCCCATATAGTATTGTGGGTTTCACTAGGGTAGCAAACAACCATAGCAACTTCTCCAAATGTGCAAGGTCTATATATCCTCGAGTCAATCTAGAAGTTGATGCTTATCTCATAGAAAAAGAGGGTCTTGTGAACACAAAATACCATATTAGGTAAAGCGGGAAAATCCCAATTCCCAGATTGGACAGCTTTCAATATATCATGCCCAAGGTTTTGACATTTTGTACTAGACTAAACATTTGAAAGAAACATTGGCCAAGAAAAATTATGGTTTTGGGTGGTTGCACCATCGAGAGACTAGTACATTGATTCCATTTTCATTGTTTATACTCTATTGTCCTACCTACAACTTATCTTAACATGGAGACATTGGTTTGAAGGCCCACAACTTGTTCAAGCTAAGGTCAGCTAAGGTCAAATAGAGTACCTAAATTTTTAGTTCAAGGTCCACCACTTGTCCAAGCTAGCACCCATTGAGAAATAAACCCACTTGTGCATGACATCAAAGCAACACACACCTCTAATCTAGAAATTATTCACTTAAGGTACGAGCCATTTATAAAATGTGTAGCATATGTCAATTGCAACATAGGAGGGCTAGTTTCAAGGTGCATTTGTCTAAGATAGGCTATGGAGGAATGCAAAGTCCACTTCTCCATTGCAACATAGAAGGTTAATTTAAAGTTCAAGAAATTAGGCAAAAAACATATATAATGAAATAAATACTACCCACAAGAAAACATTAAATATGTTATTTTATACCAAATTGGAGAAGTTAACGTCCAGAAGCATCCAATTATGCATAGACCCTAATAAATATATGCATGCATACATTGACATCTCAATACATGCACTTTGACTCCATGGTTTTCATCTCATCATATTTTAGTTTCCAAAACTCTCTTACATGGAGGATGTAAAATAACCATTCTTGATTGAAACATTTTTCTCCACAAACAAGGTCTCGCACACAATTCAAAGTCCATGATTTCTTTTCTCCCAATGCAAACAATTAGACTTTATATTTTTCCTTTTAAAGACTTGTAGGTTCTAAAACTCTTTTATGTAAAGGACACAAAAATAAAAATTTTAGGCAAACATGCGTGCCAAGACCAGGATATTTCTTTCACATCCATGAATTCTCCATTCCATACTTGTAAGGTTTATTTTGATATCAAACATAAGTTTCTCCTAGTTACAAATGGATGCAACCTTGAGATGGAATGATTTAGCATTTCTAAAAAACAAAAATAATTTTTTTTAATATATCATAATGAAACACAACCATAATCTAGTAAAATGAGTCCCCAAAAACAAGGTGAAATCTAGAACTACATTGAAATCTCCTTAGACGTGCATACACTCTAGTAATATAATGAAGTCCCCGTAGACTAGGGTACAATTCATGGAAATATTTTTGTTCTAAAGAAGGATGCTTTGTCATTACATTGGATTCTCCTTGTAATTGGATACACTCTAGTAATACATGGAAGTCCTCTTAGAGTAGAGTGCACTCCATTACAAGTCTTTTAGAACAAAGCACGATCCATCACATAGGATTCTCCTTATAATAGCATACACTGGATTCATGGAAGTCCCCTTAGAGAAGGGTGTTGTCCGTGTACAAATAATTTTCTTTTAATAGGATACCCTGTAGAATACATGCAAGTCCCCTTAGAGTAGGGTGCACTCCATGCAAGTGTTCATCAAATTGACACTTCTTTGTTTTAAAATAACCTTTGAATTATATAGTAATACAAATACACATCATACTAAAAGGACATCATCTGGCCATAAAAAGGATCATTATCAACCTTCTTTGATGTTATCGCCTTGACACGTACACATGAAGGACATGATTTGTCTCAAGATCACTATATTGATTTACAATTGTGTTACAGGTATAAACTCTCTTGTCTCTTGCATACAACCATCCAAGTAAATATGGAATAATCATTTCTTGCAAGAATCTTTGAAGCTGCTCAGGTGTTTGCCTCCACATCTTTGGAAGTATAAGATATGTTTCTAGCATATTCCACATCATCCTATATGGACTATCATCAAAAATCAAGGTATTCTTTGCATCCAAATCCTCAAACATCTTCCAAATATTGCTCAAGTTTTTATGATAAACCCTTCTAAGTCCTAACATGATGTTTGGATTTTGGCAACACTTGTTACTCTCATAAAGATCTTGAACTTGCTATAATGCTTTGGGAAACATTTCTGTGTGATGCGTTGCACTCTTGTTAGGTTATAGCAACTCCATATCCATAGCTCAAAGCATTCACCACAGAAATCCAAAAACATTTCTATGTCTAGGTAGACCGCATGATAATCTTCATCTTTGTCCTCCACAAGATGCATGTGTTGAGTCCAAGATGGCATAGAATCTCCATGTTTTGTTTCAATTGTCTTCAAAAGCAGCCCTTCAAGGTCCAAAACAAGCACTCTTTTGATATTCTTGACAACAAGTGGCAGGTGACAAGGAGGTGATTGATATATACGACAAGACCTCGGATGAGGTTCGTTGGGTGCTTCAAAACCTTCCTTCAAATCTTGCCTATAGATAGTCGACCCATTTTCTTGTAGTAATGACTCTACAATTGAAAAACAAGAAATTTATGTTTCAAAGAATACAAACACTTTCTACATTTTCTACACTATGGTATTATTAGATGCCAAAGTCCATCTTCAACTTCCTCATTGCTATAAACAAATCCCAATTGAAAACCTTACAAAGCTTCACCATTTATCCAAGCTATGCTTCTTTGAAGCATGGAGAAAAGTAAGGTGTACCACCTGGCTAGGCTAGGCACCATTATGAATGGGAAAAAAGTAAGATCCACCATAGGTCCAAACTAGGCTTGATGATGAAGGGTCTCTTGTTTCAAGGTCTACCATTTGTCCAAGCTACACTTCATACAATATAGTGCTGGATAGCTAGACTCAATTGGGAATGGGAGAAAAGGTGCAAGGTCCACCACCAGTCCAACCTCTTAGGCTCTTTGTGTTAGCCTTTCATATTCTTTCAGTAAAGTGTTATTGAACCTTAGTAGTTTACTTTTTAGTTTGTAATTAGTGAAGAGCTTTGTGCCTCTTCATTCTTCCTAGTAGTTGGCCTTGCACCTGATGGTAGCGGGTTGTATGAGACAAGGACGATGAATGCAAGGCTATGGCTATGAAGATTCTGTGTTTCTTTGTGTATTTAGTCTTCAATTTCCATTCAGTACCCTTATTCTGTTCCGAACCTGTATGGGTATTGAAACTCTTCTGAATCTGTAATGAGATGATGCATTGTCTTAATGGTTGATTTAGTTGCTATTCACACTCCCTATGCCTCAATAACACTTGACGATCCTGCTGATTGTGGAGAAAACCTTGATCAAAGCCTTAATGGGCAATGGGGTCTAGTTGGGGCATATGAGGTTGTGAGCCTGAAGATTTCCTACAAGCATTCTCCAATTGGAAGTCAAAGAAAGAAGAACAGGAGGAGTACAATCTGATTTTCCTTCAAGATTTTGTCCTTGTGATAGCATGCTTCAAAACTTCCTGGTGACTTAACACTTGACAATCCTTTGCTGATTTTTGTCAGAAGTGGAAAATTAAGGAGTGGAAACCCTAGTTCTATTTAGGGTGTTTTTGGTTTTCAAGGCTTTTTCATAAATCATGCATTTTTCAACAAATGGGGTGTTTTCTTGATGTTTTCAGGGTCGTTTTTGCAACCTGGTGGCATTTTTAAGCAATGCAAGCAGTTTTCCTGACAATTCGCAAGAAATTCAGACAGTTTCCATACAATTTCAGGCAATTTCAAGCAGTTTTCCAGAAATTTAGGCAATTTCCTGACAGTTTTATGATGACAGTTTCAGGCAATTTCCCTGAAAGTTTGCATAAAATTTAAGTTTTATGCCATGTAATGTTGATTCTTGGAGTATGGGTATATTTTTTGTCTCTTTTTCTTCAATGTCTACTCAATGGCAAAGAAGAAGAAGAAGTAGCAATGTCTTATTTGTCAAAAGCATGGCCATTCCATCAATAAATGTCCTTATATGTGTACGCTTTGTCAGAAGAAAAAGTTATGTGTGAAGTATTGCATGCCAAAAATATGTAAGAGCCTCTATCGCATCATAAAATCTTTCCAGGATGCATTCAGTTATGAGGAATTTGTTGAAGCTAAAGAGGATTTGAAAGAATTCTCTGATTTTCTTGATGAAGCATGCGAATGGCATAAATGTCGTAATGGCAAGAGAAGAAAGTCATGCTCTAGTGAACGACGGATTCGAATGTTGCAAGTAGTAGCTGAGAATGTAATTGAGGAGTATGAAGATGATTTTGTGGATGATGCAAGCAATGATGATGATTCTCAATGGTGTTTTCAACAACCTGATACTCAGATTATTGAAGAGAAGAAGTTGATTCAAGAAGGAGATGTTGTTCAATGCAAGGGACATGAAGTCCAAAAGATGATGAAGGAAGAAGGAGGAAGCCAGGAGCAGCTCATGAGCCAAAGGATCCAAGAGGACTGCCAGCTATCCCGAAACCTAACATCGAAGAGACTCACCTCTTTGCAGGAAGAGAACACAAGTTATCCAAAAGAAGAATTGATGATTGAGAAGAAGGGAATCCAAGTGGGGGTGAGCGAGAGAAGCCACCAATATCCCATACAAACCCATATGCCAACATTGGACATCAATCTTGAAGAGGTTGAAATTCAAGGAGACATCAGATTACAGTGTATTAAAGTGGAGGAGATGAATATACATGAATACATAAAGTGCACCGATGATGAGGATGATGTGACGAATCAGTTTTTGATGTATCTTGATGAAGATTATTCCACAGGTGATAGCTTGAAAGGTGTTTTTGTTGATGTAGAAGAGTTTTTTGGTGTTTTGAAGACTGAAAACCAATTTCCAAGAGCGGATATGAATTATTCAAGTTGTGAAGACAAGGACCTTCAATTTCAGGTCTTTGAATTACAAGTTCTGATACCGAAGGTTCCCAATTTGTAGAGTTTCAGAATTCAGGTCCCTAATCCGCAAAAAACTGATTTGCAAAGGAATTCGGTACCTAAATTTGCTGAATATTGAAATCTTGCTATTTCTCGGAGATGATCAACAATCTCTCATTAGAGTTGGAGAATGAGAGGCATTCAAGTATGGTTGCGGCAAATGAAGCGGCTTCCAAAATCAAGCAGCTTCAGGAAGAGAAGGCATCATTGATGGTGGAGATTTTTCAGGTTCAAAGTGAAGCCGACTTGCATATTTCTTACTGTTATGAATTTCATGATGCTCTTAAGCAAGTTATTTTGGATAAGAATAATCAAATTGAGGACTTGAATCTTCAACTTACTCAAATCCAGAATATGGAGTCTTCTTCAAACCTTGATGTTGTGGAAGGTATCTTGAATGATGTCGTTGTCTTAGATGATCTTTGTGATATTGGTGCTTTTACAAATTCAGTCAAAGAGATTGCAAGTCCACCTTTTTCCAAGGAAGTTCAGTTTCCTGATGGTATTATCAAAGATTTGTATTCCTTATGTGGTCATGAGCCTAATGTCAATGTTGTGAATGGTGTTTATGATGCTGAGGAGATGGTTTTGGCAGATGATTGCAAGTATTTTCAAGTTCTTGATGATGATCAAGTGGGTTTTCTTGCAGATTGTTCTATCTTTGTATGTGATGTTGTCAATGAAGGAGATATGATGCATAATATGTGCTTTATGCAAGAAGAGAAGAAGTGGAAGGAAATTCAGGGGACACAAGTCAAAAGTTTTCAGTTTCAAGGAGATATCAGTGATTGGAGAGATTTGCAACTAAAAAATAGATTTCTTGATGTTTTCGAGTGAGAATATGTGCAAGCCAACACTTCGTTAAATGTTTTCCTTCTCACTGCATGGAGGACTTGTGATATGTTTCCCATCAGGGGCTTTACCAAAAGGTCCACCACCTGTCCAAGCTTTCTCCATGGAATATCTAGAGATTTTTTTTTTGAGACCTGCAAGAAGAAACAAAAAGAAAAATTTGATACCATGCACATGTATATTCAAGTATGTGAAACAAGGTTCAAGTCATAAAAGGTACCTTAGGGGTGTGTTTTATTTAGCCTTAGAAGATTGTTCTCAGCTTTTCTTTGACCTTGTTTATATAAGCCTTTGCAGTGGTTGCCTTCAATGGTCCCTTTGTAGTACATCCCAATTGCCTAGCTAGATTGATCAACTGTGGTGCCTTCATGCTTTCAACAGTTGTACCTGCCTTTTCCAGTATCTCTTGTATTTGGGCTCGTTTGATGTCATTGTTGTCCGTTTTGTCACTTGCTCGATTGTGTTTGCCTTCAAGGATAGCTTCACCTTTGTCATATTTTCCAAGAGTTATCCTTCTTGTAAAGAACACCTTGGCTGACCAAGCATCATTTTTTTTCTTCCAATTATCTTTGATTTATTTATATTCACTCTCATTTGTCAGTGTTGGCTATCCATACGATTAGAGGCAATGAAATTCCGCACATCCCTTGTCTCATCCAGCTCAAACAAGTAGGGAAGCAACTCCTCCAAGAGCATATTGTCAACCAGTTTTTCACCATCAAATTGGGATGGAAAAATACAATTGTTTGCAAGGGAAATGCATCCCTTGTAAGGAGAGTCATCAATAAGCATTGTTCTTCGTGGGTCACATTCATACCCCATGGCAATTTTAGCTAGAGGCTTGAACATTGCCTCAACGGTTGGATTGTCAGGCCTAAATAGTTTATTGCTTTGACAAGTGTAGCAACCTTCTTGATTCCAAATTGCAAAGAAAGGAAATGTACCTTTTGCTAAGCTCTCTAGTTCTTTAAGAATTTGAAGCACATTGTTCCTAGTAGCCATCGACCAAATTGCAACATTAAACCTCTCTAATATAGTCTTCAAGAATTGGATGCAACCTAGCCTAAGTATAATATATCTTTTTGGATCTAGTTGCACTAACTGGTGGTGTGAGGACGACTGAGGGGAATATTTCAATAGAAAACCATTTAAGTCCAAAATAATTGTGAGTATGGATTTCTCAACATCTGCACTAGATGAAGTAGCAACAAATGGAAATGGCTCTTGAGCAGGCATTTTAGTCTCTTTTGAAGTAGGTTGTATTGATGGAGTAGGCATTTCTTTATTCTCACTGTTGCAAGATTTCTCAAGGTGCACATCACCAAAATTTGGTATAGACATATCATCCACCTTGGGCATGTCAGAAATAATAGACTAAAGGGGTTCAACAATTGCGGACTCAACCACACGGGCCTTATCTATCCCATTTGCGAATCTAAAAAACACAAATAACATCGGTTTCTCAAAAATCACTAGAATTTAAATCACCAATTTTAAACATGTGGATGTCGAACTTAGGAGTTTATTCAAGGTAAAATCAATATTATGATCCTTGTAACTATTGGTACACAAGGCAACACTAGTCTATACTACAATCTTTTGTGGAAAACTTGTACACCCTACACTTTAATAAAAATTAGTATTTAAGTGAATACAGAAAGCCACATAAAGTTAACAACATGATTTACTTGATTGAGATTTGATCCATTAAAAGTCATAATAACAAATGTAATTACGACTTCTATTCATATAAATACTTGAAAAGATCAAATAAAGTCATAGTCAGCAAACTAAGTGTCTCCTCATTCAAGTTGACCAATAGTCTCAACACATACATAGCCATAACCTCTTGAATTAATTTCTAAAGATAAGCCTTTATCCAAAAGGTATTAATTTTGGACGTTTTGGACACTCGTATAATGAGAGCCTAGAGGTATTTTTGTAATCTAGCACGTTTTCCTTTTCTACAAATTTACAAATCTATGCCTAGTTAATCTCTCTCTTCTTCTATTGATAGCCATTTTTCGGCTCTCTGTAATTTCCATAGTGAGTTACCTCACCCTATCAAATCACTCAAACACTATGGTTACCCTCACCCTTTCACTGTATATAGGGGTGTGTGTGAGTTAGGGGACTTTTCCCATATCTTCTTAAAAACCCTCAATTAGCTAGTCACTGGGCTAGTTGAGCCAAAAAAGATAAAAAGAATAAAAAATATAAGTATATTATGGCCCATTTGTGTGTAAATATTTCATTGTATATAGGGTCTAAATAAAAGGATTTTTCATAATTATTTTGGTATTTATTTAAATATTTCTACCTATGGTGTGTTATTTATGCTATGTACATTGACTCACCATTACCATATTTTTTCTTACCATTTTACATACTCTTTATTCCATATAAAAATAATTTCATGCAAGCTTCTCTTATTTTTGGTCTAACTCCATCCCAACAAAAATCCAAAAAACTAATTCTATTTATGTGTATATTTTTTCATTATTGTGATTTTTTTCCTTCCTACATCTATTCTCTATTACTCTCATAAATTAGACCACCAAAAATATTCATATTGTTATGGTAGACTTATATTGAGAGAGATTTATTTTGACCCCTTTATATTTTTTTCACCTATATTATTTATATTTGACATATATATTTTGTTTTAGACCCCTCAATATTTGATTTTCTTAGTTGTACTATTCACTTATATCATGATCTCAACAATATCTTCAATTATAGACCTATTAAATAAGGTTAAGGGTATGTGGCATGCATGCATGCACTATGGAGGGCTCACTCTTGGAGGTATTCAAAAGAATCATCCAAAGAAAGACCCCACAAGGACTTTGTGCAGTGCAAAAAAACAGTTGGTTTTGCTAAATTTTTAAAGATCACTTGCTCTCCGAATTTGAAAAGGTGATACAAAAACAATTTGTATCTCATGCGCTGAACTTTTGCCTCAAATTTTTTCATATGTTTTTGAGCTACGAGCTGTGAACTATGATTTTATTGGTGGACCCCAGTTTGCCCATGCTATGCAGCCGCACTCCCTCTTCCACTTTATCATTTTCCTCTTTCACACACACTTCTCCACTCATCATCCCCACCTCTCTCACCACTCCTCTCTGCACCCTACTCACCTTCTTCTCAACCTTGAAGAATAAGAGAAACCATGGTGAACTCATGTCTCCTACATACACTTCCATTCCAAAATTGACCACCTAGTCTCATTTTTCCTCATCCATATTACCCATATCTATCAAAAAACCACAAAATTCAGCCTCTTCTCTTGAAAGACAGCATCATGGTGATTGATTACTCATGTTCACTTACCTTGGCTCCCAAGGAAGGTCAAGAGTGGAGAAAAAACGTACTGTCAAAGTTAGTGGACCGTCAACAAGCGTCAAAATTGACCCTACTCAAGACACTTGGAGCAGCAACATTGTAAGAAATCCATATTTTCTTACCTATTAAGATTTTTTTCTTCCTTATTTGTATCCTACTTGGATACTCCCATTGTAAATACTCCCATTTTTCTTCCTTATTTACATCCTACTTGGATACTCCCATTGTAAATATCCAATTACATTTGTAAATCAATAAAAATACTAACTCTACTAATTTACTAACACTAACCTACTATGAAAAGTCCTATCACCTCCACTTCTCTCCTCTCTCTCTTCTTCATCTATCCACACCAACTTCTTGATAATTCCAAGCAAAAGAAATTAGATAAGTGCTGAAAATCTAACCCAACCATGGTTAGAGGAGTAACCCTAGACCTCAAAATTCCTATAAAAGGAGGGTGTAACTAGCACAAAAGGGGGGAGCCATAAGCAAGAGCACTATGCTATAAGTGGAGAAGCCAACCTCAACCTCTCTAGAAGGAGCTCTTGAGTGGAAGCTCATTGTCTTATGCATATGCATGTGTTGTATTAGGGGTGATTAGCAAGGGAACTCTATGCCATTGTAAGAGAGAGTGATCATTCAATTGAGAGTAGAAAATCTATCATTCTCCTACTAGTGTAAGTCCAACATTTGCTGAATCAAGGAGGGTGGATTTTGACTAAGCTTGGATACTTTGTCTCTCTTCCAACGTGAAGAAATGGACAACAATGATGTATAAGTGTCTTGGTGTTTTTTTAAGTTCTTGATAGCTACATACTGTAAGAGGCCGACAGGGTGGAGAGAAATCCCCTGGCCTTAAAACAGTGATTGGGGTGACTTTTCTTGTGATGTGTTGTGGTGTAATTTACTCAAGCTATGTTGAAAAAATACTAATCTCACTTTGATTGGTCATGACAGATTTGTAAGAAGGTATTAATGCAGCAAGCACCCCCTCCCCCTTCTCTCTCTTTCTTACATATATAATTGTGTTTGCTTGATCACTGTTGATACATTTCAAAGCAGCCCGAGCTCTCTCTCTCTCTCTCTCTCTCTCTCTCTCTCTCTCTCTCTCTCTCTCTCTCTCTCTCTCTCTCTCTCTCTCTCTCTCTCTCTCTCTCTCTCTCTGCGCGTCCTAGTTCGCATGCAAAACTAGGTGGTGCCCCAAATTTGTGTAGGATTAGGTTACGGGTTTGTGTATGTGTTGTTGTTTTTTCCAACCCCAACCCAATTGAGCAGCACGGTGTCGAGAAATTCGCGATCTTGCCAAGAAAGCAGCGGGCTTATGGCTATGAGAGTTTGTGAGAGAAATCAACAAAAACTATATGAAGGAGTTAAACCATAGATGCCATGAAGACTAAGGTTTGGAAAGAAGTGCAATCAAAGAAGACTCACTCTTTCTCTCTTGCACTCACACACACAAAGAAAGAACACAAAAGAGAATGTTAAAACAATACAAAGATGAAAACATCAAGGCTATGGTCATATCGTATCATGGGTAATATGAAAGGGTTAATAGATGAGTTAATGGCATTCAATCTTGGCTGACCAAATAGGCTACGAATTGTTCTTTGGAATTGTAGTTTTGTGCTTACCATAATATATATATTTTGTCTAGTGATTGGGATTAATTGTGTGTACAAATCCTCTTGGTTCATAGCAAGATAACTACGCTTACGTCAAAAGAAAAGTTATAGTCTATGAGGGGTAGTATGATGGGATCCGGTGATAGAAGTATTTCATTAAGCCTTTCTGGGCCAAAGAGAAACACTATACGTTGTTGAAAGTGTATTTTTTGGCTAATCCATACGTTAATTCTAATAGATCGTACAGAGTGAAAGCGATAGAAATTATCATCATGCGGGTTATTCATCTAGGATATTATGTGAGAAATGTAGATATGAGAGAAGTGAAGAGATGAGAAGTTTCCCTCCCAAGCCCTATTCTTGCCCATAAGCAATAAGGATACTGCGGGGAGAGATGTACCTGTAGAAAAGAGAACCTAGAATTTGCAAAGAGGATGAATTACTAAGAATGAGAGAGATAGGTTTGGTTAAGGAGATGAGATTAGATACATATATATATATATATATATATATATATATATATATATATATATATATATATATATATATATATATGTATGTCGGATTAAAGATGAAAAATAAAACAACAAGAAATCAAGAAAACATCAATGTAGAACACATCTTACTTGACAAACCCTTCGGCACCATTATTGATGGAGAGAGAAGAAGAGGGGAGAACTCCACTTTGATTGATATGCCAAGTGCAAGACCTTCTTTCATTAGAGTTGACCTTCCAAGGATAGCGTACAAGAATGGCTAGTCTTCCTCTAGGAGAAAGTGTAGGCTTGGGCTTATGTTAATGAGGCTAAGTACAATTAGGCATTACTACTCACTCCCTCAATAATTCCTCTCATCAATGGCTTGAATGCTTGAGTTTTTTTCAAGGAAGAAAAGGTCCCCTTTTATAGGTGAAGGGAACCCCCAAGGGTTTACACAAGAAGAGAGGAGCTAGTGTGAACAGAAATTGGAAAAGTTGGAAATGAGTTGTCCCTGCATGATGTGGGTAGACTGGGGTCCAGTGTTTTGATCATATCTCCTCAACCGTGGCTCCAAATAAAAAAGTAAAAATATGGACAGAAACTTCAGCTCATTAGCTACGATTTTCATTTTAAAATCATTTTCCCATTCGGATTGAAACCTTGTGTTAAAAATCCATCAAAATAGGGTCCATTTCTGGCAGCAAAAGTCTTCCCGTGGTCCCCTTAGCCTAGACTTTCATTTAATTCCAAAGGACACCTCATGCCATATGAAAGCATGACATTGCTCCTTGACAAAGTTTTGTAATCATGCTTGCAATAATGCATTAAAATAAGTGTATCTTTGAAATCATGCCACCTAGTGTCCCACTAGGATTTGATTCCCTCCTAGTAGCTATTTAAAAAGAAATATAAGAAAAGTATAAAAAATACATAGAATATATATATTGGAGTTTACCCTAAATATAGGATCTAGCTAGGGTGTGAGATGATAATGAGATAGTAGAAATAAAAAATCAATGCTTTTTGCCCCAAGTTAAAGAGGCGGAGCTATTGACGCTTTTCCCATAGTATTTTTTTATGGTAAAGTAAGAATAGGTTACCCTTGAGATAAATAATAGGATGAGATAGAAGGCTTATTATTATACTTAAATATGTATATGTACATTATAGGAAAGATAATTATGTATCTAAAAAATTACAAGATAGATCTTGTAGCATGCGTTCCCACTATGTACGTTCACAACACAACAACGGGAGCCTAGAAGAATGCTTAGAGGCCACTCTTCTTGTTGCCCGCCCCGGACCGCCTCAAATTGGTGCCCCCACTGAGGACGGCTTGTGTATGTTTTGTGTAGACTCAACCTTTAGCATAATCAAGTAGCTTGCATGAATCACGAGAATTTGTATGATCCTTTTATTTCCATTGCAAGGCAAAAGGTGCACATAATTGTTAGTACTAAGTTACAATTTCAACGAGTAATTCGTAGAATTTTGGGCCCTCGTAGGTTGGCCTAGATAAACGCTTCAGTAAATCCTTTTATTTTGCCTCTTATTAGGTACGACCTTAGTTTGGACGTCTATATTTTTGTTTTGTTTTAAGAATTAGGTCATGCATAGACCATGGATAATGGCCCAGCAATAGAGGTTTTCCCCTTCCATTTCACTCCACACATTAGAGTAAACATTGCAATTAGTAGAAAATTCCATTTCAACAATGTATGGTGTTCATGTTTGGTGCCCAAAGAGTAGGAGAAATTCTCGCGTCACCAAACCCTGTCATCCTACCTCTTATTGATTATCATAGGTCATTTGATGTGAATATTTTTATTTTGTTGTAGAATAGATTGCAATTTAGAAAATATTATTGAAAAAACAAAACGTGCGTCACTTTGGAATCAATTCAATGGAAAGCCAACATCAAATGTTTGGATATCCTCTTTTCTTTAGAGAGCTTGGAGAGGATGCAGAATTATTTTTGGCGAATTTCAAGATGTCTTTCCATATCAAGAGGATAGTAACTGATCAAGAACGTGTAGAAATGTTTGAGGTGGTCCTTAGGAAAGATGCTAGCACTTGGTTTGACTCTTTGCCTGAGGAAGTTAAGGGGAATTACACGGAAGTTTTGAATCGTTTTAAGAAATACTTTTTTGATCCCCAAAACACTCAAAAACTATGGCAAGACATTGTTTCTCATTAAGCAAAAAGACTTAGCTGACTACTACTTGTACAAGCAAGAGTTTCTACGTCTTTGGGCTGTATGGGTGAGAAATGTTGCTAACCCTGGTGATGGTGCAGAGTTCCTAAAGAAGGAGAGGTTCATAGCCGGACTCTTTCCTGACCTTAAGGTAGAAGTTGAGGCGGGTGCAGCTGCTACCTTTGATGGAGTTGAAACTAGGGCTGCTCAGAAATATAGGAAACTCAAGTGCTTAAGGGGGGAGGCTCCAATAGAAGGTCTTAGACCCAAAGGTAAGTCACAAGCATCAACATCTAGGGAGCTTCCTGAGGTAACGGCGGAAGTGATTGAGAAGTTAAATGAATCTTTAAGCAGACTGTCAATTCACCTTGCACAAGCTGTAGGTCCAAGCAAAGAAGTCTGAAGAGCGAGATTCACCACCTAGAAGAGTCTTGCAATGTTGGAACTGCGGTGAGTCTGGACATGGGATGTATAATTGTCCTTGGCCCCCCCGGGGGGGGGGAAGCCAGGGAGACCTAACTTGAATTACCCAGTAATGAATGCAGGTGAAGGAATGGGTCAACAAACAAGGCTTCTACAAAGGCCAAATGGAACAAGACCACCTCCACAAGGGGTAGAAGGAGTTCCACCTTTGCCAGATCCAAATGTGCATGTGGTAGAGGTGACAAATTCAAATGAGGTTGACATGGAAGCAAATGGCATTAAGCGTGGCCAAGGGAAAGGTAAGGAGAAAGAAGGAGTTACATCACAAAGTGACCATGGACGAGAAAATAAGGCAAAGGAGACCAAGGAATCTAAGAGGACTCGACGTCATATCAACCTTCAAGACTTCCCTCTTGGACATGGAATGGCTCCATACAACTTGTTGGAAGACATGAGAGGTAAGGGTCCTGATATCTCATGGCCTCAGTTTCTTGCATTATGTCCACAAGTTAGGAGGGATTTAACAAAGGCAGTTAGTACGAGGAGAAAGGTAAAAGAGAGTGTGCCTATTGTAAAAATTGCACAAGCGGAAATGAATGAGGATATTACACCTGTGCTAGATTTTTACATCAAGGGAAGATTGGTTAGGAAAGGTCTAGTAGATGGGGGTGCACAAATTTGCATCATGACAGAGGGGCTCATGCAAAGAGTAGGCATGCACATCCATGAGACACCTGAAATTAAAGTCAAGATGGCAAACAATAGCAAGGCTAGGTGCGTAGGCATTTGTAAAAATGTTTTTGTGGAGGCCTTTGGCATTAAGAAGGCAGTGGATTTCTATGTCATGTCTACCAAAGGAAATGGTTACCCATTTATCCTAGGAAGACCATGGCTAATGAAAATGCGAGCTTTGCAGGATTGGGAGAGTGGAAAGCTAATTTTTAGGAATGACAATCATAAGAAGATTTTCTTTGACATGGAGCAACGCCAAGAGGAACTCCATGAAGAATCATCTCAAAGTGAGACGGAGGAAGGCTGGACCGATAGCACTTCAGAAGGAGAAAGTAGCGGTAGCATTACTGAAAAGGAGTCTTCCATTGAAGTCATGGGGGTAAGGTTTAAGCCAAACAACCAAGAGACCTCTTGCCCAGGTTTGGAAGAGGTAGGTTCCCAAGAGAACCAAAAGGTGGAAGATGAAGGAATGTTAGAGGGTATGTTGTCTACAACACTTACAAAGGATGAAAGAGAGGAGCTCAAAGGTGTGTTAAGGAAAGTTCCTAAGATTTTTGCTAAAGATTACACCGACGTGCATGGAGTAGATGATGTTCAATACAAGATTGAGCTAAAGGCAGAGGCCAAACCTAAAGCTCAAAAGCTAAGAAGGCTAGGAGTCATCAAGGAGCATGCTCTACTCAAAGAGGTAAGAAAGCTTCTAGCGGCAGGTTTCATTTATCCAGTGGAGAATTCAGAGTGGGTCTCTCCCGTTGTTGTCACTCCTAAGAAAAATGGCAAGTGGAGGGTGTGTGTGGATTACCGTCCACTCAATGAGGCAACAAAAAGAGATCACTTTCCCCTCCCATTTCAGGATGAGATATTAAATGAGGTAGCTGGGCATGAGAAGTACACTGTGTGTGATGGCTACTTGGGTTACTTTCAAATAGGTATCGCATTGGAAGATCAGTTGAAAACAACCTTTATCACTCCTTGGGGTTGTTATGCTTTTAGAGTCATGCCATTTGGCCTGACAAATGCTCTTGCAACTTTCCAACGCTTCATGAACATGGTGTTTCAAGCATTCTTTGGAAAGTTCATTAGGGTTTTTATTGATGATTTTTTCATTTATAGCTCAAAATCATTGCATCCACAAAGGATAGAAGAAGGTTTAAAGAAGCTCTATGACATGGGAGGTCAACTCAACCCCGACAAGTGTCACGTAGGTGAGGATGAAGTGATCTTGCTTGGTCACAAGGTTTCCTATAAAGGCATTGAGGTGGATCGTTCAAAGGCAAAGGCTCTTATTGAGCTCCCATCACCCAAGAATCTCAAAAAGGTCATCTCATTCATTCAAAATGTGAAGTATATGTCATTCAAAAGGTGAAGTATATGTCACGCTTTATTCACTTAGCTTCGGAGTTGCTTCATCCTTTGCAAAAGCTGACACAACAAGTAAAATTTGCATGGTCTGATCATCTTGAAGAGTAATTTTGTAACATTAAAGTCATTTTGTCAGAGCTACTAACACTAATGCCTCCTTGTTGGGAGTACACATTCTTTGGTAGATCTAGTGTTGGGAAGGAAACAATTGGTGCAGTTTTATTACAACAAGATCCCCACAGTACCAGGATGCGACCCATCTACTTTGCTAGTAGGGTCATGAATGCTTTGGAGAGAGGCTACACAGAAGCAGAACTCATGATGCTTTCTCTCACGTTTGCGGTGAGAAAGTTTAGATCCTACCTGCTACCAAAACCTTTTGTAATTCTCACTGCAGAAAATTTGTTCCCTTGGGTGTCATCTCAAATGAATCTTAGTACTAGGATCTCAAAATGGATTATGGAGTTGCAAGAGTTCCAATACTCTTTCAAGGTAGAAGATAGTGTGCGTGCACAATTGGCAGGGATTCTTACTTATAGGGTATATGAGAAAGAGATAAGGTGCCTGAAATAAAGACCCTACCATTGCCACCACCAAAAAGTATTCCTAATGCTTTTGCCTTGTTCTTTGATGGAGCTTTTCGACGAGTCACAGGAAAAGTAGGGGGAGGGCTAGTATTGCTCAACCCAAGTGGGGAGGTGGTCATGAAAGAGAAGGTCAATCTACCAAGTTCAACTAGCAACAATGAAGCAGAATACGACACACTACTTCATGGTTTAAAGATATGCATTGGCCAAGGTATACAACGTCTCATGGTAAAAGGGGATGCACTTCTCATTGTGAAGCAAATTTTAGGCATTTGGACATGCAAGAATGAAAGCTTAAGGACAAAAGTTCATGCCATTCGTAGGATGTTTAATCAGTTTGAAGAAGTGAAACTATATCATATTCCTAGGAAACAAAATGAAGATACCGATTTACTTGCACAACAAGCAGTTACATGTGTTGAGAAAGAAGCGTAGGTCATCATGGTGGCAGCAACTGTCAAGCAACCGAGATACCAGGGATTGGATTCATTGACTCCCATTATTAGCTACATTTTGGAGGGTGAGTTTCCACAAGACTTCACAAAGGCTCAGAAGAGGAGACTCATGAAGAAGGCAAGCGCGTATCTCTTCCTAGAAGGATCCCTCTATCAAAGAGGGAAGGATCAAGTGTGCAGAATAATACCAACTATTGAGGAGATCCCAGCCATTCTAAAAGGTTTGCATGAAGAAACATGTGGTGATCATTTTGCCCAAGAGTTAACTGTGAAGAAGATTTTGCTTGCGGGGTATGTTTGGCCAAGTCTGCATGTGGATGTCCAACATTGGTGTAAAAGTTGTCACAATTGTCAGGTAAATGGGAATATAAGATTGGTTTATGGTCCAAGGCAAATCGTGCTTGCAAATGGACCCTTTGAAAAGTGGGGCATTGATGCTATGGGTCCTCTCCCTAGGTGGGTGGAAGCACAAAGTGTGGCAAAGGTAAATGAGAGGACAGTGAGCAAATTTGTCTACACTCACATTTGTTGTAGATTTGGCACACCTTTGGAAATTGTTTTTGATAATGGTCCAGGGTTTAGAAAGGGATTGCTCACAGAAGTCTGTGAAGAAGTTCACATTTTACATCGTCACAGTACACCCTACTATCCCCAGTCAAATGGTCTGGTAGAAAAAGCTAATGGAGTCATTGCAGGCATCATTAGAAAGATGGTGAGAAACAAGACAAAGTTGTGAGATGACTTATTGGATGGTGCCTTGTGGGCGTATCGAACCACATATAGGGAAGCCACGGAGTTTACACCATTTCACCTGGTCTATGTCAAGAGGCTTTACAACCAATTGAGCTCAACATTCCAACAATGCGACTTCACAGCAAAGCAGCACAAGATGATCAAGAAGCATGGATGGATCGACTTCTTACCTTAGCTGAGCTTGAGTGGAAAAGAGAAGCAGCATACGAGTGCTACAAGAGGAAAGCTACACAGGCAAAGGAGAAGCTTGACAAGAAACTAAAGGACGAAGGCATCACTGAAGGAGATCTTGTGCTAAGGTATGACAATCAACTCGATAATCGTTTTGATGCCAAATTTGAAACTAAATGGCAGGGGCCATACATAGTTAATAAAGCTTTCAATTCAAGTTACTATCAACTTATGGACTTAAATGGGAAAGAGCACTCTAGGAAGGTAAATGGTTATCGCTTGAAGCCCTATTTGAGTCGCCTTCTACCAAAGGATCTACCAAAAATCTGTCAAAGGGCAGCTATCTCATGTAAGTATTGTTCCATGAAGCATGAGTGTAACTCCAGCCAAAATTCTGAGGGGCCAAACAATGAAGATCTCGTCAAGGACTCTGAAGCACTCTCTTTGGAAAAGATGCCTTATGATGGTACATGAATATACCATCCTGGGGGAGGGTTAATGATAGCCATTTTTCGACTCTCTGTAATTTCCATAGTGAGTTACCTTACCCTATCAAATCACTCAAACACTATGGTTACCCTCACCCTTTCACTGTATATATGTGTGTGTGAGTTAGGGGACTTTTTCCATATCTTCTTAAAAACCCTCAATTAGCTAGTCACTGGGAAAAGATGCCTTATGATGGTACATGAATATACCATCATCCTGGGGGAGGGTTAATGATAGCCATTTTTCGACTCTCTGTAATTTCCATAGTGAGTTACCTTACCCTATCAAATCACTCAAACACTATGGTTACCCTCACCCTTTCACTGTATATATGTGTGTGTGAGTTAGGGGACTTTTTCCATATCTTCTTAAAAACCCTCAATTAGCTAGTCACTGGGCTAGTTGAGCCAAAAAAGATAAAAAGAATAAAAAATATAGGTATATTATGGCCCATTCGTGTGTAAATATTTCATTGTATATAGGGCCTAAATAAAAAGATTTTCATAATTATTTTGGTATTTATTTAAATATTTCTACCTAGGGTGTGTTATTTATGCTATGTACATTGACTCACCATTACCTTTTTTTTTCTTACCATTTTGCATACTCTTTATTCCATATAAAAATAATTTCATGCAAGCTTCTCTTATTTTTGGTGTAACTCCATCCCAACAAAAATCCAAATGAACTAGTTCAATTTATATGTATATTTTTTCACTATTGTGATTTTTTTCCTTCCTACATCTATTCTCTATTACTCTCATAAATTAGACCACCAAAAATATATTCATATTGTTATGGTAGACTTATAATGAGAGAGATTTATTTTGACCCCTTTATATTTTTTCCACCTATATTATTTATATTTGACATGTATATATATTTTTAGACCCCTCAATATTTGATTCTCTTAGTTGTACTATTCACTTATATCATGATCTCAACAATATCTTCAATTATAGACCTATTAAACAAAGTCAAGGATATGTGGCATGCATGCATGCACTATGGAGGGCTCACTCTTGGAGGTATTCAAAAGACTCATCCAAAGAAGGACCCCACAAGGACTTTGTATAGTGGAAAAAAACAGTAGGTTTTGCTAAACTTTTAAAGATCACTTGCTCTCCGAATTTGAAAAGGTGATACAAACAAAAGTTGTATCTCCTGGGCTGAACTTTTGCCTCAAATTTTTCCATCTTTTTTTGAGCTACGAGCTGTGAGCTATGATTTTATTGGTGGACGCTAGTTTGCCCATGCTATGCAGCCGCACTCCCTCTTCCACTTTATCATTTTCCTCTTTCACACACACTTCTCCACTCATCATCCCCATCTCTCTCACCACTCCTCTCTGCACCCTACTCACCTTCTTCTCAACCTTGAAGAATAAGAGAAACCATGGTGAACTCATGTCTCCTACACACACTTCCATTCCAAAATTGACCACCTAGTCTCATTTTTCCTCATCCATATTACCCATATCTATCAAAAAACCATAAAATTCAGCCTCTTCTCTTGAAAGACAGCATCATGGTGATTGATTGCTCATGTTCACTTACCTTGGCTCCCAAGGAAGGTCAAGAGTGGAGAAAAAACGTACCGTCAAAGCTAGTGGACTGTCAACAAGCGTCAAAATTGACCCTACTCAAGACACTTGGAGCATCAACATTGTAAGAAATCCATATTTTCTTACCTATTAAGAGTTTTTCTTCCTTATTTGTATCCTACTTGGATACTCCCATTGTAAATATCCAATAACATTTGTAAATCAATAAAAATACTAACTCTATTAATTTACTAACACTAACCTACTATGAAAAGTCCTATCACCTCCACTTCTCTCCTCTCTCTCTTCTTCATCTATCCACACCAACTTCTTGATAATTCCAAGCAAAAGAAATTAGATAAGTGTTAAAAATCTAACCCCACCATGGTTAGAGGAGTAACCCTAGACCTCAAAATTGCTATAAAAGGAGGGTGTAACTAGCACAAAAGGGGGGAGCCATAAGCAAGAGCACTATGCTATAACTGGAGAAGCCAACTCAACCTCTCTAGAAGGAGCTCTTGAGTGGAAGCTCATTGTCTTATGCATATGCATGTGTTGTATTAGGGGTGATTAGCAAGGGAACTCTATGCCATTGTAAGAGAGAGTGATCATTCAATTGAGAGTAGAAAATCTATCATTCTCCTACTAGTGTAAGTCCAACATTTGCTGAATCAAGGAGGGTGGATGTGGACTAAGCTTGGATACTTTGTCTCTCTTCCAACGTGAAGAAATGGACAACAATGATGTATAAGTGTCTTGGTGTTTTTTTAAGTTCTTGATAGCTTGTCTCTGGGTGTTGTCATCAATTTAGCCATAAATCCCACATACTGTAAGAGGGCGACAGGGTGGAGAGGACTCCCCTGGCCTTAAGACAGTGATTGGGGTGACTTTTCTTGTGATGTGTTGTGGTGTAATTTACTCAAGCTATGTTGAAAAAATACTAATCTCACTTCGATTGGTCATGACAGATTTGTAAGAAGGTAATAATGCAACAAGCACCCCCTCCCCCTTCTCTCTCTTTCTTACATATATAATTTTGTTTGCTTGATCACTATCGATACATTTCAAAGTAGCCCAAGATCTCTCTCTCTCTCTCTCTCTCTCTCTCTCTCTCTCTCTCTCTCTCTCTCTCTCTCTCTCTCTCTCTCTCTCTCTCTCTCTCTCTCTCTCTCTCTCTCTCTTTACGAGTCCTAGTTCGCATCCAAAACTAGGTGGTGCCCCAAATTTGTGTAGGGTTAGGTTGCGGGTTTGTGTGTGTGTTGTTGTTTTTTCCAATCCCAACCCAATTGAGCAGCACGGGAGCCTAGAAGAGTTCTTAGAAGCCACTCTTCTTGTTGCCCGCCCCGGACCGCCTCATTATATTCAATTCTTCTCTCAATAGAGACCTTAATAGAAGCAAAGTCTACCACTTGTCCAAGCCAGTGCAAGGGAATGGCTATTGTTTTAAGTCTACCACAATTAGACTCCACAGAAGATTCACCACCACACTTGTTTGAATTAGCCTCCATGGAAGGTCCACCACTTGTCCAAGCTATAGGGGCTGTTTGAAGGCCTAACACACTTCTTGAGATTGGGATCTATGTATGGTTCACCTACCCATGCTAGCCTTGAAAGTATAAAATAAAATGGATAGTACGAGGTCTAAAACTCATCAATTCAAGATCTTAAGTCTAGGCTAGTGTTTTTTTTTAATCTAAGGGTTCATCACTCAAAAATTATAAGATTATTCTCTGCATTTAAACCTTTAATTCCTGAAGATGAAAAAGATGGACTCAAAAAATACTACATAAAACAAAACCTAACATTAAGAGTATGAAATCAACAAGATATGATGTTAACATATACAAGAAGTTCAAAACATACATCCTTCCATTTCCAAGTAGGCCTCCATTGACAAAGGAGGTTGGTCTTCTTCTCCTTCTTCTTCTTGCGGAGAAATATCTTCTCTGATGGGCACATTGTCAGCTAATTACAAAGTAGCTTGTTGATCTTGAAGGCCAGCCCACTTTTCTATATCTGCATGGGCCTTAGCAAATTTGGGAAGCCTGGTTGCTAAGGTTCCTTGCTCTTGCACGCTCTCAACTAAGGAGATGACATCTTTTTTATGTTGTAATCCTTCTTGTGCAACCAGAGAGCCATCACTGAAGAGACCTACAAACTTGTGATCTTCAAAACAGTATGTATGAATGTAGTGCTTGACGAAAACTCTTTTTCTGGCTTCCAAATATTGCAAATCTGGCATGCCTTCATTTTCTACTTGAAGCAAAGAACAATCCATTGGCAGGGGATGTTGTTCTGATCTCCTTCTTAGGTCTTCAAATGCATTACCTTTTCCCATGAAGGAAATAACCACAAGGAATTGAATTGCTCCTTTGCAAGGTGCTAATGGAAAGTGATGCAAGGCACCCACAACAATGGTAGCTCACATTATCTCCCATACTCTGGAATGCACATTGCAATTTTGTGAGTTTAGAGAAATCTATAAATGCAAGGAACAAAAATCCAGGATCAATTGAGCCTCCAGAAATAGCCAACATCCCATCCAAAGCATTGTTAAATATCTCCTAACTCCACTGCAAGTTGTCCCCATAGTGTTTTTTCAAGTCTAAAATGTTGAAGTGACACTTCAAGTAGAGATTTCCTTCCATCTGTAGGTTCACCACATAGATGGACCATGGAAAATCAAGAGACTCAATTTTCTTCTTGTGAAGGTGAATTTCCCATTGCATGTATTTTATAGCTTCATCCAAAAAATCCATTTTCTTTGTTCCACGCTTCAAGCTATTTTTGAGCCATTGCTCACATAGCATTAGAATGGTTTATCAAATGCATCATTGATTTTATACATGCTGACTATTTTGATGACTCATTCAAAGCATTGAAGCCTTCAAGAAGTATTACATCACCATCTTTTGCACTCTTTGACAGTAAAATCTTCTCATCTTTAATTTCTTCTTGAATGATCTCTACCTCTGATTCCTCAAGACCACAAAGAAATCTGAATACCGTTGTTGGGTGTTTCTTGTTCTCCTCCTCAAGCCTTTTAATAATTTCTAGCCAACAATCATAAACTCAATCGAAATATGTAACCACGTGTGCCTGTTTAGCAATCCAACTTGCTCCTGCACCTCATCCTTGCCAATCGAAGAAAAGTCTAGAAAGAAATATAACACCAATGAGAATATTGAACTCAAATGTTCAATTAAAGACAATAAGAAAGAAGAAGAAAGACACTTATATCCATCCAGCGCGAGATATATGTCCCTCTGCAACTCTAGTTGCTGCCCTTGATGGTCGTCCTGAATAGATCTATTGACTTCACAAATGCCACAATATTTGACTATAAGGTTGCTTGACATACAATGCTTTAGCCTCATCATTTGCAATGGAAAATATAGCAGTTGTAACCATTGGAGGAGCATTTACACCAATACGAGCCTTTCAAAATTTATACACGTCAATCAATTAATTTGGCCATCAAGAATCCAATAATGATAATCTTGTAGTTTTCCCTCTTGTACCTCTTCTGCTACCAAAGGTGTACCCTTCTTTGCCTTTGCATTTTGAATCCACACGCTGCAGGCTTAGTTGTACTCCGAGAAAATCCAAATAGCATGCTTTCAGCATGTTTTCCATCAATAGTATGTACATTATAGTGATCATGAGCCAACCAACAATTTTGAATAGGGATATCAAACTCCTTATATTGGAAAGGGAAATAGCTTATATACTTATTCATTGCACTTGTATCTTTTTCTTGTCCTTTCATGGCCTCTGCCTCTAGAGCTTCTGGATCCACGATTCTCATCTTGGACATTGAACCTTGTGTTGAGTATGCTAGAGATGCATTGTCTACATCCAAAATAGAACTAGTCTCCTTAGGTGCTACTTTTTGCACTTTGACTTTCTTGTTTATAGGTGGTTGTGAAGCTTTCAACTTCTTTCCTTGTAGTGTGGCTATGATGAAGCTTTGAAGTTGATATGCTCTGACACCTTAAGTTGACTCTTCAATCTTCCATCCTCGAGAAAACATTGTCTCATCTTTATTTTGAGACATGCGTGAAAATGCATATGCTCCTGGAGATAATTGGAACTCTTGATTCATTGGGACTACAATATGAATGTATTCTACCTGTGGATGACCATCAACTGTAGAGATAGAGGCTTCCACTACTTGGCCAACATCTTCAAATAGACTGTCATTCTCTTTCTTTGCAATAAATAGATGCACCTTTATGAAATTGTGCACCCTCCACACCATGTATATCCAGATACCAATTCCTTTGATCATTGCAAGTATAGTCAATTGAGACAGTCACCCTTGTAACATTTCTTTTTGGTGCCATATCTTCCTGGAATTAAAAAAATTCATTTGTTACTAAATGATATAGTCCACCACTTGTCCAACCTACTTCCAAGGTGATTTGTAGGTCCACCACTTGTCCAAGCTAGCTCTAATGAAACAAGCTATCACTATTGTTTCAAGGTCAATGTGTGAATGGAGTGTAGCTACTATGTCTATTAGCATGAATGGTTTGGGACAAAGGTCCACCACTTGTCCAACCTACTATCCATTGTGTTATGGAAGCTTTAGCCCAAGGTGGCTTGAAGGTCCACCACCTGTCCAAGCTAGCTTTATTGAAACAAGTTATCTCTATTGTTTCAAGGTCAACATGTGAATTGAATGTAGCTACTATGGATGGTTTGGGGCATAGGTCCACCCCTTGTCCAACCTACTATCCATTGTGTTATGGAGGTTTTAGCCCAAGGTGGTTTGAAGGTCCACCACCTGTCCCAAGATAGTTCTATAGAAACAAGCTATCTATGTTGTTTCAACGTCAATGTGTGAATTGAGTTTAGCTACTATTTCTATTAGCATGGATGGTTTGGGGAAGAGGTCCACCGCTTATTTAACCTACTATCCATTGTGTTATGGAGGTTTTTGCCCAAGTGGTTTGAAGGTCCACCACCTGTCCAAGCTAGATCTATTGAAAGAAGCTATCTCTATTGTTTCAAGGTCAATGTGTGAAAGGAGTGTAGCTACTATGTTTACTACCATGGATGGTTTGGTACAGAGGTCCACCCCTTGTCCAACCTACTAATCATTGTGTTATGGAGGTTTTAGCCCAAGGTGGTTTAAAGGTCCACCATTTGTCCAAGCTAACTATATTGAATAGTCCTATCTCTATTGTTTGAAGGTCATATTGTGAATGGACTGTAGCTACTAGATTTACTACCATAGATGGTTTGGGAGAGAGGTCCACCACTTGTCCCCCAACCTACTATCCATTGTGTTCTGGAGGTTTTAGCCGAGGTTGGTTTGAAGGTCCACTACCTGTCCAAGCTAGATAAATTGCACAAAGCTATCTCTATTGTTTCAAATTCAATGTGTGAATGGAGTGTAGCTACTTTGTTTACTACCATGGATAGTTTGGGGTAAAGCTCCACCACTTGTACAACCTACTATCCATTGTGTTATGGAGGTTTTAGCCCAAGATTGTTTGAAGGTCCACCACATGTTCAAGCTAGCTCCATTGACAGAAGATATCTCTAATGTTTCAAGATCAATGTGTGAATGGAGTGTAGCTACTTTGTTTACTACCACAGATGGTTTAGGGCAGAGGTCCACCACTTGTTCAACCTACTATCCATTGTGTTATGGAGGTTTTAGCCCAAGGTTGTTTTAAGGTCACCACTTGTCCAAGCTAGATCTATTGAAAGAAGCTATCTCTATTATTTGAAGGTCAATATGTGAATGGAGTGTAACTACTATGTTTATTACCATGGATAGTATGGGGTAGAGGTCCACCACTTGTCCAACCTACTATCCATTGTGTTATGGAGGTTTTAGCCCAGGGTGGTTTCAAGGTGGGCCACCTATTTAAGCTATCTCTAATGTTTCAAGGTCAATGTGTGAATGGAGTGTAGCTACTATCTCTATTACCATGGATGGTTTGGGGCATAGATCCACAACTTGTCCAACCTACTATCCCTTATGTTATGGAGGTTTTAGCCCAAGGTGGTTTGAAGGTCCACCATATTTCCAAGCTAGCTCTATTCACAATAGTCGTATCTCTATTTTTTGAAGGTCAATGTGTGAATGTAGTGTAGCTAGTATGTTTACTACCATGGATGGTATGGGGTAGACTTCCACCACTTGTCCAACCTACTATCTGTTGTGTTATAATTTTTTTAGCCCAAGGTGGTTTGAAGGTCCACCACATGTCTAAGCTAGCTCTATTGAAAGAAGTTATCTCTATTCTTTGATGGTCAATGTGTGAATAGAGTGTAGCTACTATGTTTACTACCATGGATGGTTTGGGGTAGAGGTCCACCGCTTGTCCAACCTACTATCCATTGTGTTATGGAGGTTTTACCCCTATGTGGTTTGAAGGTCAATCTATGAATGGATTGTAGCTACTATGTTTACTACCATGGATGGTATGGGGCAGAGGCCCACCACTTGTCCAACCTACTAACCATTGTGTAATGAAGGGTTTAGTCCAAGGTGGTTTGAAGGTCCACCACCTGTCCAAGCTAGTTCTATTGAATAGTCATATCTCTAGTCTGATCACGTGGATGGTTTGAGGTAGAGGTCCAACACTTTTCTAACCTACTATCCATTGTGTTATTGAGGTTTTAGCCCAAGATGGTTTGAAGGTCCACCACCTGTCCAAGATAGATCTATTGAAAAAATCTATCTCTATTGTTTGAAGGTTAATGTGTGAATGGAGTAGAGCTACTATGTTCACTACCATTGATGGTTTGGGACACAGGTCCACCACTTGTTTGACCTACTAATCATTTTTTTATAGAGGTTTTGGCCCAAGGTTGTTTGAAGATCCACCACCTATCCAAGCTAGCTCTATTGAAAGAATCTATCACTATTGTTTGAAGATTAAAGTGTGAATGAAGTCTAGCTACTATGTTTACTACCATGGAGGGTTTGGGATAGAGGTCCATCACTTGTCCAACCTACTAACCTTTGTGTTATGGAGGTTTTAGCCCAAGGTGGTTGAAGGTCCACCACCTGTCCAAGCTAGCTCTATTGAATAGTCTATCTCTACTCTAATAGCGTGGATGGTTTAGGATAGAGATCTAACACTTGTCCAACCTATTATCCATTGTGTTATTGAGGTTTTAACCCAACGTGGTTTGAAGGTCCACCACCTGTCCAAGCTAGCTCTATTGAAAGAATCTATCTCTATTGTTTGAAGGTCAATCTATGAATGGAGTGTAACTACTATGTTTACTACCATGGATGGTTTGGACAGAGGACCATCACTTGTCCAACCTACTAGCCATTGTGTTATGCAGGTTTTAGCCCTATGTGGTTTGAAGGTCAACCACTTGTCCAAGATCCCTCTATTGAATAGTCCTATCTTTACTCTGATAGCGTGGATGGTTTTGTCCAGAGGTCCAACACTTGTCCAACCTACTATCCATTGTGTTATGGAGGTTTTAGCCCAAGGTGGTTTGAAGGTCTACCACCTATCCAAGCTAGATATATCAAAAGAAGCTATCTCTATTGTTTGAAGGTCAATGTGTGAATGGAGTGTAGCTTCTATGTTTATTACTCTATTGAAAGAAGCTAATGGGCTATTGTTTGAAGGTCAAAAGGTGACTGGAGTCTAGTTACTATGTTTACTACCATGGAGGGTTTGGGATAGAGGTACATCACTTGTCCAACCTACTAACCATTGTGTTATGGAGGTTTTAGCCCAAGGTGGTTTGAAGGTCCACCACTTGTCCAAGCTAGGTCTATTGAATAATCCTATCTCTACTTTAATAGCGTGGATGGTTCTGGGTTGAGGTCAATCACTTGTCCAATTTACTATCCCTTGTGTTATAAAGGTTTTAGCCCAAGGTAGTTTGAAGGTCCACAACCTGTCCAAGCTAGATGTATTGAAAGAAGCTATCTCTATTGTTTGAAGGTCATGTCTAAGCTAGATCTATTAAAAGCATTTATCTCTATTGTTTGAAGGTCAATGTGTGAATGGAGTGTCTACTTTGTTTACTACCAGGGATGGTTTGGGGTAGGGGCAAAGGTTCACCATCTGTACGAGCTAGCTCTTTTTAAAGAAGCTATCTCTATTGTTTGAAGATCAATGTGTGCATGGAGTGTAGCTACTATGTTTACTACCATGGATGGTTTGGGGCATAGGTCCATCACTTGTCCAACCTACTAACCATTATGTTATGGAGGTTTTAGCCCAAGGTGGTTTGAAGGTCCACCACCTATCCAAGCTATCTCTATTGAATAGTCCTATCTCTACTCTGATAGTGTGGATGGTTTGGGGTAGAGGTCCAACACTGGTCCAACCCACTATCCATTGTGTTATCAAGGTTTTAGACCAAGGTGGTTTGAAGGTTCACCACCTGTCAAAGCTAGATCTATTGAAAGAATCTATCTCTATTGTTTGAAGATCAATTTGTGACTGGAGTGTAGCTACTATGTTTAATACCATGGATGGTTTGGGGTAGAGGTTCACCACTTGTCCAACCTACTTACCACTGTGTTATAGAGGTTTTAGCCCAAGGTTGTTTGAAGGTTCACCATCTGGCCAAGCTAGCTCTATTGAAAGAAGCTATCTCTATTGTTTGAAGGTCAATGTGTGCATGAACTGTAGCGACTATGCTATCATGTATGGTTTGGGGTAGAGGTCCACCACTTGTCCAACCTACTAACCATTGTGTTATGGAGGTTTTAGCCCAAGGTGGTTTGAAGGTCCACCACCTGTCCAACCTACCTCTATTGAATAGTCCTATCTCTACTGTGATAGCATGGATGGTTTCAGGTAGAGGTCCAACACTTGTCCAACCTACTATCCATTGTGTTATGGAGGTTTTAGCCCAAGGTGGTTTGAAGGTCCACCACCTGTCCAAGTTAGCTCTATTCAATAGTCCTATCTCTATTGTTTGAAGGTCAATGTGTGAATGGAGTGTAGATACTATGTTTACTACCATGGATGGTCTGGGGCAGAGGTCCACCACTTGTCCAACCTACTATCCCTTGTGTTATAAAGGTTTTAGCCCAAGTTTGTTTGAAGGTGTGCCACTTGTCCAAGCTAGCTCTTTTGAAAGAAGCCATCTCTATTTTTTGAAGATGAATGTGTGAATGGAGTGTAACTACCATAGTTACCCCCATGAACGGTTTGGGGAAGAGGTCCACCACTTGTCCAACCTATTATCCATTGTGATTTTTTTTAAGGTCCACCGCTTGTCCAAGCTAGCTCGTTTTAAATGAAACTGCCTAAATTTAAATAATCCTGTCTAAATTTGAATTAAACTGCCCAAATTTAAATAATCCCGCCTAAATTCAGATCAAGCCACTCAAATTTAAATAATCCCACCTAAATCAACTTCACCATCTAGCTTAAATTCAAATTTTCCCATCCAGATTCAAATTTGAAAGCAAGTTCAGTTAAAAGGATGTCTTTGTCCCGCCTAAATTCAAATCCGCCCTTGTTGAATCACATTTTTTGCATCTATAGCCAAATAAGGTCCACCACTTGCCCAACCAGTAACACCAAGAAAAACCCCAACATTATACATCCACCAAATTTCTAGCTCAAATATTTCATATCTCAGCCATTTCAGAAACAATAGACAAAGAAAGTAGCCATCAACAACTCAACAAAGACCAGCCAAACCAAGATTTAAGCAATTGACACAAGTAAGTGGACTTGTCATTCACGTTTATTGTTAACACAGTATGTATTTAATATTACACAAAAAATATATTTGCATATCTCTGTATGTTTGAAATATGGGTATTTGCATAGTAATATAATTGTGTATTTGCATAAGAACAATACTAAATTGTAAAACCTAAAAGCGTAACTTATGTCTCTTTGAAAAAAATAATGACAGAAAATTGATGAGAGAGAATGCGAGAGAGGGAGAGAGAGAGAGAGAGAGAGAGAGAGAGACAGACAGAGGGGGAGGGAGAGAGAGAGAGAGAGAGAGAGAGAGAGAGAGAGAAAGATGTACCTGTTCTGCTGTGTCGACTTGTTTTGTTGTGTCAATGTGTTGCACAATAGCGACCTGCTCTGCAATAACGACCTGCTTTGCAATAGCGACCTGCCGTGTGATGGTGCAACCTACTCTGTGATGGCAACCTGCTCGATGATGGCAATAGCGACCTAATTTTCTCAGATGGTGATGGCAAACTAGTCTACCGTGTTGACCTATTCTACGATGGCGATACCACCTGCAATAGCAACCTGGTTTGCAATAGGGACCTGCTCTACGATGGTGACCTGCACGGCGATGGCAGTAGTGACCTGTTTCTCTGATGACGACCTTTGCAGCAATAGCTATTTCGTGTTGTGTTGAAAGCAACCCTAGGTTTGTGTTTTTTGTGTGTGAATGCCATGTAAGCAGCAAACACGGCCTTTAAGATTAGACGGATAATCGTGGTTTGTGCCTCATGGCACATATGGGACCTAAACTTCAAATATAGTCTGTTTTGAGTTTTATTATCTTGTTTCAAGTCCAAGTTTCCTGTTCTATCATAACTTTTGACAAGGAACTCAGAATATAGCAACCAAGGGCTAGGATGAAAGCTTGCGAGATAATGTACACAAAGGGTTTTGGTTTTAAAGGAGTTTCTTGATATCTTTTTCAAGTTAAAACTTTTGGGGTACCCAACTTAAGCATCCTTACCCTAAAAAGTCTAGAGAGACACAAGTTTCATATCAGTTTCAAACACCATCTGCATAGAATTAAAGCACAAAAAGGGACAATTAAGTTGTTCATATTCCCAAAATCTATCACATGGCTTCACTTGAAAACCAATCTAGTAACGATGTGATGAAAGGATGAATGGTCAGGGAATTGGTGGAAGCAGCATCACTGTTAGACCTTCCTATAGCATATAGCTTCTTGGTTAAAAGGGTAATCAAACTAGAGACAAGTCACACTATTAAACCGGTCTTAGACTCTTCCATGACTGCTTCTGTTGCTTTCCGAGCCCTTCACATCGGGAAGCAAGATCTTAGCCCAAAACCTACACGACTCACTTGTTCAATATGTAGTCTAACATAGTAGGCCTAGTCCACTCTCTGCCACCGGGACCCACCGTCAATTGTCCAACCAGTTTGTTATTGCATTAGTATTTTACCTTCAGCATTGGCCATTAAAACTAAGTCCACCACTTGTCCAAGCTATATTGTGGCAATGCCCTATCCATTGCTACTACTTGTTTCACCCGTCAACCACTTTGTTTTTGCATTAGTAGTTCATCTTAGTCATGGACCATTAAAACTAGGTCCACCACTTGTTCAAGTTGTACTACTCTAACATAGCACTATCCGCCACTAGGTTCCACTGCCAATTGTCCAACCATTTTGTTTTTGCATTAATATTTCACCTTTGACATTGACCATTAAAATCCGGTCCACCACTTGTCCAAGCTATACTTGTAGTAGGCCTCGTCCACTTCCACTACTTGTTTTGCTCGCCAACCACCATGTTTTTGCATTAGTAGTTCACCTTAGTCATGGGCAATTAAAACTAGGTCCACCACTTGTCCAAGTCGTACTACTTTAAAACAGCACTATCCGCGACTGGGTTCCACCCCGCCAATTTTCCAACCACTTTGTTCTTACGTTAATATTTCACCTTTGGAATTGGCCATTAAAACTAGATAGTAAAACTGGTCCACTATCCATCACTTGGTCCACCAACCAACTCCTTCTTGCATTTGTAGTTCACCATTGGCATTGGCCATTAAAACTAGTCCACTACTTGTCCGGGCTATACTCTTAGTAGGCCTCATCCACTTTCCACCTCTCGGTCTTCCCACCAACTATTTTGCGTTTGCATTAATATTTCACCTTAGTCATTGGCCATTAAAGCTAGGTCCACCACGTGTCCAAGATATGCTTGAACATAGTAACCCTAGTCCACTATCCACCACCAATCACTTTGTTCTTCCATTAGTAGTTTAGCTTCAACAAGGGCTACTTGGATATTGGAAATTGAAATTGTTCATTAAAAGTAGGTCCACCACTTGTCCAACCTTGCTTACATTTTTAGAAGCAATGACTACTTGGACACTAGGAAGCATGGTCTTGCACTAGTTTACCTTGGACGATGAGCTTTAAAACTAGGTCCACCACTTATCCAAGCTGTCACTAAAATAGGGAGGGGTTCTTGAGCCAATATCCACCACTTCTCAAACCTTGCTTCCATTAAAAGAATTAAGGCCTACTTGGACATTGAGATGCAAGTTCTATAGTAGTTTAGTGATTACATTAGAACTAGGTCCAACCTACTACCCGTTATCTTATGGAGGCTTTAGACCTAGGTGGTTTTAAGGTCCACCATCTCTCCAAGCTATCTCTATTGTTTCAAGGTCAATGTGTCAATGTAGTGTAGCTACTATGTTTACTACCATGGATGGTTTGGGGAAGAGGTCCACCACTTGTCCAACATACTATCCATTGTGTCATGGAGGCCTTAGCACAAGGTGGTTTGAAGTTCCACCACATGTCCAAGCTAGTTCTATTGAATAGTCCTATCTCTATTGTTTGAAGGTCAATGTGTGAATGGAGTGTAGCTACTATGTTTACTACTATGGATGGTCTGGGCAAAGGTCCAACACTTGTCCAACCTACTAACCATTGTGTTATGGAGGTTTTAGCCCAAGGTGGTTTTAAGGTCCACCACTTGTCCAAGCTAGCTCTATTGAAAGAAGCTACCTCTATTGCTACAAGGTCAATAGCTGAATAGGGTGGAGCTACTATGTTTACTACCATGGATGGTTTGGGGCAATGACTACTTGGACACTGGGAAGCAGGGTCATGCACTAGTTCACCTTGGACATTGAGCTTTAAAACTAGGTCCACCACTTGTCCAAGCTATGCCACTTAAATAGGGAGGGGGTTCTTGAGCCAATATGCATCACTTCTCAAATGTTTCTTCCATTGAAATAATTAAGGATTACTTGGACATTGAGATGCAAGTTCTATAGTCGTTTAGTGATTACATTAGAACTAGGTCCACCACTTGTCCAAGCTATGTTGTAATATAGTAAGTGGGTCACCATTTATCCACTTTCATTGGGGCTCCTTAAATTGAAAGTCATCGGACTATTAACATTCATAACCCTCATGTCTTGTATAATGGAAATTAAAAAAAATTGCTCAAAGAGAAGAACCTATGAGTATGGACTTGACAACGTATTTTTTTCACTTGCAGGATGGACTTCGAATCTGGGGAGAAAGTACATTTGATTCTTGATAATGAAATTGTGGTGGTACAAAGATAGGGCAAGGAAATGTATCTATACTAGTGGAGGAATGTTTTAAGGATGTGGTGCTCCCTTTTCCTACAATGGATACTACATCTCTTTAAAGCTCATTATGGAGTGCCATTCGATGGCCCAAGCTTCTTTTGCAGTCTTCCACAATAAATGACAACACAATTGACACAAATGAAAGATACAATGGTGATGAACAATGGGATCAACCTGATCCTCTACTTACAAATGCAATACCTATAACAAGCCCAAAGTTTGAAACATTGATACAAGAATCTTGGAGAAATAAAAGGGTACTTTTGAAGGATGACACTATGATGCAGATTGTACATGAGGGACCATCTTATATGTATTTCCAAATGATTATGCTAAATTCCATGTACTTGGTGATGATTTTGTGGGTGTGGGTATTGAAAGGGAGAATGAAATTAGTGAGAACATGCCTGATGTGTCTAGCATCACTTTGGTAAAGTGGCCCATCAAGCATACAACCATGTTGGATGGGATCGCATTACAACGCTTTGTTCCTATTAATGGGATGCATGCTAGATGTGCAGAATCTGATGTATCCAACGATGATAATGCTAGAAAATATGGTGATGGGAATACCATTGCTACATAGTTAAGGAAGCGGAGCTACACTTTTATCAGCAGATCTTGGAAAACAAGAGCACCACCAGCTTCTACTTTTTATCTTGCAAACAATTGAGCCAATTCAAAGGGTTTCATGTATTGATTGTTGTGGACAAAAATGCTGTCAGTTTGCACATCGGGATATGGTGACAAGGCAGCAAAATTTTGGGGAGAGTCTAAGAAAGCACGCACTAATTATGTTTATGATGTCATATCTATATGCTATCAGAAATATGCGATACCAATTCAAGATAAATGGCTCTATTGTTTGTTGTAGAGCATGGTATGAGCTACATGGAATACCATCATTTTACCGCTACAAGGAAAATTTTGAAAATGGTGTGCGCCATTATGTGCATGTTAACACATGCACATTGAGATGAGGACTTCAACATACTAATTTAGCAAGAGCATTGCTAAATGAGTTTGTGGATAACAACTCTGAGAAGATGCCACACAGAAGTAGAACACTACTAGATGGCTCAAGAGACACTCAATTAGTGATTCCATCAATGTACAAACAGGTTGACATTTTAAGCGAAATCAACACGACACGAAATCAATGTGCATGGTAACACATGCACATTGAGACGAGGACTTCAACATACTAATTTAGTAAGAGCATTGCTAAATGAGTTTGTGGATAACAACTCTAAGAAGATACCACATAGAAGTAGAACACTACTAGATGGCTCAAGAGACGCTCAATTAGTGATTCCATCAATGTACAAACAGGTTGACATTTTAAGCGAAATCAACACGATACTTGACCAAATGGGTTGTGAGAAAAAGTTATTTCAGTCTTCTTTTGGTAGGATGTGAAACAAAGAGTATCCATATGTCACTTTAACAAAGACAAGTGAGTTCTCTAAGTGCAATGTTTGCAGTTCAATCAAGGCAAGGCTATAAGCTAAACCTTCTCTTGATGAGAGATCTCTTCTCTTGAGAGAGAGAGAATTTCATGTGGCACAACAAAAGAGTTGCAGGAGCCTATATTATGCATGGCACACATATTCAAAAACTCAACCATAAAAGTATGTATGCATAATTCATGATAAGATGGATCAAAAGAAGACTGCAATTCCTAGAGTACGCGTTGTTCCTAAGGGTGTGGACTCCGGATACAATTTGCAAGTGGCATTGATAGGTATGATCACTCATGGACATGGAGAAGGTCATTACGATCACTTTTTCTTGAATGGTTTGTGGCCAGCTAATCCAAATCTTACAATTGGCTCAATTGTTAATTGTTTACCTAGAGAGGATAGATAAGCATCCTCTTGGTGATCTAGCAACCAAAGGACTACCAAGGAGCTCTATCTCACTACTAAATGCTTTGAACTCAAGGGATGCTTTGGACTACCACAACTTGAGTGACGGAAAAGACCTCGTTGTAAAAACATCACAAACTACAGAAGAGGAATTGGCGTCATCATTTTGCAAGTTACCGGAGAACTTGTTACTACAATTAGATGATTGTGCAGGGGAGAACAAAAATCAATACTTATTTGCCTATTTGTCCTCTTTATAGTTCTGTCAGCAAGGTTTTGAAGCTACTAAGTCCTACACCCTATCACTTTGATCCCTCTCTCTCTCTCTCTCTCACACACACACACGTGTCTGGTTGTCCTTTTGGACGTACTCACAAGGTGCAAGTGCATTTTATAAAAAGTTTCTAGAGAGAGAAATACAATTTCTTACAAGGCCCTCCAAATGACCTACGAAATTTTCTAATGCGTCAAAGGTTTGAAGGAGGTACGCACACGCGGGGCTCGACATATCATTGATTTGTTTATGAACAAGGAAGAATCAAGGAGACCCAACATGCCAGTCTTTCAATCAATGCCCGATCATTTTTGAAAGTGAAGAGGATCGACCGGCCCTTGGAGCGCTCTTGGACGAGGTACGTTGGCCATACCCCCCTTTGTGTTTGTGCATATCTTTTGTTGTGGTTGATGAGTAAGTCATTCTTGAGTGCTTCTCCAAGCTTATTTCTGTTTTGGTATTGGGCTTTCTACATAATATTATACAATTTTTATTGGTTCTAGGGATCATTGGACATTACTTTTGTTCTTCAATTGCCACTTGTGTTGGATTAGACATCTACCAAAGGACAAGAGCGCAATTCTCTCCTTTGATTTTCTCTCATTGTGCTCACTCAATCAATACATCTTGCCTGTCAAGAGGTATGATGAGGATGACCCTGTTTTATGCTATTGAGTTCATCTTATGTTTATGTAGGGCTTCTCTTACATTGTTCTTTTTTTTGCACGCATAGAGTTTTGCAGCATTTTTCAGCTTATACGACACATCCGCAACTAAGAATGGAGATTAGTCACCCTGAGGATTGTCACGTGCAGACAATGGTGGTGAGCAATATGGTTATGTTTGTGTTCTACTAAGGATAATGCTTTTGAATATGTGTCAAATAACTTGATGTAGATGCCCACACAATCAAACACCAAAGATTGTGGGTTTTATATTATCTTCATCATAAAGCTTTTACTTGTGTCTATTATGGATGGCATGCCATACCAAAACCCAATAATGTTTTCATGCTAATGATGTTTACAATGAACGATGTCTAGCATGAATGCCCTTGCAGTAAAACATTGCCTTGCTGCAGTTCACAAAAACTTGGTTTGCACACGAGCGAGTGGAGGCAATGAAGAGCGCATTTGGTTCTTGGGCTCAAGAAAGTAATGTGGACAACACATCGTCAGTGTGGTGGTGTTTTGAACATTGTCATCTTTGCTATCACAATTTTTTGTAACCACCTTTTGAAGCTATGCAGACATGGTTATTGTTTTGGTCACAAGTTTTGGTTATTGTTGTGGTGTTATGGTTATAACGATTATGTATATGGTTATGGTGTCATCAGCTTATTGGTTATGGTTATGGTTAGGGATATGCCAGTTTGTTTATGGTTATGCCGGTTTCTTTATGGTTATGGTTATTCTGGTTTGTTTATAGTTTATGCCAGTTTGGTTATTGTAATGGTTATGTCGGTTTGTTTATGGTTTATGCCGGCTTGAAGCAGGTGATGGATTATCGGTTTGTTTATGGTTTATGCCGATTTGAAGTAGGTGATGGATTATTGGTTACATTTATGATTATCAGTTATGTTAATGGCTTATGCTGGTTTGTTTATGGTTTATGCCGGTTTGGTTATGGTTATGGTTATGCCGGTTTGTTTATGGTTTATGCCAATTTGGTTATGGTTATGGTTACGCCCGTTTGTTTATGGTTTATGCCAGTTTGGTTATGGTTATGGTCACGCCGGTTTGTTTATGGTTTATGCCAGTTTGGTTATGGTTATGGTTATGCCGGTTTGTTTATGGTTGATGCCGGTTTGAAGCTGGTGATGGATTATTGGTTACATTTATGATTACAGGTTATGTTTATGGTTTATGCCAGTTTGGTTATGGTTATGGTTATGCTGGTTTGGTTATGGTTATGGTTATGGTTATGGTTATGGTTATGGTTATGGTTATGGTTATGGTTATGGTTATGGTTATGGTTATGGTTATGGTTATGGTTATGGCAATTTAGGAAATCATCATGGAAGTTTATGGTTATGGTTACGTCGGTGACAGCGATTAAGATTATGATTATTGGTTATGTATACGTTTCTGGTTATGGTCCCGGTTCATTCTTTTTTCTTTGTAAATTTGGGTCGAATGGGTTGTAAATTTGGGTTGTAAACAAGGTGCATTCTGGTTTTTTTGTAAATTCGGGTAGAATGGGTTGTAAATTCGGGCTGTAAATAAAATGCATTTCTGTTTTTTTTTTTTAATTTAGGTAGGATGGATTGTAAATTTGCGAAAGAGAACACTAAACCATATGGTTAAGACATATTTAACATCTACACCAAATAGTACCTATTCTGCATCATTAAGGTGACAAGGGTGAACATAAATCCACACAAAATCTTATCACTAAAAGGAAAACTTCTACATAGATTCCAATTGGATCGGTGGTTTTTGTGTGTATATCAACAAAAGTCTCATCAAAGAGGGTTGGGCTCTAAACATGCCTCCTTCTAAGGTGACAAGGGTAAATGTGCATTCTTCATCAAGAGCGTTAGCATGTTCGCATGATAAAATGGTTGTGCGGAAGCTCCTTGTGTCAGCACAAACTTGGACGTGCCATCCAATTAGACTTTCTACATTTTGTATTCCAATGTGGCGTGTTGTTGATAAAGGGAGTAATGCATTACATGTATGGCAGGAGGAGGTACTGTTAGGGTCCACTAAAAGAGTTTTTGTACAACAATGCGAACAAAAAATGTGTGGACGCTCATCAAATTGTATGTGATTGCAACCACGTTGATGCTTTCTTCTAAGTTTCCCAGTTTGGCGGGTGGCTTACTTGGTTGGGTAAGATCCAACACTTGAGCTTCCAATTGTCCCAATTTCGACCTTCCATGTCCACGCCGTGTCTGTTTTACGTGCTCTTGGACCTGGGGGATACCGCCTCTTGCTGGCAAATTGATCTCCTTTGGGCTGACTAATGATCTAATAGACTCTCTTGCAACCCCCACTTGATGCACCATAGTCTCCACCTCTTTGACACTTCTACATGATAGGTCTTGCTCTATTGAAAGAATGAAGTCCTTGAGCTCTTGGAGACCCTTGGACACTTCTTCTTTGATGTTAGACTTGTTTTGAAATCATCATGTTGGGCCCCTTCCATCATTTCATGTGCCTTGTCCACAATTAGTAGAATGGAACTCAAGTGTTGAAAATGGTGTGTGAGAATCAATCATACACCATAAATATGTTTACATTTTGAGGACCAATCAGGACAATCACAATAGTTAGCTTGCAAAAGCTAAGATTTGCAACTTAAATTGTAAGAGAACTTCATTGACAACTTGAAGGCAAGAGGGGTCAAGTGCATATCTTTTCAAAATCCTCTCCCCTTCCCGTGGCTTGTTAGTGTGCTTATGTAAGGAGCCTTGAACTCCAAACCGTCCGGAATTAGCTGCATATACAACAAGCATGGTCATGCAACTTGAATACACAAATGTCAATAAAAATTATTGAACATAAGATGACGCAAACCTATTTCTTGTTTTTGCATAAAGAACTTCAACAATGTACCACCCATGCAGGCCCCACTCTTTGAATCATCAACAAGTGCATGTATAAGGTCCACTATGGATCGGTTTATACGCGCCTCTAGAAGAGTGTATTTAATGTACTACCACAAGTGCTCCCCTAGGTTTGTAGTGTCAACATTTCCATGGGGAAAGAGCCTTCCAAAATTAGGCCACCGCACTCTCCACGCGCAAAATCTCCCACACCACCCATTGGTGACATATCACACCACGTTGGGGTAAGTTGCATATCGAAGAATCGACTGCTGAAATCTGCCATCAAAATCTTCTTCGCTCGCACATTGCATAAGGTTAGACATCTCCATGTAGAGCTCACTTTTAACCTCGTTGGAAACTTGTGGGAGAACATTATCTACCCATGCCTTCTTTGCATGGAACCAACATAGAATGATATGACATGCAATCTGACAAGAGGATCCTTCCAATTTTGTCCCCAACAAAAAGGATCTTCATTGACCACTTTGAGAAATGCCTCCAGCTCTTGTGGTGACTTATCAATGACCAAAGTGTTGGGTCGGATGTTACCCATTCTTGAAAGCACTATTCGTAGAGTAATCTCCAAGGCAATAACATCATGATGGCATCCCGTATCTTGGGTGCACAACATAACCATATAGGGATCCCTTGGCCAACTTGATTCGGTAGCACGGCTGCAAATAGTGGAAGACCGTATACATTTGTCTTGAAAGTGCTATCTTTTACCCAAGAGGTGTTTCTAGAAAATCACTTAGCCATATCTAACATCCAATAATCTTGAAATACTACAATAAATGGCTTATCCTTTGGCTCTTTTGCGTTTGGATTGTATGGTTGAAAGTATACAACCTAGAAGCATGACAAGTGCCATCAATGTTTATTCCATCAAGATCTCTTGTACTTTATCATGTCTTTTCATGTACAATCTTACCAAAAACAAAAACAAATTTACACTTTAAATGACTACAAATCTTATTTAACTTATCAAACAATCTAAAATATGGTAGACCTAGAGTGCTCTTACACATCAACAAACAAAAAAGTCCAAATTTATTTTTATTAACTTTGATAAACATACATTTGTGAACAACTTCCAAGGAGTAGTGCAGTCATAGTTCTTGTTAAGTATATGTTGTACAAATATGCAAGTATTTCCATCCAACTGAAATAAACAATCTTAGAATATACATTAGGATGAGATTATCCACCTCGAATAAGCATGGATTTGAAGCACCTACCTGCAAGATGTAACAAAGAAGACTGTTTTAGAGGAAAACTGGTGACACTTGCCCTCTCTAACCTGTAGCCTTTCACTATTTGTGCACAAAAGTAACCTTTGTTCCAAGCACTACAAAACAAGTAGAGGCAACATCTTATACTTCAAAGTCTATGATAAGAAGAACACAATCAAAACTAAGAAGTATATTGTTACCTTGCACAAAGGGGTGTTTTATTCAAATATGTGATGGTATTGGCAAGATATTGAAGAACCATCAACGTTCGTCTCACCGTCGGTACGACGTTCTTGGGATGACCTCTGCTCACCCTCACGTGCGGCCTTCGGTGCAAACGCCACGGACAAGAAAATATGTATGCATACAATTTGTGATGTCCGTGAGCACCATGGCAGCTATTGCGTGAGGAAGCAAAAGATGAAAAGAGAGAGGGGGGAGGGAGAGGGAGGAACATGGGAGGAGAGAAGGGGGCAGTGGGGGAGAGGGAGAGAGAGGGGAGGAGAAGGAGAGAAGGGGACAGAGAGGGAGAGGGAGGAACATGGGAGGAGAGAAGGGGGCAGTGGGGGAGAGGGAGAGAGAGAGGGGAGGAGAAGGAGAAGGAGAGAAGGGAGCAGGGAGGGAGAGGAGAGGGAGAAAGGAGGGAGGAAGAGAACAAAGGTTTTTCTTTTTTGGGGGGAGGGTTTTTTTTATAAAAAAACACTTTTAGTGCTTGTAGGTTTTAAAAAAGGTCAAAAAATGATTTTTTGATATGTATATATGTTGGGGGGAAGTTTTAAGTCAAAAAGAAGTAAAAATAACTTTTTTGACAAAAGTCAAATTTTGGCTCTTAGTGACCCACGTTTTTGCTGATGTGGCCACACCTCTTTACTCCCTTTACTTTCAAAAATCTAGAGAGAGAAGGTGACCTCTTAGGTCCACATCCTACATGTGTCTTAAAAAAAGGCTAGAAAAGCCTATTCAAAACTAGCTTCTTGAATGCCCTCCCCTTAACCCTACACAACATTAGCCTTAATCCCTAAAAATTAGGATTCCGTACAAGGCCCATACAAGGTCCATATTTCTCCTAATGATGAGAGAGAAACACACACACACACTCCAAAGCTCCCCCTTTACACAAAGAGAATATTGGACACATGTAAGGCTCCTAGGCCAGTTGCCCCCAGTCTCCCCTAAATCCTATTGGATGTCCATAGAGGTGTACCAATGAGAATTAGGCTAGAGTAAAATTAGTCTAATCAATTTAAAAATGCTTGATAAAAGAACTAATAGAAATTAATCTCCCTAGAAGACTATTGGCCAGTCTATCAAGGGGTCCAATAAGCATCCAGCAGCCCAATGGCTTGCCTGATTCTTATTGGCCAGAAGACTAAAAGTTCCAATGAGAGTTTAAATGAATTATTAAATTACCTAAAGCTCTCAGAAAAGGGGAAAGGGGGACACATGTCACAAGGCTATCTATTATGCTTCTAATTTGTGATTGGCTAAGCTTTGCAAGAGCCAAATAGGATGCCAACAAGAGTAAAAAGCAAGAGGGGTCGACCAATAGAGAGGTAGCTTGGCATTTCAAAGTGCCTCATTTCAATTACCATGGTAAAGTCATGATCACATACAAGGTACATGCAATAAGATGTGACTTATGGTACCTCTCTCTAGGAGAGTGTTGCACAGACACATTGTTGTATGCTTATAGCATAAGCTATCACACAACTATTGTTTGCCTAGAGGCATACGCAAGGGGCATTTGATACAGTAGAGTACAAACTTTTCCTCAACCCACGATAACAGGAAGGGTTACGAGCCAACAAGAAGGCAACACCAAAGATTACATGTGCACTCCTACTTGCATTTCACTAATTTTAAATTAGTATTCCCAAGCCTTTGCCGGCGGAAAATTTGGGCAAGTGCTTTTCACTCCGGTACAGGTATGCATCTATTTTGGTTTTGTTTCTTTGGGTTTGTTTTTTTACATAGGATGCATAAACTATGTTTTCTCTTCAAAGCAATGACGAGGTCATGTAAGAGCCACGCAATTTGGGTTCTGGTGTCCAAAATAAGTTTCTGCATTATGCAGTTATAGACCCACTTGTAGGGTTTAATTGGCACATGTTGTCACATGGGATGCAACATGGTCTAGGAACTCAAGGATTTTGGTTTAGCCAGTGTGGAGCAAGGCTAATGAGGGTCCTTCTCACTCCCGTCGTAGAGTGTTTGCAGTTACCTCCATACACAAATACATCTTGTACTTCTAGGATATTCTTTTTTCAGACATCCTTAGTTGAGACATATTCCACATGTGGTGAATATGAGTCTCTGGGAATGACACTGGTGCCTACTATTTCAAGCATGTGTCACGACAAAGTCCCTAGGTGCTGGTCAAATCTGTTTTCTAGACCATTTTTAGCACGACGTATCAGGAGCAATTTCGGTGGCCAGAAATTGTCGGATACTTAGAATGGCTTGTTCAGGTACAAGTACTATTAAACAACATTACAGATGGTTTTTTATACATATAGCAAGGTTCTGAGTTGTTAGTGAAAAAGATTCATTGTTTGTACCTAGAAGTGATTACTATTTCACCTTCTATTATGTTCAAACATTTCAGCACGACAAACAAATGTTTGCAGATGAAAGAATCTAGTTTCTTTTCAGAATCATTTACATTCCGTTTTAGTGTGTGCTAGGAGCACCATATTTGCCATCAGTATTGGCAAGGACGAATATGGATATACACGTTCGGATCTGATTTTTGCTAAATGCATGCACACTAGGTGTTATGGGCCCTAGTGTTTAACAAAGGCTGATTTGGAACAACATGCATATTGATCAAGTTGTTGCTTATGAAGCATTTTGCACTCTATGTGTAGTATCTCTATGAGATTACTTTTGGGTCTACCAATCACCAATAGAGGTCATGAGTTGTTTGGGTGCGCTTGTGGATTTTTTGAGTTAACCACGATGATTATTCATGACATTGTTGATTCCTCAGCAATATTGTATGATATTGTGATCACTATTTACTAGTCATCTGTGTTGTCTGTCTGCAAACCGTGGGGGAAACACACCTCAGTACTGTCAGTTATCCAAGAGGATAGGTAGATTACAAAATGTAATCTTGTGCTAAAAGATCTGCAAAGTGCATATATTAGCACCAAGCAATCCAATTAATAAGCATTTATTGCTCTACTTGGAGTTTGCTTACCATAAGTTAAAGCATGTTAGCAACTAGGCTTAGACTTTTCATGTATAAGTCAGATTCTCAACTGTGAACACTTACTATGGTGGGGTTGTTTACTGATGAAATTTGTGATCAAGTCAAGGACTTAAACTTGGCTGATGATTTACGTCAGCAAGTTACTTTCAAGTAAAGTGAAAAGAGGTACTCTTTGGGTACATCTTAGTTGTGATTACTCATTTATCTACTCAACTGAGTTCTACATGGAGTTTATACGCTATATTATCTATGCAACGGTTACACCAAGATGGTGGCAACACGACAACAGTATGGAAAATCAAGATGCTACTCTTGGTTTCATTGAACCTCCTACTAAACCGTGTTTTGGTCAAGCAAACAGCTGCATCCCTGCACGATGCCCCTGTGGAAAGCATTAGTGCATCATCCCTCTTGTTTTCAAGGACCAAAATGCTTCTCCAAGGGGGGAGTAATGTCATGCCAAGAGCAATGCCTGGTGGTCAAGGACCAGGCCCAAGGGGACGACTACAAGTGCGGATAGGGAATGAGGTCCATGGGACTATTTAATGGGAGGTTGGGAGGTTCATTCCTAGGCAATCCCACCCAGGGCATTACACTATCTTTTATGCTACACACACACACACACAACTCATGTGTGCAAGAAGAACTCCATCTCCTTCTCCGAGCATTGAGAAGTAGAGGCCTAGGCCAACAACTCTTGGCTATGGAATGCAAATCCAACCAAGAGTCAAGATTCAATGGCATGATCATCTCCTCTACCATTCTAATTATTACTAAGCTAAGCTATGCTATTAGAGTGATTATGTTAGGAGAATACTTCTTTCTCATAAGATACACCTTATTCCCCTCAATATTTCCTCATTCCCTGCTAGCTCTCACCATTTTTGAAGGTATGTGAGGTCTTGGGATTGAGGCTAGGGACACTAGGTGTGTTTTTTTTCAAGCTTCCACCTTCATTGCACCAATGAGTTTTGTTCAAGGAACACAAGAATTGTATTGTACAAAAGTCTCCTTGGATGGGAGAAGCTATAATACAAAGCCTTTATGGAGGGGGACTGGCTCCATGCAAATCTGATCCTCAACTATTGTCAATTGTTCTATTTCTTTCTCTTTTCAAGTATTGTCTATGCCAAACTAGCTAGGTGTAAATTGCTATGTTGCTTTCTCAAATTAAGTACTCTCTCTATGCTATTTAGGAACTTGTTCTTAATGAAAAGCTCACTATGTTATCAATTTTTGCTACACACAAGTTACTAGTGCATTAAATGTTACATTGGTATCATAGCTATTGGTTTCTCTTTTCTTGCTCGGGAACAGAGGTCCTCAAGCTTGCTACAAATGGTTGGTGTTATTAATTGTAGAAGAGTAAGTAGAATAAGGATTTTTCATCCTTGGAGCGTGCCTGCTTTATGCAATTAATGGGGATACCGTCAAGAGGTATGGTCTTAATAATGGAGTCCTGTGGGGTTTGCCTATGGCTTAACCATGATTGAGCTATTAGAAGCTTGACAGGAAATGGTGCTATCTTGGCTCTATTGAACACTCTCTTAGGCTATTCCTTGCAATTAATAATAATTGAGCCATGGGTATAGATGCTTGAGTGCTTATCTTTGAAGGTAAAGAGGAGTAGCTACTAGGGCTTGAAGTGCCAAAGTACAAGTAAAGATTCACACTAAAAATTTGCTAGTATGGCTGACAAGGGAAAAGAGGTTGAAATGAATGTTGATAGCTTTGATTTTGCTAATGAAAGAGAAACTAATGATGCCCCTATGCTTTAAACTATCTTGTTTCTAGGCTTCAACAACCCTTGGGCAACCCATCCGTCTAAGGTGAAGTGCTACAACTATTGGACACCCATGGTATTCTCCAAACGCCCCACCAAGAAGAGAGAGTACCTAGGAAAGCTCCTGGTGAGACTTCCAGAAGAGGAGGATTCGTACGAAGGGCTCAAAAACTTACTACTTGATATGGAATCTCCCTCCCAAAGGAGAACCCAAGTTTCAACGGTAGAGCCCCCACCAAAAGAACAAGAAAGAAGTGAGTCTCCTGCCACCTCGGCGGAGATGGCTCCACGAGGACAACAAGAAAAATGCCCTCCAGCACCCCCTAAACGGAGAAGACCATCGCATACTTCTCTACACCATTATTCAAAGAGGGAAGAGACAAAACAAGAGAAGAAAAAGGCGAGAAAGAGGTCACCCTCTTCTCCATCTTCTTCATCATCTTCCTCTTCTAAAGAAAGTGATGGTGCAGACAAGGAGGAACAAGGGAAGAAAAAGGTGACAAAGAGGTCACCCTCTTCTCCATCCTCCTCATACTCTTCTTCTTCTAAAAAAAGTGATGGTGCAGCTCTTAAACCACCTAAAAACAAAGGCCATCGAAAATCCTATGCCGCCTGGAAGCGGTTGTCCAAGCTCAAAAAGTCCAAAGAGGGAGGGAAGAACATCTTTTTCCTTACCTACGATGGCACTTTTGGTTCTACAGACAAAGTCTCGGCCTTTATCCAACAATTCGATGCGGCGTTTGGAGATGAGGGCTTCACGACATCCTCTAAGCTACGTCATGTAGCCATGCATTTTCAAAAGTTTGCAAGGCAATGGTGGTCTAGCCTACGAGCAAACGCTGAAGCTCCACGAACATGGAAAGCTTTAAGAGCTTCCATCATGAAGCAATTTTTGGCTACTGATGCCCAAGACAAAGTACTTACCAAATGGCAAATCTTGAAACTCTCTCCCTACGAATCTATCCACAAATATGAAGAAAAGTTTTTGGATTTACATCTCAAAGCCACTATCTTCAAAAGGATGGATTTTGGAGAGCAAAAACAACAATTTTGTGTAGGTTTAACTGAGGATATGGCGGAGTATGTTAACTCCAAAATGCCACGCATTATATATGCGGTCATACACCATATCATGGTGGCTTCCAGAATCAACTTCCAACAAGGGGCTAAGAGAAATCTTAAGCCCATGGAAAACAAGGACCGTAACAAGCCTAAGGGGAGGAAATCGCAAAAGTCTCCCAAAGGCAACGCCAACGAAAACAAAGCTAAGGAGAAGGGAGTTTATAAAGGCAAAAATAAACTCTCTCGTGAAGAGCTAGAGCGTTATCAAAAAGATAACTGTTGTTTCAAGTGCGGGGAGCAAGGGCATGCCTATTATGCTTGTCCCCCACAAGAATACACGTAATGAGCCTCCTAGAGCTACCTTGGTCAGAATTCAAGAAGGGAATGCTCATCACAAAGGATCTCCTCTATGCCATGCTTGAGAAAAGGTAATAGAACATGATGCTTTCATTCTCTTTGACCATAGTTCTACTCACAATTTCATATCCAAAGAGTTGGCCACCAAGCTAGGCATCCAAGCCTATGAGATGGGAGATGTCCTACCTACTGATGGTTCTTTCAAGGGGCAAGAATCCTCAGTCACTCCTGTGGACAAGGAGGATTTCTTCATCTCTACTCTCAAGCATGAGGATGTAATCCTAGGGGCACCATGGTTTGATCACATGGCTACTAATGTTAAATTCCCTGAAAGACAAATATACTTGAGGTTCAATGAAAAAGATATGTACATAGATGCTAAGGAGTTGGGTAGTACCATACCCATCGTACATAAGCAAGATTTCAATAAGTCAATAAAGATCTCTATTTCCATGTACATGATTTTTGTTAAAGATTCTCAAAATGAACCTAATGCTTTAGCAAAAGAAAATATAAACAATCAAAAGGAATTAGAGTTATGCAATTTCCTTTAGGGGTGTTCCAAGATGTTTTTATTGACGACATCCCTTGTGAACTACCTCCCAAACATGGGGATGACGACCATGCAATTGAACTTCTTCCAGGAAGCTCACCGCCTATTAAACCTCCTTATCAAGTTTCTCAAGCTCAACAAGAGCAGATTATGCGGCAAGTGCATGAGTTGGTTGAGAAAGGCATGGTTAGGCCTAGCTCATCTCCATTTTGTTCACCAGTGTTATTAGTGCAAAAGAAAGATGGCACATATCGTATGGGTGTCGACTATAGAGCACTAAATAGGATCAGTATCAAGAATAGGTTTCCTATTCCATAGGTATAAGACCTATAGGGGTCGACCTACTTCAGTAGGATTGACCTAAAAAGTGGCTACCATCAAATAAGGATAGTTGATCAAGACATTGTAAAGACCACATTTTGCACTACGTTTGGTCTTTACAGTACAATGTCATGCCTTTTGGCTTGACCAATGCACCAGCCACATTTAACCACTTAATGAGAAGCTATTCAAGCCTCACTGAATTTTTAGTGGAGTGTTCTTTGATGATATATTCATCTACTCTAATTCACTAGACGAACACAAGCAATATCTCTAGGTAATATTTCAAGTTTTACGAGAGAATAAGCTTTATATAAATCAAAAGAAAAGTGATTTTTTCTTACAAGAGATTCAGTATTTAGGTCACATTATCTCTCAAGATGGCATCCAAATGGATCCATCAAAGTTAGAGGTAATAAAAGGATGGTCTAATCCAAGGAATCTACATGAACTAAGAAGCTTTATAGGTATATGTGCAAACTATAGGTGCTTCACAGAAAAGTTCTCACAAATTGCGGGACCATTACATGACCTAACAAAGAAAAACATTAGGTATATATGGTCCACCAAGGAGAACAATGCTTTCGAAAATCTTACAGAGAAGCTTAACCGTCAATATGTGCTTACACTGTCGGATCTCTCAAAACCATTTGAGGTCCAATACGACGCTTGTGGTGATTGCCTTGGAGCTGTTTTGCTCCAAGAAGGGCACGCCATAGCCTATGAAAGTCGAAGGTTGGAGCCTGTTGAGAAAACTCTAGGAATATATGAGAAGGAACTCTTAGTAGTTCTACATGCTCTAGATTTGTGAAAACAATTTACTGGGGACTCCTTTCATTCTGCGAACGGATCACCAAAGTCTTAAATACTTCATGACGTAGACCAAGCTCTCCAACAAACAAATGAGGTGGGAAAATTGTCTTTCGCAATTTCATTTTCATATTGCTCACTTTGTTGGCAAGCATAATCAAGTGGTCAATGCACTCTCAAGATGACCGAGAGTGAATGCGGTATCCATAGCAACTCACAATGATCTATCTTCTATGATAGGTGAGTACGCTATCGATCCCAATTTTAGAGATGTGATTTCACCCCTTTCACTAGGGAAGAAGGAAGAACCATTTACCCTACAACTTGGTTATCTTCTCTATGTCAATAGACTATGATTTACTAACTCACTACATGAGAAAGTAATGTATGAATCTCATGCTCCTCCTTATGCGTGGCATAGAGGGATTCAGTCTACCCTAAAAGGATAGAAACATATTTCTATTGGCCTGCCATGAAAGCAAACATACTGCAAGAGTATGTTTCAAACTGTGTGGTATGCCAAAAAACGAAGTTTGATAGAGGGAAGCAACCTGGATTTCTTCAACCTTTGCCAATCCCTAATTCCACATGGGAGAGCATATCCATGGATTTTATCTTTGGATTGCCCAAGTCTATTTATGGAAATACAGGAATATGGACGATAGTAGACAGATTTAGCAAACATGCACATTTCACACCTGTCAAAAAGAGTATCAAAGCCCATCAAATGGAAACTCTCTTTATATCACAAATCTTCAAGTACCATGGCTTTGCAATTTCCATAGTGTCCAATAGAGATCCTAGAATGGCCAATATTTTTTGGAAGGGTCTTTTTGAGAATTTAGGTACAAGGCTAAACTTCTCATCGGCATATCCACCCCAAACGGATGGCCAAAGTGAAATAGCTAACCTAACAATTCTTTATCTACTAAAATCTTGTGCCACAGAAGTAGATCAAAGGTCCCAATGGGAGAAGTACTTACCTTTAGTGGAGTATGCTTACAATAACATTGTACATACCTCCATGAGAAAAGCACCTTTTGAGGTAATTGAGGGAAGATCAAAAAGTCCCTTGCTACTCAAGGTACATGGGAAGATCTTCACTGCAGATGAATATAGCCGAGACTTGCAAGAATCTTTCCAAAAGATTAAGGATGCTATTTCCATCTCTCAGCAAATGCAAAAGGCTACTTCTGATAAGCACAAAAGAGCTTTAGCCTTTAAACAAAATGATTGGGTCTTGCTTAAGTTTCCCAAGGCTCGATTAAGGCACACAACAGGAAATAATCCTACAGGACACCAAAAGTACTATGCTAAGGTAGAAAAAAGGTATTGAGGTCCCTTTCAGATTCTTAGGCCAATCAATGATATGACCTATCAACTCAAGTTGCCCAACCATTGCCTCATACACAATGCTTTCCATGTGAGACTAGTAAAGCCTTACAAAGGAGAGCCACCTCAAGAAGCAATCATTGAAGACCCACCGGAGATCGAGGACCAAGAAGAAGTGATGTAGCCCGAGTCCATTGTCTGACATGAAGAAAAGGTATTGCGAGGTGGTAAGACTATTTGATGATATCTTATCAAGTTTAAGAATTATCCTTTTGAAGATGGTAGATGGATGCAAGGCATACAGTTAAAGGATAACCTAAACCTTGTCAATGCTTACAATGATTCCCTAGAGTAAGCATATGTAAATATGTTTAAAATGAACAAAGTTTTTGTATTATAATACTCTCTTTCTCTTTATTGTACAAAAATGTCAATAAGTATGCATGCTTAGGATCATGTTTGTGGAGACGACGTCTCCCAAACACCAAGTAGAGCTTGTCACTCTACTATGGAAGATTGATACAAACTAATGTGCAGACATGCTTGCGGCAGCTAAGGCTCTGAAGCACCAAATGGACTAGTCATCTATTCTGGAATAGTGGACTAATGACTAGGCTTTATCTTCTCTATCTCATAATCGAGGACAACTATGATATCAAGAGAGGTAATGTCATAAAAACTAATATTTAATTCTCCCAAATGATTTTCTCATATTGAACTGATCATTTAATATGGGAAAGTACCAGGGGAGTAAAAGCTAGAATATTGGTAAGACTACAGATCGGTCTCTGTAGGGATCCAAAGGAGGGAAAATAGGAATCCAAAGGAGGACAGTCTGCAAAAGAGTAATGTGCTTAAATGGGGCTTAAAAGACCTAAGGTTCAGCTCCATTAAGACTTCCATAGGCTAAAGTTCAAAAAAGTAACTCAATTGTCCAATGGCCAAAGTAGGAGAAAATTGGATGGTCATGGGAAGACTAAAAAGTCTTCCCACATCCCTAGGAAGGAGGGGGCGAGCCCTAATAGTAGGGGATAAAAGAGAAACACACACACACACACACACACACACACACACACTCCAAATCTTCCCCTTTACACAAAGGGAATATTGGACACATGTAAGGCTCCTAGGTCAGTTACCCCCAATCTTCCCTCAAATCCTATTGGGTGGCCATAGAGCTGGACCAATGAGAATTAGGCGGGAGTAAAATAAATCTCATCAATTCAAAAATGATTGATAAAAGAACCAGTAGAAATTAAGCTCCCTAGAAGACTATTGGACAGTCTACCAAGGGGTCCAATAAGCATCCAGCAGCCCAATGGCTTGCCTAATTCCTATTGGCCAGAAGACTAAAAGGTCCAATGAGAGTTTAAATGAATTATTAAATTATCTAAAGCTCTAACAAAAGGGGAAAGGGGGACACATTTCACAAGGCTATCAATTATGCTTCTAATTTGTGATTGGCTAAGCTTTGCAAGAGCCAATAGGAGACGAGCAAGAGCAAAAAGCAAGAGGGGTCGACCAAGAGAGAGGAAGCTTGGCATTTTAGTCTATCTTTTATGCTACACACACACACAACTCGTGTGCAAGTTCAAGGGAGAGTTTCCAACCTTGTGTTGTTTCTGCAATGCTATAACCTCTGCATACATGGTTGTCCAATCATCATTAAGGATATATGCCCTACAAAAAAATGTTGTGGTTAAAAAGACACTACACCACAATAGAAAAACAAACAAGGTATACCACATGATACCTTCAATGCATTTTTGAAATGATAGAAGTTGAACCTCCCTTGGTATCATAAAAAAACAGTAGATAGAGTGCCATCAAGCATAGAAGCATTCTCCATTTGATGCTTTTCTTTTGAGATTGACATTTGAGCAACATGTTGAAGCCTTCCAATATCAAGTAAATCCTCTTTGCAACACTCTAGAACAAGCAGATGAACCGGAAGGTGGTAGAGGTCACTCCTACTTCTTGGAACATGGCCATCTCGTGAATGGGATGAATGTATATAGTAACCACAAATGCTTTTCATACGAACCACAAATGCTTTAAGGTGGGGAGCAAGGACATGGCTAAGAAATACCCACAATGAGACTCCTAGAGCTTCCACAATTGAAGCTCCATAAGAGGATGATCATTGCAAAGGATCACCTCTCTCCTATGCTTGGGGAAAGATAAGGGAGCATGATGTCTTCATTTTGTTTGACCCTAGCTCTACTCAAAATTCCATATCAATGGAGTTGGCCACCAAGTTAGGCATTCAAACTCATGAGATGAGAGATGTGGTTGTAGCCGATGGAGCCTTCAAGGGGCAAGAAGCCGTAGTTACTCCCTTGATTGGGAAATTGAAGCTTCATGTCCAAGGCTATGTTGACTCTCTTCTCTCCAACATGAGGATGTTATCCTAGAGGCACCATGGTTCAACCACAAGTTTGTTGAAAGGAGAATCTACTTCACCTACAAGAAAAAGAGCATATACATAGATGCTAATGAGTTGGCGAACACCATATCCCTGGTAAATACGCTTGCTTTTGATAAGTCCATGAAAATCTCTACTTCTGCGTATATGGTTTTTGTTGAAGAATCTGTAAATGATTCCAATGTTTTCACAAGTAGCAATAAAGGGAATAAAGAGGAATTAGAGTTATCTAATTTCCTAAATGGATTCCAAAATGTTTTCATTGATGAGCTACCTCCAAAATGAGGGATGATGACCATGCAATAGAGCTCCTACAAGGAATCTCACCGCCTAAATCTCCTTACTGAGTTTCACAAGCTCGACAAGAGGAGATCATGAGACAAGTGCATGCATTGGTGGAAAAAGGGATGGTGAGGCCTAGCTCTTCTCCATTCTGTTCACCAATACTTTCAGTGCAAAAGAAAGATGGCACATATCACATGTGTGTTGACTATAGAGCATAAACAGGATCACTATAAACAAAAAGATTTCCCGTGCCGTGGGTAGATAAGTTACAACTTTTGGCTTGACAAATGCTCCGACGCATTCAAACTCATGATGGACAAAACTATTTAGGCCATTCAAATTCTCTTGAGGAGTACAAGCGACACCTCTAGGTAATCTTTCAAGTTGTGAGAGAGAATAAGCTTTTCATTAATCGAAAGAAAAGTGAATTTTTCCTACAAGAGATCCAATATTTAGGTCACATTATTTCTAAAGATGGTACCCGTAAAGATCCAACAAAGTTAGAGGTAATAGAAGGATGGTCTAATCCAAGGAATCTACACAAGGTACGAAGCTTTCTAGATATGTGTGCATACTACAGATGCTTCATAGAAAAATTCTTGCTAATAGAAGGCCCATTATATGACTTAACAAAAAAAAAGAACGTTAAGTATTTATGGACTGCAAAAGTGCAAGAAGCTTAAGAAGAAGCTTATCTCTCAACTTGTGCTCACACTACTATATCTCTCAAATCCATTTGAGGTCCAATGTGATGCTTGTGGTGATTGCCTTGGAGCTATTTTGCCTTAAGAAGGGGATGCCATAGCATACGAGAGTCAAAGACTCAACTCTGACAAGCGAGTATTGAGCAAATACGAAAAAGAGCTACTAGCTATTCTATATGCCCTAGACACGTGGAAACACTATCTCTTGGGGACTCAATTCATCCTACAAATGGATCACAAAGCCTCAAGAACTTCATGACACAAACGAAGCTCTCCGACAAACAAATGCGGTGGAAATTTTTTCTTCTGCGAATTAAATTTCATATTGCTCACATTGCTGCAAAGCACAATCAAGTGGTGGATGCACTTTCACAACGGCCACAGGTGTGATGTCTATAGCAACTCACCATGATCTATCTTTTATGATAAATGAGTATGCTATTGACCGAGACTTTAAGTACGTAATTACAGCTTTTGCAATAGGCAAGAAAAAAGAACCACCATTCACCTTGAAGGATGGTTATCTTCCAAACGGTAATAAGCTATGTGTTACTCACCCATACAATAAGAAAGTCATGTATGAATCCCATGCTTCTCCTTATGCTGGGCAAAGAGGAATTCCATAATCTACTCTTCGAGGAATAGAAATTTATTTGTGTTGGTCTACCATGAAAAGTAAACATACTAGAGTATGCTTCAAAATGCGTGCTATACCAAAAGTTGAAATTTGAACAAGGGAAGCAACTTGGATTGTTTTAGTCACTCGACAGGCTTAACAAGAAAACACACTCTATGCCTATCAAAAAGACTATTAAGGCACATCAAACGGCAACCCTCTTCAGACCTTAAATTTTCAAGTATCATGGCTTTCCAATATCCATAGTGTGGACAAAGATCCTAGAATGACCAGTAATTTCTAGAAGGGTCTCTTTGAGAATCTAGGAATAAATATTAAATTTCTCTTTCGGCCTATCATCCACAAATGGATGACCAAAGTGAAATAATTAATCTAACGATTCTTGATCTACTAAAAGCCTATGTCATGGAAGGAGATCAACGTTCTCAATGAGAGAAGTACCTACCTCTTATAGAGTAAGCGTATAATGACATTGTACATACTTCTATGGGGAAAGCACCTTTCGAGGTTAAAGAGGGAAGATCCAAAAGTCCCTTACTACTTAAAGTACATGGGAAGATCTTCGTTGCTGCTGATGAATATAGTTGAGACTCACAAGAATCTTTTCCAAAGATTGAAGAGGTTATATAAATCTCAAAGTAAAGGCAAAAAGGGATGTTGCTAATAAGCACAGAAAAGCCTTTACCTTTAAGAAAAATGATTGGGTCTTGCTAAAGTTTCTCAAGACTCATCTAAGGCATACTACGGGCAAGAATCCTACGGACCACCAAGAGTATTATGCTAAACTAGCAAAAAAATACTATGGTATTTTTTAAATTCTCAAGCCAATCAATGAGATGGCTTATCAATTAAAGTTGACCAACCATTGGCTCATGCACAATGTTTTCCATGAGAGCTACGTAAGCCTTACAAAGGAGCACCACCAAAAGAAGCAATAGTTGCAAACCCTCCAAAAATGGAGGATCAAGAAGAAGTACTTCAATCTAAGTCCATCCTATGACATGAAGACAAGGTATTAAGAAACAATAATATTATCCGACGATATCTTATTAAGTTAAAGAGACGTTATCCTTTTAAACATGCTAAATGGATGCAAGGAACCTAGCTTAAGGATAATGTGAACCTTGTCAATGCTTATAATGATGCCTTAAAGTAAGCATATGAAAATGCATTTTAAATGAACAATGTTTTTGTCTTTTTTGACTTGTTATTTTTTCTGTACACAAATTTAAATAGTATGCATGCTTAGGATCATGTTTGTGGTGACGACGTCTCCCAAACACCAAGTAAAACTTGTCACTCTACTTTGGAAGTAGGATATGGACTAAAGAGCGGACATGCTTGTGGCAGATATGTCTCCCAAGCACCAAATGGATTAGTCATCCATTTTATAATGATGTCGTAGGGTAAAAAGTGATCCTCTACCCGCTAAGAAACATGGACTAATGACTAGGCTTTATCTCTCTACCTCATAGTCGAGGACGACCATGATTTCAAGAGAGAGGTAATGTCATAAAATCTAATATCTAACTTTACAAATGCTTTTCTCGTATTAAACTGATCATTTAATATGGCAAGATAAAAGGGAACAAGAGTTAGAATAGAGACATGTGCTTCTAGACCTATCTCAACAGGGGACCAAAAGGAGAGATGGTTACATCTCAATAGGGGTCCAAAAGGAGATTGTCTACCAAAGAGCAATGTGTAATAAGTGCTTCTAGACTTATCTCAACAGGAGACCAAAAGGAGAGATGGTTACATCTCAATAGGGGTCCAAAAGACCAAAGAGCAATGTGTAATAAGTGCTTCTAGACTTATCTCAAGAGGGGACAAGAGGAGAGATGGTTGCATCTCAATAATAGGGGTCCAAAAGGAGATTTTCTACCAAAGGGCAATGTGTAATAAGTGCTTCTAGACTTATCTCAGCAGGGGACCAAGAGGAGAAATGGCTACATCTCAATTGGGGTCCAAAAGGAGATAGTCTATTAAAGAGGAACGTGCATTTAAAGGAGCTTAAAAGACCTTAGGGTTAGCTTCAATAAAGACCTCCAGAGGTTATTATTAAAAGTCCTTAGACCTTAGGAAAGCTAGTCCTCAGCTTGAGGTGGGAACCCAACCCAAGCTTGAGGTGCTTGTCATGCTTGATGAGTAAGGTGCTTGAGGTGCTTGTTGTGCTTGATGACTAAGGTGCTTGAGGCGCTTGTCATGCTTGCTGACTAAGGTGCTTGGGTGCTTGTCGTCCTTGATGACTAAGGTCCTTGTCGTGCTTGCTGACTAAGGTGCTTGAGGTGCTTCCCGTGCTTGATAGCTAAGGTGCTTGAGGTGCTTGAGGTGCTTGTCACGCTTGATGAGGAAGGTGCTTGAGAAGCTTCCCCTGCATGGGGGGTAAGGTGCTTGAGTAAAAAAGAGACCATACAAAGGAGGGGAAAAGCACCAAAGTTAGGGGAATCTTTGACTTAACCTCCCACTCACCCAAAGGGCACCCTCTTTTCTCAAGGGGCACATGGACACATGTCAGACTCTCCCTATGCTTAGCCACATGGTTTGCTTGAATCCTATTGGCTAGGCTAAAGAGGGTTCGAATGAGCTTCTAGTTCAATTCAACAAATACCTAGATATTTTCAAGCTCTCTCTCTCAAAGGGGTAAAGAGGACACTTGTCCAAAGGCTACCCATGTGCTTGAAATTCATTGTGCGTGTGATTGGTTAGGGGAGAGGGGTCCAATGAGCTTTAGGCATGAACAAAAAGGTGGACATCTCGCCCAAAGAAAGCAAGGGTATGCTTGGGGGGAATACACCTCTCACACACTCATTTTTTTCATTCATTCTCACTTGGTGAAAGTGGAGGAACTCCATCTCCTTCTCCAAGTTTTTTGAGAAGTGAGAGCCTACACCAACACTCTTGGCTATGGAATGCAAATCGAACCAAGATCCATGCTTCAATGCTTAAACTTTCCATCTTCTCCATCTTCATTACTATGCTATTATGTATGCTAGCAAGAAGAGTGATGATAAGTGAGGAACTACTTCTTTCTCCTATGGAATTTTTCTTCTTCCCCTTCCCTACCTCATTCCCCACGAGCTCTCTCCACCTTCGAAGGTGTTTGAGGCCTTGGGACTGAGGCTTGGGATAGTCAATGCTTTCTACAAAGTTTATGTTATGCTCGTGATGCATGAAGCTTTCCATCTTCATAGCATCACCAAGGTCACAAGGAAGACAAAGATTGTATTATACCAAGTCTCTCTTTATGGGAGAATCTATAATACAAATGCCTATTGGAGGGGGAACCGGATCCACATAAATCTGGTCCTTAATTCTTGTCATGTTCTCTAAAAACTCTCTCTCTTGCAAAAAGTATTGTTCATGCCAAGTTAACTAAGTACCATGTTTATGTTTCTACCATCAATTAATTTCACCCGCTATGCTCACAAAGTAGTCTCACAAAAGTGCTTTATCTAAGTTCCTAATTCCGATATGGTCTCAAAGTTCATAGGCCATTTCCATTACATTGGTATCAGAGCATTTGGTTTCTCTTTTCTTGCTTAAGAAGAGAGGTCCTTAAGTAGCCTATTAATGGTTGATTTTGTTAATTATATTAGGGTATGTGGTATTGGGATCTATTATCGGTTTTGTTGAGCCCACTATGTGGGATATGGTGCACACCTCGAGAGCTTTGGTCTTAATAACGGGGTCTTTTTAGACTTGCCTATGGCTTTTCCATTATTGAGCCATAAGAAGTCCAAAACGAGCTATCCCTCAAAAAATGCTAGACCCACTCCACTACTCTCTATAATTAACCAATTCGAGCCGTGGGTGTAAATACTTAAGTGCTAAATAAGGCTAAGAGGAATAGCAACTAAGGTTTTGAATTGCCAAAGATACACTAACTAAACACATAAGTTTAATTAGCATGGCTGACAATAACCAAGAGAGTAGAATGAACATTGATAACTTTGATTTCTCACATGAAGGTGCTAATGATGATGCCCCCATGTTTGCTAATTATCTTGTTACTAGGCTACAACAAGCTATGGGCAACCCCGTTTTGCATGCCAAAGTTACTCAACAACTTCGTGCTTATGGGATTTCCTTTCCTCTCCAAGAGGAGAGAGAGATTAGGAGGCCTCTTCATGAGACCCCCGAAAGAAGACTCTCGCTTACGAGAGGAGAAATTTAAAGAACGAGAAAGTAATGAATCCTTAAGTTCCTCTAAAGATGTGCCTCCACGAAGACGGCGATCTAGACGAATGCCAACTCCTCAACCCATAGTCCTTCTCCTCGTCACTTTGAAAGGGAAGAGAGGAAACAAAGGAAGAAAAGGGCAAGAAAGAGGTCACCCTCTTCTCATTCTTCTTCACCTTCCTCCTCTTTTGATGAAAGTTATGGCTATTCTCCTAGAGAATACAAGAGGGGAGGACATCGCAAATCTTACCCTGCATGGCGAAGGTCACAAAAGCTCAAGAAGTTCAAAGAGGGAGGAAATAGTATCTCTTTTATCACCTACTATGGCACCTTTGGTGCTACCAACAAAGTATTGGCCTTCATCCAAACAATTTGATGCAGCATGTAACATTTAATGGTCTAGTAACTTGTGTGTAGCGGAAAATAGCATAGACATAGTAAGCATTTCATTATAATAGATTCCTAATGAGCATAGCAAGAGTGCTTGGATGGAGAGAGCAACAAAAGCATAACACCTAATTATATAGGCATGAACAATACTTCAAAAAGAGAGAGAAATTAAGCTATTGACAACAGTTGAGGACTAGATTTGCATGGAGGCGGTCCCCCCTCCAAAAGGCTTTGTAGTATAGGTTTTCCCTATCAAGGGAGACATTTTACAATACAATACTTTGTGTTCCTTCAATAACTTGCTGGTGCAATGAAGATGGAAGCTTTAAGAACCAAGCTCACACTTATAAAACACAACATCAATTCCCTCACGGTCTCAGACCCAAGACCTCACACACCTTCGAAGATGGTGAGAGCTAGCGGGGTATGAGAGTAGATCAGGAGGAAGAAGGAGTATTCTTACGAGAAAGAAGTATGTCTCCTCACATAATCACTCATAATAGCTTAGCATAGCTTAGTAATTAGCATGGTAGAGGAGATGAGCATGCATTGGAGCTTGCCTCTTGGTTGGATTTGCATCACCAAGCCAAGAGTTGTTGGTGTAGGCCTCCCTTCTCACAAGCTTGGAGTAGATGATGAGCTTTCCATTAAAGCTTGAGAAGGAGATAGTCTTCTTTACTCCACACATGAGATTGTGTGAGTGTGTGTGTGTGTGTGTGTGTGTGTGTGTTAATGCCTTGCCAAAATCAGCCCCCTCTCTCTCTCTTGGTCGACCCCTCTTTATTTTTACTCATGTTGGCACCCCATTGGACCCTACAAAGCTTAGCCAATGATGATTAAGAAGCATAAGTGATAGCCTTGTGACATGTGTTCCTTTTTTCCCCTTTTTCAAGAGCTTGAGGTAATTGAATAATGCAATTAAACTCTCATTGGACCCCTTAGTCTTCTGGCCAATAGGAATCAGGCAAGCCATTGGACTGTTGAATGCTCATTTGACCCCTTGGGAGACTGTCCAATAGTCTTCTAGAGAGCTTAATTTCTATTGGTTCTTTTATCAAGTGTTTTTTATTGAATAAAACTAAATGTACTCTAGCCTAATCTCATTGGTCCGCCTCTATGGCCATCCAATACAATTTGAATGCACCTTGGGGGCAACTCGGCTAGGGAGTTGACATGTGTCCCCTATTCCGTTTTTGTAAAGGGAGCTTGCTTGTGTGTGTGTGTGTGTGTGTGTGTGTGTGTGTGTGTGTGTGTGTGTGTGTGTGTGTGTGTGTGTGTGTGTGTGTGTGTGTGTGTGTGTGTGTGTGTGTGTGTGTGTGTGTTTCTCTCATACCCTACTAAAAGGGCTCACCCCCTCAAAGATAGGGATGTGGGAAGACAAGCATCCAATATTTCCTAGGTTTTGACCATTGGACCCAACCTTTGAATTTTGGAACCTTAGCATTTTGGAAGTCTTAATGGGTTGAACCTTAGGTCTTTGAAGCCCATTATTGCACATTGCTCTTTTGCATATGGCCCCCCCTTTGGATCCCTATTGTGACCGGTTTGTTAGCTCTACCAATATTCTAGCTTTTTCTCCCCTGGTACTTCCCCATATTAAATGATCAGTTTAATATGAGAAAATCATTTAAGAGAATTGATATTGGTTATTATGACATTACTTCTCTCCTAAAATCATAGTCATCCTCGACTATGGGGTAGAGAAGATAAAGCCTATTCATTAGTCCTTTTTCTAGCGGGTAGAGGATCCTTATCTTACCCTATGACATCATTCCTGATTGGATGACTAATCCATTTGGTGCTTGAGAGCTTAAGCTGCCGCAAGCATGTCTGCACATTAGTCCTATCAATCTTCCATAGTAGAGTGACAAGCTCTACTTGGTGTTTGGAAGACGTCGTCTCCGCAAACTTGATCCTAAGCATGCATACTACTTAACATTTGTGCTCAATAAAGAAAAAGAGAGTCTTATGAGACAAAAACTTTGTTCAGTTTAAACATCTGCACATTTGCTTACTCTAGGGAAGCGTTGTAAGCATTGACAAGGTTTAGGTTATCCTTTAATTGTATGCCTTGCATCCATCTAGCATCTTCAAAAGGATAGTTCTTGAACTTAATAGATACCGTCGGATAATCTTACCGCCTCTCAATGCCTTGTCTTCATGTTGGAGAATGGACTTCGGCTGCAGCACCTCTTCTTGGTCCTCGATCTCCGGTGGGTCTTCAATAGTTGGTTCTTGAGGTGGCTCTCCTTTGTAAGGCTTTAGTAGGCTCACATGGAAAACATTGTGTATGAGCCAATGACTGGGCAACTTGAGTTGATAGGGCATCTCATTGATTGGTCTAAGAATTCTAAAGGGACCATAGTACCTTTTTGCTAACTTAGCATACTACTTTTGGTGTCCCGTAGGATTCTTGCCCCTCGTGTGCCTTAGTCGACGAGCCTTGGGAAATTTAAGCAAGACCCGATCATTTTCTTTAAAGACTTGGGCTCTTCCGTGCTTATCAGTAGCAACAAAGGCAACCTTTTGCCTTTGTTGTGAGATAGAGATAGCATCCTTAATCTTTTGGAAAGATTCTTGTAGGTCTCGGCTATACTCATCTGCAACGAAGGTCTTCCCGTGTACCTTGAGTAGCAGGGGAATTTTGGATCTTCCCTCAATTACCTCGAAAGGTGCTTTTCTTGTGGAGGTATGTACAGTGTTATTATAGGCATACTCCACTAAGGGTAACTACTTCTCCTATTGGAACCTTTGATCTATTTCCGTTACGTATGCTTTTAGTAGATCAAGAATTGTTAGGTTAGCTATTTCACTTTGGCCATCCATTTGCGGGTGATAGGCCAAAGAGAAGTTTAGCCTTGTCCCTAAATTCTCAAAGAGACTCTTCCAAAAATTACTGGTCATTCTAGGATCTCTATTTGACACTATGGACATTGGCAAGCCATGGTACTTGAAGATTTGTGATATGAAGAGGGTTGCCATTTGATGGGCTTTGATAGTCTTTTTGACAGGTATAAAATGAGTTTGTTTGTTGAACATGTCTACTATCATCCATATTCTTGTATTTCCATGGGTAGACTTAGGCAATCCAAAGATTAAATCCATAAATATGCTCTCCCACGGTGAATTAGGGATTGGCAAAGGTTGAAGCAATCCAAGTTGCTTCCCTCTATCAAACTTTGTTTTTTGGCATACACACATTTAGAAACATACTCCTGTATCTTTGCTTTCATGACAGGCCAATAGAAATATGTTTCTATCCCTTTTAGGGTAGACTGAATTCCTCTATGCCCCACATAAGGAGGAGCATGAGATTCATACATTACTTTCTCACGTAGTGACTTAGTAGAGCATAGTCTATTGCAAGGAGAAGATAGCCAACTTGTAAGGTAAATGGTTCCTCTTTCTTCCCTAGCGTAAGGGCTAAAATCACATCTCTAAAATTGGGACCAATAGCATACTCATCTATCATAGAAGATAGATCATTGTGAGTTGCTATGGAAACCGCCTTCACTCTCGGCCGTTTTGAGAGTGCATCGGCTACTTGATTATGCTTGCCAGCAATGTGAGCAATATGAAAATGAAATTAAGAAAGGAAATTTTCACACCTCATTTGTTTGTAGGAGAGCTTGGTCTGCTTCATAAAGTACATAAGGCTTTGGTGATCCGTCCACAGAATGAAAAGAGTCCCCAATAAATAGTGCTTCCACGAGTCTAAGGCATGTAAAACTACAAGGAGATCCTTTTCATATATGCCTAGAGCTTGCTCAGCAGGGTCGAGCCTTCGACTTTCGTAGGCTATGGCGTGCCCTTCTTGAAGCAAAACCCAAGGCAATCACCCCAAGTGTCACATTGGACCTCCAATGGCTTTCAAAGATCCGACAGTGTAAGCACAGGTTGAGAGATAAGCATTTCTTTAAGCTTCTCAAAAGCATTGTTCTCCTTGGCAGACCATGTATACCTACCAGTTTTCAATGTTAGGTCATGTAATGGTCCCACTATTTGTGATAACTTTTCTATGAAGCGTCTATTAGTATGCACAGATACCTATAAAGCTTCTTATTTCATGTAGATTCCTTGGATTAGGCCATTTTATTACCTCTAGCTTTGATGGATCCATTTGGATACCATCCTGAGAGATAATGTGACCTAAATAATGAATCTCTTGTAAGAAAAACTCATTTTTCTTTCGATTAATATAAAGTTTATTCTCTTGTAAGACTTGAAACATTACCTGGAGACTAGGTGTTGCTTGTGTTTGTCTACTGAATTAGAGTAGATGATTATATCATCAAAGTTTCCAGTAAAGGTTCGGTGAGGCCTGAATAGCTTCTCCATCAAGAAATTGAAGGTGGCTGGTGCATTGGTCAAACCAAAAGGCATGACAATGTATTTGTAAGGACCAAACGTAGTGCAAAATGTGGTCTTTACAATGTCTTGATCAACTATCCTTATTTGATGGTAGCCATTTTTGAGGTCAATCCTATTGAAGTAGGTGGACCCTTGCAGCTTATCAAATAGGTCTTCTACCCATGGAACGGGAAACCTATTCTTGATAGTGATCCTGTTTAGTGCTCTATAGTCGACACACATACGATATGTGTCGTCTTTCTTTTGCACTAATAACACGGGTGAACAAAAGGGAGATGAGCTAGGCCTAACGATGCCCTTCTCAACTAACTCATGCGCTTGCCACATAATCTCCTCTTGTTGAGCTTGAGAAACTCTATAAGGAGGTTTATTAGTAGGCGGTGAACTTCTTGGAAGAAGTTCAATTGCATGGTCATCATTGCCTTGTTTAAGAGGTAGTTCACAAGGGATGTCATGTATAAAAACATCTTGAAATCCCTTGAGAAAATTGGATAGCTCTAATTCCTTGTGATTGTTTATATTTTCTTTCGCTAAAGCATTAGGTTCATATTGAGACTCTTTAACAAAAATCATGTACACGGAAAAAGAGCTCGTTATTGACTTATTGAAAGCTTGCGTATGTACAACGGGTATGGTATTACCCAACTGCTTAGCATCTATGTACATATCTTTTTCCCTAAACCGAAAGTAGATTTGCCTTTCAGGGAATTTAACATTGGCACCCATGCGATCAAACCATGGTGCCCCTAGGATTACATCCTCATGCTTGAGAGGAGAGATAAAGAAGTCCTCTTTGTCCACATAGCTTTGGACATGGAGCCTCAAATCCCAATTAAGGGAGTGACTAAATCTTCTTGCCCCTTGAAAGCACCATCGGCGGGTGGGACATCTCCCATCTCATAGGCTTGGATGCCTAGCTTGGTGGCCAACTTTGTGGATATGAAATTGTGAGTAGAACCAGGGTCAAAGAGAATAAAATCATCATGTTCTCTTACCTTTCCCCAAGCATACATATAGGAGATCCTTTGTGGTGAGCATCCTCTTCTTGGATTTCGACCAAGGTACCTCTAGGAGGCTCATTTCGTGTATTCTTGTGGGAGCAAGCATGGTATGCATGCCCTTGCTCCCCACACTTGAAACATCGGTTATCTTAATGATAACGCTCAAGCTCTTCAGGAGAGAGTAAATTTTTGCCTTTATAAACTCCCTTCTCCTTAGCTTTGTAATTTGTTGGTGTTGCCTTTAGGAGACTTTTGGACAGTGGCCTTCCCCTAAGGCTCATTATTACGGTCCTAGTTCTCCGTGGGCTTAAGATTTCTCTTAGCCCCTCGTTGGAAATTGACTCGTGAGGCCACCATGATATGATGTATGATCACAAATATGGTGTGTGGCCTTTGGGAGTTGACATACTCCGCCATATCTTCAGTTAGACCCGCACAAAATTGTTGTTTTTGCTCTCCAAAATCCATATTTTTGAAGACAGTGGCTTTGAGATGTAAGTCCCAAAACTTGTTTACCTATTTGTGAATAGATTCATAGGGAGAGAGCTTCAAACTTCGCCATTCGGTGAGGCATCGGTAGCCAAAAACTGCTTCATGATGGCTTCTAGGCTAGACTACCATTGCCTGGAGGACTCTTGAAAATGCATAGCTACATGGCATAGCTTAGAGGACTCTGTGAAGCCCTCACTCCAAACGCTGCATCGAATTTTTGAATGAAGGCCAAGACTTTGTCCATAGCACCAAATGTGCCATCGTAGGTAAGGAAAGAGATGCTCTTTCCTCCCTCTTTGAACTTTTTGAGCTTGGACAACCTCTTCCACGCGGCATAGGATTTCCTATGGCCTCTTTTTTCTGGTGGTTCAAAATTTGCACCATCACTTTCTTCATAGGAAGAAGAATTTGAGGAGGATGGAGAAGAGGGTGACCTCTTTCTTGCCTTTTTCTTCCCTTGTTCCTCTTTGTCCGCACCATCACTTTATTCATAAGAGGAAGAGGATGAAGAAGATGGAGAAGAGGGTGACCTCTTTCTCACCTTTTTCTTCTCTTGTTTTCTGTCATCCCTCTTTAAATTATGGTGTGGAGAAGTGTGCGATGGTCTTCTCCGTTAGGGGGTGATGGAGAGAATTTTGCCTGTTGTCTTCGTGGAGCCATCTCCGTTGAGGTGACAGGAGACTCACTTCTTTCTCGTTCCTTTGGTGGGGACTCTACAATTGAAACTTGAGTTATCCTTTGGGAAGGAGATGTGTCATCAAGTAGTAGATTTTTGAGCCCTTCATACGGATCCTCTTCTTCTTCCCTTATCGGAAAGAGGCCTCTTTTGGAAGTCTCACAAGGAGGTTTCCTAGGTACTGTCTCTTGTTGGTGGGGAGTTTGGAGAATCTCATGAGCATGTAGCTACCGTTGCACTTCACTTTGGAGGGATGGATTTCCCATGTCTTGTTAAAGCCTAGAAACAAGGTAGTTAACAACCATAGGGGCATCATTAGTAGCCTGCTCATTAGCAAAATCAAAGTTATCAACATTAATTTCACTCTCTTTACTATTGTTAGCCATTCTAACAACTTTTAGGTGTACTTTGGCACTACAAGCCCTAGTTGCTACTCCTCTCAACCTCTTTAGAAAAGAACTCAAGCTCCTATACTCGTGGCTCGAATATCATTAATTGCAAGGAATAGAAGAGAGGGTCTTTCAACACCAAAACAGTATCGTCTCTATATTGTTAAGACGTAGGCAAGCCCCGTAGAACTCCACTATTAAGACCATAGCTCTCGACGGTGATGCCACATTATCTCCACGAAGCAGACCCACTGCAAGGCTGAAAAATCCCTATTCTACTTACTCAATTGCAATTCATAATACCGGCCATTTATAGTTAGCTTGAGGACCTCTCTTCTTGAGCAAGAAAAGAGAAACCTTGTGCTCTGATATAAATGTAACATTTAATGGTCTAGTAACTTGTGTGTAGCGGAAAATAGCATAGACATAGTGAGAATTTCATTAGAATAGATTCCTAATGAGCATAGCAAGAGTGCTTGGATGGAGAGAGCAACAAAAGCATAACACCGAATTAGATAGGCATGAACAATACTTCAAAAAGAGAGAGAAATTAAGCTATTGACAAAAGTTGAGGACCCGATTTACATGGAGCTGGTCCCCCCTCCAAAAGGCTTTGTATCATAGGTTTCCCCCATCAAAGGACACATTTTACAAAACTCTGCGCGTATGTCGCACGTGTATGTCGCACGTGTCAATGCAAGGAACTTGCCGATACACTGTATGCGAGCCACAAATGGCTCCAAGCACACAACAAGCCTAAACTAGTAAGCTCAAAGATGGCGATGGTGTGTTACTCACCGCTCTATGCTTGCTCTCGTGGAGGATTCCTTGCCGCAAAGAAGAAGAAGCCGCCGTCGCACCGCGCTCAATTGCTTCGCCGCCGCCGTCGCAGTGCTCGATCGCACTCTCTCTCTCTCTCTCTCTCTCTCTCTCTCTCTCTCTCTCTCTCTCTCTCTCTCTCTCTCTCTCTCTCTCTCTCTCTCTCTCTCTCTCTCTCGCATACACACACACACACACACACACAAAGAGGTGAAGAAGAAGAAGATGGAGATGGAGCAAGAGCACTCTTCAATTGCACAAATGAGAGAATGAGTGAATTTTAGGTTTAGTTGACTTTTATATGAGCTCGCCCCATTTACACTTGGGTGCACATGCTTAGACAACTAATCCCTTGAATGTTCTAGTTAGAGTGCGCCTCTCATCGGCGATCACTCTTACCCTTTTCCTATTGGATAGACAAGCCCGGTACCTGACTCTGCCAAATAAATAATACACTGTCCGTCTTAGGTGATAGGAATGTGCGTGAGTGTTAACATGCCCCCCTTCCTGATGTAGATTCGGTCCTTGGAAGCTATTGAGTTGAAGCTCGTTCGTCTAGGTGAAAGAGAATTTGAGATGAATGTCCTTAGCCTTCTTCAGTCACTGCAAAATCAAACAACATTGGCACAGTAATTGCATTCTTATATATAGCTAAAAAGCATATGCAGTTTTAGGCAGACAAATTGATTGGTAGCATAATTATAAACCATTTATCAGCGATAAACATTAAATTGCAATATAATCAAACGCATAAACAGTTGTAAAGGTAAAAAATTAAACAGGTCTAGGGTCGCTAATTTAACGGTCGAAAGGCACTAAAGATCGACTAATAATACCATGGGTAAGCTTCTTAATTTTCTCTGGTCAATTAATTTGTTTAATTGTGAGAGCCAAGTATTTCATGTTCGAGGTCTGACTAGAGGCTATACCTAGAAGACCTTGTAGTTAAGCTACGATAAAAGGATTTTCTCATGAAATCATTGCCTGACTTATTACCTTTTCTTTGACCCCCCAAAGTCTTTTCATAGTGAATCAATTTTGATGTGTGTGCTTATTTTGTATGCCTTGGGTTTTTTGCTTTTCAAGGAAAAGCGCCCACACTGGGAACCTCTAGGGCTCTAGTACCATAGGTGATACATGTGAGTGGAGTACCAAATCAAGCTGAGGTTTCTCTTCCAGCTTAAGATTTTACATTATGGCACTTTGATTTTTTGTTTGTTTGTTTTCAGCATTTTAATTTTGTAACTTTGGCGGGTCATATAACGTTGTTACCCTCCCCAGGCTCATCACACTAGTAAACTCCCTTTATAATACTTAAGCTAAAGGTCAATCGGGACTAAGCCCACTAGAAATCCCTAGTATATTTCACACAATGCTCCCTAAATCCGATTAAGAACCTATGTAACCATTGATAATTAGGAAGGCATTCCCCATGGTATTAAGAGAAGATCTCTAACACCTAGCTTGGTCAAACTAGCTTAGTCGGACTGCTTGATTTTTAAACCTAGACAAGTGATTATGACAAAACATTACATTGAATTTAATGTTTGATACTAAGCAAATGCACTGAATATTATGCTACCAATCACAATTAAAGTAGACAAACATGGATGCAAAAAGATAAGGGGCAATGCTAATGGACAAGAAACACATGTTTGTGTTGATGGTCGCGCTTGATCTGAAGTGTGAACGAGAGAAAGATTCCATGAAGGTCCAAATCCTAACCACAGCAACACATTCATGTACACACTAGGAAACACAAAGAATACCTCTAGGAGACACATCAATGGGAAAAAAGAACTTTGGTAATCACTCAACTCTAAAACAAAAACACTCCTATCGTACTAATCTTACCTACCCTCCATCACTCGAGTGCTAAGGATCAAAGGTGTTTGATGACATAGGTTTCTGTTTCAGTGTACCGGATATGAGTGTGTAGATATGGGTCAATGTTTTGACTTTTATTGTGCATACTCGTTTGCTAATTTCTCCTTCTCTTTATTATTTTTGTTTTTTGTGAGTATAAGGCTATATATATACAGTCCCGAAGATTAGAGATTGAGATGTCAGGGAGGAAGGTTGAGAGGGGAGTGAGTGAATGATGACTGTCAGCAAACACTCCCCCTTTCCTTGGGTAGATCATACAATTGAAATGTGCTCATCACCCTTTGAAACCAATTGTTCCAAGTTGTTATGGGTGAAGGCTTTAACCAATAGTTTTCGACCGCCCTATGCGTTTCATCTAGTTGCAAAGGTGGTACGGTACTCTCCCATGATTTTATTTGCAACATTGTTGTAGGTGGTGAACTTACAACGGGAGGTGCAAACTCTTTCTTGCTTGTATAGATATGTACAATGGTAGGTGGAGGTTGTGTCGAAGCTTCTATTTCTGTATAGGAACTACACGAAGAGCAAGAAGCTTCATTTGACTTCCCTGTTCTTGAGCTAGGTGGAACAAATTGTTCTTTCTTCGGTACCCAAACTAGGTTTGGAGCGGTTTTGTAGCACTCTGTGATTTTTTCTTTTTGCGATTTTCAATTCGTTTTGAAGCTACAGGATTGGGCGCACATGAGTCAGGTGACAGGTAAGAACACAATCTGCGTTTTGGCACCCAGATTTGATCATTTCCTTGATAGTAGCCTTGGGCTTCCAATAGTCGTTTAGGAATCCATCGCAACATTTTCTTACTTTTCTTGGAGTGAGTGGTACGTTTCTTACAAGGCTTTTGTTTTTTAGCACTAGCTATGGTCACTAAAGAAGCTTTAGGGACCCACTTGTATGTTTTCTTCGTTATATTAGGATGAATCTTGTCAAAAGCTATATGCATTGCTTGTAGCATATTTAAGGGTACAAGCATTTCATCCCCCTCAGGTGTTACCCAGGTCGTCCCCCTATTTCCCCAAGTGTCTATGGTTGCTGCTAGGTGAACCCAATCCACATTGTCCGACTCAGTCATCCCAGGTAGTACATCCATATAAGGAGAATCTTCCCCAACATCATTGTCCGCTTTACACGTGTAACAATACTGCAATGGGGGCGAGTGAACTGTGGTCTCAGATCTATGATCAATTATAAACCTGTTTCCTAGAGGATGTGCTCGACCTGTCACAAGATCCACTCGAATGAAAGAATCTTGGAACTGCAAGTAGACATGGTTTTTAGACCAGTCATGCACCATTTTTGCTTCCCTCATGAAAGGACGTCCTAAGATCATCTCAAATGCCATAGTGTGTTTGGAGAAATCCATAACAATGAAGGTAATCCTTATTTTATGGCCAAAGACCTTGATCTTGAGATCTTCTAGCATCCCAATAGGCTTAACAATAGACCCATTGGCCATTTTCACTACTATAGTTGTGGTCGTAAGGTGAGGTCTTCCCATAGTTTCCCATCAATTTTTAGTCACAATGCTAACCCCAGCGCCACCATCAAGGATTCCCTTCACAGTTAATCCCTTAGTAGTGATTGGTATGGTCGCATTGGATTCATCACCCTCAAAGTATTGTCCCAACTTGTTAACAGGTATTTCTATAACAAGGTTCTCATCTAGGTTGGGTTGTGGATCTAAGTGTTCCTCCTCTATTGGCATCTCCCCAGCTCCATCCATCAGTGCAAATTGTGGTAGCCCAAACTTCAGTTCTCCATTGAGGAAGGCTCGAAGAGCTGAGACTAGCTCAGGGTCTTTATATAGTTTAGACATGATGGTGGTTCTAACTTCTGAAGACATGAAATCCATCAACTTGTCAATGTTTAACGGCACCTTTTGGACTTCAGTCCCTTGACGTGGGGAAGATGGGATCTCCATTTCTTCGATAGAATCAAGTAGTCCCTCTGTAAACATTCTTTCCATCAAGAAGTGAGTACGCCCACTTTCCATGACTTTAAGTCACTTTCTTCTTGGATGACACTAGGTATGGCTAAGGGTCTATGGACATGGTGAGGTTGTTGTTTCATAGGGAACACGGTGCCTGTAATCTGGATCTGCTTAGGTGCTGGTTCTAGATCCCTTTGGGTATCCTCTACCAAACTCCTTAATTGCTTGACTCGCTCAATCTCCTCTGTAGGGTTTGGATAAGTTCCTATCTTCTTCTTGGATCTTGGCCATTGTGGCTCATGAAGATCTTCCTTGTTGGTTTCTATCTTAGTGGTTGTTTTGGTGTCTCCATGGTTTCACCTGAATCCTCTTCAGCGTCATTCATATATACGGGGTCGTCACCAGTCCCTATGTTGGTCTTTGAACTGGGGTCTGACTTCGCTGCTTTTTGCGATCTCTTCCTTCGTGTTTTCTTCTTTTTGTGAGATTGGGAAATTGATTCCGTGTCTCTTTCCTCAAGAATATAATTTTGTTTTTGGAGCATCGATCATGTGAGTACATTTACTGGTACCACAGGTGTACTTTGTGATGGCTCCTTGGTAACCTCAATCAAGTTTAATGGTGTGATCTTCCGTGCATTTGGATTATTTGGAACTTGGGCAATCAAATGATCTATGCCACATCGATTAAACATGAGTATCGGCATTGTAGACGTGCTCGCTTGACTGGTTTGCATTAGTGAGGCGTTCTTATGTAGCCTAATAGGACACTCGGCTACACAATGTGGACTTCCATAGTCATAGCATTGAAGAGGTGGTCTCTTAGCAGTGTAATTGATATTTTGGCCTCTTGCCGCAAGATCAGCTACTTGATATACAGGTTTGACTTGTCCCCGATAGTCCTCCATGTAGTATTGTGGACTTTCTTCAAGCACATCCATCCCATAGGCATTATTAGGATCTATATCTTCCTCACAGCCTTCCAAACAAGCAATAGATGACTCACAACCTACTTGATTCACAGAAGTGATTCTCGGATGTGGTGGTTGCGGTCCTAGCACTGGAGGTGGTAAAGGTGTTGTTTGAACAACAATTTGGGCCCTAGGGACCATGTGTTGTGTTGTTTGTTCAAGAGGTGGAGCCGGCATCAATGCAGGAACTCGAGGTGTGTCTATCCATGCTAAGGTTGGTCTATTGGCCATCGTGCGCTTAAATACTATGCAATCCTTAGCTTGATGGCCATACCTCCCACATGCATTGCAGTTCCCATTGAATTTTACTCTAAAAGTAGGGCATTCACTGGTACTATGCGGTCCATAGCATACTGAGCACCATTGTTTCTCCCTTCTTGGATACATATGATTGTTTTTTGGAGCACGATTGTCTCTAAGACTCTCTTGAATAGCCTTGGTGAGATTTGCTAAAGTCATCTTAGATATCTTTGGCTCCTTAGCAATAGGCTTTAGGGTCATTGGTTAATGCCTTGATGCTTGCGAGCTAATAGATTTAGACTCAACAGACACTCTTTCTCCTTGAATCATTAAATTATCCTCCAATTGGATCGCATTGGTGGTGACTGCTTCCCAAGTGGTGATACCTCTGATGACTAGGCCATTGTAGATATCCTCACGTAATCCCCTAATGAATCTATCAAGCAACTGATTATTATTGAAGCGCTCATTTGGATTACAACGAGAATTCAAATGCTTCAGTCGACTAATAAAGTCTCTCACCGACTCTCCTGCCTCTCATTGGGCTTTCTGGAGCTGAGAGGCTACACCCCAAAGTACTCCCTCTCGTATGTATTCTTTCAAGAATAGTCTCCTAAGAGTAGGGTAAATCGTTTTTTCTTCCACCCTTAGGGTTCTATACCAATCCCCTGCCTTCCCACTTAAGGTTAGGCTTAAAGCATTACTCTTATGCAGGTCATTGTGTTCTCTTAGAGAATCGCATATTTGTTCAAACACTTCAATATGCTTTCTCACATCCCCATCTCCACTAAATTTTTGTGTGAGCTTGGCTATTTGTACTGCCTTACTTCTAGGCTCTCTATCAGGCGTGCTACACATATTCTCAGCAATAGATCGACCAATAGCTTGAGCAAATGTTGCCAAGTCACCTAAGTGAGCAGGCACCATGGGTGAAGGTGTTCCAAAGACTACATGTGGAGTAGGTATTGGCATTGGGCTTGGCACATAGGAAGCCCTTGGGTTCCACGTTGGGTACGATGTGGTGCCATGTGGTGGCCCAAAGTTCATATGTGTGGCCCTAGGCATAGCAGAAGTCGGATGTGACATGCTAATGCTAGCCGATATAGTCCCATGGAAATAAGAGCTTGGGTGTTGTGGTTGTGGAGCATAGGTAGTTGAAACAATGGGAGGGATAGGGACTACATGAGTACGAGGACCCATGGGTGTATACGATTGGTACACACTTGTAGGTACTGTTGCAGGCATTGAGATACCATGTAGTGGTGCTTTACTAACAAATGAGGTCCATGGCGTATTTCTTGGCATGCCCATCATTGGGGTAGGCATGGTAGCCGTTGTGTCATCAAGGGAAAGATGAGCTAGACTTGGAAAGGTAAAGCTATTACGTATGGGCTCAGATTGCATCGAGACCCCTGGAGATTTAACAACATATGGAGGATCCATCGGACTTACCGAGGGAGTCTCCATTTGCGATAAGGTTGGTTGTTTAGCCTTTCTTGTATCTAAGAATCTCATGAGACCCGTTGAAGGCATGTTCATCCCCTTGTTCTGTCTCTCTAACTCAATGACCCTATGGATGACCTCACAAACTCTTTGTTGTTGATCCTCCACACTAGTAGCATCCATTGTGGATTGTAGGACATCTAACCAACCCACGTGATAGGTGTGACATGTGTATAGGTCGGTAAAGATGTGTCTGAAATCTCCCCCAAGAAGCAACACTTTTCCACCAAATGGATTTCTTGAGCATATGATATCTTGCAAAGACTTGTCCAAAGCTTCGAAGGCATATCCATGCATCATAGGAGCCTCATCCCACACAATCAACTTGCACATTCTAAGCAATTCAGCAAGTTGACCCTGAACAGGGATATTGCATGTGCTGCAACTATCAAGGTCCAAGGGTATCTTGAATCAAGAATGTGCAATGCATCCATTTCGCAATAGCAATTTTGAAATACCAAAAGATGTTGTGGCCAATGCAACTTCTCCTTCTCCACGCACGCATGACAACAAACAATTATACAAATAAGTTTTCCCAGTCCCTGCAGGGCAATCTAGGAAAAAAATAGCCCCACCATCAATAGTCAATCCATGCAAGACTGCCTCAAAAGCAATTCTTTGGTCTTCATTTAGAGTCTGCTCCATTTCACGTGACACGGATAGTTCTTGTACCGTGTCAAGTCATTGCTCTTGGAAAAGCAAGCTATTTTCATCACGTGTCACAAAGCGCTCATCAGGCATTGGAATTCTAGGAAATTCAGCTAGACTTCGTCCAAAAGTACCAAGAATGTTATGCAAATCTCTCAATGCATACCCTTCAGCAACTTGTGTACATCCATCTAACGACTCATATCTCATCTCCAACATGTGTTGGTAGTCCTCAGACAAAAAACATCGAAATCTTTCCCACAAGAGATGAGGGGAGGAGGGTTCACAAAATAGTAGAATGGTCACAAACAAATGTCTCAATTGCAAGCCTGTATGTGTACTGCAAGCTTCCTCCATGCATCCGAACCATTCCCCATCATCTTCCAAGATACCCCTTGCAATGCATGCTGCCTTGAATGTTGGAAACAATACACCATTTGCGGAGCGTAGATCCTCAAATGATTTACATCCTTTACAAATAGTTAAAAGCAAACGAACATAATATTGTTCACCTGCAGAGGGTTGCACAAAATACATTCGCCCAATAATGTCCCCACGACGTCTCTTTGTCCATTTTTTGGAATCGGAATTCCACACCCACTTTTGAGGAAAATCAATGTACAAACTATCATTTTCATCAAGATTCTCCAAGTTGCATGTGAATCACTCTGTCAAAGTGGTCTTCTCTGCATTGTCCCTTTGCAAGACATCATTAAGTCCATCATTATCTCAAAAAGTCACCATTTGACCAGTCCGAACATGCACTCAATCTCTGAACAACTGGTGCATCATTGTGCAAAGGATATTCAAAAATTCTCCAGCAAGCCTCAAATGCAGATACATAGCGGCCATCTGTGTACATGTCTATCTCATCAATGTTCTCCCTTTGTGCATCATGTACCGATGTATGGAATCTTATAGTTGCCCTATCATGCCCCTTGTAGATGTACTTATAAACATACTTGACAGCTGAAATTGTAGAGCATACCTCAACATTGATATGCGCATTAAATAATGTTGACAAAATAGGATTATACAGCACAACCCATCGGTTATCAATAGTAGAACCCCTAACCTTGGCATTGAAGCCATTATTTTGTCGCACATAAATGGGGTAGCCATTATTATCCATGCTTGTTTGCTCACAAAATGAACGTGGATATTTTATAATACACCGGCCATCAACCATGCAAGGAGATGAACTATTGAACTCACCACATGGCCCATGAATGTTACAATTAACAATGATATCATGGAGCACTGGAAATCGATTTTTATCTGGCAGCTCTGCACAAACCATCTTGTCATAGTCAAATGTTGATTGAGGCTTACATCGAGGATCTAAAATCAATAATGTATGAGAATGTGGCAAGCCTCTCTTTTGGAACTCCACGACAGACATGTAAGACACCACTTTCCCAAAGATATCTTTCTTTAAGATTTACTTCATCATGCTCGAGTGTTTCAAGAAGAAAACCCTGGTGGTTATGTCTGGTCGATCAGAGGAAACATGTCTTGGAAGTAGTGCCTCATTTATTTTTGGCCATTTAGGGTTACATGTGAATGTGATAAATAGGTTTGTCTTTCCCTTTACACGCACAATTGCCATTGCATCTTGATACAATTGGTACATGTGCCAAGGGCCGCCTATAAAAGATGAGGGTTAGACAATTCTTTGACCTACAGATCGTCCAAGTACAGCATCACTCCCAGACAAATGCACCATGCCAGCCAGCCCTGCATACAATTTTGCCCTCAACGTCTTTTGATTTGTACGGACCCATGCAAGACGACATTCCTCAATGGCACAGTATGCATCAACCATAAATTGTTGAAGTAAACGACCCCCACGAAGCAAGCATGACTCCATATCAGTACGAACATGTAGTCGATATGCATAGTCCTCTCTTTGAGTGACACATTGTCGACCAGCCAAGGCATCCAAAGGTCGATGCACATGAGCATAAGGAATCTTGATATACCATCCATCTTCTCCCCGTGGAAAGAGAAGAACATACAATATTGGCATGTACGACCTGTGTAGATTTGAAATCCTTTGCAGCCTTCCATTTTGACAAAGTATCACAATGTCTCGATGGCCAGTTGTTTGTACATCCCCTTGACCTAGCATACAGGTATCAAGTACTGCCTGGAAGTATTTCTATTCTCACAAATTGTCATTTTGATCTCCACATCAGGACTGTCACGTAACATTCTAGCAACATTTTAGAAGGCATTCGCATATGGATTACATGATCGCATCATCATTGATAATGCTTCAAGAGTGGAAAAATTCAAACCATCCAATGCACTCATACGATTTCGAACCTCATGCTCAGTATCATATACATATATATGTGCAAATTTTGGCACCCCTGCTTCGTGTGGTAGCAAAGAACCAATTTGATGGTACACACCGCCATGTACACGAAAGCAATATGCACCAGACCTACCCATCGATGTCTCATCAATGGTAGCTCCAAGAGATGCAAATGCCATCACACTATTGTAACTCCTGATGTTTTCTCTGAAGGACCTACTCATAGCATCATTGTTATTGAGTAGCCTCTCCAATACATCTGGCGGTCTTGCAAGAGGAAAGAGGGATACTTTTCCACCTTTGCAACAATATTTTCCCATTGATGGTGTATCTTCCTTCTTCATTTCACACGGCCAAAGACGTGCACCACAAAACTCACAGAAGGAGGACATGGTTCCTATATGATATGTAGGCAACGAGACATGTATCAATGGTAGCATGGAAGGGTGAACACCTCGTAGACAGGGATAAGCATGTAGAATGCAAGCAATTCCTCCAAGTGATGTGTCATGAACATACGGGACCTGTTCCTCATTTTGAGCATCTATGAGAGGGCAAAAGTGTCTGTCATGTTGATGGCGCTGCTCTCTTATGTTGGAGGTACGTCGCCTTGCCCATTGTCGACGATATCTTCTTGTCGCATCCAAACATAAAAGAGTGTGTTGTCTTCGTCCTTGTCCTTGCATGACTGTTTGCAAAGGGACTTGTGGAATTGTAACATCACCATGGATAGAACCCTCCACAAACATGGAGGGACTCCTACCACGACCATGGTCATTTGTTAAGCATGGCAAGGCATTACTTGTCAAGTATACCGTACGCTGTATAGCGAGTTGGCGTCGATAATTTCGTGCAACCTTTTGGCGTGCATGCACATGAGAGCAATGACTTGGAGATTCACAAAGACAAAGGAATGTGTCCCTTGTCCTCATAAATGCTTATGTCAAGCAACAAAGAAAACAGTAAGCTCATAATGAGTGCATAAGTTTTAGCAATGCAATATGTATGATCAATTTAGACATCATGGCAACATGATAGAACGTAGGTGTAGTAGTCCAAATGGCCCCGAAGGCTATGGTGCAAAGGTGTAGAGAGGTAGGTCGTGGTCAAATATAGTGGAGGTTTGCCCTAATTTATTGTGCCCTATGTCATCAGTGCTTTGAGAAAAAGCATTGTCACCCTAAAAGATCGGTTTAGTGTATTCTTGCCTAACAAATTTCAATATGGGAAATTACCAAAATACCCCTCTAATTTGTCGAAATTCCCACTTATGAATTTCGAGATCCACCTCTAAAATTTTACCTCAAGGCGATAGCACCCACGAAAGATGATAGCACCCATGAAACTCAAAGCACCCATGTTTTGGACGAAAGGATCCTAACTTTAGTGCAATCCCACCTACGAATCTTGAGTTTTATCTCTAAATTTCACCCCAAGGTGATATAATGCATGAAACTTAAAGGAATTTAATGTAAAATAATCTCCAAATATAGCGAAGGGTTGCCTTGATTGATCGTGTCTTTCGTCTCATCAGTGCTTTGAGAAAAAGCATTGTTGCTTTGAAAGATCGATTTAGTGTAATCCCACCTAACAAACTTTAATATTTACCTTGAGATTTTAATTTTCACCTTGAGAACACCATAAGGTGATAGCACGCATGAAACTCTCTAATATAAAAATCTCCAAATATAGCAAAGGGTTGCCCTATTTCATTGTGTACTTCGTCATTAGTGCTTTGGGAAAAAACATTGTCACCCTAAAAGATCGGTTTAGTGGAAATTCCCGAAATACCCCTCAAATTTCAAAAATACCCTTGTATCCATTTTGGTAATTTTCTTCAAGATTTCCTAGTCTTAATTCCTTTCTGACAATTGAGATCTGTTTTTGAGTGCTTAGTATGTAAAAAATTTGGCACAAATTAGCTCGCATAAGAAGGGTTTTATGTCTAAAACTAAAGATCTCCAAAGCGTACATAACCAACTCAAATTCTAGTTTTAGCATCTTGTATGATAGACAATCAGTCTTCTTATGAAAAGCTACAAAAAAACAATCGTTGCAGAAATTTACTCTCTCAACCAGGGGTATTTTGGTTGGAAAATTTGAAGGAAATTTTGGGAATTTATGACAAAATATTGGGGATATTTTGGAAATTTTCTTCAAGATTTCCTAGTCTTGATTCCTTTTTTACAACTGAGATCCGTTTTTGAGTGCTTAGCATGTAATTTGGCACAAATTACCTCGCAAAAGAAGGCAATTATGACTCAAATTCTAGTTTTATCATCTTGTATGATAGACAATTATTCTTCCGATGAAAAGCTACAAATTTTCTAATTTTTGGAGAAATTCACTCTCACAACCGGGGGTATTTTGGGAATTTTGGAAATTTGAGGGGCATTTTGGGAATATCCACATATTAGAGGGGTGTTTTGGGGATATTTTGTGTCATAATAACTAATATCTAATTCTCCTAAATGATTTTCTCATGTTAAACTGATCATTTAATATGGGGAAGTACCAGGGGAGAAAAAGCTAGATTATTAGTAAAGCTAGCAGACTGGTCACAGTAAGGGGCCCACAGTAGGGATCCAAAGGGGTACCATCTTCACAAGAGAAATGTGCAATGTGCAATGAATGGGCTCCAAAGACCTTAGGGTTGAGCCCATTAAGACTTCCAAAAGGTTAAGTTCCAAAATTTCAAAGTGTAAAGTCCAATGGTCAATTGTAAATGGAATTGGATGCTTTGTGTGTGTGCAAAAGGCCAATAAGCTAGAGGACAAAAGCAAAAACTTTTTGGGAAGATGACAAAGCTTAATAAAGACTAGACACACACACACACATACTATACACCTAAGCTTACCCTTTCCACAAAGTAAAGAGGACACATGTCAGGCATGCAAAGAAACCCCCAATTCTTGCATGAATCCTATTGGATGGGCACAGAGGTGGACCAATGAGAAGTTAGCTAGTGTAAACTAAAATTTTATTTTTATAAATGCTCAAAAAATAACCAATAAGAAATAGTCTCCCTAAAAGACTATTGGACAGTCAAAAGGTCCAATGATAATTAAGCAGTTCCTAAAATTTCTTAATTCCTATTGGCCAAAGGACTAAAAGGTCCAATAGCAAAGCAGATAATTAAATTAATTATTTGGCATTTACAAAATGGAAAAAAAGATGGACACTTGTCACAAGGCTCTTGACTGGGCATCGCAAAGGCTATTGGCCAAATTATTTACGAGCCAATAGGAAGCCAGCAAGAGTAAAACTCATACTCAAATACTATTGGCTAGGCTTTTCAAGGGCCAATAGGAATGCAGCATGAGTAATTAGCAAGGGGGTCAACCAAGAGGAGAGAGGGGGCTGTTTTGGAAGGGTATTATTCCACACACACTCACACAACTCATGTGTAGAGCAAGAAAATCATCTCCTTCTCCAAGCTTTAATGGAAAGCTCATCTTCTTCTCCAAGTTTGAGAATGGAAGCCTACACCAACAACTCTTGGATATGGAATGCAAGTCCAACCAAGAGCTAAGCTTCAATGCCATGCTTCTCTCCTCTATTATCTAATTACTAAGCTAAGCAAAGCTACAAGAGTAATTAAGTGAGGAAATACTTCTTTCTCGTAAGAATACTCCTTCTTCCTCTAGATCTACTCTCATACCCCGCTAGCTCTCACCATCTTCGAAGGTGTGTGAGGTCTTGGGTCTGAGACCAACGAGTAATTGATGTTATGTGTTATCACATGTAAGTTTGGTGCATGAAGCTTCCATCTTCATAGCACCGACGAGTTTTTACCAAGGAACACAAAGAATTGTATTGTACAAAGTCTCTCTTAATGGGAGAAGTTATAATACAAATTCCTAATGGAGGGGGGACCGGTCCATGTAAATCCGGTCCTCAATAGTTGTCAATTGTTCTATTTCTCTCTCTCTTTCAAGTATTGTTATGCCAAACTAATTAGGTGTTATGCTAATGTTGTTATCTCCAACCAAGCACTCTTGTATGCTCATTAGGAATTTGCTCTTAATGACTATGTTAAGTTATTTTCCGCTATTTACAAGCTTTATAGATCATCAATTGTTACATTTTGCAAATTTTCTTCAAGATTTCCTAGTCTTAATTCCTTTTTGACAACTGAGATCCGTTTTTGAGTGCTTAGCATGTAATTTGGCACAAATTACCTCGCAGAAGAAGGCAATTATGACTCAAATTCTAGTTTTAGCATCTTGTATGATAGATATGATAGACAATTAGTCCTCCTATGAAAAGCTACAAATTTTCTAATTTTTGGAGAAATTCACTCTCACAACCAAGGGTATTTTGGGAATTTTGGAAATTTGAGGGGCATTTTGGGAATATCCACATATTAGAGGGGTGTTTTGGTAATTTTCCCTTTCATGTTGACCTTAAGAACACCATAAGGTGATCGCCCGCACAAAACGCAAAGGAAAACGCGATGGCAAAAAGACCGAGTTTAGAGCAATCGCAAACACGAAACGCAAATATAAATGCATCGAGAAAACCTCAAAATCCAACTTGAGGGTTCGTCGCCCTAAATCCACTCACTCCTGCCACCATCGCTTGTCGCTTGCCTTTGTCTTCGCCGCTCGCGAAGTCCCTCCCCACCTCTCTCTCTTTGTCTCTCTCTCTCAAGCACTCAACCTGCATCCTAGTCTTAATTCCTTTTTGACAATTGAGATCCGTTTTGGAGTGCTTAGCATGTAATTTTGGGAGAAATTCACTCTCATAACCAGGGGTATTTTCGGAGTTTTGGAAATTTGAGGGGCATTTTGGAAATTTCCACAAATCAGAGGGGTGTTTGAACCTTAAGAACACCATAATTAAGAAATGAAAAGGCACAAATTACCTCGCAGAAGAAGATAATGATGACTTTTCATTTTGACCTTAAGAATTGAAAAGGCACAAACTACCTAGCAGAAGACAATTAGTCTTCCTATGAAAACCTATTTTTTGGGAGAAATTTGGGAATTTTTAAAATTTGAGGGGCATTTTGGAAATTTCCACAAATCAGAGGGGTGTTTTGGTAATTTGCCCTTTTCAACGGCAAGCATTTTCACGACAAGCAAACGCAAATAGAAACGCGAATGCAAATATTGCATCGGGAAAACCTTAAAGTTTAAGTTGAGCGTCGTCGTTCGTCCCGCCTCCCACGCTTGCCGCTTGCCGATGCTAATCGCTTGCCGATCGTCTTTGCGGCTCGTCTTCGTCGCTTGCCTTCACCACTTGTGATGTTCGCATCTTGCCCACTTGCCGACTGGAATGGCAAGGAGTCCCTCCCCACCTCTCTCTCTCTCTCTCTCTCTCTCTCTCTCTAGCAAGCACTCGAACTCGAAGTCTCGACCTACTATGGACCTCGACGACTCTCTGTGAGTATAGAAAGAGTCATAGAGGCTAGATTATCCTTTTGTAGTTGCGCGCACACAGAACCTTGATGTTTAACTGCAGGCAGAGAGAGAGAGAGAGAGAGAGAGAGAGAGAGAGAGAGAGAGTTGCGCTACTTCAGTTTTGTGTGTGTGTGTGTGTGTGTGTGTGTGTGTGTGTGTGTGTGTGTGTGTGTGTGTGAGAGAGAGAGCCCATCCGCAACAGAGCGCTCAGAAAGCCCTCACGAAAAAACTGACGTAACCTACAATAATTAATATGGTGTTGTTCTTAACCTTGTCCGCATGCCACGCACAGATTACGTGACTCTGTGTATGTGTGTGTGTGTGTGTGTGTGTGTGTGTGTGTGTGTGTGTGTGTGTGTGTGTGTGTGTGTGTGTGTGTGTGTGTGTGTGTGTGTGTGTGTGTTTGTTTGTGTGTGTGTGTGTGTGTGTGTGTGTGAGAGAGAGAGAGAGGGGGGGGGGGAGGGGGGGGGGGGGGGGGGGGGGGGGGGGGGGTGGGGGTGGTTAGGGCTTCATCCAGCGTTGCTCAATGGAGAGTCCTAGAGTTAAGAGGGAGAGGTGGTTTGAAGGTGGGCGCTCACATGCAAGGACATCACGCACAAGAGCTGCATTAGTGGAATTAGTTGAGCATGACAATGTCGATCATCAGTGAGCATTCCATCTCGACTTGCAGGCGCAGTCTCTTGGTGCACTCTCTTCGCCAAGGCCAGATGCCCGATTGGGGGAAGTTTCAAGGGCCAAGCCCTATGGGATGGGATGGGAAGTGACAGCTCCTCCAGCGCGCCTCGACTTTGCACGCGTAGTCTCTTCGTCAAGGCCTCCATTATAAATACGCTCAGACGTTGGCTGCAGCGTTTTTTTTTTGTTGTTGTGTTTTTTGAGGAAGGAAGAGAGATTGACACATGGAGTGTCTCCCCTTCCTCAAAAATTTTACGCTGCATAATAGAAATATAGATATTAGGCTCGTTATTATAGGAAAAGGCTCAACAAAACGGTGAGACTTATAGTAAAGGTGCCACGTGGTATAATCACGATGGGGACATGAATGGGAGGACGATCACGTGGTTCTTGGACTTTTAGTGCATGCTAATTCATGAAAACTACATGTTCCTCTCAACGACACATTGTCTTATTTTCAACTGCATACGAGGGTCCTATTTTGTCTCACTAGAGTATGTGCCTACAATCTTTTTTGCGTTTGTTTAGATAGGAATCTCGACAGATGCTCTCGTTTTTGGTTTAAAAAAGGCTAGGAGAGGCCAGGGACACTTTTTTTCAATTGAATATTTTGAGTTTTCTTTGAAACGCAGGCGTCCAGGCTCCGTGTGTCGATGCAACCAACAAACGCGGAGAGAGCGCAGGGATGTAGGCGCGTGAGAAAGATTTTCTACTGCATTTTGGGGATGGGCGCAGACGTTGGCGAAGCAGGGCTGCTTGAGCTACGATTTATGGATGGAAATTGGCATGCCCTGCGAGATCTACAAGGCATGGTGAAGCGAATGGGCTGCGGCAATGGTTTTTTTTGGTTTGTCTGCGGACCAGGGTAGGGCTAGGAACCTCGGAGACCAACGATGCTTGCAGTGCAAGGCACGGAGTGTGGAAAAGCCAGGAATGGCAGTGGCGTGTAGACTCATCTAGAGTTTGCAGGGAAGGCTTGTGAGCAGCGCCCGAGGGGGGAGAGAGAGAGAGAGAGAGAGAGAGAGAGAGATGTCCTGTCAACTCGAGCATGGAGGACGACAGAGGAGCCGCACAGATCCAATTTGTTGCATAGGTGGGAGAGGAGGTGGGTACGCAGAAATGCACTTTAGGTGCTTTTGCTTCAAATCTATAGATGCCAAACGGATAGAATGTGGTTAATTAATTAATAGAGTGGTCATCCGACCCAATATGTGTGGTCACTATATTTAGTTGGTAATAAATAAGTCATGAGCTTGCAAGTTGCTACTTTATTATTTTTATGTCTTTTATGCAAATGGAGATGAAAGTAAGGCTCGTGTCAGATTGCGGGACTGGCCATAGTGATCTTTTTATTTGCGGCCACCTATTTCATGTTACATTGGGCTAAAACCAAAAAGGCGGCCTTTTGAGGCGGCAAATTGTCAACACCCAAGTTTCATGATGGCAGCCATCTTCAATCGGGCATAGTCTTGCCATGCATTTTGCAAATGGCCTCCATGCTTGAAATGTTGGCTGGGAAATGAGGTTGCCCCTCTGACACGCCCGCAAGGCCAAGATTCCTTTTTGCTGCAACGATTGGCCAATTGCCACCTTGACATGGCCAACCGCTGGGTGCCCCAGTGTGACACCCACCTAAGTTCCAAGCATGGCAAAACATACCTAATCTCAAAAAAAAAAAAATCATGAGCAAGATGCAAGATAATGACTTTTTACCTTGATTATGTAGTATCGATTTGTATAAAGGAACGAAGTTAGCTATGCCATACGGCGGAAGAGATTAGGCTCCTAAAATAGGAGAGAAATTGCTCTTAAATCAAGAAAGAAATTGAAAACCGCAGAGAAAAGCAATGGCTTTAAAGAAAAGAGATGAAAAGAACAGCCCAAATTTACAACATCAGGTACCATATAATCGATCCAAGGCAGTGCGCAAAGGCACAGAGAGAGAGAGAGAGAGAGAGAGAGAGAGAGGTTTCTTAGCCGTTTCAACTACTCTTTTTCGTGCGCCTAGTATTGGTCGCCATGCTTAATATAATTAGGGGTTCATGTGTTCCTGCTGGGGGCCGTAACACAACTGGCCCCTCTACCCTAGTAACAATTGACTTCCACTTTTGCCATCTAGTGGACTTTTGTGTGCTAGTGATAGTTGTTCCCTCAATAGAGGCTTCAAAGATCATATTAAGTTTAGAGACCGAGTACGTACTGGGTCTAACTTCAATTTTATTGATTAATTAACGAAGAAGACTCTCAGCTCATCGCCTTCGGGGAAGCAAAAGTGGCTCCGTCCACGGTTCCCACGTCGTGTCCGCCGACTGCATCAGCAGAGCGCAAGGCAGGCCCTTCCCCGTCTGCTGCGTACCCTCCATCTCCTGCTCCACGATATGCTGCAGCAGCTCCACAAGAGAGCTCGTGTGCAAAACCATACTACCCACTTCTCCTGCTATTGCCATGAATTTGCTTTCGCAGCCTCCTGCTCGCCCCAAGCTGGATCTCTCTCTCAGTTTCCTAGCGATGGTGATAACCTGCTTGTCATGTGCTACGACTTGAGCTCATGCCATCCATCTACCTGCTCGCCGCGTTTCTATGTCACCCCCTTCGCCCTCACCCATGGCCTACCCTGCAGATCACGAATGTGAGAGAAACGTCTTCTCTGTCACCCCCTTTGCCCTCACTCATGGCCTCCCCGGGCAGATCACGAACGCGAGAGAGAGAGAGAGAGAGAGAGAGAGAGAGAGAGAGAGAGAGATGGAGAGAGATGTCCCTGCGTCGGCTGCGTTGCGTCCGCCTGGCTGCACTTCACGACAGGCACAAAAATATCGTAGCTCTCTCTCTCTCTCTCAACACCTACTGACACTCGCCCTCTCTCCCCCTCTCTCTCTCTCTCCATGTCACTGCACTTTCCTTTTACTTATCTTTTTGGAGGGTATCTCATGAGATACCCTATAGTTTGACCTGCTTACAAAAATTAGAGGGACATACTGGGAAATTCCCACATTGTGACTTACCTCAACATCATGAGCTTCGGTGAGGGAGGCACTGCATACCTAGCTAGGTACTATTGGGGGTAGGGGATCGCCGGCCCGGTGGGGGGCCGGCGGTCCCCTGCCCCCAATCGTACCTAGCTAGGTATACGGTGCCTCTCGAGCTTCTAGAAGCTCATGATGTTGTGTGGCCGGCGATCCACTGCCCCCAATCGTACTTAGCTAGGTATGTGATGCCTCTCGAGCAGAAGCTCATGATGTTGTGCATTGTATGGAAAACATTGTGAAAGACTCCGATTTCCTACATGAGAAATTTTCTAAATCTTCTTGTGATTGTCCTTACAATTGAGCACAGTTGAGTTTTGCCTCTAGTGCACTTTCCATTACTTACTCTAGCTCTGAGAGCTTCATCCCCACTCCACACTAGTTGATGAATGATCAGCCATAAGAGGGTGTTGTGCTTATTGGCATTGGGGTAGGCCCATAGACACTTAAACCTGCAAGTCCACTATTTGGAGCTCCAGCAAACTTTCCATTTTCTATTGAGTTTTTGCTTCAAATCAGTTTCCACTCCCCCCCTAGGTTTGAATTGGTCGAGGACTTTAGAAGCTACATGTGTGGTATGATTGGTTGCCTAGTCCTCTATCCCACCCCCTTCCTGTGAGTTCCACGTACTTCTTTGTTGTTGATCTTTAATTCAATTTCCACTCTCTTCCAAAAAAAAAATGATTGTTTGTATATTACCTAAGTTACACTTTGGCTTTTTTTTTTGGCCAAGGCATCACCATCACCACAGTCCAAGATGACCATAACTATTGGCTACTAACAAGGAGCCACCCTAGTACGAAAGATTGGCTAAACTAAGAGCCACCCATCCGAGGATGATATCAAGCTCGAAGGAGAGATGCCACCAACCCGGGGGCACCCCACCCTCACATGTTCATTGAGCGACCCCAAGACCACCTGTAGCACTCGCGGCTAAATTGGGAATGCCCACAACTATTGGAATGCATTAAAAAGGAAGCCATTAATCACTGTAGAAAGAATCCCACCCTGTAGATGAAGAAGTCTTTAAAGTTGACCCATGCATCATCCCAACAATAGAACCAACAAGCACTGACCCACCTTCAAGCCCAACTAGCACAAGACTGCCAAGGGAAAGCAGGTATCGATGAAGGACCTTCTTCAAGATTTGGCAGGCCCTGCCTCCAATCAATACAGGATCCCAAGGCCGGTGGGGAGAAATAGGCCCGAGGCCCATAACAAGTCCTACTTTGTTAGAGAAGATGCCCACAAAACCATTTCCTTCCCTGCCCATGGATGGATGCCCGCCCAACGCCATATGCCGCACCTAGCTTGCTATTGTGTTTGAATTCCCTGCACAAGGAAGGAGGCTGCCAAGCTGCCAGGGTTCCAAAATGTAGGACCCGTGCCACAGAAGAGGACAGAGGGAAAGTTGCTCCCTCTCCGGCCCTCATAGGATGGCCGCCGCATTTTGAACCTCCTTGCACACTCTCCCTCATCCCCATATGTGATGCAGAAAAACCCTGACTTTCAAGATCTTAAATGACTTTAGCTTCGCTTCTTGGTGTGTCTTTGATTTAGTTATAATAGCTTGTTGAATCTTAGGTAGCTTTTCATGGAAGACAACAAAGACGTGATTCATGATATCTATTATATCATAATCTACAACTTATAATTGAGGTAGCAAGTCGATGATCATGTACTCTAATTTTATATTGGTTTTGTTGTATAGATAAAGTAAGCATGATGTGAGTAAGGTGCCTTTCTACATTGGTTTGACCGATTTGGAGGACTTTACAAAGCACAAACTCCTTCCTACATCGCAGGTTCGCTTCATCAATTATCAAAATGAGTAAGAAAACCACTAGTTTTGAAAGGAAATCAATTATGTAGGTGGGATTTTTGCAAAGCTTGAGCTGCGTACCTCGTGAGTAAATGGCACGGGATCTTGAATGAAGGCCCAGCCATGGGATCGACGGGAGATGGCAGACGGTGAGAATCTCGAGGAGATTCGACGGTGAAAAAAAATGATGGCGCTTCCCTTACCGAGACTCGAACCCAGACAAGAGTTGTGATAGTCTAATATGCTAACCGAGCACGTGCGATGATTTGGTTGAAATGGAGGTGTGTTATAGTTAATTATGCTTGTCTGAGTTTACACCTCAGATGTCTGACTTTACAAAATTTGTTCGAGTTTACTTTTTTAAATCTAACGACGTAACACGCCTTTGCTTTTGTGCGTGGAGTTCTCCTCCGTGAATCCCATGATGGGATTTTCATTCAAGACCCATGTTCTATAATCCTGAGAAGCTACGGAATGCAATTGATTTGATTATAGTAGCCACATTAGGAATAAAGGCCAAATAAAATAATAAGTGAGAAGATTCATTTCCAACCAAAATAATTACAACACAGGCTGAGTTATGTGAGCATTGATTTACATGAAGCAAAATGCTAGCTTGGATTTGTTGTGGCCTTAAACAATCAATTAGGCTCCATGTAGAGCTAGGCAAGGCCACATAGGCTACACATGACTCCCCGTGAGTGAGTGCCACATAGGCTCCATGACTCCCCATGAGTGAGTGCCACATAGGCTCCATGTAGATAAGAAAAGGTACACACCAAGGTACAAAAGAGAGCTCCAAGGTAGAACACATTTACATCATTGTTTAATAAAAAAATAAAAATAAAAACTTGAAAAATTCAATAAATAAATGAAAAAATAAATCAATTGTGAAATAAATCAATGAAAAAATAAAGTGTCTAAAATATATAGTTTTATATCCTTTATTTCTAGGTGGACATAGTACATCTCATTCGAACCAGTGGTGGGTAAATCATCTACGTAGACAACAACGATAAGATATACATCATCCACATGTTTTACATACAAAGTTCTCTCAGTCAGACTATTTTAAAAGGCGCGTATAGTCAAATAATTATCCATCTTCTTATAGCAAGCATGAGAATATTATTTTAAACGAGCCTGCCTTGTAGCCGCGGGGACAACCTGCTTAGTAGATTAACCAGTCAACAGTTCCTTTCACCAAACATGTTTGAACATAGGCTACAAATGAGCACGAACTCTGTTCAACATGGCTCGAAATCCGAACTAGGGCGGACTACGAATGAGCACAAACTCTGTTCAACACAAGTCAGGATTCGAACCAACACTCTCAATTCATTCCAACATAATATACCTCATAGCGCTAATGACATTCGCTTACAGCCCGATATTTATCCTAAGTCACAGACGACAATACTGTGACAGATTGGAGGGACATTGGATTATAGCCATAGATGTCAGCATGTAGAAGAAATAGTTCTATTGTACCTCTGTGCCTGTGATGGTTGCTCTTGTTTACCTACTGCTGCAAAAGATCTGGCATTTGTAAATCACCATTCTCTGAGCTAGGACTAAAAGATTCTTTCAATCTTGCCTAGATATCCTAGGATTAGATGATTCTCTAGCTGTGCCATGGCGTGTTTTTAGCAGTGAGAGCACTCACATTATAGAAGCTTTTAGGAATTGTTGCTTCATGACTTTATTTCTGCATCCAACAGGCAAATGCACCCGAGACTTGCGCCTTTCCTGTGTAGAAGAACTTGTGTTTGGCTCTAGGTCGTATCGTTTTTGTCTATTGATCTCACAATAGACTCGTTAGGCAAGAAGTTGTCTCAAGGAAAGTGGTTCCAAAAGCAAAATGATCAGATAAAGGAGCAATTTAAGGGTCCTATAAGGCACCTCTTAGAGCTTTATTTTATCCTTAAATTTGCCATTAGGATGACTCAGAGAATTAAGAGGCAGCTTAGAAGCCAATGCTGCACAAGCTGCCAACGAATTTAAGCGAGACGAGAAGTCTTGACTTGAACTTTTGGTAACTAGTAAAATGGAGCTTGCCAAAAAATTTACAACATATTTTGAGAGGAGGTATGCCACATGGAATTGAATTGTATATGTTTCAAGTATGAGGAGATTGCTTGTGGCTCCAGTATTCAATTTTCATATTGGTTCTAAAATCTCATTTTTTGTCGATTGAGTGTTATATTTGTGTAGTGAAAGTAATGTGCATGGCATAATTTTTTCCTTTCACCATTGTTGCTATTGTATCAATTTGCTCAAATTTGTCTTCGCTCGATTTTTTTTGCTCAGTGATTAGAAACCCCATGTTGACAAAAAGCATGATGAGAACCCGAACGAGTACAACTAAACAAAGGTGCATCCAATTTACTCTCATGCAAAGTATGCACCAACTAGTTTGGCATATCTCTAGCCTCCTCATTTTCAATCGTATCAGCATCAAGTGCATCCTTGACATCTGCATAAGAAATAGGTAGACCTATGAAATCACTTGAAACCTACATAGGCTGAATATTTGCCTCATTTGCACAGACATTTGTATTCTTACAGTTGAAAAGAGACAACAAGGTTTCAGAAGTCTTGTATGACCTTACACTTGTCTCTTTAGTAAACCGCATATTCCACAAAAATAACATCTTGACAGGTCAAGATATGTTTTGATTGTGCATGATGTAATGTGTGACCCTTGCTCTTAGCACATTAACCAACAATGTTGCATTTGATGGCCTTATCATCCAATTTCATGCATTATTGTTGTGGCACTATAGCATAATCCAAGCAACCAAAAACACACGTGACCAATCGATGGATTCTTATCATGCCATGTCTCATATGGAATCATAGACTGCAAAGCTTTGGTAGGACACTTAAGTATGTAGGCAGTACACATGAAATCCTCTACCCCGGTGGCAAAGCTTGGATTTTGACCATACATTGTGCCATCTCCATAAGTGAGCTATTTTTCTTCGCAGTATCACCATTTTCTCAAGGTGTCTAAGGCACTATACATGGTGTTTTATCCCATGATCGTTTAGAAATGCATCATATTCTTTCAATGTACACTCCCCCCCCCCCCCCCCCCCAAATCAACATGGAGGGTGCATCCACAGTTCAACCGGATACCTTTTTAGTGAACACAACTGTTTGAAGCACATAAATACTTCAAACTTAGCCTTAAGTGGATATACCCATGTATACCATAAGTAATCATCGATGAAATTCACAAAGCGCAAACTATGACTAAAGAAGCGAGTGCGCATCCAATCGCAAATATCACTGTGAACAAGCTACAATCTGTAAATAGCCCACAAACTGAATCATTTTTTAAAATCTTAGAATGCTACACTTTTTCCAAAATATGGGCTTCACAAACATGCTTAGATGGTGCCTCCAAAGGGGTGAATGACGCAACCACATCAGATTATTGCAAGCACATCAAACTGGTGAAATTTAGATGCCTAGAACATGTATGCCATAGTTTAGCATCTGAAATAGAATTGGAATTTGTAACTGCATTTGCCAAGTTTACCATACACTTGTCATAATAATTAAGCTAGTACTATGAAATAAGGTGCCCAATGCCACAATAGTATCGCATGAACCAAGATTGTGAATAGTCCATATGTAAGCCACAAACTTTCCAACAAGACCAATCTTGATAATTCAAAAACAAACAATAAATTCTTCTTGATCCTAAGCACAAAAAGTACATTAAAAAGTGTGAAGGAACTGCCGTTAACCATAGTGAGTACAAACTTTCCAACTCCTTGAATTGGATAAGAGGAATTGTTGCAGCAAGTGACAATATTTTGATTGGGCACAATATAAAGAGAAGTGAACAAGTCACGATGAAATGTAATGTGCTTGGTAGCACCATTGTAAAAACACCACACATATGAACCTATAGTTTAGTTCATTCATGCATCATGGAAAAAGGGTTCATAATGACACTTCTTGCTAAAATCCCATTATACATTAACAACACACCCGTTCATGTGTAGATGCATTCCTTCCGTCGTCTCGCACCACATCTCAGATGGATTCCACCGCTCTAGACAAGAGAGAGAGAGAGAGAGAGAGAGAGAGAGAGAGAGAGAGAGAGAGAGATAGATAGATAGAGAGAGAGAGAGAGAGATAGATAGAGAGAGAGAGAGAAGCAATGCAGGGCCTCCCCATGTCTTCTAAAATCCAGCCCTGCCCTTGCCAATTGTGGCTCATGCGCTCCCTCTGAGCTCCACGTGATGCAACATTGAAAATTTGTCTCCTCTTCCTCGCCATTGCAGAACCCTCCTCTTCCTCAGCATCCCAAGACCCTCCTCTCGCTCTCATGCAGGCCATGGTAGGACTCTCTTTGTCCTACAGACAACACTCTCTCTCTCTCTCTCTCTCTCTCTCTCTCTCAAATGAGCTTGGTCATTCCAAGGCAAGGTCCATAGCGCATGTCGGTATCAAATTGGTGCAATGTCTCCTCTAGGTCACCATACTCTTCATAGACGTTCATGCTAGAGGAGGAGATGAGGGCCGCAGGCTGAGATTTGGAGGAACCCAAGGAAGCAGTGGACACGCAGGTCTAATGCATCATAGAATGGACACTATCACGAGGGCTACCCTTCTTCTTTCCGTCGCATGACTACTTTTTTCTCTGCGGATACACAGACAAAAGGCTCTCCATCTCAAAGAAATGAAAGCCTTTTCCTCTCTCTCTCTCTCTCTCTCTCTCTCCACAATTTTGTCTCCCTCTCTCAGTGTGGCCACATTGTGGCGTGTCTCCCTCTCCCCTTTTTGTCATCGCCTTTTGTTGTCACGTGATAGCTCTCTCTCTCTCTCTCTCTCTCTCTCTCTCTCTCTCTCTCTCTCTCTCTCTCTCTCTCTCTCTCGTGCCCTCCCCCTAATTTTTCTCCTTGAAAGCATCGAAGAATCACGCCAGATTCTCCTTAATCCACCTGCTTCCCAAACTTTCCCAAAATTTGAGACACATATTTCCTTTCGAATTTCCCTTTTTCATTCAAATCAACCTGAGCATCTCCTCTGATTCCTATAAAAAGAAATGGAAAAAATATTAGAGGGACATACTGCATCAACAACACCATTTGGAAATTTTGTAATGGATGCATTTTGTAATGTCCCTTAGCCTTTAGCTTAGGACATTGATTATCAGATGAACATTAGCTTTACAATAGTTGCTGCACAACTATTATTTACTCTTTCAGCAGATCTACTTGATGCATTGCTATTATGAGAGGCATTTGTCACAAATGGTTTGCTACCTAAAGAAAATGGTTTGCTACCTAAAGAAGGAACATTGAAAGGAGCAACAATGTTATTGCTACCTCTTCTTTGTGTAGCAACAAAAGCTTGATCAATAGTACGTTGCTTAGCCCTCTCTTTTCTAGGTATAGCCTCTTATACTAGCAAAGTGATCAACCCGTCAAACTTAACTGCATTATCATTGCCATGTGCAACAAGGCCCAAGGTAGAAGAAAAATTTTGGTTCATCTCTAATATATCATCCAAGGCAGCCTACACAAGTGAATGGTTGAGAATGAATTCACCTACATCAATAAGTTTCTCATTGATATCTTTGATTTTAGCAAGAAAAATAGCCATTTCATTAGAAATTGAAGAGAAATTGTATATATTGTATAGTATAAACCCTAGTAGACTATCAAAGGCCTATTATGCAAAAAAGTATAGTGGAAGAAATTATGCACAAAAGGACAAAATTGCATGCACAATACTTGTAGTAGTGGAAACGGAGGCCAAATGAGCTCAGACCAAAGTATCTATCGACATGCTAATGCTTGGCAAGACTCACCAAAATCGAAGAAAGTGAGCAGGGGTATACTAGCGATGTTGACTATGCTGGAGAGGACTCATTAACCTGCTTTGAATCTAATTGTTGGAGTTAGGGTTGCACGAATGCACACACAACTTGGAGATAGTGAGGAATCTCAAAGCACACAAGAGAGAATGTATTACTTGGTGTGTGAATAAAGGATAAGATAGCCCTAGAGAGATGGGTATATATAAAGCACGGGGAAAAACTCCTAGTGAGGGAAAAAAAGTACCCCAGTCGCTCCTCCCCCCTCTTGAGTGAGACTTATATCCCGGCCCTCGTACTTCAAAGTTTAAAAGGAAAATTTATTGGGGAGCTACTCCTAAAGTACGCACCCATCTAAATTTTGAAAAAAAACCCTCTCTTCCACTTATTAGTATGGTAAATTTTCTATGGTTGATCCCCAAGGTTTGAACTCGTATTGGTTAGTATAGCAAAGAAGAGTTTAGAGTGCACAATTTTGGAAGTTCAAGAAATTTTACTTGTGTTTTGTCATGAAACTTAATATTTATCATATTGATTGTTGTATAGAGCTAAATACGAATACAAGGTAATTTAATTACAAGGCTCTCAAAATCAATAAGAAGATTATATTCTATGAGCACATGTAATTCTGGCATGCAACGTCAGTCCTGTTTTGGTATCAAGCTAATGTCAAGCAAATGATGCCTCTAAATGCAAATATAGTAGGGTAAACTTGGTAACGGAGCCAGTTGTGAAATACGTGCCTTTAAAAAGTAGTACACCCCCCATTTTAGAGATCACAATCTAGAATATACTTTGAATCTTACTTATGTGTCGACTTGTGATTTGTTGAAAACCATTTGACCAAATCTGCAAAATCCCCCCAAAATTACGGCTTTTTTTATAATGACCCTTTCATAATGCACCGTACTGTATGTGGTAGGCTTCCACTTAGATGCTCAGTAGGAATCCAAGGACATGGTGGCTCCCCCCTCCGTGGTGTGTGGATATCTTGCAAGAGATGTGGATGGTTTGGATCTTTCTTGGTCTTGGTGTGATGGTTTGATGCCTATTGGAGGGTCTCTGAATGGTTGCTATTTGTGATGGATTGATGCCTATCGGAGAGTCTCATAATGGCTCCTATTTGTGGTTTTCTCGGCTTCTTGGTCGGTGATGTCACGGTGTACATGTTGGGTGGGGTGGCAGCCTTGGTGGAATCCTCATTCAAGTCATACTTCGCTTTGTTTTTGGTTTTTTTACAATATACGAATGTAAAGGTGGCTCCCTATAAAGCCAGTTACTATCTCTCTAGTAGCAAGGTGGCTCTCTTTGTAGCCGATATTGTCCATCGTTCCATGGCTCAGTCTGAACATGGAGGTGATGGCATTCTTTTTGGTAGTGTTGAGTTACCTTAAAACCCTCATTGAGCGGGTTTGACACATGGTTTTCCACAATAGAACTCACTATAAATCAATAAGGTTTCTCAAACCCTAATATCTTGGTATTTTTCTAGCCTGAACAAATAACTAAGCATGGTCACGCGAGGCTTAGTTGTCAATTATAGATAACTAAGCCAACTATGCCCACACAGAGTTACAAAGGGTGGGCATACTTATGCATTTAATGTTGCTTTTTGTGTGTGACCAAGAAAGAGGCTTAGTTATTTGTTCAAATAACTAATAACTAAGCCTCGTGTGACCATAGCATTACCCCCCTCCCATTCGGTGTGTGCACGCACTTCTCTCTTTTCAAAAAGTCTAATCACCCTCTCTCTTACGATTATTTTCCCTCATGTGGGGGACATGTAAAGGCAAAAAGAAAATGCTTTTCTTCTAGCATAGGGATATAGGGCCTCTCATTTTGATGATCAATAAAGAGCACCTATGATGAAGCAAGTTTCCTCGTAATCAATGACATGTGCTTTGCAAAGTCTCCGGCCCCCACATCGATCAAATCTAGTCATGAAAGAGCTTTGCCCACATCATGGCTACTTTATTTATATGAGTATTGCCGGCCGCCTTCGGCGGCCTCTCTCTCTCCTTCTCTCCCCCTCTGAGAGCTCTCTCTCTCTTTCGCTCCCCCACTTTTGGCTTATAGCCTTCATCTCGCAGAACGTGACACGTGTAAAAGGTCACAACCTCCGCCATATTATGTTAGTAGATAATAAAAGCAATTTTAAATTAGAGACATGATTATCAAATTGCTACCTCAATTCATAAATAGTAGATTATGAAAAGCATTTCTTTGTTGTGTTGCATGAAGACAAGTTACAACCTAGGAAATATATAGAGAACTCTCTCTCTCTCTCTCTCTCTCTCTCTCTCACACACACACACATATCCATGGCACTATTCTTTGTAAGGTACCCATCACACGAAAGGGGGTAAGTTGTAGTGATAGACGTGGCATTAATCTGACAAGTTCAGTCACGCACATGTAAAAGCGTGTTTTGTGTGTGTGTTGGGGGGGAGGGGGGAGGGGGGGGGGGTTGTTATATTCGGACTGCTCTTTAAAGAGGTGCAATTAGTGGAGGGAGAAGGGGGTTACTCAAAACAATTAGGGTAAAGGGGTCAATTTAAGGCCACTTAAAACATGGGGGCCAATAGAGGGACATTCAATCTTAAATGATATGAATTATTTAATAGGATTGATAGTTTTCAATGAAATTGATACGAAAAGATAGGTCATATTATGCTCTTGCGATTCCCAATGCCATCCCAATCATAATTCTCATACTTTTTGGATATATTTTTCATTTACTTTGAAGGCGGCCTTCTTTTGGACCCCGGTCCGTTATTGGCCCCTTTACCCTAACTCTTAGTGTGCTAAAGTAGATTGTGGATGCCCAACCTGTGGTGGCCTTGTGGTTTGTGGTGCTGGTCGATTTGGACTTCTTCTGTATGGCTCTGTGTGGTTCATTTTGCCTGTGTGATTGTGATTATGGATGCTCCTTTTTTGGGCCTCTCAGCCCTAGTTTGGCAGGTGATGGAGACTGAGGGCTCCCCCCTTTTTGCAGTATTAGCTGGCTTTTGGTTGGGTCGATCCCGCATGGAGGACATGGTGGTTGGGGTGAGAGGCCACGCACCATGCTGGGATACTCCTTGCAGGTTCCTCTTCTTCCTCTTCGTCATTATGTTTTTCCTTTGGCTATGATTAGCTTATGCTTTGTGTATGGGTTTGGGGGCTCCGTGTAAAACCCCGTGAATGGTTCTGTACTGAAGTCATTTGATGACAATCTCTGTGATGCCCTGGCTCAATTTGAGCAGGGCTGGTCTTGTAAATTTTTTGGTTTATAATTTATCACTCATTGTCCGTGAGTTTTTCCCAAAAAAAACCCATGATTTTCAGATTCATCTACAGTTTATTTTGACTAGTAGGATCGGTCCTCTCTCTCTCTCTCTCTCTCTCTCTCTCTCTCTCTCTCTCTCTCTCTCTCTCTCTCTCTCTCTCTCTCTCTCTCTCTCTCTCCACACAGGCAGTCCCTGTCTCTCTCTTTCTGAGCGCACATCTACAGGCTACACTAAAGCTCGTTCAATCACGTATGGGGGTGGAGGGGTGCGGAATCCCTCCCCCTTTTATAAAAGTATAGATTATACAAACGTTAAGAAGTACAAAATCATGCTTCTTATATTGGTGTCACCAGAATATCCAGCTGCCACCACGGGGTTGCATGCCCTTGGTGGCAGGCAACGAAAAACCAACATACCAAATTGGCAGAGCAAACCGGATTTACCCCCAGATGAGGGATGGGTTGCCACCAAACCCTCATGTAAATTTTTTTATGTACGATGGAGCCGCAAGCGAAGCAAGGCACAGAATGGTACAGGCCCAAACCCTGGGGACATCCCCCAGAATGGTACATGCCCAAACCCTGGGGACATCCCCCACTCCTCTGCAGCGCAAATCCCAGCTTTATAGACACCAATGTTGCCATGTCCAACACCACCAATGATGCTCTAACCCCCCATCCCCTGCCACTCTTGCTCGAAGCCCTCCCTGGCTCATGCATACAGCGCAGAGCTGATAGCGACCGCAGAGCATCCAGGGTTCCATTGCGGTAGAAGTTGGCAATGAAAAAAACAACCTCGATGAATCCAAAAAGCATGGTTTTTATGGTACTTAATATTTGTGTAGAAGAAGGATATGGTTGAAAACAATTTGTGAATGAGAAACATGAAAAAAATAAAGATTTAAGGTTCGTTTGTAGATTCTGCCATGGCCCTCGTCTTGCTTGGCCTGCGAGGGTCCGAAGGTGGAATGCTCACGCGAGTCGTCTGCAGCAGCAGGAGGCAAGTGAGGTCGATGGCATTAGAGGATCGACTCAGTTGGCGTTGCAAGGGGGCGGGGCGGGGTTGGGTCTGCCCCGAGAGGGGGTGCCTGAGTATCCTCTCCTTAATGATCTATACAAGCGGTAGCCCAGCCCCTTACTTTTGGATTTGGGAGTGGCCCTCCCTCCCACTCCCCATTGGGGAGGAAAAGGAGGCCTGATCCTTTTAGTTTCTCTGCGAGCTGGTCATCTTGTGGTGTGGCAAGCTTAGACGACTTTGTGGTAGCATGTGGGGTTCTTCGATGGGGCTTGGCTCCCCAAAACAGTCTGCTGCATCTATCATCTTCAACTTGGGGGTATTGCTGGTAGTTGAAGGCTTGGTCATCCCTTTCGGCTATTTTGGTGAAGGCTCCTTGGCAGTCGATGATGGAGTGCTTGGACTCCCCTCGTTATGTTGCTTACAGTAAGTCTATTTCTCGACTCATGCGTCCTTGGTGCACCTCGGGTCCGATATTCCTAGTGGTGCTGTGTTTGCCTCTTGTGGCTCCATAGAGGATTTTCTTTGGTGACTTTCCTATGTTGAGGGTGGCTCCTTTATTAGCCTTTGTATATTGGATATGGTTTTGTGCTGGATCTTTGTCATTTTGTTTTGACACGGTGGAAGCCCTACCTCGATTTGAGATTTGAGCAAGAGTGTCTCTTGTATATTTTTTTATTTTAATTTACTACTCATTGACAATGAGTGAGTTCTGCAAAACAAAACAAAAATCCACCCCGTGAGTTCACTTGCAACAATTCTTTGATTTCACCCGGCACATAAGCAAAATTTTAGGCATAGGTTCTCACCATATCTTTTAGTTATAGCCTCGAATTTGATGGCGTTTTGGTGAGAACTCGCATATCCATGCACAAAGGCCTTGATTTCTCGATTCACTCTTTGAGTTTCAGAACATTAGGACTTGTTTGGGGTCTTCTTGGGCTCCTTAATCTGCCCCAAACCTAATAACAGTGATTAAGTAGTGGAGCAACAGGAGAAAACCTTGAGGACAAAAATGTTGAGTTTGTCATCCCCTAATTTTTAGGGATGAACCTTGGAGTGAAGGGTTTTTTTTAAATATAAATGAACATGAAAATTGCAAAATCTTCAAAATAAAAGATTTGGACCTATTTTTTATTCTAAATGCTGCTAGCTGGAGTAAATGGGCCACCCTCAAAAAAGTGGGCTCATCATTAATTTGACATTCAAGTACTTTTCCCTTCCTCCACTCACTCCTTCTCTCTACATACCAGATTTGACCCCTCCTCTCTCTAGAAGAAAAAATCTTGGTTTTCACTCTCTCTCCTATTGAAAGAGTATTTTTCTGGCCTCTTCTCTCTCCAATCTACCTTCTCCTTCTCTCCCAAGCCTAGTTCTAAGTTTTGGCTCCTTATTGGCTATGGAGACCTTGTAATACACTCCATTTTCCCCTTCTCGGAGGTCTTCCTCTCATGCTTGTACCCATTCTCCACTCTCATCTTGGGGGCTCACATACATCTTGTAGAGCTTAGTAGCTTCAGCTACCCAAGCTTAGGGTGCAGGGGCCTTCAGTTTGCAAATCTTTAGGGTTAGAAAGCTTCAGCTTAAAATGCTTTAGGCTTTAGGAACCTTCAACTTGCAAAGATTTAGGGGTAAGGGAGCTTCAGCTTGCACAGTGCAAGAAGCTTGGATAGCATGAGTCGTAGATCTCATTCAAGGGTAGACTCGTTTTGCTGCGGCAAAGAGCAAGCCGACAATGGCCATTGGGTAACCACAACCTTTGTGACAAGCATGTGGGTGACAATGCGGCCAAGCACAAAGGAAGCCACAAAGTCTCTTGTCGATTCATAGGACTAAATTCCCATTGTTGGAAGGGCCGTATATTGAAGATGAAGTAGACGGTCTAAGGAAGCAAACAAGTGAAGATACAACGCGTCTACAAAGCTTCTCAACTATAGATCAACTATGCCGATCACAAGCGCTTTCCTGCTAATTGTAAGTAATTCTAGAGTTGCTGATAGCAAACGCTATGCTTTTGCATGAAGGAAACTCTATGGCCATGGTGTTTGGCTTGTGCATATATTTTTCCATCAACATTTATGGAATGAGAGCCTCTAAAGGTGCTCTCCAAAACTTTTAAGGCTCACCACTTTGAGTTCATCTCATTGCTATATTTTGGATGCACTGCATCGGAGCTTGCAGAATGGTCCATCTTCTTCTTTGATGCAGAATATGTAGCCCCAATGACAAGGAACAACTACGGGACCTTGAAAACACTTAGTCCACCAACTCTGATGGATGGTGATTGGACAACTCCTGACAATACCTCTATTGTATTAAGTAGGCGGGGGATTGAAAATGAAATCTTCAATGCAATGAAGTGCACCTACGGGTCACATCATCAATTTTGAAAATGAAGAAGGTTTGTGGGTGCCAGTTGATCTCCTCAAGCACACCTTCAAAGAAGATAGTAGTTTCTACTTCAGATTGGGTAGGGTGATCAAAGGGCTCACCAAGGAACACTACTGAGAGGAAGAGGAGGACAACCTCATAGACATGGGCATGGGGAACATCGGCACGGGATTAATCCGGTGGGACATGGCGGTCGCTGTGATGGTGATGGAGGCAATTGAAAACAGCAAGGGAAAAGGTAAATCAAGTGAACGTAACAGATGTGTTCGAGGATGCTTGTAAAGGAGGCGGAGCCCAAAGAGGAGAAGATGTCTAGCCAAGAAGAGGCTTCGTTGGCCCTACTATGTCTTCAAGGTGAGCCTCCTTTGGAAGAAGTTGACCAAGACCTAGAAGGGGACGATGTCAAAGATGAGATCCCATAGTTGTTCTTGTGCACCTTGCATCCAATAATTATGTGCGATGAGACCTTCATAGAATGCTTTTCAAGGGCATGTCTATTAAAAGAAGTATCTCACTATTTAACAAAGTGCTTAGGATCAACAAAATGTGAAAATGTATCAAGTTTATGCGGGTTTCCTGCTGTAAGGTAGCTTGTGCCATGAGGGTGGTGCTTGAGAAGTATTCACAAGCACTGAAGAACATGGCCAAGAAGACGAGTGAGAATTAAAGGGAAGCTCTTTCTCCTTGATGCAAATTTGTTCTAGTTGTTGCATGCCATGAACGAGCAAACAATAGGAACAATCTGCTTTGAACTACTCTCGGATTGCGCTCAAAGTGATATTTATAGTGGTCACAAGTCTGATAAGATTTTTCCTGAGTCTACCTTAGCACAGGACAAGTTTAATTCCCAAAGGGGAACTAGATGCAATCAAAGAGAAATTTTTCATCACATAAGCGCACAATGCCATGATATGGAAACATGGCATAGGTGTAGGATGTTGTTTCTATATTCCTAGGCCTACCAATACAACTCAAGTTTTAGGCAAGTGAAATATGATCGATAAAATTATCTTCATTCATTCATACAAACACACAAGAGGTACCTCTAAGAGCATTCGATGACATTTGTATTAGAGAACCTCATTCAAAATATTGACAATAATCTAGTTTCTTAACCAAAAGCATTATGTACATAAAGAAACAATCCAAGGGGATTGCTTCAATTATTGGCTCGTGCAAAAATAGAGTGATATATTTAAGAGAGACAATCCATGGGGGTTTTGTTGATATCTTTTTCTTGGAAAAGGAAATATTGATGCATGATTCATGGTTTTGCGTACTCTCACTATTTCCAGCATTTCATACTACACTCTATCAAGGAATTAGATTATTTTCTAGGTACTTTATATGCACTATGTGAAGAGTGCCCTCGTAGCTTCCTATTGGAAATATGGGTGCAAGAATGTAGCCAATGTAGAAAAACTGAAGGAGAAGCTCAAGAACACACACAACATAGGAAGATGTATGAATGAGTGTGCAGATACCAAAATAAAGCTTGACCCTAGAATGTTGTGTGTGTATACAATTTGAGGGAAAAACTTCTTAGATGGGGGGAAAAAGGAACCCCAAGGGGTCCATCTTTCAAAAATACCTATAGCACGTGCATTCAACAGGTATTTTAAAAACCCCTCTACACACACACTTCATATCATGAATTGAAAGACCCCTCTCTCTTCTTTCATAAACCTGTAACCTTTTTGCAATTTTCCATTTTAAACCCCTCTTGTACATGTAATTCTATAACTCTTTGGTATATTAAAAACCCCTCCGGATGAACTCACGTGCTACACTTACATATTTTTTAGTGGACCCCTCGGGAGAGGACCTCAATGGTCCTACGTGTGTTTACAAACATCATTACAATAATATGTTAACAAATCTTCATCGATTGATGTGGTGAATACGAGCTAGCACTCATGTATAGGGAAGTGTGAGACCTTGTGTGATTGCTCCAAACAAGGTGTTAACAAATCTCCATGGGATTGATGTGGTGAATACGAGCTAGCACTCATGTATAGAGAAGTGTGAGACCTTGTGTGATTGCTCCAAATAAGGGAGTAAGCCCAAAGCTTTGCAAAAAGCTTCAAATGTCTCACTAGGTAGAACCTTTGTGAAAATATCAACAAGGTTGCCAAGTATAGGCACATGAGCGAAGCTAGCCTCTCTTGTAGAGAGTCTCTTCCTAACCTAAATATTTTGCACCTTGATGTGCTTTGTGCAAGCATGGAACATTGGGTTCCTTGCAACTATGAAAGCACTCTGAAAATAAGTGAAGGTAGTGATGGCCCAACACCCAAGTCGTTCATAAGGAGTCTGAGCAAAACGCACTTAGTAGTTCTCCCCGTGAAGTTTACCCTATACTAAGCCTCACAACTAGAAGGGGCCACGATGGGACCTCTCTCAACCAAGATATGCATGGGCCACCGAGTATGGAAAAAAAACCTTGTGGAGATTTGTCAAAGTAATCAGCCCAATCCAAGTCTAAAAAATGCATGTAATATGGCAGCAATGATCCCCAGTGGGATCAAACAACCCAAGATGTATAATGGCACTCAAATGGAAAAACAACCATTTCATTGCCTTCTAATATGTAGATTGCATATTGAACATTTAGCCTTGTAATGCATACATACATACATCAGGCAACCAAAAACTTATCCACAGAGTGACATCAAAATAGTCTTCATCATCATGAAGACTAAGCTTCAAATTTGTCTTCATAGGAGCACTAGTAGGCTTGTAGCCTTTGAGATCAAACCTACATAGCAATGTCTCAATGTACTTTGTCTGACACAAAGAAATGCTTCCAGCAACCTACTTAAACTATACACGCAAATAATGATGCAAAAGCCCCAAGTATGACACGTCAAAAGATGCATTCAAATCAGACTTAAAATTTGGAATGTCTCTCATTTGGTTTAATGAGCAACATGTTATCAAGATAGAGCACAATCGACATCTGCACAATTGACATACAAAGTGATTTCAGCTGACTTTTTTTAAAAACCATGTACAACCAAGTAAGCATGTGTCTTTTCATATCAAGCCTGTGTAACTTGCTTAAAATTGTACAAAGCCTTCTTAAGCTTGCACACCTTGTTTTATTGCCCTTTTTGAACAAAACCACAAGGCTACACTATGTCACTTTGTCATGCACAATTCCTTGCTCACTACCCTTTTCCCTATTTAAGGTGTGGAATTTTCCCTTAGCTTTGGTTGATGTCTCCAATTCTTGTACTCACACTTTCAAATATTAAGCACTTGCAATTAAGGGTGATGTCAAAGGGCTGTATTTTGTAGAGAGAGAGAGAGAGAGAGAGAGAGAGACACACACACACACACACACACACACACACACACACACAGAGAGAGAGAGAGAGAGATCCATATTGAGCTTAAGAGTGGACTCCATTGGTGTAGAAACTAGTTTGGAGCTGATTGTGCCAACTTGTCAAGAATGGCATGGAGGTACTTTTGATGAGAGATAAAGTTGTCTCCCTTCTACAACCAAGTGATTCAATTCCAAGGGTGTAATGCAAGCCACCACAAACCTTCATCTCAAACTTTGGAGAGTTTGGATTGAAAATCCTCCACCAAAGTTCCATTGCATCCTATCAAGATAAGATATATATAGAGAATAACAAGAACAATCTCATTGCCTTGGACCTTATAATAAAGAGTGTGACCATCATGACTCATGTAGAATCCTTGAGAGTGGAGATGACCATCAATCCTCCCGTACCAAGCTCTTGGAGCTTGCTTTAGCCCATATAAACTCTTAGCAAGTCTGCATACCATATGCACAACAACATAACCCTACTCAAGAAGTCGATTGAGAAAGGCATTTTTAACATCCATTTTCTTAAGATTCCACTTAAAGATAGAAGATAAATTGACTAACAATATGATAGAATTCATTTTGGCTACATGAGCATATGTTTCACCATAATTCAAACCATATTGTTGAGCAAAACCTTTTAGCTACAAACCATAATTTGTACCTATTAATCTTCTTGTGTAGAGCAGCTATCTCCTTGTCCATAATGTCTTACCATTCTTTCTTGTTACTTGCTGCCTTGAAGGTAGTAAACTCTTCATGTTAAAAATTTGATGCATTACCTCTTTGATATGCTAATTTTTGAGGTAGTCTTCTAGTCCTTGAAGACCTTCTAAGGGTTGCTTGATGCTCCTCATCTTCTTTCTCCAAGTCTTCAATGATCTCCTTTGCATAGAGAAAGTGCTTGTGCCTTGATAGGTGATGGCAAGCTTGCATCAAAGTCCAAGTTTAGGGTTGAATTTAAGGTTGCATTCTTATCGAATATGACATCCCCTGAGACAAATGTCTCCTCATTTAATGGATCATATAAAGTTTGTAAGCTTTTCTCACATCACTATACCCAATAGATACATATTCTTGACTTGTTATCAAGATTCTTGATTTTCTCATTTGGAATATGAGCAAATGCCCAAATTCCCAAATACCATTGGATGGCATACCTTAACACTAGGTTGGTAATGGGACACTTTTATGTCCTGTTAAGTGACCATTTTCCTTCAATTATGTCAAGAGTTCAAAATGAATTTTGAGGTGCTATTTGTCTAGAAATTTGTCTCATTACCTGAAAAAAACTCAATATTTTTTTGGAATATCAATTCCATCTTTAACCTTGTCCTTGCACAACATTTCACAACCTAAACTGTGTGAAAAAACGGGTCTTGTTTTTGGCTTTTTTCAACTTTTTGCAACTATACCACTCTAGAATTCATGTTTGTGAGGTCTATAATGCTAGAGAACTATCTTTAGTAGTCCTCAACATGTCCTGATGCTTCTAGAGAGAAATAAACGTTAAAGTTGTAAGTTATGATCAAATTACAAAAATTGTCAAATCCTGTTTTTTAGCCAATTTTAGCTCTTCTATGATTTTTTTGGTGGCTTTCATGATATCCAAATGCAGTTTTGATTTTCTATGTCGCATATTGTAACATAAAGCTAATATTCCTTGAGTTTTGGGGCACCTAATACCCTCTTTTGCATAGTAGACAACGATGGTTGATTTTTTCAATTATAGAAGAAAATGAAACATTCTAGTATATCAAGTATAGCTTTTTCAATATTGTTAATTTCTTGTGACAACTACATGCATTTTGTAGGTAGTAACCATATCTAGTCATAAGGATCAAATTTGGCTAGATATTGAATAGTTTCTATGGGATTCTACAACTCATAATGTTGAACCCAGTTTTTTCATGTTTGCTGTATTTAACACTTCATCTTTGTCCCCAAGATTCCCCTTGGTAAGAGATGTATTATTCTTTTGACATGCTCCATGGCTCCTTATGAACCTAAAGGACGATAGGGAACTAAGAAAACATGCATATATTATTTGTATTGAGCATGGCTATAGAAACTTTGATGATAGGTTTGCAGAATGGTAAAAATTCAACTTTTTTGTACCTATTTCTTTTGGCAAAACAAAAAATAGTGAGTGAGAAGCAATCATATGTTCTGATTACCAACCCATTGAAGTTAACTAGGGAATTTATCTGAAGTCCTACAAAAATCCCTAATCTTATTTTTATGCAACAAAACGTAAGAAATGACTGTTTTGATGAAAATGTACTGGTCCATAAACTTTGGAGGCTTGGTGTGACCAAAAGATGATAAATTTTACAAGTTTCTTATTTTTTCCATGTGTCGTAGGCCTTGAACTATAACCTCATGAAAGGATTTTACAAAATGAGTGGATCTACTATGGTTTTGGAGGCTTTTTTCAAAACCCTGAAAGGACACTTTTATGTCCTGTTAGGTTACCAACCTAGTGTTAAGCCTGTTGACTTTATGTAGAGCTTCATATGATGTAATTGCCTTGAAGATCTCTATGAAAGACCTATTCGTCAAGAGGTATGTGATGTTGATAGCGCTTTCAACCCAATAGCTATTGCTAATTCTTTTGTCTTTAAGCACGCTACTCCATTTTGTTGAGGAGTATAGTGGCAAGTCAGTTGTCTTTTAATGTCATGCTGGAGGAGATATCAGATGATTTTCTTTGGACAAGAACTCTCCTCCATTGTCTATAATAATAGCTTTGACCTTCTACTTGTCAACTTTTAAATGGTCTTGTGAAAAATCTTGAAAGTTTGAAATAATCTAGCCTTGGTAGTCACAAAGTAAATCTAGGTATACCTAGAGAAATTGTTTATGAAACTTACAATATAAGTGTATCCACCAAATCAGGGAGTGTTGGTTGAGTTATGTATCAGCATGAATCATATCAATTATCCTAAGAAACCTAAACTTGCTTCTTGATGTAAATGTGTGATGTGTGCGTGTGTACACTATAGTAAGGGGATCAAAAGAGACACTATGTGGGGTGGAGCAGAGTGGCAAGAAGGTCCTCGCTCTTTATTCTTTGATGTATATAAGGAATAAGGGTTAGTGCAATCAGTGGGCAGCTAGACACCAAACGTTTGATCTGTGGCAAAGTCACATCCACCTTTAAACCCAACAATCCCCACTCAAAGGTGAATGTGCTGATAAGTGAGTCCTATTAGATAAACTACTAGTATGTAAAAGCAAATAGGCTCATTAGTGCTATTTGCATACAGTGCATCATCAAGACTACTCATCATATATGGAGGTGTCATCATCGACATTTGGATGGCTACCTCCCCCCTCCATCCATAGGTAGAACTATGTGTCCTGGCATCAACTCACCAACCTCTAGCATGAGCATATCAAATAACTCCATGTATATCATCTCTACATGTGTCTCTTGAAAGCAGACCCGCTCTACCTATGTCTACACAAACATTGACAAAATACCTGCCAGGTCTCAATGGAGCAATCCCACTCCACCTCTACCTCTGCAAAGTCCACTGACATGTCTTGCACAGCTACATGCTCTATCTCTTGAGCATAATCGAGTTCACTAGCAAAGGAGACACATCTTGTCTCTCACTCATCACATGCCAACAACAAAATCAATTCTATATTGTCTTGTACCTCGAATACATGCACCAAGCCACTTCAAGATCCCCTTGAAATCACTATTGATTTGCAATGCATCTGGAAATATTTCTCTCTAAGCATTATTTAACACTCACAATCATAACCATGTTCAATTCATTAATCGATGCTTGCGTATACAAAATGTAGCTCTAGCAAAACAATGTACGTTAGCAATGTCCAACCTTTGCTCTAAACCGAGCAAAGTTACTGCATAGACCAGCACCAAGTGATAGTGCATGCAAAACAAGTAGCAAAGACTCAAGATACATCTTCTTCATCTCCATTACTATGCTCTGCTATGCTCTAAAAGTAATGATATGTGAGGAGACTATTTCTTTCTTGTAAGATACATCTTTTTCCTCCTCCCTTCCCTCACTCGCTGCTAGCTCTCTCCACCTTTGAAGTGTTTGAGGTCTTGGGATTGAGGCCGGGGACAAGTTAATGTTTTTGCAAGTTAGCTACGGGCATAATATTGGTGCATAAAGCTTACCATCTTCATGGCATCGACAAGGTCTTAAGGAACACAAAGCATGTATTGTACCAAGTCTCTCTTCAAGAGAGAATCTATAATCCAAAAGCCTTTTGGAGGGGGGACTAGCTCCAAGTAAGTCCGGTCCTCAACTATTGTCAATTTTTCTAATTATCTCTCTCTCTCTCTCTCTCTCTCTCTCTCTCTCTCTCTCTCTCTCTCTCTCTCTTGCAAGTATTGTTGATGCCAAGCTAGCTAGGTATAATGTTTATTCTGCTACCTTCAATCAAGTACTCTCCTTATGTTCGTTAAGAATCCTCTCAAGGAAATGATCTCTTACGAGACCAGGCACCTTTCTGTTATATGTGGTTAACTGCAATTGGGATAGCTGGCTTAATGGTTAATTATGTGTTGTCTGTTTGATTTTATTAATAATGAGTGCATGATGATTTGTAGAGTGGAGTTTTGGGAGTTGAGAAGGAGGCGAAGACAAATAGTAATCCTCTCGATCATTTTATCCTTGCACAATATTTTACACTTTTTATTCAATAAGCTACTATGGCTACTGTAAATAGCTCTAGTGAGAACTCACCCTTAGGGGACATGCAATAAGTGATGTGCTCCACTCAAATACTAAAGTGGACTAGTTGTAAAACACGGGCCTCTAATTTTGGCACCCATAACTCAGTTAATAAATTAAATACCAAACTCCACAAGAAGGGTACCGTGGAGTTTGGGGCTATGATTTTTAGACCTTTCTTGTGTAGATGCTCTCAATTTTCCCTTCCCTCTCTCTTATGCTATGATGTGTTATGTTGTGTACTCCCTAATCAAGTCTACATCTTCTCTTTTACTCTCTTACACTCTTTCATTATCAAGTTTGTTTGTGTGTGTGTGTGTGTGTGTGTGTGTGTGTGTGTGTGTGTGTGTGTGTGTGTGTGTGTGTGTGCACGCTGTTGAGAAATTTGCGGTCTTGCCAGGAAAGCACCGGGCTTATGGCTGTGAGAGTTTGTGAGAGAACTCGACAAAAACTATATGAAGGAGTTAAACCATAGATGCCATGAAGACTAGGGTTTGGAAAGAAGTACAATCAAAGAAGCCCACCCATTCTCTCTTGCACTCACACGCACAAAGAAAGAACACAAAAGAAAATGTCAAAATAACACAAAGATGAAAACATCAAGGCTATGGTCATATCGTATCATGGGTAATATGAAAGGGTTAACAGATGAGTTAATGGCATTCAATCTTGGCTGCCCAAATAGGCTACGAATTGTTCTTTGGAATTGTAGTTTTGTGCTTACCATAATATATATATTTTGTCTAGTGATTGGGATTAATTGTGTGTACAAATCCTCTTGGTTCATAGCAAGATAACTACGCTTACGTCAAAAGAAAAGTTATAGTCTATGAGAGGTAGTATGATGGGATCCGGTGATAGAAGTATTTCATTGAGCCTTTCTGGGCCAAAGAGAAACACTATACGTTGTTGAAAGTGTATTTTACGGCTAATCCATACGTTAATTCTAATAGATCGTACAGAGTGAAAGCGATAGAAATTATCATCATCTGGGTTATTCATCTAGGATAGTATGTGAGAAATGTAGATATGAGAGAAGTGAAGAGATGAGAAGTTTCCCTCCCAAGCCCTATTCTTGCCCGTAAGCAATAAGGATACTGCGGGGAGAGATGTACCTGTAGCAAAGAGAATTTTAAATTTGTAGAGAGGATGAATTACTAAGAGTGAAAGAGATAGATTTGGTTAAAGAGATGAGATTAGATATATATATATATATATGTTGGATTAGAGATGAAAATGAAAACGACAAGAAATCAAGAAAACATCAATGTAGAACACATCTTACTTGAAACCCTTCGGCACCATTATTGATGGGAGAGAGAAGAAGGGTAGAGAATTTCACTTTGATTGATACACCAAGTGTAAGACCTTCTTTGATTAGAGTTGATCTTCCAAGGTTAGCTTGTTGCAAGAATGGCTAGTCTCCCTCTAGGAGAAAGTGTAGGCTTGGGCTTATGTTAATGGCTAAGTACAATTAAGCATTACTACTCACTCCCTCAAGAATTCCTCTCATCAATGGCTTGAATGCTTGAGTTCCTTCCAAGGAAGAAGAGGTCCCCTTTTATAGGTGAAGGGAACCCACAAGGGTTTACACAAGAAGAGAGGAGCCAGTGTGAACAGGAATTGGAAAAGTTGGAAATGAGCTGTCCCTGCATGATGTGGGCAGACTGGGGTCCAGTATTTTGATCATATCTCCTCAACCGTAGCTCCAAATAAAAAAGTAAAAATATGGGCAAAAACTTCAGCTTATTAGCTACGATTTTCATTTTAAAATCATTTTCCAATTCGGATTGGAACCTTGTGTAAAAAATTCATCAAAATAGGGTCCATTTTTGGCAGCAAAAGTCTTCCCGTGGTCCCCTTAGCCTAGACTTTCATTTAATTCCAAAGGACACCTCATGCCATATGAAAGCATGACATTGCTCCTTGACAAAGTTTTGTAATCATGCTTGCAATAATGCATTAAAATAAGTGTATCTTTGAAATCATGCCACCTAGTGTCCCACTAAGATTTGATTCTCTCCTAGTAGCTATTTAAAAAGAAATATAAGAAAAATATGAAAAATACATAGAATATATATAGATTGGAAATTACCCTAGATATAAGATCTAGCTAGGGTGTGAGATGATAATGAGATAGTAGAAATAAAGAATCAATGCTTTTTGCCCCAAGTTAAAGAGGCGGAGCTATTGATGCTTTTCCCATAGTATTTTCTGATGGTAAAGTAAGAATAGGTTACCCTTGAGAAAAATAATAGGATGAGATAAAAGGCTCATTATTATACTTAAATATGCATATGTACATTATAGGAAAGATAATTATGTATCTAAAAAATTACAAGATAACTCTTGTAGCATGCGTTCCCACTATGTACGTGTCACAACACGACAGCGCGCACTGTCATAGTCTAGATATGTGTGTGTACTTGGATTTGGGAGAGAAGGTGACATCTTCATGGTGAATTCTTTGAAGAATTGTTGAATTGTCCAAGCAACTGGTCTCCCCAACTTTCAATATTGGTATCAGAGCCTCAGCTTCAAGAAAATTGGCAATCAAAATTCAAAAATTCAAGGAGCAAATTGCAAATTAACAATATCAAGTCCACAAATTAAAGCTAATCGATGATTAATCGACAAATTAATTTTGATTATTGACATCAAGATCCAAGATTTTGAAGGAGTGATGATTGAGAGCTCGCCATCGGAGTGCTTTGAAGGAATCTTAAAAGATCGAAATCCGGTATATATAAAATAGTATCAAGAAGTAGCAGATCCAGAAGCAGTTGCAAAATTGTTGAATATCGATTTAGTGGGAATTAATAAGATATTTCCTTTACAAGTGTTCAACGCTTTGCTAAAGGGGAAATTGACGTTTGAGAGGGTGTCGGTAGGCAATTGAATGAGCAAGGAGTGCCACTTGGAAGATTCGATTTCACCACTGGACGGCCTTTAATCACACAAGAAGATTTTTGTGTTGGGAATAAATATGGAGCCCGATTTACCCCTTGTAATTTTTTGTATTAAAAATGCACATTTGTAAGGTCCCCGTTATAAGGAGAAGTCATCATGCGTGAAGAAGAATCACTCATCGAAAACCAAAACTTTCACGATCGTCGGAATATTCCTTTTTGTCAAAATATTATGGCCAGACGGCGGCCGAAAAGTGGTCAGAAAATGACGAGTCGGTTGGCCGATAGTCAATGGCCAGTGGCTGATGGTCGAAAGTCAATGGTTGGTGGGTGGTGGCCGATTTCAAGATGGACTTGTCTTCTCAAGGGCTGCCACACATGGGCGCATTGGAGAGCCCAAGTTGAAAGTCAATGGCCGGTGGGCGGTGGCCAAATTCAATGGCCGGTGGTCGATTTCAAAATGGACTTGTCTTCTCAAGTGGAGAGTCTAAGTCGAACTTGTCAAATACAAGGGCGGCTACACACGGCTACCTCTCATGAGAGAGGGTAGCCCTTTTGGCCTATAAAAGGAGGCCTCTTCTACACACAAAATCATATTGTGGGGCATTGTGAAGTTGATGTGAGGTGGTGAGAGTGAAGCAAGACGGGAGCTCCAAAAGGGTATAATCCCTTTGTAGTCTACTTTTGTTTTGAAGTACTAAAGCCATTTAGTGGCTACTTTCCCGTGGATGTAGCCCACATTGGGTGAACCACGTATATCGTGTGTGTTTTCTCTCTCTCTCTCTCTACTCTATAATCTCTCACGTGTGAAAATTATCTCTCTCCATTAAGTAAACTACTCAATTATCTACTTAGCTACATCATATTTTCTAACAACTGGTATCAGAGCAAGGTTTGCTTGTAGCTAAAGTATCTCAAGGAAAGGATTCCTTGAATTGAGTGGGAGTAATGGCAGCAGAAGGGAAGCTCAAGATCGATAAGTTCAACAGGAAGAACTGCCAACACTGGAAGATGCAGATTGAAGATTATCTCTACCAGAAGGACCTTTATTTTCCACTAGGCAGTCTTGCAAAGAATCCCGCAATAATGGCAGATTGAAGCATGGATTTTCCTTGATCAAAAGACATTAGGAACAATCCCGCTAAGCTTGGCGTCAATGATGGCCTTCAACATTTTGAAGATGAAGGCAACGGAGGACTTGATGAAGTCACTTGACGGCCTCTACAAGAAACCATCGACATGCAATAAGGTATTTCTCATGAAGCACTTGTTCAATCTAAAGATGGCAGAGAATGGTTAGTTGTAGAACACCTAAATGACTTTAACACCAACATAATTCAACTTCGATCGGTGAAAATCAGTTTTGATGATGAAGTCCGAGCTCTCCTTATACTATCGTCTCTATCGGATAGTTGGGACAACCTTGTGATGACTGTAAGTAATTCTATCTCTAGCACAAATACTCTTAAGTTTGATGATGTTGTGGGTGTTCTTCTAAGCGAGGAAATGCAAACGAGAAGCAAAGGAAAATCATCAAGTGTTGCAATGTCAGTGGAAACAAGAGGAAGGCCTAAGGAGAGGTTCAAAAATCAAAAGGGTCGTGATTGCTCAAGGCGGAGCAAGTCACACACAAATTCAGTTCTTGAATGTTGAAACTGCGGCAAGAAGTGCCACGTCAAGAAGGATTGTTGGTCCAAGAAGAAGGAATTGGAGTCTCAAGACAAACAGACAACATTGGAACTCTAATTCTCTCATTAGGCAATGTGTCTAATTCTTGGATAGTAGATTTTGGGGCTTCATTCCATCCGGCAGCACACAAGCAACATTTCCAAGATTACACCAAATGTAATTTTGGATATGTATACTTGGGAGATGATGAAGCTTGTGAAATTGTTAGCAAAGGTACAGTTTGTGTCAAAACTACTAACATAAATGAATGGAAGCTTAAAGATGTTAGGCATGTTTCTTCTCTTCGCAAAAAAATGCTCTCTACAAGACAGTTGGATGATAAAGGTCACAACATTGCATTGAGAAACAAATGGTGAAGATCTCAAAGGGATCTTTGGTGGTTGCCAAGGGGTAAAAGCTCGGTACACTTTACTTGTGTATTGTCAGCACTTTACTCGTGTACTGTCAACACACAATCTTCAACTTGTGCAATATCTAAGAAGTTGACAATGCGGTGTGGCACTATCGGCTTAGGCATATGAGTGCCAAAGGAATGCAACCTTCAATCAAAGAATATTCTACCAAGTTTGAAAAAAGTGGACTTAGAGTTTTGTGAAGATGGTGTTTATGGTAAGCAAAAGAGGGTAAAATATTTCTAAAAGCAAACAATGAAAGAAAAAATTAAAAACTTGAATTGGTTCATTCTGATGTTTGGGGTCTTGCAAGTACACTATCCCTTGGTGGCTCATTGTACTATGTAACATTCATAGATGATGCAACTAGAAAAACATGTGTTTATGTCCTGAAGAATAAATCCGATGTGTTTTACGCATTTCAAAGGTGGAAAGCCTTTGTGGAGAATGAAGTAGGTACCAAGGTAAAATGCCTCAGATCCGACAATGGAGGAAAATATTGCAGCCAAGATTTTGAAATCTTTTGTGCTAGCAATGGCATTCGGAGGCAAAAGACACAAAGACACCTCAACAAAATGGAATTTCCGAAAGGATGAATAGAACAATCATGGAGCGAGCATGAAGCATGCGGCTAAATACAAGCTTACCGCTTGAGCTTTGAACGGCAGCAGTAAGCACATTTATGTATTTCATCAACCAATCACCCTCAACGGCATTGGATGGGGAAGTTCCAGAGGAGGCATGGACAAGTAAACCGGTGAACTATTCATTTGTCAAAGTGTTTAGATGTGAGGCTTTCATGCAGACAGATAGAAGCCTAAGATCAAAGCTAGATGCAAAGTCCAAAAAGTGTTTCTTCACTGGCTATGGAAAAGGTGACTTTGGGTATCGCCTATGGAATCCTAAAGATGGTAAAATATTTAGAAGTAGGGATGTAATTTTCAATGAACAAAATATGTACAAAGATTACTTGGAAAGAAAACAAACAAAAGAAACAGGTGATGAGTACATGGAGCTTGAGGATAGTGAAGACTCAAGGAGTGCAAATGGTGACAACGTACAACAACGTCAACCAAATGAGGCGCCTTAACCTATTCCCCAAAGATCTACAAGAGCAATTAGACCTCCAGAAAGGTTTATTCTTTCCCTTCAACCATCTCTTGATCTCAGATTTTGGAAAGCCAATTTCATACAAGGAAGCTATACAACACGAATCCAAAGAAGAACGGATAAAGAGCATGCAAGTGGAGATGGACTCATTACATTGCAACCAAACATGGGAGTTGGTTGAGCTGCCTAAAGGTAAGCGGGCACTTTAGAACAAATGGGTGTACAAGCTGAAAGAAGAAGAAGGTGGGAAGAAAAGGTACAATTCTAGGCTTGCGGTAAAAGGGTTTTCTCAAAAGAAAGGTATTGACTTCAAATATTTTCTCTTGTTGTAAAAATGAACTCAATTAGGCTTGTCTTAAGCCTTGTGGTTGCTCATGATTTAAATCTCGAGAAAATGGATGTAAATATGGCATTCTCTCATGGTGACTTAGAGGAGGAAATTTACATGCTTCAACCAAAGGGGTATGAAGTAAGGGGTAATGAGAAAATGATTTGCAGATTAAAGAAGAGCTTGTATGGTTTAAAGCAATCATCAAAACAATGGTACTTGAAGTTCGATCGATGGATGTTTACTCATGGATTCAGAAGGTGCAATTCAGATCATTGCGTCTACACGAAGAATTTGGAAAATGGGAAGTTCATCATCCTAATGTTGTATGTTGATGGCATGCTGATTGCAAATGCTAACATGCAGGACATCAAAGACCTAAAAGAGGAGTTGTCTAAATCTTTTTCAATGAAATATTTAGGTGCTGCAAAGAGGATATTTGGTATGAAGATATCAAGGGATAGGACGAAGAAGACAATAAATCTATCTCAAAAGGATTACATCAAGAAGGTACTAGAAAGGTTTGCAATGCAAAATGCAAAAACCGTTTCTACACCTTTGGCTGGTCACTTTAAACTAACGAAGGATATGTGTCCAAAGACACAAGAGGAGATAGCCTATATGTTTAAAGTTCCATATGCTACATCGGTAGGTTATCTTATGTATGCTATGGTTTGGACAAGGCCAGACATTGTATATGCAATGGGAGCTGTAAGTAGGTTCATGGACAACCCACATAAAGAGCGTTGGCAAGCTGTGAAGTGGATACTTAGGTATCTGAAAGGGACAACAACAAATGCTTTTTATTTTGGAGGAACCATTATTTTTCTTCAAGGGTATGTTGATGCAGATATGGTAAGTGACAAAGATACTTGAAGGAGTACTAATAGCTATGTCTTCATGGTTGGAGGCACAGCAGTAAGCTGGGCTTCAAAGCTGCAGAAAGTGGTGTCACTTTCTACCACAGAAGCAGAGTATGTAGCATTGACAAAGGCAAGAAAACAGATTTTGTGGCTTCACAGATTCTTGGAAGAGCTTGGATTCAAACAAGACAATTGTGTCTTGTACATTGATAGCAAAAGTGCTATCCATTTTGCAGAGAACACGGCCTTTCATTCAAGGACAAAGCACATTGTTGTGAGATATCACTTCATACGCACACTTTTGGAAGAGGGACAACCAAAGCTAGGAAAGGTGCATACAAGTGAAAATCATGTAGACATATTTACAAAGGTGGTCAACAAGCAGAAGTTGAGCTTTTTCTCATCTTTAATTGGCATTCAAGGATAAGAATCCTAGATGGAAAGCAGTCACATGTTTGGTGTAGAGATCAGTCTCCAAGTGGGAGATTGTTAAGTATAAAGCCTGATTTACCCTTTGTAAATTTTTTTATTAACAACGTACATTTGTAAGGCCCCCATTATGAGGAGAAGCCATCGTGCGTAAAGAAGAATCACTCACTGAAAACTAAAACTTTCATGGTCACGGAATATTCCTTTTCGTCGGAATATTATGGCAAGACTACAATCGAAAAGTGGTCAAAAAACGGCCGGTCTGGTCGGTGGTCGAAATTCAATGGCGGGTGGGCGGTGGTCGAATTCAATGGCCGCTGGCCGATTTCAAGATGGACTTTTCTTCTCAAGGACGGCCACACATGGGCGCATTGGAGAGTCCAAGTTGGACTTGTCAACACAAGGGTGGCTACACACGGCTGCCTTTGATGAGAGAGGATAGCCCTTTTGGCCTAAAACGAGGCCTCTTCTACACACAAAATGGGATTGTGAAGCATTGTGACGTATTGTGAAGTTGATGTGAGGTGGTGAGAGTGAAGCAAGGCGGAGCTCCAAAAGGGTATAATCCCTTTGTAATCTACTTCTTGTTTTGAAGTACTAAAGCCATTGAGTGGCTGCTTTCCTGTGGACGTAGCCCACATTGGGTGAACCACGTATATTGTGTGTTCTCTCTCTCTCTCTCTCTCTCTCTCTCTCTCTCTCTCTCTCTCTCTCTCTCTCTCTCTCTCTCTCTCTCTCTCTCTCTCTCTCTCTCTCTTCTATAATCTCTCATGCATGAAAAGTATCTCTCTCCATTAAGTAAACTACTCAATTTTCTACTTAGTAACGTCATATTTCCTAACATGGAAGCTGCAAAACTTTGAATCCGAAGCACTAAACATATAACACAAAGGAGGTCCGACAAAATAAAATTAGATTATTGTGGGAATCCTCCCTTGTGGACCAGCATCATCATTGTTGATTGCAGCTATCATGTGCAAGCCCTGCATCAAAAGGGGCACCCTAGTTCGTTGGTCACTTTCCCCTCCTTCTTCACGAGCCAAAAATGGCTACAGAGGCCGCCATCAACTCTGTTTTGCCGCGTGATGTATCTGCCAGAGAGCTCCCCATTGACCTCTCACTTTCACACCTTTTCTAACCATAAAGGTGTGGTTTTTAACATTAAACTTTGGCCGGCCGCTCAATGAGCACCAAGGCCATCCCTTACAAGAGCCTATTCACCCCTTCACTCAACCCCTTGGTTGGCCGTGGACACAAATCTTGAAAGGATGACCCACATATCTCCTTGTGCAACAATCCCAAATCTTTCATCTTAAAAGTAGCATTCAAACCAGCTTGAAATTCAGCAATATGTCTCTCATTTGGTCTAGTGATCAGCAAATCATCCATGTAGAGAACCACAATGAGAAATACATCACCCTCACGCTTTACATACAATGTGCTTGTTGTTGGACTGTTACGAAAGCCTCATTTGACCAAATGATTGTCAGCCTTCTCATACCAACACGAGAAGATTGTTCAACCCATACAAAGCTTTGTTACATTTTCACACTTTATCCTCTTGTCCTTTCTTGACAAAACAGTGAGGCTGCGTTACATAAACTTCCTCAAATATGTCACCATTCAAGAAATCAATAACAATGTCTGATTGATGTACATCCCAACCAAAATGAGCTGCCAATGCGCATAGAAAATGCAAAGTAGTCATACAAAAAATGGGAGAAAAGGTCTCTTTATAATCTATCCCTTTTTGTTGTGCATAACCCTTTGCAACAAGTCGAGCCTTATAGCGATCAATCTCACCATCCAGCTTGCATTTCAACTTGTAAACCCACTTTGTTACTAATGGCCTTTTTTGCCAGGAGGCAAATCACATAAAGTCCATGTGTCATTTTCTATAAGTGCATCATATTCTGATTGCATGGCAGCCATCCAAATTTTTGACTTCTGTGCTTCATCAAAAGACAGAGGTTCCTCAACATCATGTAAGCTAGACACAACCAAAGCATAACAATATAATGCATAAGATGCATGGTGAGAGCCTAAACGAGTGCGACTAGACAAAGGTGCATCCAATTTACTATCACGCAATGTATGCACCAACCATTTTGGCATACCTCTAGCCTGCTCATTTTCAACCCTTTCCTCATCAAGTACATCATGTACATCTGCATCAGTAATAGGCTGATCTGAACATTTTAAGAAACCCCCATAGGTTGTACATTTGCCTCATTGGAATTTACATTTGAACTTTCACCATTGAAAAGAGGCAACAAAGTGTCATAAATGTCTTGTGCGCTTATATTATTGTCTCTAGTACATGACAACAAGGGCTGAATAGAATCTTCCACAAACACATCCCGTGAAAACAAAATATGTTTTGTTTGTGGATGATACAACCATTAACCTTTTCTTTCAGCACTATAAACAACAAATATACATTCGACAGTCTTATCATTCAATTTTTTGTGATGTGTTTGTGGCACCAAAGCATATGCAAAACTGCCAAAAACACGCATGTGCTCAATAGAAGGCTTTCTATCATGCCCTACTTCATATGGAGTCATAGAAAGCAAAGCTTTTGTACGACACCTATTAAGTACATAAGTGGCACACATGATGGCGTCAAGCCAAACGAATGTGGCAAAGCTTGACTTTTGACCGTAATCATGCCATTTTTATACATGACCTGTTTTTCCTCTCAGCAACACCATTTTGTTGAGGCGTATAAGGCATTGTACATTGGTGTTTTATCCCACGACTAGCCAAAAAAAGCATTAGATTCATGAGACGTATACTCCCCCCCCCCCCCCCCCCCCCCCCCCCCCCCCCTTGATCGGAATGGAGGATGCCCATAGTATATTTTGAGACATTTTCAGCCATAGCAGATTGTTTGAAGCACATAAATACTTCGGCCTTTGCATTAAGCGGAAATACCTAGGCATGCCCGGAGAAATTATCAATGAAAGCCACAAAGTAAAGGTAATTGCCCAAGGACGGAGTTTGCATGGGTCCACAAACATCATTATGCACAAGATGCAACCTGCATGTGGCCCTAACCGAGCCATCCTTTGGAAACTTCAAACGCTGCATCTTACCCAAAATACAGCCTTCACAAACATGTTTGACATGTGCTTCAAGAGGCGGCAAAGAAGCAACTATATCATATTTTTTACAAACACAGCAAACTGGCAAAATTCAAATGTCCAGAACATGCATGCCAAAGTTTTGCATTTGAAATGGCCTTAGAATCCACCACTACATTTGGAAAATTCTACCCAAACTTGTCATACAAAGTGAGCTTATACATCCCACGGCATAAAATGCTCGATGCAACATTTCATCACCAAAACTGAGATCATGTATAGTACATTTGTCATCCACAAATTTGACTACAAGACCACGTCTAGTCAGTGCAGATATAGAAAAAAGATTCTTCTTGATCCCAGATACATAAATTGCATCAACAAGTGTGAAAGAACTACTATTTGCAGCAATAAGCACAATCTTTCCAACTCCCTGAACCGGATAAGAGGCATTGTTGGCACAAGTAACTAAATTTCCCATGAGGGACAGACTCAAGAGAGGTGAAAAAATTACAATGTCAGGTAATGTGCTCTGTAGCACCACTGTCAAAATACCACACATGTGAATCTGTAGCAATTGGCATGCATGCATCATGGATAACACGATTATAAGTGCACTCTACACTAAATGCCCATTCTGCATCAATGTCAGCATCACAATCTCTTTTCACAGAAGACTCAACTATAGCAACATTTGTAGTGGAACCAGCATTAGTAGTGGAACCAACCTCTTTCTTGTTAGCCTCTTAGGCCTTGAAATTATGACACTTCTTGATCAAGTGATGATTAGCTTTACAATAATGGAAACGCGTCTTCTTTTTGCCCTTATCACCAAAATTCCCAGACGGGTTGCTGCTAACAAAAGCATTAGGAACAAGTGATTCTCCACTCACAGAAGAACCATGAGAAGTGGTTGCATTATTGTTACCACCTTTTCTTTGAGCAGCAATAAAGGCATGTTCAATTGCACGCTATCTAGTTCTTTTCTTTTTTGGAAAGTGACTCTTGCAACAGCAATGTGCATAATGCATCAAAATTGACAAATTTAGGATTTCCTTGGGTCATAAGTCTCCAAGTACTAGAAAAAGCCTAGTAAGAACTGTGAAAGGCATCAAGAACAGTCCGCACAAGGGAATTGTCTAAAATGACTTCACCTGCAGAAATAAGTTGCTCATTGATATCCTTGACACCAACAAGGAAAGTGTCCATTACATCTTCCTCATGCATAATCTTTGACTCCAGCTCTTTACATAGCAATGCAGTTTTTGCCTTATTGCGACTTGGATAAAGACAGGCCAGAATATCCCAAGCCTGTTTTGCATATTTGGTTGAATGAATGTGCGGAGTAATAGTGCCCTTCACAGACAACGCAATCAATGCATGAGCCTACCCATCTTTTATATCCCAACGAGCTTGTTCTGTTGTAGGCAAAACAACTCTAACAGCAGCAATCCTTGCAGCAAGACCAGCAACATCCTCAACATCGCCTGTATCAATAGAACTAGGACGTACATCAATGCCCTGCACAATGTTCCACACATCCTTTGACACAAGAACATTTTGCATCATATAAGTCCACATAGGGTAATTGTCCCCATCCAATTTTTCCTCAGCAACAGCAAACATCTTAAACACATTTGTGTTGTTGTCACCCACGGTAAATGTTGCACCTGATGTGAAAACTACCCGAAAAGAGGAGAAGGAAAGTGGGAAGCACAAACCATAGAAGACTGTAAGAGACCTGTTATGCAAAAAATGGCACGGACAAAATTTTGCACAAAATGACGAAATAACCTGTGTAGTACTGCCTGTCGTGGAAACGGAGGCCGAAATGAGCCAAAATCAGAAATTTGAGCAGACTAAACTCTTCAACATTCCAAAATTTTTGTCGACCTATGCACGCTCACCAAAGCTCACAAAAATCAAAGAAAGTGAGCAGGCCTGTGCTGAAGCTGCTAGCGACTAAGCCCGAGAGGATGCAACCTGCTCTAATACCAAATGTTGGAATTAGGGTTGTAACACACAACTTGGAGAAGATGAAGGAAGCTCAAGCCACACACCAAAGAGCATATTACTTAGCGTGTAATGGAAAGATAAGTTAGCCCTAGAGTGATGGGTGTATATACAATGCACGGGGGGAAAAACCTCCTAGTGAGGGAAAAAATACCCGAACGGTCCTAAGTGTGTTTACACACATCATTACCACATGTATATGGTAGCATCTCTCTCTTTGGCAAGTATTTTTCATGCCATGCTAACTAGGGATAATGCTTATTTTGCTACCTTCAATCAAGTGCTCTCCTTATGTTCATTAAGAATCCTCTCAAGGAAATGCTCACTACTATTGCTTTATTTCAGCTACAATCAATGTTATAAGCCACATTCCCTTACAGTTACAATCTGGCACACAAATCTCTATGATGCCAAAGATGTACCTATGATCGTAAACGTCATCCAAGAGACAAGCTCGCTCATGGGAAATCCGCTCCAAAAAGGTCTATTGGACCCGTATGTGTTGGATGTGTGTTGCTAGAGGTGGGAATCGAGTCATTGTCAAGGAGACTAAGTCAAAGCCAATTTTCTCCGAATGCGGGCTAGAGGAGATTTGATGCTGCTCTCTCTTGATTTGTCTCCTGTTGTGTCGAGGCTGGGATGTCCTAGCTCTCCGATGCTGAGAGCTAATGTTGGTGATGCTTGCAAGATAATGGCACCGATGCTAGTGTTGAAAATTGCCAATGTCGCATTCTAAGAGAGAAGGTTGTCAACTTTGAGGGAGGAGTATCTGTCAACAAATGAACGAGAAAAAAAACTCTATGTGGCAAGAAATCCCCTGACACACTCTCCTCTCTCCTATGTAGAGCCGTGAGAGAAGCAAGAAATCTCTCTCTCTCTCTCTTTCTCTCTCTCTCTCTCTCTCTCTCTCTCTCTCTCTCTCTCTCTCTCTCTCTCTCTCTCTCTCTCTCTCTCTCTCTCTCTCTCTCTCTCTCTCTCTCTCTCTCTCTCTCTCTCTCTCTTTGTATTGCTTCCAAACTGTGTGTGTGTGTGTGTGTGTGTGTGTGTGTGTGTGTGTGTGTGTGTGTGTGTGTGTGTGTGTGTGTGTGTGTGTGTGTGTGTGTGTGTGTGTGTGTGTGTGTGTGTGTGTGTGTGTGTGTGTGACACACAGTACTCAAGGGCCAACCCCCTTCTTCTCCTCTTTCTTGCAGTGCTATAGAATCTTTCAACGTTTTCTAATTTTTTAAAGCTACTTCAAAGCTTCATTTTTTTCTTGTTTAACACTGCCTGTTTTTACACAAAATCCAACACAGCCAATTTTTGTGTTAATTAGCTGCTCTTTTTTTGTTTTGACTACTACTACCAATAGCAGTTATTCCTCTCTCACTAGCTCTTCCCCAAAGCTCACAGCTCTGCTCAATTCTCTAGTGCTTGCTTGCTTCAGTGCTACTTGGCGAAAATCTCTATTTTTTTTAGGATATTCAAAATATGTGTTGCCTTACATATTTGCAAATTCCTTGTGCTGCCTTCTACTTCTCATAGCTGCTGTAAGACTTCAAGCCTTGCTGGCCACCCAATTTCGCACTACTCAATGTGCTTTGCAATGGTTGTCCAATTCTTACAGAGATCCAAGGTATCCCTCATGCACAAGGGAAAAAACCTCCTAGTGAGGGAAAAAATACATCGACAATCCTAAGTGTTCACACACATCACTACCACATGTATATGGTAACATCTCTCTCTTTTGCAAGTATTTTTCATGCCATGCTAACTAGGGATAATGCTTATTCTGCTACCTTCAATCAAGTGCTCTCCTTATGTTCATTAAGAATCCTCTCAAGGAAATGCTCACTACTATTGCTTTATTTCCACTACAATCAATGTTATTAGCCATATTCCCTTACAGTTACAATCTGGTGCACAAATCTCTATGATGCCAAAGATGTACCTATTATCATAAACGTCATCCAAGAGCCAAGCTCGTTCATGGGAAATCCGCTCCAAAAAGGTCTGTTGGACCCGTATGTGTTGGATGTGTGTTGCTAGAGGTGGGAATCGAGTCATTGTCAAGGAGACTAAGTCGAAGCCAATTTGCTCCGAATGCGGGCTAGAAGAGATTTGATGCTGCTCTCTCTTGATTTGTCTCCTGTTGTGTAGAGGCTGGGATGTCCTAGCTCTCCAATGCTGAGAGCTAAAGCTGGTAATGCTTGGAAGATAATGGCACCAATGCGACTGCTGAAAATTGCCAATGTCACATTCTAAGAGAGGAGGTTGTCAATTTTGAGGGAGGAGTATCTGTCAACAAATGAACGAGAAACAAAATCCCTCTCTGTGGCAAGAAATCCACTGTCACACTCTCCTCTCTCCTATGTAGATCCGTGAGAGAAGCAAGAAATCTCTCTCTCTCTCTCTCTCTCTCTCTCTCTCTCTCTCTCTCTCTCTCTCTCTCTCTCTCTCTCTCTCTCTCTCCTCTTTGTATTGCTTCCAAACTATGTGTGTGTGTGTGTGTGTGTGTGTGTGTGTGTGTGACACACACTACTCAAGGGCCATCATCCCCTTCTTCTCCTCTTTCTTGCAATGCTATAGAATCTTTCAACGTTTTCTAATTTTTTAACGCTACTTCAAAGCTTCATTGTTTTCTTGTTTAACACTGCCCGTTTTACACAAAATCCAACACATTCGATTTTTGTGTTAATTAGCTGCTCTTTTTTTGTTTTGACTACTACTACCAATAGTAGTTATTCCTCTCTCACTAGCTCTTCCCCAAAGCTCACAGCTCTGCCCAATTCTCTAGTGCTTGCTTGCTTCAGTGCTACTTGGCGAAGATCTCTATTTTTTTTAGGATATTCAAAATCTGTGTTGCCTTACATATTTGAGAATTCCTTGCGTTGCCTTCTACTTCTCATAGCTACTCTAAGACTTCAAGCCTTGCTGGCCACCCAATTTTGCACTACTCAATGTGCTTTGCAATGGTTGCCCAATTCTTACAAAGATCCAAGGTATCCCTCAAGATTGCTTCTTGAGTACAAGATGAGGACAATGTTGAGGACCCAACTCACCACCTCTTTAACAAACCAAACACTAGATTTGCTCACGATCTGAGCCAATCTCTCAACCACAACTACACCAAGTCACCTTTGATTTAATGTCATCAAGATCCAATCACCAAGCTCTGATTGCCAAGTTCGGATACAAATTGTAAGGGGGCCAATGCGGATGCTAGTGTGCGTGCATGTGTGCGAGGAAGGGAGGAAGTAGCAAAGAGTAGTGTGTGGGTAGATCAAGCCTCAAATGAGGATCTTTTAATTAGTTTGTATATGTACAACTACTACCAATAAGTGTGGGTAGTGGGCGGTCGGATAACAGATGTCCAGGCTCGGGCAAAGTGAAAGGTTATGGTGGGTAGAGTTGTGTAGCATTCATTGCTAATACATGTGATTAGAAAGAGATTAATTAAGAGGTTACGTTAATGCACAATAGATTAGAATGTAGACACACACAACTTGATTTTTCAACTTATGAAAATGATTGCAATGCTCATTATATAGGCATAGAATGCAGCAATGCTTACACCTATCCGAAGGTCACTTGACTCTTTATGAAAGGCCAACATGCCTCTTGCCCCTTGACCCTTATACTTGGCTCTATACATGACTATTGGGACATCACATGTCAACACATGGGCTATCACATGACTCTACACACATGGCATCCTACATGGCAGTCAACACATGGGCTATCACATGACTCTACATAGCCCATGTCAACACATGTGCTATCACATGACTCTAGGCACATGGCATCCTACATGGAGGTCTACGTGGATAAGGTGAGCTCTTGTGGTGCAACAAACCCTGCAGCTCAACAAGCCTCCCTTGTGGGTTTTGTTGCATTGATTACACACACTCCTCTAGGCACATGGCATCCTACATGGAGGTCTATGTGGATAAGGTGAGCTCTTGTGGTGCAACAAACCCCGCAGCTCAACAAGCCTCCCTTGTGGGTTTTGTTGCATTGATTACACACACTCCTCCCCTCAAAACACACTAGGGGGTAGGTACACAATTTTGTCTCCCCTTGTTGACACATAGGGTGTAGGCACACAAACCTCCCCTGGAACAAAGTAGGGTATGGAACACAAAATCCCCCCAAACACAAGGTGGGACACACAAATCCTCCCCTACAACACAAATAAGGGAAGTACAAATGATAGTGCTTCACAAATTCACAGTGTGATGGCAAGCATTTCTCCGTGTACATGTGTTGTTTTTCTTCATCATTGTTGTTCTCTTGGTTTTTTCTTGTTGTTGTTGTTGTTGTTGTTGTTGTTGTTGTTGTTGTTGTTGTTGTTGTTGTTGTTGTCGTTGTTGTTGTTGTTGATGATGATGATGCCATGTTGTTCTTGTTTTCTTTCATTCTTGTTGGTTTTCTCCTTTGTGTCACGCTTGTTGCACTTATTGTTGTTGCTAGCCTTGCTGATCAAAGTGTGTAGCTCATTACATATAGGGGTAGTGGATGTCATAGTGGGTATGGAATACATGGCAAAAATATCCTTTGAGGAAGGTCTTACCGTAAAAATGGTAGTGTCTTATCCACTTACTAGGGTGGCATAATTTCTTATCAAAGAGGTTAATAAATTTGCATGCCATGATTATGGCTTGATGTGAGAGTAAGCTTTGATAATCATGTTTCTAAGAAGGTTCCACTACCAAATTGTCAAAATAAAAGGGCTCTTCACACATACATAGAATGTGGTGTTTTGTATGATAATACATCAATGTATCTCCAAAAAGTCTCGTGCATTCTTGCACAAAATCAAAAAATGCCATGCACTGTGGGAATGTTCCCTTAATAGATTGACACCTAAAAAGACCTTTGCCAACAAAACTCAAAACAACATATGTTGCGAATTTTGTGAGTTTTGATGTTTCTAAGTTATGTGTTGACTCCTTGTGTAGATGAAGTAGCACGGGCGAGTCACTTGGCAGCAAAAATGTGTCCACATTTGATGGCGGGGCCTTGATGGACTGTAAAAATGTGGGGGATGATGGTGTGCACAAATTATGATAGTAAGGAGCATTCAGACAGTAGGACAAAGGTGGGAATATTGGTGGTTTGACGAGTTCAAGGTTTTGGCTCAGCAACAACGAGCTTGCAAGGCTATCAGGTGAGCTCCCATGAAATTGGAAAGCATGTGGAGGCCAATCAAGTTCGTTAGCAAGGTCATGGTCGCTTTATGTTTTGTGGCTAGGGTTTGGGGTGCTGCATGTGCATAGTAGTAGGGCAGATGAAGGCACATAAAAGCAACCCACATCAATAGACATGGCAAGTGTTGCCGACGAGGTATCTGGTGATCCAATGATGACAGCGGGCTTGGGCCAGCGGGCTTGGGCCAGCAAGTTGGAAACAACTGGACACAATCCAACGGGTTATGGGGAAAATATATGGTGCTTGAGAAGTTCTTATTGTAGCAGAACTGAGATTTCATGAGAAGTGGGGTAGGCTTGTTGATGGAAACAATAGACAAAGCCACATGAAGGGGAACTTGGGTATCTTGGCTCGGGGCAAGTAGGTGTGGTGTTCACAAAAGTGGGGCTAGAGACAGTCCAAAACGAGGGATGGCACACGAGATAGGATGGTAGTAGAGGTTTTCTGAGGCAATAGGTAATGGGTCAAGTGCTAAAAGCCAACATAGAACTTTGACTCTTAGTGCAAGCCTTCACGTGAAAAGTATCCTTTCTTTAGCTTTAGACCTTTAGGCTCCAAAGAAACACTTATTAATCTTGCCTTCAAGAAAAGGATAAGGCAATGAATTTTGGCATAAACTCCATACACCTTTTTAAAAATCTCCACACGCACCCACACACACCTACACACACACACACACACACACCTAGATATGGACTTTTTTTAAAAAAAGATCCTTCTTCACACACACACACACACCTAATGATGGCCACACAAACACAATGATACCATGTGAAAGGTTATGGTGGGTAGAGTAGTGTAGCATTCAATGCTAACACATGTGATTAGAGAGATTTTAATCAAGAGGTTAACTCAATGCACAATAGATTAGAATTTAGACACACACAACTTGATTATTCAACTTATGAAAATGATTACAATGCTCATTATATAGGCATAGCATGTAATGCTTACACCTATCCAAAGGTCACTTGACTCTTCATGAAAGGGCAACATGCCTCTTTACCCTTGACCCTTCTACTTGGCTCTACACATGACTCTTGGGACATCATATGTCAACACATGGGCTATCGCATGACTCTACACACATGGCATCCTACATGATGGTCTACATGGATAGGGTGAGTTCTTGCGGTGCAACAAACCCTGCACCTCAACACAAAAGCACGTCGCCTTTACCCCAACACTGATAGCAGGGAATCATAATCTATGAAATGTTGCTCAACCTTAGCTTGAAGCTAAGAGAGATGCATGCATGCGAGAAGCGAGAAGACGACAACCAAATCTCTGATACCACTTGGGAGTGTGCAATGCATTTGTGTGTGGTGCAAGGATGGAAAGAGGAGAGACACTTGTGGGGTGGACCAGAGTGGCAAGAAGGCCCTCACTCCTTATTCTTCTATGTATATAAAGAACAAGGGTTAGTGCAATCACTGGGCAATGGACATTGGACATTTGACTGGGGGCAAAGGCACATCCACCTTTAACCCGAATGCTTGAAAACTTGCTTCTAGCATGCTTCCCAAGATAGTATGCTTTACACACTTTCCCAATCCTTTGTAAGGTTGGAGTGCCAACAAACATGCCTTGGTTATTCAACATACACATGCTATTAAAGCTGAAATGTCCATACCTCTTATGCCAGATCTCTAAGGGTATAAGAGGGGTTGACTTACCACTATCAAAAAACTCAAAATGGTGAGGGTGCTCTTGCCATTTTGAAGGGCTTTCCTTGTTTTTCCTTTTTGTTATCACCATGTAGTCATTCTCTGGATCTCTAATGAGACATGGTTGACCTTGAACCTTCATATTGAGACCCTTCTTTATCATAGCTCTAGCCAAATCTAGGCTCTTGGTAAGGGATGGTACCACGAGAATGTTGCCAAGGGTCTGCTTAATTCTTGTGCTCAATTGAATGGGTATGTCACCTTTCCTTGCAAGAACATTTGGAGTACTCTCTATTGTTTATATAGTACCATTGTGAGTAGCATCCAAGTCAGAGAAATACTCAACATCAAGGTCATATGGGAACTTGCATGACTATCAATCCACCATGGGTCCTCCTTGATCTCGTGACTATGGGTTGCAATCTCCTCCAAGGATAGGAGTGAGGAATTTCCTTGGAAGCAATATGAACTTCCTCCTCCATCTTCTCCATCCAAGGATAGGGGTGAGGAATTGCCTTGGAAGTAATATGAACTTCCTTCTCCATCTTCTCCATCCAAGGATAGGAGTGAGGAATTGCCTTGGAAGTAATGTGAAAGTCCTCCTCCATCTTCTCCATCCATGTAATTTGTTGACTTGCCTTTCCAATTAGCTTGATTGCTCTTGCAATCCTTAACAAGATGTCCATAGTTGAGCATTCATAGCATTGCATAGAGTAGTAGTTTCTTCTACCTATTCCTCTTCCTCTACCTCTTGAGTAAGGGCTTGCTCTACCAAAAGAATATGGGTTACCTCCATAAGGTTTCTAATCTTGATTGTTGATGGGCTGATTCCTTCCTCCTTGCCTTTGTGTTTTGGCTCTTCCTTTTCCTCTTGTTGTGAATAGAGCTCTATCATTGGGTAGTTGGAGATGTTGAACTTCCTCCATCATGTATGGTCCTCATGGCTACTTATCTTTGGTCTTCATCTCTTACTTTTTTCTCCATCTCTTCAAGTGACAGCTTCCTTTTCCTCTTGTTGTAGACATAGTTCTGCCATTGGTAGTTGGAGATGTTGAACTTGCTCCATCATGTACGGTCCTCATGGCTGCTTATCTTCGGTCTTCATCTCTTAATATTTTCTCCATCGAGAGAGAGAGAGAGAGAGAGAGAGAGAGAGAGAGAAGAGAGAGATTCAACAAAGATATTGGATGGTTGAAATTCATTGATGCTTGCTTTCCCCTTCCTTAATCTTATTAAAAGAATAAGGGTCCTAGGAGACACGTTCCTAGGATACTTAAAAATCTCAAATCTCAAGCTTAGTACAAGCCTAAATCACATCTTCAGCTCAAAATTTATGCCCTCAACTTCGAGCTCCTGTCGTGCTTCCAAAAGTGCATCAAACTCGCACATTGCACAAAAACAAAAAATCTCAAATTTTTTGCATACAGTCAATCTGAGTTGAAGTTGTAGAATGTCAAAATGGAAGGACATTGCGAGCAATTTTTTTAGATTTGCAATCTACAAGGAGAAAAATTAATTTGAAAATAGTGTTGTTGAGTACACAATTTTTAGGGTGTCCACTATCTTTCACATTCTTTTTTGAGCTTCCTTAAGAGAATACATCACTCTTAGTTGAGATCACAACTCCCACTGCAAAAGAAATGTCTTGCCTTGTAGCTACCATGGCATACATGATAAAGGTAACGGCATTATGGCAAAAACGTAAATGAGCCGTTCATGATGTGATTAAAGAGTTAATTACAAGTGAGATTTGAGAGAGAATTTTGACACTAGTACAATTGGAAAATCATGCTATCAAACTAATATGCAAAGATAAATACAATCTAGCTAATGATGGTAGTGAGTGAGTGGATACAAAGTGTGTAACTTGGCTTCTTATATAGACTAGAGGGAGAGAATATGATTACCTAACCAGTGATGTCAAATGTGTAGGCTTCCAAAGTAGAGGGTGTTCTCACTTGTGGTGGTGCGGACATATCACACACCCCAACAAGCCTCCTCGTGAGTGATGTACTAGCACCCATATAGTACAAAGTTGTCTTCCCGAGAGAATTGTCAACTGGGTGTAAGACCATAGTCAAGACCATAGTCAGAACATCCTCCCTAGAGAATTGTCAACCGGGTGTAGGATCGAACTGTGCACCTCCCCTAGAGATTTGTAGGCAACTAGATGGTAGGTCAAATACAAATGGGGCTTCTCCAATGTCGGAGATTAAAGTGAAGTCCTACTTCAAATTTTTCAAAGTATGTTGTCTCAGGTTTTGCTGCCGATGCTGGCTACAAAATTGTCATTGTTGTTGATGCTCCTTCCCTTCAAGTGTGCCATCAAAATGATCGTGGATGCCGATGTAGGCATGGCATACAAAATAGATTTTTGTGCAAATGTGTGTAAGGATGGTCTTACCCGATGTCGGGCAGTGTGTGATCCTTTTACAAAAGTTTCTCTTTTGAAGCCAATTATGCTTTGTGTCCAATGCAAAAGTGAATGCAAGTGTTTTATGCAAGGTGCATGGATATGCTTGTGCAAGGTTTGTAGTCCTTTGGATAATCTTGTGATCAGATGACTCATACATCTAGGTAGAGTGAAAAAACTCTGCTCAAATATATGTCTTGGACCTTCTCAGGTAATTTTGGGTGATTTAATGAAAACATGCATATTTTTTGAAAGCAAGCTCTGCAAAGATTTCTCTCTTCGCTCCTTGGCAGAGGTCTCTGTGAGAACATGGGTTTATACCCTAATAGCACTAGTACCAAGATACACCACATAAAGGGGCTCTTGAGATAGCGGTTCATGGGAATTGGGGTCATGAAGTCCAAGCATGGGGCGGCAAGTTGTGGGAAAAGCACCTTTGTAAGCGTGGACCCAAAAGCTTGTTAAGCTTGGCTTACCGTACGGTGTGAGATCCACAAGTCAGCCGAGAACAGCAATGGACAATATGTCCCGGTCGGTGCACATTGTAGGCATGCAGAGGGGCATTGGACAGCCACTCCGCACTTGTAGGATGCAGACGGTTGACTGAGGTCCGTTTGGACCCTAAAACCTTTTACAATGTACTTGAGCACTATGCTTCAAATCCGCCAGGCACCTTTGTGTGTGTGTGCACCCCCTTTTTTGGGGGTTCACCCTCCTAAGATTAGGAGGTTCCCACCTCTTGCCTTGACAATGAAGCTCCACAAAAAGGGTAAGTGGGTTTTTAAAAATAGAGTGATATCTCTAAATGCTCAAAACTCCACACACAAACACACACACGTGTTGCAAATATATTGTGAGTTTAAAGGAACTAATTAAGAAGTGCAAAGCTAGTGAAAATGATGCAAATAAACCAACAAGCAATGCAGAATGAATTTAACTCTCCCTCTCACTAATCACCATGGGCAGTGAAGCATGCTCATATCCCAAATGCTGATTAGGGCGTGGATTTATTTAGTAATGCAAGAGATAGTGCAATCAATTATGCTACTAATCAATGATGTAATCGCGGAGTTAATTAGGCCTAGGTGTAAACCATCGGCTATGATACCACATGAAAGGTAATGGCATTATGGAGGAAGCATAAACGAGCCATTCATGATGTGATTGGAGAGTCAATTACAAGAGAAATTAGAGAGAAAATTTGACACTAATACAATTGGAAAATTATGATAACAAACTATAAGATAAATACAAAGTAGCTAATGATGGCAGTGAGTGAGTGGATACAAAGTGTGTAACTTGGCTTCTTATATAGGCTAGAGGGAGAGCATCTGATGACCTAATCAGTGATGTCAAATGTGTAGGCTTCCAAAGTAGACGATGTTCTCACTTGTGGTGGTGCGGACGTATCACACACCCCAACACATGAGACTGCCTGTAGCTAAAGAATATGACACGTTTGCCATTTTTTCTCTCTTAGCATCTAACTTGGGAGAATCTTCCTTGCTTTGTTTTAAATATGATGATAGTGGGGTACTCATTGCGTTACCCCCTTGCATATTTAAACATTGCAAGATGTTATGGATATAAGATTCTTGCATACGAGCGAGAAGATTTCATCAAAATCAACTCCCTTCTGTTGCTTAACCCCTTTGCAACCAATCTAGCATTATACTTAGGCTTAAGATGCTTAGATGTAAACTTCTTCTTGTAACCCCATTTGCAAGGTAAGGCCTGCTTGCATTCTTGCAATTCAACTAAGTCCCATGTCTCATTATTGACAATTGAGTCATACACTACTTTTATGGCTTGCTCCCAAGTGACCTTGTCATCCATCTACATGGCTTCTTTGTAACAAGATGGCTCATGGAAATAGGTCCGCATGGCATAGTCCAACCCTACTTGAAATCGCTCAAGTGGATGCGATGATCTACTAAATCATTACAATGGCTAATTATTGTTCTTTGCCTTGTCTATTGGAGTGCTGCTAGTGGAAGGTGCATCATTAGTCTTCTGAGTTGACACTGAATTTGATAGTCTTCTCATGCAATTTCGACTTGTTTAAGATAACATGTGAAATACAAATGATTTTACGAGATTACAGGTGCCAAAGACAATATCCCATTTCTCCATGTGCACCATAACCATGTAAAATAGACTTGTGTGACTTCGGGTGTAGCTTCTCTTTTAAAGCTTATTTGGAGCATGTCCATATTCCTCACATCCAAAGACATGCAATGATCATAGTATGACTTCTCCTTCTAACACATAAAGAGGTGAAAGTGCTAATATTTGGTCAAGCAAGCCCCCCCCCCCACACACACACACACACCACACCCTAGCTTGGACACTCACATGAGTGATTGGAAAAAATAAGCCATTTCACGAGTTGTTAGGCTATTGCAAGAGGCTTTACACAAGAGCTCTCGACCCGTAATCAGATTCAAACAAAACTAGACATGCTGCAAGTTGCAAGCTTAGTTGAAAAAGAACAACTTCGGGCATCAGCCTTGACTGCAAAGGAGCAATTCATGGTGCAAATAACAGAATTAAGGAAGTAACTTGTAGAGTAGAAGGTGAAGCTTGAGAATGATAAAGAAAGCATTGATCGATTTGTAGAAAATTACATGGGTCAGAGACAATGAAAGCGTAGGGCTATGGGGCTCCTTGTTAAACTTGGAGGTGCTCATAAGAGACATGTGCACCAAACAAGGTAGTTGCAGGTTGTAAGAGTGTAATTTGTTAGAAATATTTAGTAATTGACTCCTTTTCTATTTTCTTTTTGTATAGAATGTGTGGAAGCAATTCTAGTTTGGAACAATATCGAGGAGTCAGTCAAGGCATCCATACTTTGACACGTGCTTGATGAGAAAGACATTCTGAATATGATCTTTGATCATCTCGCACGTGCTACGTTGGGACAATCCCTTAAGAATCTGCTACTACTGAAGGAGTTAAAAAATTCCCCCTCGCGACATGCTTATAGTGTGCGACTTAGTCGAGATCAGTGGTGATAAGGGGTACAAAGCATTCTATACATGCATAACATGGCATCTACGTGGCAAGGGAATGGCTGGATCAATGTTACCAACCCCATACAACATGGCTATGGCAAGATGTTTGATGGATTTTCCGCGACGGACGTCAGCACAGCGAGAACTCACCTAACATGTAATGTCAGCCAAGGACGAAGCTCGACCCGCAGGCGCGTGGAAGCAAGCATAAGATGTCAACCTACACTCGACCGACTCCTAACCAATTCCTACAAAGGTCTCTACCAATTTTCTAAGTCACAGCCTTCAAGAGTGCAAGAGAGGAAACTTCCTACAACGCTTTCTAGAGCCGAACACCCATCAAACAATCTCGAAACACCATAGAACTTGAAGGAGACCCTACTAATACCAATAGGTCACTCTCCCTAAGGTCTAGGAACCAAAATCCCGACCCAAAACAGCCGGTGCAGAAACACGTAGGATGTCTGGCCGAAATCTGCAGGTCTTCGTTTCCGAAATCTAAAGTGCCTAATGTGTAGTTCTACTCAATGTGAACGCGTGGATATGCTACAATGCAAAATCGGACAACGTATGCTCACCCAAACAACCCATGAAGCTCGTAGAAGGAGCTCACAAAGCTGAAAAGTACACGCGCAATGTTGGTATCGGCGCGTAGCTCTTGTCGGGGGCAACACGCTGCACTTCTCCGCACTCGATTCCGACCACCGGAGCACACATAGCATCAAGATGAAGCTCACACTCTCTCTCTCTCTCTCTCATACACAGTTCACTCACTCACAGACTTCAAAACTGTTTTAAAATGACAAAAGGTTTTTCATTAAGGTCAAAAAGTGGTATATATACCTTACAATGTCTCAAACCCTAAAGTTCCAAAATCAACCATCTACTCAAAATAACTATGAAAACTGAGATACAATCTAGAAACTTCTGTAAGTCCCAATAATTACAAGGTGAAAATTCGGGTTTTCCTTAATGAATGAATAATTACAAAAATAATAGTCCTCCGAGTAGTTAGATGTCGTGGGGTGTGTCCAGCTTCTAACACTTCCCCCCTCCTTGCTCATGTCGTCCCCGACATGGCCTTGATCTGCTGCTTCATCTGATCGTTTCCCGCATCTTTAGCAGTGATTCATACCTGGCATGTAGGTTCAGCATTGTTGGGCCAAAGATATCTGTATTCATGGTGAAGAACCCTGTATAGAATGCTTCTTCAAAATCCTGGAGGTTATAGGATGGTAGAAACATGATTCTTTGATACAGCGCATGTATCACCTCCTTGGAAGGTTGACCTAACAGATCATAAGCACATATGTATGTATCTTGGAACAAGAATATGCTGTCGGTCACCTGGCCTGGCTTGAAGGTCTCGAACACTGCTAAGATGGTTCTGCAAATCTTCCTCATCATAATGCATGTAAGGTCAGGTGAGCCAGTGAACAAATTTATGGTGCCCGTTAGGGTTTTCACCATGTATTGGACACTTATTCTCTCACCTGCCTTTACGCCTGGCAGCTTTGGGTAGTTCAGCCAAGTGGGTTGGCTTCTTTGCAAAATTTGTTGTGCCTTCCACATCCTAACCCTTGGTAGGGGACAGAAGCTGAGATTGTCTCTGATATCTTTAGGTGCCTCTACCAAGTGGATTAGGTATTGTGGGTACTTTGTAAGCCAATCCTTCCTCCACTTTCGCTGAGAATCTACTATAAGCTTAACTCCATCTGGCTTCGAGGTGTCTGCATTGTAGAGAGGTACCGTTGGCTCTTCTCTGATCCGCTTGTTTATTGTAGCTGCCTCATATTTCAGCCATGGATATGGGAGAGAGGGTTGAAGCCACTCGCGCCTGAGAGTGTTGGCATCGATCTTCTGGATTGTCATAGATTTGAAGACTCTCTGCTCCCATTCCAAGGCTTCCTTCGTGCTTTCTCTTAGCTTTTCCTCTATTGCCTTACGCAATTTTTCCTCCTCTTCTTGTGTTAGATCCTGTGGCTCTTGAGAGGATCCTGCTATGCTTTCCTCTTGCATGTGTGTGTCCACAGGATCTGCCACATTTTCGAGGTCGATGCCCTCATTGGCGGCTGGCCCTAAGCTTTCTGCTTCTCCTTCTTGCTGGCCTTTCAACTCCTCAATTTGTCTGAGGAGTGTTTGCTTTTCCGCTTCACTTCTCCGCCCATATTCACGAGGAGGTCATTAAGTTCAGCATTTACTATTTCCGCCTCCTCGAGATTTTTCTTTATGTTTTCCACTTCTTCTTGCAGGGATTTTTGGCCCTCCTCCATTCTTGTTTGCATTACGATAGAACCTTCAGCCATCATTAACCTCTGCTTTTTCTCGAGAGTCAGCTCCTTCTGAAGTTCCTGCATTTGCTCTTCATATAGTTGACTCTCGAAAATGATTTGACGCTCGTAGCTCTGACTCTAGCAGGTGATGCTCGCAGCCTCTAGATGGTTTGATCTTTGAATTTTAGTTGGTCCTTGAGCTCAAGGACCTCATCCACGCTTGTTTCTTGTTCTATCTCTGCTTTTTCTTTGGCATTTCTCATGGCCTCTACTTCTTTCGATTCTTCGGCCAGCTGTAGTGTCAGATTATCCCTTTCTCTTTCGGCATCTCGCAATGACTTGCTGAGCTGCAGACACTCTTCTTCAGCTACTTGTATTCTTTTTGTTGCTGCCTCATTTGCTTCTTCCATTGCTTGGCAGTTTTAGAGCTCTTGCCAAGCTGGCCTGCAGGTCATCTTCTCTCTCTTTTTGCCTTTGGCTTTGTGTTTGCAGAGAATCTACTTCCTTTTTGATATGTTCTTCAGTGGCCTTGAGATTTGTCATTTCTTTCTCTAAAGCCATGGATTGTGCTCGCAATCCAGCTTGCTTTGTCATCACCACGTCCCAGTCATTGGAGGGTGGGTGCAGGTCTACCGTGTCGGTAGCAATTTCTTTTAGCTCCACTATCCGGATGCCTTGCATCTGTTCTTTATGCTCTGTCCTCGCCAAGTCGAATGTGCCTGTGGCGGCTTCTTCCTTTGTATAGCCTGCAGCAGCTAGCAGGTCCAAAAATGCATAATAGGACTCATCTAATCCTTTTTGCTGAGATTCAGGCTTGGCCTCTTCTTTTGGCTCAGGTTCTTGCCTTTGCTCTTGCTCCTCTGCTTGCCTTTCGTCTTTTTGTCCTCAGCTGCATTATCTTCTTGTGGAGGGCTGCTGGGAGGTGGTGAGGGCGGTGGAGATGGCTGTGGGCTGGGTTTAGGGCTATCTGGTAAAGCTGTCGGTTTGCCCTTTAAGTCTCTGTCTGCTTTTGTTTTTCTTTCTCTTTCTTGGCTTTCTTGTTCATCTAGCAGTGTCTGCCTTATCTACTCCACTTCCTCCTCGGTGAAAGGGACAGGGGGAATGTTTTCTGCTGCAGCATCAAGAATCTCGAAATTCTTGATATAATCTTCAAAACGGTCCCTTTGCACTCTTCTGGATGATCCGGACATAGACTCGAGAGATGGCTTCCATAGTTCGTTTAAATCACCCTTGAGGGCTCTTTCTGCTCAGAAACTCTCCATCAACCTCTCGAGTCTTGCCGCTTTCTGAGACGTGGTTTCTTTGGCCGGCACTTGAGCAAACTCTTTCTTTCCTTTTTTCTGCTCGGGTTGCTCCTCTTCAACTAGCTCTAGCCCTCTTTTCAACCTCGTAGCCACCCTTGGTGCCCTTTGCGGCTCATCTTCCTTGTCTTCTTTTACTCTTAGTTAATCATTCTGAGATGGGGGGTCAGGCCACCTTCCTTTAGCGTGTAGTGCCCCATAAACCACCTTGGTGATCAGCTCTCCTAGCACTATGTATGTTGGCTTTTTGTTGCCCATCTTTACTAAGATGTCATGTATGTATGACGCATAGTTGATTATCTTTGGGGTGCCTTTTATCATTGCCCAAGTGAACGTCGTGGCGATTGCACCTGGCGACATCCTGTACTTCTGTGGCCTCTTAGTGCACATGTGGAAGTACTGGTTGTACACCTTGCTCATAATTGCCACCTTTGGGTTGGCAATGTCTTCAAAGGTGTAATTTGTCTTTTTCTCTTTGTACACTTTGACTTCATCCCTTCTTTTTGTCACACTGTCTCCCTCATTGGAGAGGTCTAGTGCATGGGCTACCACCCGCTCCGTGATTATGATCTCTGTATCTGGTCTGCCTTGTAAATCTGTTACCTTGGCCCCTCCATCCTCTTTGATGCTTGTTACAAACTCCCAGACTCTTTTGATGTCCACCCCCACCGGTATTGCTTTGAAGTAGTTGTGGAGGTCAATTTTCTCCAAGTAGACGGCCATTTTGCTTCATACAAATTCATTGAGCTCTCTCGGCAGCATTGGTAGCTCTATGACATTGCCTTCATTGTCCTTGAACACTCCCTGGTAGATTTTTAGGTCACTGGACTCTAACAAATCCTCTTGTATCCAGGTGCTGGTGGGCTTTAGTGTTCCCTCTGGAATGACAAAGGGTTCCACTTCGTCCAGATAATCCTTGATGGTCATTCTTTTCTTTTTTGCCAGTGACTTCGAGACCGCCATAGATCCTGTTGCACTCAGTAGTCCGAAGTTAGCGTTTTTTTCCATATTAGCTGCGAAACTGAGTTTTACTTATCCAAATGACTTGAAAATTGAAAATAAAGCTTTAAAAGGAACTTGTGAAGCTGTGCATGTGCTCACTTTGCAAATCTGGCCAAAAATTTCCATCTAGACATCCTACGCGTAGGATGTCTTTTTCATCAGAATTGGTTCATACTTGACATGCAGGTAGTGTAAGGCTCATGGAACATGGCTATATGCTTGGATTTGAATTTGGATATCAAAAAGTGGATTTTTGGGGCTTATTAAGGCTTTAGGTCACAATTTGGGTAGAATGTCCATCATAGGTAGCAATTGATGTCCAAATGGGTTAAAAATTGGTATATGGGCTCTATGCACCATGGTATTGGCTCCCATGATGTCATTCTTTGCACAGAAGGCTAAATTTATGCTGAAGACATCCTGCGCGTAGGATGTCTTTTTCATCAGAATGACATGAAACTTGTTATGTGGGTTGTCCTTGACCTATGGAACATGGCCATGTTCTTGGATTTGAATTTGGACAAGATTTGATGCTTGTAAGGCTCTGTGAGGTGTTTTTGGGCTCAAAAAGTGTATCTTGAAGGTGTTGGGGGTCAAAAGTGATTAGAATGGCTTCAAACTTGACATATGGGCTCTTGATGATGAGGTAATTGGATCTGGAATGATAAAACATCCCTTGCATGCCAAAAAGGTCAATTAGACATCCTACGCGTAGGATGTCTATTTCATCATTTTTTCTCCCTGACCACACAGATTGTTTGCTGATGAGTTGGTGAATGTGTTGTGCAAGTTTCATGGGATTTGGACAAGATTTGGTAGGTCTTTGGCCCATTATTTCCTCTATGCCGTAACTTTGCGTTTTTCCATGCATATGAGGTCAAACTTGGTCCAAATGTGATGAAACTTGGTGTATGGCTTGTAAAGGTCATTCAGAACATGTGCATGATAAAATATGTTGAAGTCTGTGCCAAAAAGTGCCCTTGAGACATCCTACGCGTAGGATGTCTCCTGGTGATTTTTTCAGTGCTAGTGCTCCCAGTGCTTGCCCTTTGCTCCCCTAAGTCCCTTTCGAGCCTAATTTCAACAAAAAAGTCAAATGGATAAGAGTATAACTCCCTGTGTGGACTTCAGAGCCTCCGAGACGTTTTCTAACTTTTGGAGTGCTTTTTGGCGATGAAATTTCTCGATGTTGATCTTCATAGCTTCCCGATCCCTTGGGGATCCTTGCCATATGGTTTCCGACGACTTTGGCTTCACTGGAGCTCCATTTTGGCAATTTGTCACTCTAGAAGCACCCGTGGTTGCGTTTACATAACTTTGATGATTTGTGGTGGTCTACCACCATAAGATTTGGTTGTTGATGGTTTAGGAAAGCCGCTCGTGAAGTTTGGTGGCAAACGGACTTGCGGTTTGGCCGCAAGTGCAATTTGACGCTTTGTGTGTCTGATGCCGTTTCTGAAGTTTAGTACCGCTTCGGGTCACTTTTTGGTCATGCGGGTCATATAGACTTGTCGAGCATGTCGAGATGCTCCTACCCATGAATTTTGATAGCATTTGGTCGTCGTTTCGCCGATTTCCCATTTGGTGGCCTCTTGCGGGTTTCTGGGAATTAGGGTTTTTCTCGATGATTTCCTACTGCTTTTGAACATCCAAGACTGGTCTCTTAGACTAGGGTAAGGTGCCGATGAAGTCCTGTTGCTTTCGGGTTAGCCGTTAGGCCGCCGTCTCTACTTGTAGGTCTCTACCGCTCGCTTTGTGTGTGACCCCTACGCTAGTTTTCGCGACATAATGACAAACATGCGCGAAAAACTCAAGGTGGTGAGCCTACCTCTCATGTCTGGAGCTCATCGGGTAGTCGTGCGCACCGTAGAAGCTGCTGGAAGGACGATCCGCTCTAGGTGGAAGAAGCTCTCTCCACAAAGTCAATAGTGAGAATGAGCTAAAAATGGGGTGAAAATTTCTTATAATGGAGGTCCCCGAACCACTTTTCGTGAAATTTGACATGTGCTCCTATCTTCTTGCGAGATGCGGTTAAGGCTCAAAAATTTCTTGATTTGGACTCCATTTGCTCTGTTTACCAGAAATTTGGCATTTCGGTCAAAACCTGGTCAAAACACGCTTTCCGCTCCAGTCTCATAATTGCACCCCCACTGTACCATAGGTTGTCCTATAGTCACTGATCATCACCATTTTTTTTTTTTCATTACGACTATTTTTCACCTGCTTTTTGTATTTTTGAAGTTTTTCTGCCGAAAATTAGCAAAATTAAAAGAAAAATAGCAAATCAAACCCAGAAAATCCCCAAAAATCATAATAAATCACAAACATCACCACAACACATTATGTACACTCACATGCAATTTTTATGGCCGGATTTCTCCGTTTTACCAATATTTCTTGAAAAATGGCTATTTCTACTTATATACACACACCTAGGGGCTTGATTTGGCGTTTGGCCCCATATACCTGTAGATTCATGCTGTATAAAGGCATATGTACTTGGGTTACTCCAGAAAATTTCGCAATCAAACAACAACCCTTAAAATAGTTGAAAATCATGCCCTTTTTTGTTGTTTCTGTCATTGGTTCCGCATTTGAGAGTGCCTCTAGAATGTCTCCCCCCCTCCTAGCCGGAGTCCTCCTGAACGACAAGGTTTCGCTTCGGAGTATGTGTTGTGCATAGGTTAAAAAAGTTGTGCTAATGCCTGGACGATTAATGTGGCCCTACTTTATGCATACTCTGTCAATGCATGGAAAAATTAATGTTGTGCAAGAGAAGGGAATAAGCAAGATGCTTATTGGCATTCACCGTCGAGGTTTCCTGCTTTCTTTGCAAGTAACAGTTGTAACTCTGCTACTCTCTATTTAATTGTCTTTTTTGCAAAAGGCAATTGCTTTGCCGACACTGTTGATGGAGTCGTAGTTGTTTCTAAGGATAGAATTGGTTGGGATGTAATGGCTATGGGCCTTATGACCTTGGCTTTCCATTGGTATTTTGTTGCTGTCGATATTTGTAGATGGTTTGGCTCTTTCTTGTTTGCCACTGGTTTGTCTTTCATCGGCATCCATATATGTCGGTTTTCCTTTTTGAAATGCCGCTGTCTGCTTTCCATTGTTGCTTGTACTGAAGGTAATTCCTTTGGCTTTTGCTTTGGTATCCAAATGTGAGTGACATATGGGTTCTGGCTAAGTATTTTCTTTGGGATCCACATCTGTTTTATGACCTTGGTTTGTGGTTTAACCGTCTGCTTTGTTGGAATCCTTTTGTTACATTGTTGTTTGTCTGCCATGTCATTTCTATCTTTCCGCATCCATACTTGTTTCCCGGGTTTTGGTAGCCTAGATCTTTGCATTGCGGCCGGTGACTTCATATGTTTATAATTAGCATGGTTGGCTTTTACTTGATTGTTCGTCGCGGGAATCATGTTCTTTAATGGCGTTTGTGCTTTCGGCTTTGTTTCCAGTGATTGCATGGCTTGCAGTTGATCATGCTTGTATTGCTGAGCAAAAGCTATCACCTGTTGTTCATGTTCATGTTGAATTTTGACCGCCTTTGCTTTCCAATCTATCTGCACATTGTATGCTTTTTGCCAAGGTTGCCCCAGCATCATTTGGTGTTGTGTGCTTTCATTTGTCACCACATAGAATTTGTGTGGGTAAATATATTGATTTATCTGTACATGCAATATAGTCCATCCCAAAGTTTTCAATGGGTGTGATGTGCTACTTTCCAACACTTGGGGAGTAGGATTAAGTTGACCTATGACTTTGAGCTGTTGGTATAATCCGTAAGAGATCAAATTTGCTTGAGCTCCCAAATCAAGCAATGCTGTTGATTCAACTTGATTGCTGTCCATGTTTACCGTAATTATTGGCTCCATTGTTTCCTCCTCCAACTTCGTCAGTCGAATGGCATTGATTCTCAATGGTGGTCCACTTTGTTGTTGTTGTCGCAGAAGCCGCCTTTTTGCAATTCGTTCTTGTGCTTCGGCTTGAGCTTCCTCCCGTACTCTTTGTTTTTCTTTTATTCTCTGTTTTCCTTGATGAATTTGTTGGAGCATCTCCTGTGTGAGTGGTAGATGATACCTCCTCAGTCAACATCCACTAATCCAGTTTAGCATTTCTTCACCTGCTAATGTAGCAAGCTTGACAGCTCCACTTTGTGATAGATCACTAATCACAAATGGTCCCATCCCTCGCTTTTTAAGTTTCTTGGCATGTTGCTTCAAGGTATAAACAAGTACGTAATCACCTGTTTTAAACTCTTTGGTACGCACATGTTTGTCAAAAAATTCCTTTTGTCTTCTCTTTTTAGCATAGATTGAAGCGACAGCTCGTAAGCGGAGTTCATCTAGCTTTTCAAGATCATCAATCCTTGAAGAGATCTCATGTCCTGTCCATTCCAAGCTTTTTTCTACTCGTAGAGTTGGGATTAAAAACTCTATGGGTAGTATAGCATTTAGGCCAAATACCATGTTGTATGGTGTAGTTCCTATTGATGTTTTGTAAGCTACCCTGTATGCCCATAGTGTTGAGTGTAGCTGCTGATCCCAATTTGTTCTTGATTCTGACACTATTTTAGTGAGAACCGTGCATAGTGTTTTATTTGTGTCCTCAGCTTGCCCATTGGCCTGTGGATGGTATGGTGCGGATTTCCTATGTATGACCATAAATTCCTCTAGCAGATATTCAATGACTTCATTGAGAAAATGTGTTCCACGGTCACTGACAATTTCTATTGGTAACCCGTAACGTACAAAAACATTCTCATACAAAAATTGTGCCGTGGTGCGTGCATCAGCTTTTTGTGTTGCTTTGGCTTCAACCCATTTTGTGAGATAGTCCGTAGCCACAATGATATATTGGGTATGGGTGCGATATGCAGGGGGTGATATAGTTCCCACAAAATCAATGCCCCATTTTGCAAATGCTCTTGCTCCCATCATTGGCCGTAATGGCATCTCATCTCTTTTTATTGGCATCTTGGTGCGTTGACATGCGTCACAACGCTTTACGAACTCTTCAGCATCCATGTGCAATGTAGGCCACCAAATTCCTGCGGCGGTTAAGACAATTTTTGTCGTCTTATGGCTCGAAAAATGGCCTCCACTTATTCCACTATGTGCATGTTTTAGAATCAACAGGTATTCGCTTTCACTTGCACAGATTCTAAGTTGATTGTCCTTTCCCGCTTATAGAGTTGATTCCCAATTAACTGAAAGTCACGTGCTTCCAGCTCTATAGCTTTTTTCCGTGCTCTTGTGATGTTCTCAGGGAACATCCTGGTGGTTAAGAAGTCAATGATATATTGACTCCATGTTGGTGCTATGTTTGCTTTAAACAAAGTTGCGTGATCCACTGGTCGTTTGGCACTACATATAGTACAATTGGTAACATAGGAATGTGTGTCCGCATACATAGTTGGCCAATAAACCCCTAACTGTTTCAGTCTCTGGTGCGTCTTCACTATTGAACAATGAAATGCACAACCCTGGACATGTGCCTCTTCAAGGTAGCACTCGAATTCTTCTGGATTTATACATAATCGTAGGATTATGTCAGATCCAAGATGATACAGCCATCCTGCTATCAACTGGAAGTTTTTTCTTTGTTGAATTGTTTGCTGTTTGAATCCGCATTCCGTATTATCAAACTCACTTCCGAAGGAGAGCATGCTAACAATTGCCTGAGACCATTTGGGTACCATTTCAATGTTGAAAAGATAAGCATCTGGTATGTCATCATCTACTCCTTCAAGAGCTTCCCCGTTGTGTATCCTTGAAAGATGATCCGCTCGTAGATGGGATTTACCCTTTTTGACCACCACTGTGAAGTCAAATTCTAGTAATATAATAAACCAGCGTACGATTCTCTCTATATTGCAAGGTTTATTTACTAGGTACAAAAGAGCTTGATGATCTGTGAAGAACACAAATTTGTTTGCAAGCAAATAATGTCGAAATTTCTTTACAGCATAAATCATTCCTAACTCTTCCCTCTCGGTGGTTGTGTAGTTCTTTTCTGCACTGTTTAACTGTCGGCTCGCATAGCAAACTGGAAAATCCATTGTTCTGTCTCCAGGTTGAGCTAGAATACTTCCAATGGCATATGCTGAAGCATCAATGTGCACATGGAATATCTTTTCCCAATGTGGTGCCTTTAGTACAGGTGTTGATATAAGGTTTTCTTTCATCTTTTGGAATGAAGTTTCACACTCCTCGGTCCACTCGAAATTGACTAGCAAACGATACAGAGGTTGTGCGATAACTGCATACATGTATATGAATCTTCGATATAACCGCAGTGCCCCATGAAGGATTGCACTTGTTTCGCATTAGTAGGCCTGGGTAGGTACATATCAAAAGACTTTTTAGGTCTGTGGTGATGCCATTTCTTGAGACAATGTGTCCTAAGACTCGTCCTTGCTTAACCATAAATACACACTTTTTCGGGTTAAGACAAATTCGATATGTCCTGCACTTTTCAAAGACCTTTTGCAAATGGTCCATATGTTCCTCTCGCAGAAGAGAGTGTACACATAGGTCATCCATGTCATTAACCTTTGGAAAGTGGCTGGTGCATTAGTTAAGCCAAATGGCATAACTCGATATGCATAAATCCCCCATTCTGTGGCAAACGCTGTTTTGTGTTGATCCTCCCTTGCTATTGCCAGTTGGTTGTATCCTGAAAACCCATCAAGAAAAGAATAATCTCGTTTCTCGGCCACTCGCTCAAGTACATGTTCTGTAATTGGCAAGGGATAATTATCCCTTATGGTTGCTGCATTCACCTTCTTGAGGTTTACACACACGTGCAGTTTTCCATTCTTTTTGGGAACTACCACAATTGGTGACACCCAATCTGTATGTTCGATCTCATAGATGAATTCAGCTTCCATCAGTTTATCAATCTCTTCTTTGATTCGTTTAGCAAATGTGTCATTATATGTATAAGGACGTTGTTTGCTAGGTTTTGCATCCGATTTCAAAGGAATTGTATGTTGGCATATCAATGGATCAACTCCTTTGAGGTCTTTATAGGACCAAGCGAACACATCTTTATACTTCTTGGGAAGTTGTGTTAGTTGTGCTTCCTCCTCAGGCTCTAAATCGTTAGCTATATAGACCGGCTGAGGCTTTTCACCTGGTTCCGCGAGGTCTATCTTTTTTGCATTTTCAAGCCCATCGTAAGATTCTTTGTTGGTTCTTTCCCTGACTGGTGGTGTCATGATGATTTTTCTGTCCTGGATAGTAAATTTTTGATAGTGTGATGGTACATTCATGTTCCCCTTTTCTGACTCCCCTTTACCATCACTATCTTCTTCCATAGTCCATATCTGTCTCAAAGACCATTTCAGTTCTTGGTATTTCTGTTTACGCTCCAGTTTGGTCCACTCTTGGTCCTTTGTTATTTCTTTTTTTGATTTTTCAGATTTTTGTGATCTTGTTTCGGTTTTAGCTTTTCGTACCTGTTTTATTTCCCCTCGCGTTCGTTCTATTTGATTTTTTGAGAATTTTCCTGATATTTGATCTTTTACACAATCCTCTGCTTTTACAAGCATCAAATAGTGAGTTTTACCTTTTATCCTGGGCATCAGGTTCTCTCTCGCTTTGTTTCCTGCTCGTTTCCTCCTATAGCGTTCTTGGCGTCTAGGGTGTTGATTAGCAAAATCATAAAATTTGATATTCTCGGCTTCATTTCCACGCTCACTTGAGGTGTCTGAACACTCATTATCTGCGTCATCATTTACTTCCAATTGTTCAGAGGAGTTGTAAAACTCTTCTTGTTCAGGTGGTTCTACCGTCTCCTTTTCTGGTACAACGTTTACCATGTAATAGGGTAACACATCATAGCCATCCTTATCGCAAAATTTTGTTGTTGGACTGTCGGTAATGGCACAGACATCCAATGTTGCAGTATGTGTTCCCATTCTAGAGGTTCCGGAATATACTCCTTGTCCTCAATTGCTCTTTCTAAGACGCATTCCTCTCTTCTTAAGCTTCCACAATGTGAAGCTCCGCACATCCATAGCTCTTTTGGTTGCCCTAACCATGCTGGTAATTCTGATCCTGCTACTGTAGCTGAATCAAACTCTTCTACAGGTGTTTGGTTGACATCTTTGTAACTATGGTCTTTCAGGTGTATTTTAGTTGTCGTTTCGCCATGTTTGAGGTATATGTGGTCATAACCCCAATTTTGGACCATCGTCAGTTGTCGCATGAATGGTCGTCCCAAGATGATCTCATAATTGTCCTTTTTGTCGAAATCGACTATTGCAAATGTATGCTCATACTCGATTCCGCAAGAAGTGACAATCACTTTTTCTAAGAGTCCTAAAGGCTTCTCCATGAACCCATCTGTCAATTGCAGTTTCATTCTGGTAGCCCTCAAAGCTGGTTTTCCCCATTTTTTCCAGATTTCCTTGGTGGCGATTGCAACTCCCGCTCCACTGTCAAGAATAGCCTTGGAAACTACTCCTTGGAATTCTACCGGCAGCATGGTGTTTCCGTCTTCTCCCTCGCAATATTCTCCAAACTTATTCAATGGTACTGGCCTAGTGTTTAGTTGAGGCCTGTCCAACTCTTTGATCCCTTCTTGTAGCTTCAAGGTGGGGTCTTTCACTCCAAATTTTTCTAGTCATTTTCCTAATGTGGTCCACATGTTTGGCCTTAACCTTAGGAGTTCTGCTAACGTGATTGTGTATGCCACCGGAGTGGATAACAACTCAATCAATCCTTGCGAATCCATCACCTTGTTAGAAGAAAGTCTTTGAGATGGGATTGCTCTCACTTCTGACTTAGCTTCGTACTCTCCCAGGTAAGAGGGTAAAGTTCTCAAAGAGTTTGGTTGGCTATGCCCCGAACTAATTGATCCTTGATCTCCCCCTTGTGATTGTATCTCACAGTTCATCTGAGATCTTGCCTCAAATTCTTCAATAGGAGGTACGATCACATTCTTTTCTTTTCTCGTGCTAGTCATGTGGTTACTCATCCTATTAGCCTCGTTGGCGTCACGGATTTGCTTCCACAATTCATCTAGACGTGGTTACTCATCCTACTAGCCTCGTTGGCGTCACGGATTTGCTTCCACAATTCATCTAGACCGTTACAGTCCTTATCCATTTCTGCCAATATTTTAGGCTGGAACCCGTCACTTGCCCCATCGGTGGTATTTGGCACCATGATAGGCTCTCCTCTAGACTCATAGTCATTAGTGAGTCTTTCCTTTGTTTCCTCATGTTTCTCTAATGTTGGTTGGATAGGGGTTGGAGATGGTGCTTCATGACAATTTGCCGGTTTACCCAGCGGGTCTTCCATCAATGATTGAGCCGTCTCGATCATCTTTCTACACATATCCAACCTCTGTTTTTCTATTTCTGCATATGGATAAGTCATCCACCTTTGCTCCTGGGTTTGGTTCTTTTTAAGTCGAGCTTCATAAGCTTTTAGAAGTGCATCCAACTACTCGTTTACCTTGTCTGCCAGTACAGATCCTCCTGATCCTGCACTTTTGGGCTCTGCTATTTCCTTGGGTGCTACGGCTGCTGTGGTGTGTGAGCTTAAGCTAGCTAAATCCTCTAACCGCTCCAATTTGTCCTTGGTATGTTTCAACTCCTCGGATAGGGTTGTTTGCTCTCGTTCTTTCCTGGCTTTCCTACGCGCCTTTCTAGCTTTCCAAGTGCTTCTCTGATTTTTCATTTCTGAACTTTGGGCATCGGTTTTTGGTTCTTCAACTATGGGTTCATTCGTCCTTCTTTGGGCTTGGGCCCGTGTTACCGCTTGAATAGGTATGATTGTTTCATTTTCCGATCCTCCACTGGAAGGTACTGTTTCTAACATGTTTAAGGTGGTTTTTGCTCCTTTGCTCGGGTTTTTAGGGCAATTGGGAATCAAATGAGTAATTCCGCATTCTGGGCAATACGCATTGACTCTAATGATTTCATCATGAGGGCAGTCTCTCAACCAATGGTCTCCTCCACACTTGTAGCAGGGTCCCTTGGGTTGTTGAGGTGCTCCTTGAGCTCCTCTTTGTTGGTAAGCATGTCTCTGTCCGCCCATGCCTCCATTGGCTATGAACATCAGTGTTCGTTCATCTATGTTATATCTTCCTTCTCCCGCGGCCTATGCAGCAGTTGGTGGTCCTTGATTCCCTATCGTGTTCCATGGTTCTAGTGTCGAGGGTTCTTCTGGTGGATAATAGATAGGTTTTGCTGCATATCCATTGGGATCTTCATAATATGCATGCATAGGCACCAAAGCCTTTTCTTCTGATTCAGTTATTGTTGGTGTGTATCTTATACCAACTAGTCGTAATCCTGGTAGGGGTGGTTGTTGTCCCAACACCGGCGGTTGTGGTCTTTCTACACCTACAGGTCCTGGTAAGTTGCCTGCTTGATATCTAGGCATCGGTGGAACTTGAGGGGAAGCTACTGGAGCTTGGGGAGCGTAAGGTCTCTCTCTCACATATCCCTTGTTATAATAACGATCCTCGGTCCCATGGTTTGTCCATTTTTGTTCAATAGCACACCACTTGGGCTGTTTAGCCTGGGGTTTGGTGTACAAGCTGATCTTTTTTAGCACTTCATCTACGAGCTGCTCTTGGTTTACCGCTACTTCTCCTTTCGGTGCTGTCTTAGAAGACCTACTTCCACTTTGTTGTGAAGAAGAATCGTCATCAAGGTCCTTGAACTCCCCTTCTTTGTAGACCGCACAATTGTCCACAAGGTACAAAGCCTCCTTGGTCAACTCATTCAACGTCGTGCTCCTCTTCATATGTAAGTTTTTCTGGAGATATACATTCCTTAGTCCTTGGATGAATATCAGCATAAGTCTAGACTGAGTTGGCAGTTCTTCAACAGGACAGAACTTAACATATCTTTTTAGTCTTAGGGCTGCCTTTCGTGCAGATTCTCCATCTTTCTGTTTGAATTTATGGATCTGTGAGACGGTATTATGAGCTATTCCTCTTTGAGAGAATTCCTTGATAAACTTGTCAAACACTTCCTCCATCGACTCAAAGTCTCTACGCTCTACAGAGTCAAACTAAGTGGCAGCATCATCCTCTAGGGTTAGTCCAAACCCTGTAAATTGGGTGGGAAAATCTAACACCTCTTCAGCTCTAATTACACGCACAAAGGCTGCTACATGATCTCTTGGGTCTCTGCTTCCTGTGTATTTCTTGTTTACCCATTTTTGCACTTGAGAAGGTCTAATTCTTTGATGGTCCACAAACCTCATCATTGGATCCCCCCGTCCTAGTCGATACACCTCCTCAGGCCTTCTGTAATAGGCTGGTTCCTCTCCCAATGGTGCTCCTAAGCCATAATTTCTAACGGTTCTCGCTGGAGGTGGTTCTTCTCTTCGAACTCGTTCCATGGGTGGTCCTCCAGGCTCTGTTGACCCTTGAGTCTTTGGCTTACTCTCTGCCTGATACCTTGAATAGAGTGGTGGTTCTTGCAAATCCCTGAGCCCTCGTGCGGCTTGATAACCATCTCGGTTTCGGCCTGGTTCCATTGTTGCACTCTCTCGAAGCCATGCCTGCAATGATGGCTGGTTTGCTGGTTGGTCTTGGTTGTTGAATGCTTGCGGTCGGGTGGAATGTGAGGTAGTGTCATACTCATCTGAAAAAGGATTCGTTGACTTGCTTGGGGTGTGGGCGGCTCTTAGCACTTGCTCAGGGGCATAGGTTGATGCTCCTCGACCTGTTCCTCTTTCTACTTCCTCTGGGAGAATACGTTGGTATTCTCGCCCGTATCTATCAACAAAAACTATGCCCTTCCCCGTAGTAGTTTCATAAGAGAATAAGTAAAGAACCTTGTCTTTGCTTAATTCGTTTACGTATGGTTCTTTGGTGAGAAAGTGAGAGACTATACCCTCGCTCTCATGTTTGTAGATTCCCACATTCTCGTTATAAGTTGGAACCCTGATTGTTTTCTTATCATACATAAAAATAGCTCCGGGCCGATCAATGTTTGGTGGCGGTTCTTGAGTTTCTGAAACCATTTTTCCTTTAGCCACGTTATCTCCATATCTGTTGTAATCTTCAGGGTTACTAACTATTAAATAGTGGTTCCCCTTTTCGTCTCGGAATCTATCTCCATCATCATACACTCGGATTATCTCCAATCTTTGAGCTGGCCTCTCTTCGATACAAATGCACTTGCGGCCTCGATAGTCTGAATAGACTAGGGCTCCTCTCGAGCTTGTTCCCTCCAAGAAGATCACCGTGAGCCTGGAATCATTCAAAGGATTTTGGGAGGCGCTTCCTCCTCGCATAGGTCCATCATTGGTGAAACCTCCTAGCTATTGACTACCCATCATGAAGAAAGATTTGTCTGATGAAGTCTCAGTATCACTACCTTCCTCAATAATCGGTGCTAGCGGATCTAGCCTTGCCTGAGTTACACTCTCTTCTGTGGACACTAAGCTACCTTGGTCACCTGCCACTTTCTGGTCTCTAACAATGTATCTTCCTGATCTTAAATTCATCAAACTTATCAATGCAATTTATCACAAATTCAACCACTCACCTGGCAATGGGTCAGTTTCTGCACAACTTCTTGCTCTGTTGTTGAATATACCTGTACACAAGCGTTTTAATTTCGGCAATCGAATCAAAGCATTTATCTGCTAGAGGTTATCTTAGTAATGATTGGTATAACTGGAGAGTTAATCTCAACCACTACTATATTTTATACACTGGTGATGTTCTGGATTAGGTTTGCTAATCTGAAACTATACTACCCTCAGTTGTTGGTCAATTTACGCGAAAAAGTCTGAATTCAGTCTTTTGCTTCGTCAAATGGGCAAACAAGGTCCAAATTCACTTCTGAAAGAAGTTCTGGAACCCTTAAGCCAAATGGGACCTCATTGTCTATGCCAGGTCAAATTTTCTTTGCAGTATGCCCCAATAGACATCCTACACGTAGGATGTCTCCTGTTGTGTTTTGCCTGGATTTTTGCACTGTTGTTCCCTCTTGTTGTGCTGAGCTTACAGCTGCTTTTACCTTTTGATTTGGACACCTATTAGCTGGTCAATGAGTCAGAAATCTGTTCCGACGGCCTGTTGATGGTATTGATCACTTTAATCAACTCCAAATTGGACCAAAATTGACTAGGAGGCTTGCCTTAGGCTATATAACACCTTACTATGCTCGAAGTCAAATTCTGGCTTCATTTTCTTCTATTAGACATACTACACGTAGGATGTCTTTTTCATCAGAATGGCTTCAAACTCAAAGCCCAGGCTCCCCTTGAGTTGTTGATCACTTTGGTATACTAAGAATTCAGTTTGGAGTCCCAAATCACTCAGAAGACATCCTACGCGTAGGATGTCTTTTTGGCCTGTTTAACCGCAGATTTGTCCCACAGCTTCCCCTTGATGTCAGTAACCCAGTGGTATGCTTAGATTTTGGTTTGGATGTCAAAAAGTCCCAAATTTCAACTGTTTTTGCTTTTTCAGTCAAAAGTGCTAGAGTCCGCTTTGAATCCAATTTTCTTACCCAAATGAGGTGAAACCCCTTTCAGTTACTCAATATATCATGCAAAACATGCTCATGCAGCCATCTTATGGTTTTGGTCTCAAAATAATGTTTTGGCTCTATTTGGGTAGGATGTCTAGCAATTTCAGTCTATCTGGCCTTATCCTGTCAAGATATGGCCAAAGTTCCACTTTCCAATTCAAATTAGGGTAAACCCTACCTCCTGAACACACTGGTCAACTCAAAATCCCAAAATTCCTCCCAGATTGGCCTGTAGACATCCTACGTGTAGGATGTCTCCTCGCTTAAAATTAATGTTTTTTTCTAACAGGAATGCTCCTGATGCTATGTAGATCTATCAGAAACACTCACAGTAACTTTTGGACTTCAATTAGGCTTTCAAGCACACTTTTGTGTCTTTTTGCGTCTTTTACAAACTTGTAATGATTCTACCAAGCAAGTGTACATGTATGAAATGCTCTAGATCCTGAATCATGATGTCCTACTTACTCTACTCCTACCTATCATGTGAAATGGTGATAATGGTGTTTTTGATTGCTTTTTGGCCTCTCCGGACTCTCAAGCTCTCCTCTCACCGCTTCTACCACTCCAACTCCTACTCTAGGAATCGACTACTACCTAAAACTACCTAAGTCAACCTCGTCTACCTAAGTCGAAGGATCTAGGTCAGACACACGCTTCCTAAACTCCCTCTAAGACCTAGAGAGTCCTCCACCCTCTGATCCTATCTAAATGTAAAGCGAGACTCTTGGCAAGCCAAAAATCCCAATCCTCAAGAATTAGTCTCGGTCACCTACCTAAGGTTTTCGCCCCGGCAGCGGCGCCAATGTTTGACGGATTCGCCGCAACGGACGTCAGCACAGCGAAAACTCACCTAACATGTAATGTCAGCTAAGGACAAAGCTCGACCCGCAGGCGCGTGGAAGCAAGCATAAGATGTCAACCTACACTCGACCGACTCCTAACCAATTTCTACAGAGGTCTCTACCAATTGTCCAAGTCACAGCCTTCAAGAGTGCAAGAGAGGAAACTTCCTACAACGCTTTCTAGAGCCGAAGACCCATCAAACAATCTTGAAACACCATAGAACTTGAAGGAGACCCTACTAATACCAATAGGTCACTCTCCCTAAGGTCTATGAACCAAAATCCCGACCGGTGCAGAAACACGTAGGATGTCTGGCCGAAATCTGCAGGTCTTCGTTTCCAAAATCTAAAGTGCCTAATGTGTAGTTCTACTCAATGTGAACGCGTGGATATGTTGCAATGCAAAATCAGACAACATATACTCACCCAAAAAATCGAGGAAGCTCGTAGAAGGAGCTCACAAAGCCGGACCGTACACGTGCAATGTTGGTATCGGCGCGTAGCTCTTGTCGGGGGCAACACGCTGCACTTCTCCGCACTCGATTCCGACCACCAGAGCACACGTAGCGTCAAGATGAATCTCACACACTCTCTCTCTCATACACAGTACGCTCACTCACAGACTTCAAAACTGTTTTAAAATGACAAAAGGTTTTCATTAAGATCAAAAAGTGGTATATATACCTTACAATGTCTCAAACCTTAAAGTTCCAAAATCAACCATCTACTCAATCTAACTATCAAAACTGGTATACAATCTGGAAACTTCTGTAAGTCCCAATAATTACAAGGTGGAAAATCGGGTTTTCCTTAATGAATGAATAATTACAAAAATAATAGTCCTCCGAGTAGTTAGATGCCGTGGGGTGTGTCCAGCTTCTAACACAAGAAAAACTGCAAACAATGACATTTCAACCTTGCTAGGTCGGTATAAGTGGGTGGATGGCAACATTACAATGTCCTCAAAGACTTTTGTTTACAACGAGTTCAACAATGTTTACGTTGAAGTAAAAGCCCTGCAACGAGCTATGATCCAATATTACGATATCACAATAGAGGAGACAGGTGGAAAGTTTATATTTGTGTTAAAATTAGATGAATGTTAGGTCTAGAGGATGGAGTGCACAAGCCTCACACTCATGAGCAGGGCACTAGTGGGAAACGAATTAGAATGTGAAGAGGCAGTCAACTCGTTTGGCAGGAGGCAGCAAAGGCAAGATTTTTATGGGGTGCAATCAGAGAATAACATATGGTGGCAAGCGGCATGGGCACTCCCACACGAGGACCATGATAGTTTGAGGTGGTGTTTCAACCATTCAGGTATTCAAGAGGCAATAGATCGACAATGCAATGAGGAACTCCTCAATGTCCCTAGCATTGGTGACTTTGAAATAGATCGGCACCTTGGTGGCGAATTGAAGACCCTAAAATGCATGTTGGGCACTAAGGGAGGTGCACATACTTTATTTCCATACATTTTCTATTGCCATACAAAGATGCCTAAGGATGCATTGGGGAAGGCCATAGGGGTCAGAAGATCAAAAGTTCGCAAGCAAGCAGGGGCTTACTCAATTGCATGGTAAGCATGAAATTCTTGACATGAGGCCATTATGCAATGAAAAGAAATGAGATAAAAATTACTTGATGCATGTGGTGGAGTACGTACACAATTTGATTTGGAAGGAGTTGTGACTGGCAATCTTGATTTTGAACATGGGTCGGCATCCCAATTTGTCAAATTGTGCATCCATAGAACATCTATGAGTCTAGGCTCACCAATAATTGAGGAATATAAATGAGCACGTTGTCTCGCTCGATTGCAACACGGAGTGATTTCACCTGCACTTATCCACTTTATGCAAAAGAATGTATCCTTATCCTTCCATAGGCAAGGATAAGGCTACATTTTGTCTCACTCAATTGCAATATGGAGTGATTTCACCTACACTTGTTGCACTTTATGCAAAAGGATGTAGCCTTATTCTTCCACAGGCAAGTGCAACAAAATGGCACTCAACCGCATGCACAAAGAACAAAAATTGAACAAGCACAATCTCAACACGATTTGCAAGAATGTCAATTTGGAACCACGATAGAGTAGGGCCCTACATTGCACACACTCCATCTTCTCTATAAAGATCCAAAAACTTTCTTGAATTTAGAGAAATAGGTCTTGATTGTGTCATTGAGAGCAAAATTCAAGCATGCAAAATCTAACGCAGATTTGCAAGGATGGCCATTGGAAATAACAAGTGACTCTTCTTGAACCACCAAATTGGTAGGATTGGCATCAATTGTAAAATGCAACTATAAAGGCAACTCCATGCATATAACATCATGCATTGGAATGTGGAAGCAAGGAATAAAACAAGCACGATCCAAAAAGGCATATGCAAGGAAATAGCTACGGTTCAAGAGAAGTTGGGACAATAAGCTTGGGAAAACTTAATAGAATAGAAGAAACCCTACAAATTTGCTTGCTCTTAGCTGGTCTAGAATTCTCAAAAAATAAGGCAAGAAGGGACTATGGGTTTCATTCGTTTTGTTTGATTGTGCTTTAGAATCCATTGTCAACGTTCCAACCCAGAAGTACATGCCTTTTAACATTTGTCAAAAAATAACAAGTATTCAAGCGTGCGAAACGGCTCCGTAACATTAGAAAAATGATAGGTGCTAACAATTAGGGTTAATCCAAGAAAGGGGTGTTAAAAAAGGGAGGGTACCACCAAACGCGTTTTGCTCTTGTGAGCTCATCGTTGGTGGTGTTAGTGAAAAATGTTTGTATGAGAGGAGGACATAGGGGTTTATATGGGGTGCTTGGAAGATTTTTTTTTGAGGGTAAACCATTTCTTGGGGGACATTATTTTTTGGGAGGAGTGGAATTAAAGACCAAGTATCAAGGGTACAGGGAGAGGAGTTATGGTGAGTTAGGTGTGGATGTAAGCTAGAGTACATTTTTTTGGAATGAAAGGTGGAAGTGTGAATTTGTGGATTGGGGGGGCTACTCTAGGTGAAGGGGAAGTGTTATCATGAGAAGAAAGGAAAAGGAGAGGTTAAAGGCAAGCTCAATAAGGTTTTTGTAATAGTGTAAAGAAGTGTCCAATGGATAAAACAAGGGGAGGGAGGCAAAAAAAAAAAAACGTTTCTCCAAATAATGAGCTTCAGAGGGTATAGTGTTAAAAGCATATCAGTAAACTAAAACTTTAAAGAGAAACATGTGTAGGAAAGAATTCCAAAAAAAGGGTTTGGGGATGGCTTAGGAGTTTACTAGGAGAAAGCGTGTAGGTCAAAAATTGCTGAATCAAGGGGGGTGTAAACTATGCACTAGAAGGCTGTGGATGTTGGGCCCTAAAGTCCAACAAATAGTAGGTCTAGGGAGGTGGGAAAGGTTAGTATCAAGTTGGAAAGCTTTAGAAATGGGATTGTTAATACATTGAGAGGGTAGTAATTTTCTAGTGGTAGGTGAGAAGGGGATTTTAAACACGGTGGGTGGATTTTTTCTTATTTTGTGCGCAGGTAGGAGAAGAGAGGTGTGATTGAGGTTAGAGACCTTGCTGAAAACTTTTAGGAGGAAATTAGGTGGGTAACCCTTAGCCCTAAGGCGTAAGTAGAAGAGGTTGCGGAGGTAGAGGTATCCCTTTAAGGTCAATTCCCTAATAATATACATTTTGAGCTCTGAGATGATAAATGCGACTTTTTGATGCGTTGGGTGCCAGGAGATCCAAGGGATATAGTTGTAGGCATTCAATACTTTTTGAAAGCAATGGGAGTCTAAAAGGCTAGGTGTAGTGAAGCGGGCACCTTTAAAGAATTCAATGTCGAGGATAATGGCATGAGAAGAGGAGATGGTCTTAGAGATTTTGATGTGCTCTTGAAGAGGTTCACCATAAGAGTTTAAGAGGAGGTTAAGGGTTTTGAGGGATCCTTTCCAAAGTCCAAAAGCATCATCCACATAACGCTTGAAGTAGAGAAGGTTAGGGTTAAGCAAGAGGGGGCAAGAGGCTTCCAAATGGCAGAGGAAGAGATATGCATATACCACAACAAAGTTTGAACCCATGACAATGCCTTTGGTTTGTTTCCAAATTTTCCTTTAAAGGTAATGTAATGATGAGAAAGGATAAGGGAGGCAAGGGAGAGGATAAAATGGAACTTGTGCGGTCAAAAGAGTTAGAGATGATAGAGTTGAGAGCAATGAGGCCTTGATCAATTGGGATGCTAGGGTATAAGGCTTCTACGTCAAAAGTGAAAAGGAGGGTGTTAGGTGGAAGGGGAAGTTTGTCCAAGGCTTGGATGAGGATGAGGGAGTTTTGAAGGTGTTGCTTTTTGCCAAGGAGGATTGGGTAGAGTTCCGAATGGAGCCAGATAGAAGCTTTTTCAAAGAGGTAACCCTTATAGAAACATATAGGTCGAGAGACGAGGGATGGATTATGGAGTTTAGGGATAAAGTGGATAGGACAAGGTTTAAGGGGTTTATTAAGGGGGGAGAGGATAAAGTTTCTCTCAATAGAGGGAAGAGCGGAGTAGCGGAGGGTGATAGAGGTAAGAAGGGAAACTAAGAAGGAAAAAGGAAAATTCAGGCAAGGTTCATAGGTGGAGCGGTCATTGAGATGTGAGAGGGCATCTTTCTCATACCAATCCAATGGTAAGATTACTATACCAAGGTTTTTGTCTGCAAGTTTTATGATTATTGAAGGGTCTAAGGAGAGGCTAGATAAAGCTTCAATGACAAAACAGGGTCGCTTTGAGATGGGAAAATTACAAGCATTCATGATGAGATTAAAGTGATGACAATTAGTGGACAAAATTTGGCTAAGAGAGGGATTTATTATTGGTGGTTTCCAATGGGGGTTGGGCTCCTTAAAAGGGGAGGGGGAGGAGGGTTTAAGGTCTTTAAAGAAGAACTTAAGGTTGAGATTTCTGGATAAGTTGTAGTGTGAGTTGAGGAGTAAGAGAGGGGAGGGGTTTAGGGGGAGGGATGTATTTTAAGCGTAAGGCCAAGCATCGTCTTTCGGGGAGAGAGAGAGAGAGAGAGAGAGAGAGAGAGAGAGAGAGAGGCGCCAAATTTTGAATCTTAAAGTTAGAGAAATCGTGCTCCAAAGTCGAAACTTGACATTTACCAAAGAGTAAGAGTTTGTAGCTTTGTGGATTCGTGAGTGAGAGCCAATATTTTTTCCTTGTTCTTCCTTTGTAAGGTGGGGACTTGGGAGTGGCTTTTGCAATCCATAGGTATGGGAGGAGGGGGGGTTTGGAGAAGTAGAGGTGTACCCAAGTGTATGGGTGGTTAAACCCTAATCCCTCCTCCCTTTGTCTTTTCCCGAGCAGTTTGCCTTGTGGTAGGTAGAATCATTACGTGAGTGATCATTATTGAGTGGGTGTGGGTAAGGGTGGTCGAGGGTTTTTTTGTGGTGGAAATGAAGAGGAGGATTTGAGGGAGCTGGGTGTGGGATTGAGAGTTTTAAGAGGGTATAAAGGATAGGTAGGGGTGTTGGGAGAGGAAGGAAATTTAGGTTTTTTCGATAAAAGAAACTCCTTTTCAAGGGTGGGTTTGGAGGGTGGTTGAAGAGGAAGTTTTTGCGGGGTTAAATAGAGGGTGGGGGGCGGGAACAGTGGTGGTTTAAGGGGGGGGTGGGGGGGGGGGGGATGTTCTAGGCGGTAAAAAGGGTATTTTAGTATGGGGGTGGGAGGATTTTTCAAGCTTAGGTGAGGAGGCGAGTGGGGGGAAATGAGGCTTAGGAAGTTTTGAATTGGATTTTTCTGTGACAACTTGTTCTACAAGTTCTTTGTTGATGGTTTGCTCCTTGGGGAGCGAGAGCACTTCTTCTTCTATGTTGTTGATGGCCTTCTTGCAGGCAAGTTTAGCTACATCCTCTTTTGTGGTGGTGAGGTGTTGATTTACAACATGGATTTGAATATCCAAGAGGAAGCTTTGGAGGGATGAAGTTTTCCATTGTTGTAGCTTGAGGCTCCAAGCATGTTTGGAGACTAAGGGGATGGAAACTTGGAGAAGCTTGAAAATGAAATCATTGAGCCGTTCTTGTACTAGTCCATGATAGCCATCTAGGTAGGTTTGCAAATTATTTATGAGGAGGGATTGTGCTTGTACAAGTGCTTTTGTGCAGTCAAGTTGGTATCTTATAGTAAGTGAGGTAAACTTTGCATTGAGAAGGGCTTAAGCTTGTGTATCCTCTAGGGATAATTTAGGTGGCTTTATACACAAGCTATTAGGTGCTCTTTGATTACTTAGTAAATCATTGAGGTGGTTAAGAAAGCTTTTAGCTTTTCCCATTTTACTATGAAGCTTCTTATACTCCAAAAGAGAGTTGGAAATAATCACCTCGAAATCCAAAGGTTGCTTGAGCTGGGGAGTATCTCTTCATTGGTATGGGGGTCCACCGAGGGTGCCCCACAAGGTTGAGTGGTTGAAATTTTACCGGCTTGGGGAGGATTGGTTGAAGGCAAAGAAAGAATGCTTTTACTATGTTTGGGTCTCCGCTTCCCTTTGCGAGCACAGAAGAGAAATCGAAGGACTCCTCTGGAAGCCGCTCCAATTCTTCCGTGATGTTCTCATAGGGGTTGGTCGTAGGTCATCTTTGTTTGTCACAGTTGGAGTCGGGATGGTTGGGTGAGTAGCCGAAGCCGATGCCTTCGCTCTTGCATAAGCAGCGGCCGAAATAAACCCGGGGAGCAAAGGTCCTATAGCTGCAGAGGAAGGGATATCCAAAGTGGGGTTGGCTTGCGGTTGCGGCAAAGTGGGGAGTTTGTATCCATTTCCAATGGATGAGGCATCCCAAACTTTTGCAGAGAGTTGAGAAAAAGGAGGGTGTCCCAAGGTGTAGGTCAAGAGAGCAGGTGTGTTGCACGACGTTCTTGCATGCTATGTAGGGGTCGGGTAGGTAAACAGGTTGACAATCAGTAGGTATTGCTTACAGAGGCAAATAATGAGGGTTAGGCTTAAGTGTAAAGTTGAGTGTGAACAGGGGTAAAGGTGTGTGTGTGTGTGTGTGTTAGGGTGCAGTAAAGAAGGTAGAGAAAACTGGCGGGGGTTAACAGAGATTAAAAGTGGAGGACAGGATTACCATAGCCAAAGGTGAATAGCACAGAAAACTTAGCTCCAATCATTTGAAAGAAGCATAACTACAAGCGGTTCCTCCGGACATCAAGGAGGAGAAAATAAGGCGGCGACTGCAGGTGCAGAGTGTGTAGGCTTCCAATGATGCAGGTGAAGGCTGTGGCACATCAGGGGTAAAGGTGTAGGCATGTGTGTGTGTGTGTGTTTGTTAGGGCGCAGTAAAGAAGGTAGAGAAAATTGACGGGGGTTAACAGAGATTAAAAGTGGAGGTGAGGATTACCATAGCCAAAGGTGAATAGTGCAGAAAACTGAGCTCCAATCATTTGAAAGAAGCATAACTGCAAGCGATTCCTCTGGCCATCAAGGAGGAGAAAATAAGGCGGCGGCTGTTGCAGGTGCAGAGTAGTGCGCAGGCTTTCAAGGATGCAGGTGAAGGCTGTGGCACAACAGGGGCCAGTGCAATGCAGTTGTATATGCTACAGCACGACAGTAGGGAGAGGTGAGAATTGACGTGCAAAAATTTGTTTACGAATCAGATTTGCAGCTTTGGAAGGCAAAGCGAAAGACCAACGAGCTGGGAACGCCGGTGGTGGTGTGATAGGGTGGTCCGAGAAGCTGGGAAAGAAGGTAGTGCAACCGGGTAGTCTGAGGAAGATGACGAGGGTGTTGAGTGCAGGGAATGAGGTTGTGCGGGCGAGAGTTAAGCAAGGAAGCAGGAACGCCTAATACTAGATGAGCCGTCGCCTGCAGCAAACCAGAAGTGCGAGTGCCAAGGAATTGTAAGGGCAAAGGAGATCACTAGTTGAAGAGTTCACTAGGCCAAGCGAGATATCCATCGTACCTAAGGCACAAGCGATGCTATTGGGAGTTGCTTGGAAGAAGCGGAAAAAACCATGGTTAATCAGTAGAGTGAAAAAAGGAGGACGGATCCCGGGAAAAAAAATTAACCTTGTGAGCATTAAGGATGTAAAAGGGTCAAAACGAATAAAAGGTGAGAAAAGGGGAGGGCGGGGGAAGGGAAGGGTAAAAAAAAGGGGGGCCGGGGGGGGGGGGGGGGGACAAAGGTGTGAGCTATTGGGAAGGAAAGGGTAAAAAGTTAAAAAGCAACGGAGAAGGCGATGGGGCCATGCAACGCTCATGTTGTTAGAAATCAAAACTTTGACAAAAAATAACAAGTATTCAAGCGTGCGAAACGGCTCCGTAACATTAGAAAAATAATACGTGCTAACAATTAGGGTTAATCCAAGAAAGGGGTGTTACAAAAGGGAGGGTACCACCAAACGCGTTTAGCTTTTGTGAGCTCATCAGTGGTGTTGCTAGTGAAAAATGTTTGTATAAGAGGAGGAGGTAGGGGCTTATATAGGGTGCTTGGAAGATTCTTTTTTGAGGGTAAACCATTTCTTGGGGGACATTATTCTTTGGGAGGAGTGAAATTAAAGCCGAGTATCAAGGGTATAGGGAGAGGAGTTATGGTGAGTTAGGTGTGGATGTAATCTAGAGTACATTTTTTGGGAATGAAAGGCGAAAGTGTGAATTTTTTCTCTTTTTTTTTTGTTTTTTTTTGGGGGGGGGGGGGGCTACTCTAGGTGAAGGGGAAGTGTCAGCATGAAAAGAAAGGAAAAGGAGAGGTTAAAGGCAAGCTCAATAAGGTTTTGGTAAAAGTTCAAAGAATTGTCCAATGGATAAAACAAGGGAAGGGAGGCAAAAAAGTTTCTCCAAATAATGAGTTTTAGAGGGTATGGTGATAAAAGCATATAGTAAATTGAAACTTTAAAGAGAAACATGTGTAGGAAAGAATTTCAAAAAAAGGGTTTGGGAGTGGCTTGGGAGTTTACAAGCAGGAAGTGTGTGGGTCAAAAATTGTTGAATCAGGGAGGTGTAAACACACACACACGATGCAAATATCTTGCGAATTTAAAGGAACTAATTGAGAAGTGCAAAGCTAGTGAAAATGATGCAAATAAACCAACAAGCAATGCATAATGAATTTAACTCTCCCTCTCACTAATCACCATGGGTAGTGGAGCATGCTCACATCCCAAATGATGATTAGGGGGTGGATCTATTTAGTAATGCAAGAGATTAAATGCAATCAATTATGCTACTAATCAATGATATAATCACGGAGTTAATTAAGCCTAGGTGTAAACCATCGGCTCTGATACAACATGAAATGTAATGGCATTATGGAGGAAGCATAAACGAGCCATTCATGATGTGATTAGAGAGTCAATTACAAGAGAGATTAGAGAGAAAATTTGACACTAATACAATTGGAAAATCGTGATATCTAACTATAAGATAAATACAAAGTAGCTAATGATGGCAGTGAGTGAGTGGATACAAAGTGTGTAACTTGGCTTCTTATATAGGCTAGAGGGAGAGCATCTGATGACCTAATCAGTGATGTCACATGTTAGGCTTCCAACGTAGACGGTGTTCTCACTTGTAGTAGTGCGGATGTATCACACATCCCAACACATGAGACTGCCTATAGCTAAAGAATATGACACGTTTGCCATTTTTTCTCTCTTAGCATCTAACTTGGGAGAATCTTCCTTGCTTTGTTTTAAATATGACGATAGTGGGGTACTCATTGACTTCCCCCCTTGCATATTTAAACATTGCAAGATGCTGTGGATATAAGATTCTTGAGTACGAGCGAGAATATTTCATCAAAATCAACTCCCTTCTGCTTCTTAACCCCTTTGCAACCAATCTAGCATTATACTTAGGCTTAAGATGCTTAGATGTAAACTTCTTCTTGTAACCCCATTTGCAAGGTAAGGCCTGCTTGTATTCTGGCAATTCAACTAAGTCCGATGTCTCATTATTGACAATCGAGTCATACACTACTTTTATGGCTTGCTCCCAAGTGACCTTGTCATCCATCTGCATGGCTTCTTTGTAACAAGATGGCTCATGGCAATAGGTCTGCATGACATAGTCCAACCCTTGTTGAAATCACTCAAGTGGATGCGAGGATCTACTAGATCATTTCAATGGCTAATTATTATTCTTTGCCTTGTCTATTAGAGCACTGCTAGTGGAAGGTGCATCATTAGTCTTCTGAGTTGACACTAAATTTGGTAGTCTTCTCATGCAATTTTGACTTGTTTAAGATAACATGTGAACTACAAATGATTTTACGAGATTCCAGGTGCCAAAGACAATATCCCATTTCTCCATGTGCACCATAATCATGTAAAATAGGCTTGTGTGACTTCGGGTGTAGCTTCTCTTTTAAATCTTATTTGGAGCATGTGCATATGCTTCACATCCAAAGACATGCAATGATTTCTCCTTCTTACACATGCATTGGGGCATCAGCCAATGACCCTAAATCCTATAGCTAAGGAGCCAAAGATATCTGAGATGACTTTAGCAGATCTCACCAAGGCCATTCAAGAGAGTCTTAGAGACAATCGTGCTTCGCAAAACAATCATATGTATCCAAGAAGGAGCAACAATGGTGCTCAGTATGCTATGGACCGCATAGTACCAGTGAATGCCCTACTTTTAGAGTAAAATTCAATAAGAACCGCAATGACTGTGGGAGGTATGGTCATCAAGCTAAGGATTGTATAGTATTTAAGTGTGCGATGGCCAATAGACCAACCTTAGCATGGACAGACACACCTTGAGTGCCTGCATTGATGCCGGTCCCACCTCTTTAACAAACGTCACAACACATGGTCCCTAGGGCCCAAAATGTTGTTCAAACAACACCCTTACCACCTCCAGTGCTAGGACCGCAACCACCACATCCGAGAATCACTTCGGTGAATCAAGTGGGTTGTGAGTCATCTATTGCTTGTTTGGAAGGCTGTGAGGAAGCTATAGACCCTAATATTACCTATGGGATGGATGTGCTTGAAGAAAGTCCACAATACTACATGGAGGACTATTGGGGACAAGTCAAACCTATCTATCAAGTAACTGCTCTTGCTGCAAGAGGCCAAAATATCAATTACACTACTAAGAGACCACCTCTTCAATGCTGGAGTGTGGAGGTCCACATGTGTGGCCGAGTGTCCTATTAGGCTACAAAAGAACACCACACTAATGCAAACCAATCAAGCGAGCACGTCTACAGTGCAGATACTCATGTGTAATCGATGTGGCATAGATCATTTGATTGCCCAATGTCCAAATAATCCAAGTGCACCGAAGATCATGCCATTAAACTTGATTGAGGTTACCGAGGAGCCATCACAAGGTACGCATGTGGTAAATGTACTCACACGATCGATGCTCCAAAAACAAAATTATATTCTTGAAGAAAGAGACACGGCATCAACTGTTCAATCTCAGAAAAATAAGAAAGCACGAAGGAAGAGATCGCAAAAAGCAGTGAAGTCAGACCCCAGTTCAAAGACCAACATAGGGACTGGTGATGACCCCGTATATATGAACGACGCTGAAGAGGATTCTGATTCAGGTGAAACCATGGAGACCAAAATGACCACGAAGATAGAAACCAACAAGGAAGATCTTCATGAGCCACAATGGCCAGGATCCAAGAAGAACATAGGAACTTATCCAAACCCTACAGAGGAGATCGAGCGATTCAAGCAATTAAGGAGTTTGGTAGAAGATACCCAAAGGGATCTAGAACCAGCACCTAGGAAGATCGAGAATACAGACACCGTGTTTCCTCGCAATAACAACCTCACCAAGTCCATAGACCCTTAGCCATACCTAATGTCATCCAAGAAGAAAGTGACTTAAAGTCATGGAAAAGTGGGTGTAATCGCTTCTTGATGGAAAGAATGTTTACAGAGGGACTACCTGATTCTATCAAAGAAATGGAGATCCCATCTTCCCCACGTCAAGGGGCTGAAGCCCAAAAGGTGCCGTTAAACTTTGCCAAATTGATGGATTTCATGTCTTCAGAAGTTAGAACCACCATCATGTCCAAACTATATAAAGACCCTGAGCTAGTCTTAGCTCTTCGAGCCTTCCCCAATGGAGAACTAAAGTTTGGGCTACCACAATTTGCACAGATGGATGGAGCTGGGGAGATGCCAATAGAGGAGGAACACTTAGATCCACAACCCAACCTAGATGAGAACCTTGTTATAGAAATACATGTTAATAAGTTGGGACAATACTTTGACGGTGATGAATCCAATGCGACCATACCAATCACTACTAAGGGATTAACTGTGAAGGGAATCCTTGATGGTGGCGCTGGGGTTAGCATTGTGACTAAAATTGTTGGGAAACTATGGGAAGACCTCACCTTGCAACCACAACCATAGTATTGAAGATGGCCAATGGGTCTATTGTTAAACCTATTGGGATGCTAGAAGATCTCAAGATCAAGGTCTTTGGACATAAAATAAGAGTTACCTTCATTGTTATGGATTTCTCCAAGCACACTATGGCATCTGAGATGATCTTAGGACGTCCTTTTATGAGGGAAGCAAAAATGGTGCATGACTAGTCTAAAAACCATGTCTACTTGCAGTTCCAAGATTCTGTCATTCGAGTAGATCTTGTAAGTGGTCGAGCACATCCTCTAGGAAACAGGTTTATGATTGATCATAAATATGACACCACATTTTACTCGGCCCCATTGCAGTATTGTTACACGTGTAAAGCGGACACTGATGTTGGGGAAGATTCTCCTTATATGGATGTACTACCTGGGATGACTGAGTCGAACAATGTGAATTGGGTCCACCTAGCAGCAACCATAGACACTTGGGGAAACAGGGGGACGACCTGGGTAACACCTGAGGGGGATGAAATGCCCGTACCCTTAAATATGCTACAAGCAATGCATATAGCTTCTGACAAGATTCATCCTAATATAACGAAGAAAACATACAAGTGGGTCCCTAAAGCTTCTTTAGCGACCATAGCTAGTGCTAAAAAATAGAAGCCTTGTAAGAAACGTCCCACTCGCCCCCAAAAAATGTAAGGACACATGGCGGTGGATTCCTAAACGACTATTGGAAGCCCAAGGCTACTATCAAGGAAATGATCAAATCTGGGTGCCAAAACGTAGATTGTGTTCTTACCTAGCACCTGACCCATGTGCGCCCAATCCTGTAGCTCCAAAACAAATTGACAATCGTGGAAAGAAAAAATCACTGAATGCTACACACCTGCTCCAGAGCTAGTTTGGGTACCAAAGAAAGAACGGTTTGTTCCACCTAGCTCAGGAAGGGGGGGATCTCATGAAGCTTCTAGCTCCTTATGTAACACATCCATAGAGGTAAAAGCTTCTCCACAGCCTCCACCTACAATAGTGGACCTCCATGAAGCTACAAAGGAATCCACATCCCAGTGTTCAAGAATCACATGATGAACCACTTCAAGTTCGATCCTGGGAGAGTACCTTACCACCCTTGCAACTCAATGAGGCACCTAAGATAATAGAAAACTACTGGCAAAAATCCTCACCTATTACCAACTGGAACAATTGGTTTCAAAGGGTAACGAGCACATTTCAAATGGTATGACCTACCCAAGAAAGGGGGGAGTCTTCATTCACGTCAGCCTATTGATTTATTTCCCTCTTACCCTTCTTTCCCTGACCCTTGAGCTTTTCAATCTTAGGGAATGTATATATTAAAGCCTTATACTCACAAAAAACAAAAAATAGTAAAGAGCAAGAGCAATTAGCAAACGAGTGTGCACAATAAAAGTCAAAACATTAACCCAGACCTACACATTCACATCCGGTACACTGAAACAAAAGCTTATGTCATTAAACACCTTTGATCCTCATCACTCGAGTGATGGAAGGTAGGTAAGATTAGTACAATAGGAGTGTTTATGTTTTAGAGATTAGTGATTAGCAAAGTTCTTTCTTCCCATTGATGTGCCTCCTAGAGGTCTTCCTTGTGTTTCCTTGTGTCTATAGGAACATGTTGCTGTGGTTAAGATTTGGACCTTCATGGAATCTTTCTCTCGTTCACTCTTCAAACCAAGCGTGATCATTAACACAAACAAGTGTTTTTTGTCCATTAGCATTGTCCCTTATCTTTTTTGCATCTATGTTTGTCTGCTTTAATTGCGATTGGTAGCATAATATTCAGCGCGTTTGCTTAGTACCAAACATTAAATTCAATGCAATTTTTTAGTCATAATCACTTGTCTAGGTTTAAAAAACAAGCAGTCCGAGTAAGCTAGTTTGACCAAGCTAGGCGTTAGAGATCTTCTCTTAATACCATGTGGAATGCCTTCCTAATAATCTATGGTTACTTAGGTTCCTAATTCGATTTAGGCAACATTGTGTGCAATGTACTAGAGATTTCTAATGGGCTTAGTCCCTATTGACTCTTAGCTTAAGTATTATAAAGGGAGTTTACAAATGTGATGAGCCTAGGGAGGGTAACAATGTTATATGACCCCCCAAAGTTACAAAATTGAAATGCTAAACCGAACAAACAAAACAAAAAACATCAAAGTGCCACAATGTAAAATCTTAAGCTGGAAGAGAAATCTCAGCTTGATTTGGTACTTCACTCACATGTATCGCCTATGGTACTAGAGCCCTAGAGGTTCCCAGTGTGGGTGCTTTTCCTTGAAAGCAAAAAACCCAAGGCATACAAAATAAGCACACACATCAAAATTGAATCACTATGAAAAGACTTTGGGGGGCTAAAGAAAAGGAAATAAGACAAGCGATGATTTCATGAGCAATTCCTTTTATCGTAGCTTAACTACAAGGTCTTCTAGGTATAGCCTCTAGTCAATCCTCGAACATGAAATACTTGGCTCTCGCGATTAAACAACTTAATTGACCGAAGAAAATTGAGAAGCTTGCCCATGGTATTAATAGTCGATCTCTAGTGCCTTTTAACCGTTAAATTAGCGACCCCGAACTTGTTTAGTTTTTTGCCTTTACAACTGTTTATGCGTTTGATTATATTACAATTTATTGTCTATTGCTGACAAATGGTTTAAAATACTGTAACCAATCAATTTGTCTTACTACAACTGCATATGCTTTTTAATTGTATATGAAAATGCAATTACTGTGCCAATGTTGTTTGATTTTACAGTGGCTGAAGAAGGCTAACGACATTCATCTCAAATGCTCTTCCACCTCGACAAACGAGCTTCAACTCAACAGCTTCTGAGGACAGAATCTACATCAGGAAGGGGGGCATGTTAACCCTCACGTACCTTCCTGTCACCTACAATAGATGCCGTATTATTTATTTGGTAGAGTCAGGTACTGGGCTTGTCGATCCCATAAGAAAAGGGTAAGAGTGATCGCCGATGAGAGGCGGACTCTAACAGGAACATTCGAGGGTTAGTTGGCTAAGTATGGGCGCCCAAGTGTGAATGGGGCGAGCTCATATAAAAGTCACCTAAACCTAAAAATGATGCATTCTTTCATTTGTGCAATTGAAGAGTGCTCTTGCTCCATCTCCATCTTCTTCTTCTTCATCTCCTTGTGTGTTTGTGTATGCCTGAGAGAGAGAGAGAGAGAGAGAGAGAGAGAGAGAGAGAGAGAGAGAGAGAGAGAGAGAGACAAAGAGAGAGAGAGAGAGAGTGCGGGTGATCGAGCATTGCGACGACGGCATGGCACGGCGGTGGCGGTGAAGCGGTTGAGCGCAGCGTAGCGGCGGCTCCTTCTTCTTCGCGGCGAGGAATCCTCCACGAAGGCGAGCGTAGGGCGGTGAGTGACACACCCTTGCTCTCTTGAGCTTGCTAGATTAGTCTAGTTGTGTGCTTGGAGCCATTTGTGGCTCTCATGCAGTGTATCGTCAAGTCCATTGGATTGACACGTGCGATAGACGCGCATAGTCTCCTGTGAAAGAAAAATCTATCTATGTTTGCTGCATAGCTGACTTGGTCATATGAGTCAAAAGGGAACAAAGCAGTTACAATGTTTTGGCTATATCCCTATGTTAAAAACTATTTTGATTTTACTTTGTGTGAGCATTGCATATACGGAAAACAAACTAGGCTTACCACTTTGCCATTAGATCAAAAGCTAGGAAATCCTCTAGATTCAGTTCATAGGGGGGGAGGGGGGGGGGATATATTTCTTGACTTTCATAGATGATTCTACTCGAAAGGTGTGGGTCTACCTCTTGAAGAGGAAAGATAAAAAATTTGGTGTCTTCCATAAGCTTCTAGCTATTATAGAGCCAGTCAGGCAAGAAGTTGAAGGCTTTGCGCACTAACAATTGGGGAGAGTATGCCATTAATGAGTTTAAAGACTTATGTAGAAAATGAAGCAGTAGCAGGCAGTCAACTACGCTTTACACACCTGCTCAAAATGGAGTTGTTGAGCACATGAATAGGACTATTCAAGAGAGAGTCACTTCCATGCTATCTATGGCAAAATTACCTCCATAGCCTTGGGGAGAGGTTGTTATGACAACAAGTTAAATCATCAATCAATCGCCTAGTACACCATTGAGCTACAAGATTTCACAGGAGATGTGGACAGGCAAGAAGCCTAATTAGACAATTACGTGTTTTTGGTGCGAGGCATTCTCAGATGTGGACATGCAAGAAGCCTAATTATGACAATTATGTGTGTTTGGGTGCGAGGTATTCTGAGATGTGCCTAAAGAGCTTCAAAAGAAGCTGGACCCCGAGTCACACAAATGCATCTTCATTGGCTATGGTGCAGATGGATAGATGGGTTACTCACTAGATTATCACACATGGTGCTTGGTGCTTCTAGATGTAGGGTTTCCTTTTTGTTCTCAATAACAAAATTGTTCTTTCTTTAGCAAGAAAGATGACTTTATGCAATGATACCGAAGAATTAGGTTCATAGCAGTAGAATAACTTGATTACTTATAATTTATTATGAGATATCCTTTAATTTACTTGCATGAATGAAGGCTTATTGCCAACACATGCATCACCTAGATCTACACACAATTACACATGCAATGATATAAGAACAAGAGAGATAATTGACAATAGTTGAGGGTTGGATTTTTGGGGTCGGGCCCCCTCCAAAAGGATTGTATTAATTTCCCCTTTGAAGACAATTATTTGATCAATACAACTTTGTCATACACGCCATACACTTCTGCAATCAAAGAGTGAGTATGCTCTATGACATGATAGCATAACGTGTCTTCTAAAGCACATCACAACACATCAGAGACCTCAATCCTAAGCCTTTCAAATGCTTAGTGAGCCAAGAAAATTGCAGGAAGAAATGGAGAATGAGAGGAAGAAGAAGTATGTAGACCTAGTGATGATATGACATAGTATAGCATGATGAAGCATAATAGCTACAAAGATTTTAGAGAGAGAGAGAGAGGAGTAAGCCTTTTAAGAGAAAGTAGCCTGTCTTTGCTGCTTGCACACATGCCTTCTCTGTAGCAAAAATCTACATTTTGGAGCCCTTTTTGCTCCGCTGATGGGAAAACTTTCAATACGAAAGTTGTAGATCTCTCGTTTTTTATACTCTTTTCAAGCCATCTCTAGAGATTGATACCATTGTTGGGATTGCCCTAGCCATGGAGTACTATGGGAATGCCCCTCTCTCTCCGTGACATGATGGCCATACACTTCCATGAGGCATACATGCATGCATACATCCATGACCGATGAAGACCGCATTAAATGAAGTCCAAAGACTACATTAAAGAGGTCTACAATTTCTATGCTTTTAGCGGCTTAGCCATTCAATTTGGCTATAAAAGCACTATGTATATACTTTATTATGAATCTATTGTTTTTGCTTTTCATTTGCACTCCAATGGTGGTCACTTGGTATCTACCTTGTAACTAATTCCATTCGTTAGTTATTAAAAAATGATCTCACTATCCATTTTAGACATTTCCTTTAGTTCTTTACTCCTTCTTCTTGCATGTTGAAAAACCATCTCTCCTTTCTAAGAGTTGTGTGTGTGTGTGTGTGTGTGTGGGGGTGGGTGGATAAGCAAGGGCACATTGAATATATTCCTCATCCCCTTTCACCCGCATTTCACACATTTTTGGAGGCATTCAAGACACATTTCTAAGCCATTCTTGGGCCGTAAGATAACACTTGTTTATTAGAGGGATTCCTTGGTACTTCTAAAGGTTGCTTCTCCTTTTGGAACTCTTAGTTCTTGAGACACACATTAAACCCACTTTGTAGCATTGGCCCTTCAACTATTTTTATTTTCTCTCTTTAGAATGGCTAATTCTAGAGAGTGAAAATTGTTTAAGTAGACCAAAATTATTTTCATGACAATTTATGACTATTGTTTTTTTCACTGTTGGAGAATTTGTTACCAGCATAGAGAAATTTGATTGTGCCATCTAATTGCCGTAATAGAAGACCACTTGAACAATTGATCAGTAGGAGCCACAATGGTGAAACCAGAGTCTTGAATATTGTCTCTCTCTCCCTCTCTATTGTTTAGACATGCTTGTGAATGGGGAAGCATCCAAGCTCCACCTCATTATGGTCTACTCCACTAGTAGTCATCAAGGAGCTGGATATGTTTGCAACTAACATCATCTACATAACAAAGGGGGGCGGGGGGTTGCTCAACCCTCACCCTATGATTTTGATCAGACCCTCACCTTCTTCCTCAACAACAATGTCTTTTTCTATCTCTATGTTTCTTTGTATTTTAATCAGCCACAAATGAGTATATTTATTTAAAAAAAGACTAAAAAACAAGCATAGGTCCAATTCTCATACATTTGAAAAAAAAAAATCAACATAGCCATACCTCTCTACTACCGAGACTAGACTCCTAGATTTTTAGGGTGTGATCATACACCTTCCATGTTAAAAGACATTGTACTTCTGGGTTGGAACGTTGACAATGGATACCCAAGCACAATCAAACAAAATGAATGAAACACACAGTCCCTTCTTGCCTTATTTTTTGAGAATTCTAGACCAGCTAAGAGCAAGCAAATTTGTAGGGTTTCCTCTATTCTATTAAGTTTTCCCAAGCTTAATGTCCCAACTTCTCTTGAACCGTAGCTATTTCCTTGCATATGCCTTTTTGGATTGTGCTTGTTTTATTCCTTGCTTCCAGATTCCAATGCATTATGTTATATGCATGGAGTGTCTTTGTAGTTGCATGTTTACATCAATCCTACCAATTTTGGTGGTTCAAGAAGAGTCACTTGTGATTTCCAATGGCCATCCTTGCAAATCAACGTTATATTTTGCATGCTTGAATTTTGCTCTCAATGACACAATCAAGACCTATTTCTCTAAATTCAAGAAAGTTTTTGGATCTTTATAGAGAAGATGGAGTGTGTGCAATGTAGGGCCCTAATCTATCGTGGTTCCAAATTGACATTCTTGCAAATCGTGTTGAGATTGTGCTTGTTCAATTTTTGTTCTTTGTGCATGCGGTTGAGTGCCATTTTGTTGCACTTGCTTGTGGAAGAATAAGGCTACATCCTTTTGCATAAAGTGCAACAAGTGTAGGTGAAATCACTCCATATTGCAATTGAGTGAGACAAAATGTAGCCTTATCCTTGCCTATGGAAGGATAAGACTACATCCTTTTGCATAAAGTGGATAAGTGCAGGTGAAATCACTCCGTGTTGCAATCAAGCGAGACAACATGCTAGGTTATATTCCTCAATTATTGGTGAGCCTAGACTCATAGATGTTCTATGGATGCACAATTTGACAAATTGGGATGCTGACCCATGTTCAAAATCAAGATTGCCAGTCACAACTCCTTCCAAATCAAGTTGTGTACGTACTCCACCACATGCATCAAGTAAATTTGTATCTCATTTCTTTTCATTGCAAAATGGCCTCATGTCAAGAATTTCATGCTTACCATGCAATTGAGTAAGCCCCTGCTTGCTTGCGAACTTTTGATCTTCTGACCCCTATGCCCTTCCCTAATGCATCCTTAGGCATCTTTGTATGGCAATAGAAAATGCATGGAAATAAAGTATTTGCACCTCCCTTAGTGCCCAACATGCATTTTAGGGTCTTCAATTCGCCACCAAGGTGCCAATCTATTTCAAAGTTTCCAATGCTAGGGACAGTGAGGAGTTCCTCATTGCATTGTCGATCTATTGCCTCTTGAATACCTGAACGGTTGAAACATCACCTCAAACTATCATGGTCCTCGTGTGGGAGTGCCCATGCCGCTTGCCACCATATGTTCTTCTCTGATTGCACCCCATAAAAATCTTGCCTTTGCGCCTCCTGCCAAGCGACTAGACCGCATCTTCACATTCTAACCCCTTTCCCACCAGTGCCCTGCTCATGAGTGTGAGGCTTGTGCACTCCACCCTCTAGCCTTTGACAACATAACATTCATCTAATTTTAACACAAATATAGCTTTTCCACCTGTCTCCTCTATTGTGATATCGTAGTATTGGATCATAGCTCGTTGTTGCAGGGCTTTTACTTCAACATAAACATTGTTGAACTTGTTGTAAACAAAACTCTTTGAGGACATTGGTATGTTGCCATCCACCCACTTATACCCGCCTAGCAAGGTTGAAATGTCATTGTTTGCGGTTTTTCTTGCCATAGCCATGTTGTATGGGGTTGATAACATTGATCCAACCATTCCCTTGCTACGTAGATGCCATGTTATGCATGTATACAATGCTTTGTACCCCTTATCACCACCGATCCCAATTGAGTCGCACACTATAAGCATGTCGCAAGGGGGAATATTTTGAAACTCCTTCAGTAGCAGATTCTCAAGGGATTGTCCCAATGTAGCACATGCGAGATTATCAAAGATCATATACAAAATTTCTTTCTCATCAACCACGTGCCAAAGTATGGACGCCTTAACCGACTCCTCAATACTGTTGCAGCCTAGAATTGCTTCCACACATTCTATACAAAAGAAAATAGAAAAGGAGTCAATTACTAAATTCATTACACTCTTACAACCAGCAACTACCTTGTTTGGTGCACATGTCTCTTATGAGCACCTCCAAGTTTAACAAGGAGCCCCATAGCCCTGCGCTTTCATTGTCTCTGACCCATGTAATTTTCTACAAATTGATCAATGCTTTCTTTATCATTGTCAAGATTCACCTTTTGCTCTACAAGTTACTTCCTTAATTCCGTTATTTACACCATCAATTGCTCCTTTGCAGTCAAGGCTGATGCCCGAAGTTGTTCTTTTTCAACTAAGCTTGCAACTTGCAGCATGTCTAGTTTTGTTTGAATCTGATTACGTGTTGAGAGCTCTTGTGTAAAGCCTCTCACAATAGCCTAACAATCCGTGAAATGGCTTATTTTTGCCATATCACTCATGTGAGTGTCCAAGCTAGGCTGTGGTGGGGTGGGGGGGTGTGACCTGATGCTTCCCCAATGTGCAATACGCACCTCCCACCAACTCAACCAAGAGTCCATTGCAAGGATGTTTTTATCCATGCAATTTCTATTTCGCCACCATTGTCGAAGTGGCAAAGACAATGTTCTACAACATCGAGATGTTCTACAATGTTCTACAATCTTCAGCACGATGGTAAAGATCTCCACGTCCACTTTCTCGCATTCGATTAATTAAATCCAATCCAAATGCATGACCAATTGTAGACATCTTGAACACAAAGCAACACTCCCCTTCCTCTCCTTGCCTGGGAAACCTGCTTTTGTGGAAAAAATCATATGTGCAATCTCTTTTTAGCCTCAGCAAGGAGTCCACACTAAAGCTCTCCTTTGTTGTCCCATTCCTAGTTGTAGCCACGGACCTTCGAAACCTGTACTTTGGAGTTAAATTACTTTGAAATATTATGTCCAAACAAGAGAAACATGAAAGCATCCTCACCAATTTTCCTCCACCAAGGGACCCATTGCCTCAACGACATTTAGAAATTCTTGCTCACCAAGTACATGGCTAGAGCCCCCCTCTTGCATCAAAGTTGTCATCACAATTTCCTTTCCCACACACATTTGTACTTTTCTTGCGCATGCATGTCTATCCACACTAAGAACTTGTGCAACCATTTCTTTGGTTTTATCGGTGAGCCCTTTTGACAACCCATCCCGCATGTCATGTTGGTGAGTTCCTTGATGTATCATTAATCTGCTCATGATCTCATCCCTTGGCATGACATAATATACGAAGCAATCACATGTACGCAAACAAAGAGGCGGTTGACCGCAATAGTGGCAAGCAAGCTTGCCAGCAAGTCCGTCGCAAAACTTGCCCATGCAAGGTAATTTTAGCATGCTTCCATAAAATGCGTTGTGTTTGACTTTCCAAAATTAACCAATTTGGGACAACTTTCATTGAGACATTTTAGAGCACCTGCACACTGACTTTTGCAACACACTCCACGAATGAGATATTTGAAGTTTGCGGTTTGGTCCAATGGTGTGGATCATACTTATGTTCCATAGCATCCATTGGATGAAACTTTCCTGAGATCGGTGGAAACTCAAACACCGTGTTACCATTGTACACCTTTGGTATTTCAGACACTTGTTTGATTTCCACTATCTTTAAAAGAAGATTCGTCAAGTGTTGGGCTTCGTCATTGCATTCAAAAATGACAAAATACTATTTGTACTCCTTACCTCGATAGAGTTTTGCAATGCTTGCTCTCCAAAGAGTTGTTCCTTTCTTGGACTAGTAAGGTCTATGTAGGGAACATCCACCAATGGAGCAGCCATGCCACTAGAGTTTGAGACTGTGTCATCTTCGACTAGCACCACAAACTTTGTAGAAAGAGATTCATCCACAACATAAACTCCTCTCCCAAGTGATTGCTTGTTCTCTCCATTGGCACTGTCAACTCTTCACTCCCAACCATAACAATTGCATGCAAAGCAAAAAAAATTTGTGGCAAAACATGCTCCTGTAGAGATTTAACCCCAAAGATAATCTTCCTATTGGTAAAGGGAAAATCCCTTTCAAAAGAAGGGAATATTATAGTGCTTGATATGATAGTCGAGTAAAAATCTCTTGTAGGAGATTGAAAAGATGAAAGTGAAAGTGCTAAGTTGCGTTTAGAGAATTTAAGAGCATTTTATATTGATCTTAGTAGTTATTAGTAGTATTTAATAATTTTTAGATCCATATTAAAATTAATATTTTTTTAAATGCATTGCCCTCTTCTGTTCTCTCTATTTCTCTCTCTCTCTCTCTCTCTCTCTCTCTCTCTCTCTCTCTCTCTCTCTCTCTCTCTCTCTCTCTCTCTCTCTCTCTCTCTCTCTGTGTGTGTGTGTGTGTGTGTGTGTGTGTGTGTGTGTGTGTGTGTGTGTGTGTGACCGGCCCCTATCCGTAGTCTTCTCCAAACTGTGTGCGTTTCTCTGCAACCCTAATTCTAACAATTGGTATCAGAGCAGGTTGCATCCTCTCAGCCTTAGTCACCAGCAGCTCCAGCACACGCCTGCTCATTTTCTCCGATTTCAGTGAGCTTTGGCGAGTGTTTACAAGTCGACAAAATTTTTGGGAGAATTTGCAAAGCTTAGTCTGCTCAGATTTTTGATTCGGGCTCATTTCAGCCTCCGTTTCCACTACAGATAGTACTGCACAGGCTATTTTGTCATTTTGTGTAGATATTCTGTCAGTGTTGTTTTCTGCATAACAGGTGCCTTACAGTCTTCTATGGTTTGTGCTATATAGCACGTGTTGTTCCCGCTTTGTTTCTCCTCTTTTTGGGCAGTTTTCATATCATGTGCAACATTTACCATGGCTAACAACAACACAGATGTGTTCAAGATGTTTGCTGTTGAGGACAGATTGGATGGGGCCAATTACCCTATGTGGGCTTACATGATGCAACATGTTCTTGTGTCAAAGGGTGTCTGGAATATTGTGTAGGGCATTGATGTACGCCCTGGTTCTGAGGATGTAGGCGATGTTGAGGATGTGGCAGGTCTTGCTACAAGGATTGCTGCTATTAGAGTTGTTTTGCCTACGGTAGAACAATCTCGTTGGGATGTAAAGGATGCACAAGCTCATGCATTGATTGCGTTGTCTGTGAAGTGCACCGTTGTTCCTGACATTCGTTCAGCAAAATCTGCAAAACAGGTTTGGGATATTTTGGCTGGTCTTTATGCAAGTCGCAATGAGGCTAAAATTGGTTTGTTGCGTAAACAGCTGGAGTCGAAGTTATGCATGAGGAAGATGATATGGACACTTTCCTTGCTGGTGCCAAGGATATCAATGAGCAACTTATTTCTACAGGTGAAGTCATTTAGACAGTTCCCTTGTTAGATTGTTCTTGATGCCTTACCAGATTCTTACCAGACTTTTGCTAGTACTTGGAGACTTATGACCCAAGGAAATCCTGAAGTTTTCAAGTTTGATGCATTATGCACATTGTTGTTGCAAGAGTCACTTTCCAGAAAAAACAGGACTAGGCAGTGTGCAGTTGAACATGCTTTTATTGCTTCTCAAAGAAAGGGTGGTAACAACAATGCAACCAATTCTTATGGTTCTGTTGCGAGTGGCAAAAATTGTGTTCCTAATGCTTCTGCTGGCAACAATTCCTCTGAAAATTCTGATAATAAGGGCAAAAAGAGGATGTGTTGCCATTATTGTAAAGCTAATGATCATTTGATCAAGCAGTGTCCTAAGCTAAAGGCCAAAGAGGCTAAGAAGAAAGAGGGTGGTTCCACTCCAAATTCTGGTTCCACTACAAATTGTTGGAATTAGGGTTGCAGAGAAACACACACAGCTTGGAGAAGACGAAGGAAGCTCAAGGCACACAACTGAGAGTGTGTTACTTAGTGTGCAATGGAAAGATTGATAGCCCTAGAGTGATGGACGCAAATACAATGCTCGGGGGAAAAAACCTCCTAAAGAGGGGAAAAATGCCCCGATGGTCCTAGTGTGTTCACACACATCACTACCACATGTATATGGTAACAAATCCCCCCTGGAGTGATGCGGTGAACGAGAGCTGGCACATGCGTAAAGGGAAGTGCCATGCCCTTAGGACATGATCAGTCCACAAAGGGGAGTAAGCCCGAAGCTTTGCGGAAAGCTTCAAGCTTCTCACGAGACAATGCCTTTGTGAAAAGATCTGCAAGGTTGTCCTGTGTTGGCACATAAGCCAAGCTGATCTTTCCTGCTAAGAGCCTCTCCCTGACATAGTGGTAATGCACCTCAATGTGCTTTGTGCGAGCATGAAAAACTGGGTATCTCGCAACTGCCAATGTAGATAGTGTTGGTAGTGTCCTGTCGAACACCCAAATCAGCCATAAGGCGTCTAAGACATACACACTCAACCGTAGCTGTGAAGACTGCCCTATACTCAGCCTCACAACTCGAAGTGGCCATAGTAGGTTGCTTCTTGCTCAACCATGATATACATGAGCTGCCAAGAATGAAACAAAAACCACTTGTGGACACTCGCGTGTCAAAACAACAGCCCAATCTGAGTCCGAAAAAGCATGTAAGTCTGGCGGCAATGATCCCCCCTTGGGATAAAACAATCCAAGATGTAAAGTGCCACTAAGGTAGCGAAAAATCCTCTTGACGGCCTGCCAATGCTTAGACCCTGGGCTATGAATAAATCTGCTGACCTGTGAGACTGCAAACTGAATATCCGGCCTCGTGTTGCATACATAAATGAGGCAGCCAACAGCAGTTTGGTAAAGAGTGACATCAGAAGGATCACCAGCATCTGTAGACTCAACTTCAAACCTATTTCCATGTTAGTGGCAGTAGGTTTGCAATCCTCAAGTCCAAACTTACATAGCAATGTTCTATGTAACTTTTTTGACACAAGGCAATACCACCATCACACTGCTTAAACTGTATGCCCAAGTAATGATGCAACAATCCCAAATCTTTCATCTTGAAAGTAGCATTCAAGTCAGCCTTGAATTCAGCAATATGTCTCTCATTTGGTCCAGTGATCAACAAATCATCTACATAAAGAACCAGAATGAGAAGTACATCACCCTCACGCTTCACATACAATGTGCTTTCTGTTGGACTGTTACGAAAGCCTTGTTTGACCAAATGAGTGGCAGCTTTCTCATACCAAGCACGAGGAGATTGCTTCAACCCATACAAAGCCTTGTTAAATTTGCACACTTTGTCCTCTTGTCCTTTCTTGACAAATCCGCGAGGCTGCGTTACATAAACTTACTCAAATATGTCACCATTCAAGAGAGTAGTAACAATGTCTGATTCATGTACATCCAACCAAAATGAGCTGCCAATGCACATAGAAAACACACAGTAGTCATACGACAAGTGGGAGCAAAAGTCTCTTCATAATCTATGCCTTTTTGCTGTGCATAACCCTTTGCAACAAGTCGAGCCATATGGCGATCGATCTCACCATCTAGCTTGCATTTCAAGTTGTAAACCCACTTTGTATCAATGGCCTTTTTGCCTGGAGGCAAATCACATAAAGTCCATGTGTCATTTTCTATAAGTGCATCATATTTTGATTGCATGGCAGCCATCCAATTTTTTGAATTATGTGCTTCATCAAAAGATAGAGGTTCCTCAACATCATGTAAGCTAGACACAGCCAAATCATAACAATCTGATGCATAAGATGCATGGTTAGAGCCTGAACAAATACGACTTGACAAAGGTGCATCCAATTTACTGTCACGCAATGTATGCACCAGCCATTTTGGCATACCTCTAGCCTGCTCATTTTCAGCCCTTTCCTCATCAAGTATATCATGTACATCTGCATCAGTAATAGGTTGATCTGTAACATTTTCAAAAACCCCCATAGGCTGTACATTTGCCTCATTGGAATTTACATTCGAACTTCCACCATTGAAAAGAGGCAACAAAGTGTCGTAAATGTCCTGTGAGCTTACATAATTGTCTCTAGTACATGACAGCAAGGGCTGAACAAAATCTTCCACAAACACTACATCCTGTGAAACCAAAATACTACATCCTGTGAAACCAAAATCTTCCACAAACACTACATCCTGTGAAACCAAAATCTTCCACAAACACTACATCCTGTGAAACCAAAATACGCTTTGTTTGCGGATTTTACAACCTGTAACCTTTCCTTTCAGCACTATAACCAACAAAACATTTGACAGCCTTATCATCCAATTTTCTGCGTTGCACTTGTGGCACTAAACCATAGGCCAAACAACCAAAAACATGCATGTGCTCAATAGATGGCTTTCTATCATGCCATGCTTCATATGGAGTCATAGAGTAGGACACTTGTTGAGTACATAAGTGGCACACATGACAGCCTCGAGCCAAAACGAATGTGCTAAAGCTTGACTCTTGACCATACATCTTGCCATTTTCGTAAGAGACTTGTTTTTCCTCTCAGCAACATCATTTTCTTGAGGCGTATATGGCACTGTACATTGGTGTTTTATCCCACAACTAGCCAAAAATGCATTAAATTCATGAGACATATACTCCCCCCCTCGATCAGAACGGAGGGTGCCCATAGTACATTTTGATACATTTTCAGTCATAGCCAGCAGAAATTGTTTGAAGTACATAAAAACTTTGGACTTAAGAGGAAATACCCATGCATGCCTGGAGTAATCATCAATGAAAGTCATGAAGTACAGGTAATTGCCCAAGGACGGTGTTTGCATGGGCCCACAAACATCACTATGCGCAAGCTGCAACCTACATGTGGCCCTAACTGAACCATCCTTTGGAAACATAGAACGCTGCATTTTACACAAAATACACCCTTCACAATAGGTGCTTCAAGAGGCGGCAAAGAAGCAACCATATTAGATTTCTGCAAATGCAGCAAAGTGGCAAAATTCAGATGCTCAAAACGTGCAGGCCAAAGTTTTGCATCTGAAATAGCCCTTGAATCTGCAACTGCATTTGCAAAATTTTGTCCACACTTGTCATACAAAGTGAGCTTATACAGCCCACGACACAAAAGGCCAGATGCAACAATTTTATCATCAAAACTGAGATCATGAACTATACATCTGTCATCCACAAATTTGACTACAAGTCCAAGTCTAGCAAGTGCAGATACAGACAAAAGATTCTTCTTGATCCCATGTACATAAAGTGCATCAACAAGTGTGAAAGAACTGCCATTTGCAGCAATAAGCACAATCTTTCCACCCCCCTAAACCAAACAAGAGGCATTGTTGGCACAAGTGACTGAATTCCCATGAGGGACAGACTCGAGAGAGGTGAACAATTCACGATGTGAGGTAATGTGCTTTGTAGCACCACTGTCAAAATACCACACATGTGAATGTGCAGCAACTGACAAGCATGCATCATGGACATAAGGATTGTAAGTGCACTCTGCGCTAAAAGCCCATTCTGCATCAACATCAGCATCATAGTCTCCTTTCACAGAAGACTCAACAATGGCTACATTTGTAGTGGAGCTAGCATTTGCAGTGGAACCACCCTCTTTCTTCTTAGCCTCTTTGGCCTTCAACTTAGGACATTGCTTGATCAAGTGATCGTTAGCTTTACAATAATGGCAACGCATCCTCTTTTTGCCCTTATTACCAAAATTTCCAGAGGAATTGCTGCCAGCAGAAGCATTAGGAACAAAATTTTTGCCACTCGCAACAGAACCATAAGAATTGGTTGCATTGCTGTTACCACCCTTTCTTTGAGAAGAAATAAAAGCATGTTCAACTGCACACTGCCTAGTCCTGTTTTTCCTGGAAAGTGACTCTTGCAACAACAATGTGCATAATGCATCAAACTTGAAAACTTCAGGATTTCCTTGGTCTCCAAGTACTAGCAAAAGTCTGGTAAGAATCTGGTAAGGCATCAAGAACAGTCTGCACAAGGGAACTGTCTGAAATGACTTCACCTACAAAAATAAGTTGCTCATTTGATATCCTTGACACCAGCAAGGAAAGTGTCCATATCATCTTCCTCGTGCATAATCTTTGACTCTAGCTCTTTACGCAGCCATGCAATTTTAGCCTCATTGCGACTTGCATAAAGACCATCCAAAATATCCCAAGCCTGTTTTGCATATTTTGTTGAACGAATGCGCTTCACAGACAACGCAATCAATACATGAGCCTGCGCATCCTTTACATCCCAACGAGATTGTTCTGCCCCGTAGGCAAAACAACTCTAATAGAAGCAATTCTTGCAGCAAGACCTGCAACATCCTCAACATCGCCTGCATCCTTAGAACCAGGACGTACATCAATGCCCTGCACAATATTCTAGACGCCCTTTGACACAAGAACATGTTGCATCATGTAAGCCCACATAGGGTAATTGTCCCCATCCAATCTGTCCTCAGCAACAAACATCTTGAACACATCTATGTTGTTGTCAGCCATGATAAATGCTGCACCTGATGTGAAAACTGCTCGAAAAGAGAAGAAACAAAGCAGGAACAACACATGCTATATAGCACAAGCGGTAGTAGACTTTAAGGCACCCGTAATGCAAAAAAAGTTACTGACAAAAATTCGACACAAAATGATAAAATAGTCTATGCAGTACTGCATGTAGTGGAAACGGAGGCCGAAATGAGCCCGAATAAAAAATCTGAGCAGACTGAGCTCTACGAGTCTATCCGAAATTTTTGTCGACCTACGAATACTCGCCAAAGCTCACAAAAATTGGAGAAAGTGAGCAGGCGTGTGCTGGAGCTGCCGGCGACTAAGCCCGAGAGGACGCAACCTGCTCTGATACCAATTGTTGGAATTAGGGTTGCAGAGAAACGCACACAGCTTGGAGAAGACAAAGGAAGCTCAAGGCACACAACTGAGAGTGTGTTACTTAGTGTGCAATGGAAAGATTGATAGCCCTAGAGTGATGGCCGTATATACAATGCTTGGGGGTAAAAACCTCCTAAAGAGGAAAAAAAATGCCGTGACGGTCCTAGTGTGTTCACACAAATCACTACCACATGTATATGGTAACACAAATGTAGCCATTGTTGAGTCTTCTGTGAAAGGAGAATGTGATGCTTATGTTGATGCAGAATGGGCTTTTAGTGCAGAGTGCACTTATAATCCTGTTGTCCATGATGCATGCATGTCAGTTGTTGTAGATTCACATGTGTGGTATTTTGACAGTGGTGCTACAAATCACATTACCTCACATTGTGAATTGTTCACCTCTCTCGAGTCTATCCCTCATGGGAATTCAGTCACTTGTGCCAACAATGCCTCTTATCCGGTTCAGGGAGTTGGAAAGATTGTGCTTACTGCTGCAAATGGCAGTTCTTTCACACTTGTTGATGCACTTTATGTACCTGGGATCAAGAAGAATCTTTGTCTGTATCTGCACTTGCGAGACTTGGACTTGTAGTCAAATTTGTGGATGACAGATGTACAGTTCATGATCTTAGTTTTGGTGATGAGATTGTTGCATCTTGCCTTTTGTGCCATGGGCTGTATAAACTCACTTTGTATGACAAGTGTGGACAAAATTTTGCAAATGTAGGTGCAGATTAAGGGCTATTTCAGATGAAAAACTTTGGCATGCATGTTTTGATCATCTGAATTTTACCAGTTTGCTGCGTTTGCAAAAATCTGATATGGTTGCTTCTTTGCCACCTCTTGAAGCACCTGTCAAACATGTTTGTGAAGGCCGTATTTTGGGTAAAATGCAACGTTCTAAGTTTCCAAACGATGGTTCAATTAGGGCCACATGCAGGTTGTAGCTTGTGCATAGTGATGTTTGTGGGCCCATGCAAACTCTGTCCTTGGGCAATTACCTTTACTTCCTAACTTTCACTGACGATTACTCCAGGCATGCATGGGTATTTTTGCTTAAAGCGAAGTCCGAAGTTTTTATGTGCTTCAAACAATTTTTGGCTATGGCTGAAAATTTATCGAAATGTACTATGGACAACCTCCGTTTGGATAGAGGGGGTGTCTCATGAATTTAATGCATTTCTGGCTAGTCGTGGGATAAAACACCAATGTACAGTGCCTTATACACCTCAGCAAAATGGTGTTACTTGAGAGGAAAAACAAGCCACTTACGAAAATGGCACGATATATGGTCAAAAGTCAAGCTTTGCCGCATTCTTTTTGGCTTTAGGCCATCATGTATGCCACTTATGTACTGAACATGTGTCCTACGAAAGCTTTGCAGTCTATTACTCCATATGAAGCATGGTATGATAGAAAGCCTTCTATTGAGCACATGCGTGTTTTTGGCCATTTGGCATATGCTTTGGTGCCACAAACACGGTGCAGAAAATTGGATGATAAGGCTATCAAATGTATTTTTGTTGGTTATAGTGTTGAAAGCGAAGGTTACAGGTTGTATCATCCGCAAACAAACGTATTCTGGTTCCATGGGATGTAGTGTTTGTGGAATATTTTGTTCAGCCCTTGCTCTCATGTACTAGAGACAGTAATGTAAGCTCACAGGACATTTATGACACTTTGTTGCCTCTTTTCAGTGGTGTAAGTTCAACTGTAAATTCCAATGAGGCAAATGTACAATCTAGGGGGGTTTCTGAAAATGTTACAGATCAGCCTATTACTGATGCAGAGGTACATGATGTACTTGATGAGCAAAGGGCTGAAAATGAGCAGGCTAGAGGTATGCCAAAATGGCTGGTGCATACATTGCATGACAGTAAATTGGATGCACCTGTGTCTAGTCGTACTCGTTCAGGCTCTTGCCATGTATCTTATGCATCAGATTGTTATGCTTTGGCTGTGTCTAGCTTACATGATGTTGAGGAACCTTTGTCTTTTGGTGAAGCATAGAATTCAGACAATTGGATGGCTGCCATGCAATTAGAATATGATGCACTTATACAAAATGACACATGGACTTTATGTGATATGCCTCCTGGCAAAAAGGCCATTGGTACGAAGTGGGGATACAAGTTGAAACGCAAAACAGATGGTGAGATCGATTGTCATAAGGCTCGACTTGTTGCAAAGGGTTATGCACAACAAAAAGGCATAGATTATGAAGAGACTTTTGCTTCCACTTGTCGTATGACTACTGTGAATTTTCTATGTGCATTGGCATCTCATTTTGGTTGGGATGTACATCAATCAGACATTGTTACTGCTTCCTTGAATGGTGACATATTTGAGGAAGTTTATGTAACACAGTCTCGTGGTTTTGTCAGGAAAGGACAAGAGGACAAAGTGTGCAGATGTAAGAAGACTTTGTATGGGTTAAAGAAATCTCCTCGTGCTTGGTATGAGAAAGCTGACACTCATTTGGTCAAACAAGGCTTTCGTAACAGTCCAACAGAAAGCACATTGTATGTAAAGTGTGAGGGTGATGTACTTCTCATTGTGGTGCTTTACGTAGATGATTTGTTGATCACTGGACCAAATGAGAGACATATTGCTGAATTTAAGGTTGATTTGAACGCTACTTTCAAGATGAAAGATTTGGGGCTGTTGCATCATTACTCGGGTATATAGTTTAAGCAGTGTGATGGTGGTATTGCCTCGTGTCAGAAAAGTTACATAAAGACATTCCGATGTAAGTTTGGACTTGAGGATTGCAAACCTATTACCACTCCCATGGAGACAAGTTTGAAATTGAGTCTTCATGACGCTGGTGATCATGCTGATGTCACTCTTTACCAAACTGTTGTTGGATGCTTCATTTATGTATGCAACACGAGGCCGGATATTCAGTTTGCAGTCTCACAAATCAGTAGATTTATGCATAGCCCAGGGTCTAAGCATTGGCAGACTGTCAAGAGGATTTTCTGCTACCTTAGTGGCACTTTATATCTTGGCTTGTTTTCAAGGGGGGATCATTGCCGCCAAACTTACATGCTTTTTCAGACTCAGATTGGGCTAGTTGTTTTGACACGCAAGTGTTCACAAGTGGTTTCTGTTTCATGCTTGGCAGTTCATGTATATAATGGTCGAGCAAGAAGAAACCTACTGTGGTCACTTCGAGTTGTGAGGCTGAGTACAGAGCAGTCTTCATGCTCGCACAAAGCACATTGAGGTGCATTACCACTATGTCAAGGAGAGATCAACTTGGCTTATGTGCCAATAGCAGATCTTTACACAAAGGCATTGTCTCGTGAGAAGCTCGAAGCTTTCCGCAAAGCTTTGGGCTTACTCCCCTTTGTGGACTGATCATGTCCTGAGGGCATGGCACTTCCCTTTACTCATGTGCCAACTCTCGTTCACCGCATCACTCCAGGGGGGATTTGTTACCATATACATGTGGTAGTGATGTGTGTGAACACACTAGGACCGCAGGGGCATTTTTTCCCTCTTTAGGAGGTTTTTTCCCCCGTGCATTGTATATACACCCATCACTCTAGGGCTATCTATCGTTCCATTGCACACTAAGTAATATACTCTCAGTTCTGTGCCTTGAGCTTTCTTCATCTTCTCCAAGCTGTGTGTGTTTCTCTGCAACCCTAATTCCAATATGAATCTCTTTCGTGAGCAAAGCACTAGTAATATCACTAAAAACAAGCTTGCCCTTAGGGGCGGAGTTACTTATAGAAGTGTTAAATGTATCCTATGATGTAGGTAAAGAACATAGCAAGAAAATGGCTTTCATTTCCTCGTTGAAATTAAGCCCCTTAAATGTCAATTGAGTAAACACATTGTTAAACTCGTTCGGTGTAAATTGACACTGCTACCTTCTTTCATATTCAAACGCATAAGCTTCTTCATCAAAAACACTTTTTTTGATACACTCTTACTATCCCAAGCTGAGCATAATGACTCTTATAATTCCTTTTTGCATTAGTCTTGTCCATAATCGTAAAGAAAAATGACTCACTAAGGTGCAGGCGAATGGTCCCCATAGCACGAGCATCAAGCACCTCCCACTAATCATCAATGTCAACACCCTCTTTACACTCAATGGCATTGCATGTCCCTTATTGATCAAGACATCAAGCTTCCATATTGTAAAGTTTGTGCTATTAAACTTCTTGATATAATATTCTTCTCTCTGAAATTTCAGCCATGATTGACAATAGCAAATACAAGAGAGTGAGACTAGAAATTTATGGTAAAGTATGCTTTACACAGAGATACAAATCTCAACTAGAAATTTAACAAAAATCATTGCAATGTCGATGTAGAAGAGTGCTATAGGCAAACAAGAGGACTCACGAGAAAAATCCAACAGAGTCTCCTCTGTAGAGATCAAAATCTCAAGCAAAACTGAGCAAAAAACCATCATTTATGTTGATGTGCGCAACCTCAACCTATTCCCCTGAATTCCTTGGAGACATTTGTCTTCGTCTTGTGTAGTCCATGCAAAGGATGAGAGAGGGTAGAGAGAGAAGGGTAGAGGATGAGAGAAGGTAGAGAGAGAAGGGTAGAGTTTTGCCAATTCTACCAATTTTGATGTTCAATTTTGATAGGCAATGTTTACACTACTTAATGAAATTTTCCCATGCCAACAAAATGATGCAATACAATGTAAAACGTGCAAAAATATTACAAAGAAAATAAAGCTAACTTCATATGCTAGACAATTGTAAATTTGTTGCATGCTTTGTTTTCACCATTGCCAAGCAACGTGCAAAGATGCTACGGATGAGTACCTACTAAATGATATACTCTTGTTTATCGCCATTGAACGACTTCTTTTTCTCATTGTTGGATATTTTCTACCAAGGTAACTCTCCAAGATTAACCCATGGATCATGACCTTCAAGACTTATTGAAAACTAATCATAGGAACCAATTGCCAAATTGAAGGACTCAATGGGAATGATCATGAAGAGGAGGGGGTAGTAGGGGGCCTCCTCCTTTTTTCTAGTTTTAAACACGAGTGCGCGTGCGCACACACACACATACACAAAGTACATGCACCTTCATGTAAAGAGGGTGAAGAAGGGGCCAAGAAGGTTGGCTTCACATTGCCCAACCCATCGCACCTTTTTGCAATTCCAGCCAATCAAAGATGTCGCTGCTTGCCAAGCCATTCACATTGCACACAGAGCAAGTCACACTATGCCATTGTGGGAGGCTGACTCACGGCTAGCCTTGGAGTAGAACCTTTTGGCCTTCCCACCTCGTCCAAGCGTTGGACCATCCAGCTCCAACAAATCAGTGTTTTAAGGTGAGATTATCCCTCCATTCCAACTTTAGAACTGGACTCACTTGCTTTTATAAATTGACTTCTTGTCACCTTCACAAATGCCACTATAGCAGTTGGTTTTCGGGGATGTGTGTGAATCGCCAGGGCGAACTGCACTTGGACGCCTGCCCATGGTGGTGGAAGAGTGAGCTAGGGAAAGCTTGGGAGCTGGCGGCAGTCTGGACGCCCCGATATAGAGACAATAGTTTGGAATATGCTTGGAATGTTGCTTATGTGTCCTCTTGTGGTTTGCTAAAAAGTGTACTATTACTGGGCCTTGGGTGTTTCTAATCTCTCAAAAGCCTAGAAAATCGCATATTCCCAAATAGAGCACTCTGACGAAATTCAAAAAATATCAATCTTGGTATCATGTAGTTCGTCTTTTCACCACGGATGTGATCTAATCTTCACATTGCAAATTTGACTAGATTTGCAAAATCCCCTTCAAAATTACACATTTTGACTTAGGTGTCTCTATATTGGCCCCTTTACCCTACTCGTGTGGGATTGTTTTTGCAATGAACCTTTTCAGTGGACTAGAATGCTCTAGTTTACCAACTTGACTGCATAATTGAGATTGCCCCCTACCCCATGTGAGATAGTGACGAGGCCTTGTCGAACCCCTAGGGCCTACATTATGGCTGGGTTCAGGCGAGGCAGCAAAGGCAACCTTCCTCTCCTACCTCCGGTCTCCAATTCACAAGAGTTGGTGGTAATGCTCATTGCTATTGAAGACTAGGGAAATAGGCCAACGAATGGTGTCGAGCTCTCTCTTCTTGTGCACCTTTAAATCCTTTGAAAAAGATGGCTACGACGAGCAATTTTCAAGGAGGGGTCACTCAACTTATGGTGAGTCCGTGCGTATTTTTTTTCACCCAATGGCTGCAGTCCACAGAGAATGCACACTGTCCTTCCCCATCCCACCTCCGTCCCTGTTTGAACTTAGCCTATAATATCAGTGACTAAGGCCGGGTTCAGATGAATCAGGCCACAACTGCTATCTTTTTATTTGTCTCCGTTCTGCTTGGCCACAAGGGGCCGAGGCAGTATCTTACATAAAGATGATGCTTCACGAAGCAACGAATTAGTGAAAAGTTACAATTACAACTATTGGTTGCCATGCAACAAGCTGCAACGTTCGTGTTTCACACTGCAAAATGCACGACACACCTTCATTTTGGAAAGAGGGAGTGTCGCCCAAGAATTTGTGGGTCTCGAAGTGACGCTCTTTCTCTTCAACCAACCAACCAACGCCATCGTGGACGTTTGCTCTTTGTCGACGAGTCATCTACGCTTGCTCTATGTGGCCACGTAGTCTTAACCAGCCTAAAAGTGCCATTTGGTGGGATTCTTCAGTCTTTATAACATTGATTACAGAATGATCGGTCATCGAATGATGGTGAGGGCAATGAGAACCTTTTGGGCTTTTGCCTTGAAAAGCAAGAGCACAAAAGCCTGGCCGTTGCCCTCCCGCTGCATTTGCCAGACGCTGATGACAGAGAGAGAGAGGGAGATGATCAAAGAATGGAAGAGAGAGAAAATATGAAATTTTGATAAGGGTCGAGGAGATCGTGGAGGAAGGAGGGAGGGAGATAGCATCATGTAGAGAGAGAATTTTGAAATGGGTAGGAGCGCCTCAAGCAGAGTCAGCACTAAGCTGGACAGAAGTGAGTGGAAGCTTGAGGAGGGTCTTGACTCTTGATGCAGAGCGACGCAGAGAGAGTCCACAGCCTCATGCAGTGCGACGCACAGAGAGAGAGAGAGAGAGAGAGAGAGAGAGAGAGAGAGAGAGGTGGCCTGCCATGAGTGCAGGAGAGCACATGGAACGGAAAGCCCATATAATTTTTTAGTAAACATGCGACATGTCTTATGATCTATTTATAAAATAGTCCCCCATTTCAAACTCCATTTTTTACACACATAGTCAATTAGCCCATGTCCAGATTCACCCACAGTCTCTCTCTCCTCTCTCTCTCTCTCTCTTCTTTCTCTCCACATCCACATCCCCACCTGTTTGAAAGCTTCAAGGCAAAAACTAGAGCGGCAATGGCCAGCTTCATTGCTTGACTGGAAAGCCCCAAACAATTCAAGTCAAATTTCCTGCTATAAGCGTGACTCCTCATCTTTGAAGGACGGCAAGGCCGGGTAAGCACTCACAGTCTGAGAGAGAGAAGAGAGAAAGAGTTCGTGTCTGCACGTGTAATCAGCTCGAGAAGCAAGCAAATGGTGCCATCATGGCGCTCTTTTGCATAATTTCTGTGTGAAGGGGTGATGAGTCTGTTTGTGTGTGCAAGAGTGGAATCATAGTTGTCTCTTTCTTTGCGCTTTCTGCAGGAAGCCATATCGTGTCTAGGGTCCTGCATTTCCTTGCTTTTCCTAGACCTGAGCAACGGAGTCTGTTCAGCTTTTAGTGTTCTCCTCAAGGCAAAGGCTCGTCTCTCACAGCACAACCAGGCATTTTCGTCTTTCTCTCTGCTTTACGAACTCTCTAGGGGTTTTGAAGTACTCCATCGTTCTGCAGCAGCTTCTCTCTCTCTCTCTCTCTCTCTCTCTGTGCTTGCATGTTTGTATTTGTGATTGATTGATTGAGTAAGTGAATGTATGTGTGAGTACGTGTGTGTGTGTGTGTGTGTGTGTGTGTGTGAAATTTGAATCTTCTTAGGTTGCTTTTGTGATGCTCAAAACTTCTAGAAGGTGCTCGCCTTCCCTGTCTCTGAGTTTCTCTCTGCCCCTTTCCTTTGCTTTTGTTTCTGGATATCCAGGGCAAACATCTGAATGGTGAAACTTGCTCAACACATAGAGTGGTCTTCACCGATTCCTCTGAGGACAGGTGAAGTACTAACCCCTGCTGAGAGGAGGAAGGGGGACCGTGTCGTTGGAGAGCGCGCAACCTCCATTGAGAGGAGGAAAGGGGACCGAGTCTCAGCGAATGGCAAGCCAAGGAAGACACTTGCTGAGTTGTTTGAATCAAGGGCTGCTTCATCATCATCATCGTCAGCATCACTGCTATCATCAGCACCATCATCATCATCGGCAACAGCAACAACATCAACTACTCCAATATCAGTAAGAACGGGATCTTCATTATCAACATCTTCATCTGCGTCATCAACGACAGTTTCGTCAGCAGCAGCTATAACACCACCACCACCACCACCACCACCAAAGACACCATCATCATCATCTTCTTCTTCAACGACGCCGCGGCCTTCAGCACAAACTCCATCATCGTCATCAACCCATGCCCATGTCACTTTCGTTGAGAACCGTTCCGAGAAGTGTCACAAGCATGCACACACCTCTGCAGCCCATCAAAGCTCAGAGCTGACTGAAGGCATCAGAAGGAGCTCCTCTGCCCGAAAAATTGCTGATTCAAGCAGACATGAGGGCGCTCTTTTACGTTCTAATGGCACTGCTAAAAGATTAAGCAAATCAGGGCCACTTGGCCGAACAGAGCCCTTACCGAGGAGCCCATTAGCAAATGCTAGCAATGCAGAACCCAGCCATGGGATTTCACCAGCAAAGCCCATCAATCGGCACAATGGAAGGCCCAGTGAAAACCTACCAACAAAGAGGCCGATTTTTGGGCAGGAAAAGGTATCTCCATCATCAGCTGCAACGAATGTTAGCAATGTAGAGCACAGAAATAGAAGTCCTTTTCCCAAATTTCTCATCCAGGAGCACAACCAAAACAATTTCTTACTGAAGTCCATTGATACAGTGGAAAGTCTGCAAAATTTAAGCAGATTTAGGCAGAAAGAAACTGACCCATTTTTTGACAGGAGGTTAAATGTGGAGCCTGGGGTCCACGGCACCCCAAGAAAAGAAAAGAAGGTGAGGAAAGGGTTGTTTGGGTTATTGGCAGATTCAGGCACAGCAAAGGATTCGGGTGGGGAGGCAAAGGGGGCAGATGCCTCAACGTGGAAGTTTTCAGGAAACCTGGGGAAGGTTGCAAACACACAGCATGCAGGTGGTAGGGTGAGGGATTCAAAGAGTCCGCCAGTAGGGCCTCCGGTTAAAGTCATGAGTAAGATAAAGCACATGGATGTTGAAATGCAAAATAACCAACATGTGGGAAGCAAGGTGTCTGGACTTTTGGGCACATCAAAAGAATGTACAGAATCCACCACCTTAACAGTCGAGATTCCAGACAAGATGGTGGGTTTAGCGTGGGTTGGTGCAGAGCCACGCTTTTTGATGCCAGGGGCCCACGCCTTCCCTTCTGACAAATTCGTACTGGAACAGGTATTTTGAAAGAGATGATGACTTCATTCAGGTGCTTCTATGAACTGCTTGTTGCTTCACAAATTTTGCTAGAGGACACATTACATATATCAGAAATATCTGCACAGACCAGACCAATATAGTTGTTGAAACCAATCTAGAAAATGCCCTGTGTATCTTGATTTCTTAAAATAAAAACAGACTTGAAAGCTTCATGCTGCTTATTAAACTGCCAAGAATGTGACAGAACTAGCTCTTGGGTGCCCTTAACCTTCCATAGCGCTTATAATTTCACACATTCCTACAATCAAGCTGTTCAGGTTCTCTAATCAACCTTGATGCGCTTAGTGCCTCCTGCTGCATTGCTATTTAGTTAAGCCTATTATCAGTGTGTAGAACATCTTGAACCCAGGAGTTGGTTTTCTTAGGACCATAGATGCGGCCTTTTTTAAACTATATATAGCTGTTGCAGAGCACACTTGGTTAGTAATGGTTTATTCCTTATAATTCATTTTTCTCCATGTAGGTGGTGAGTGACAGAACTAGCTATGTGAAGCATGGCATTTTACATAGGGTGCACATAGCTGAAGGTCACTTGGGTGTGGCATGGGTAGATGGAAAAGCAGTACTATTGGAGGCAGGGGTATCAGTCCACATGTGCCCATCTAATAAATTTTCCTACATTACTACCGATGAGAAAATGCTGGCCGAGAAGGAATTTGTTTTGGGGCCATTTCGTGTTGTTACTGTTGATGAGTCCGAGGTGGGCATCAAATTCTGCAACCGCCAGCCACAAATTCTTCACTCGGGCAGGTTAATATGAACGAACTCTATGGTCTATTCCCAGATTATTTACTATCTCAATGGTCAATTTATTCTTTCATTTATGCTTATCTGCAACAGAGCATGGTCAGATGAGCTGATTGTTGTTGCAATTTATTGTGCATTACTGTATTTCACTTCCTTCTGTGTTGTCATGTATGCTATACAAAGTAAAGAACTGAACGTGCGAGACTTTCCATGAGAGGGAAGAGGAAGAGGTAGGAGAGGGAATAAATGGCCAACGTGTTTCAACCTCTAAGGGTCTCATCAGGGCAAGTATGTGCAAAATCTTTACAACCTGACAGACAAGTTTTACATCATCAAGACCGAGATTATTTACAATCATTTGACATTATTTCATCAGATGCTGGATGCATAAAGTTCTTAATTGCTAATAACGATTGTTGTGTTTTGAATATCAATGTGTACCTTGCCTGTACAGCTTTTTTAATGGCTGAAGAATATCTGGGGGCCATATTGAAGGATGTCATGTATAAGGCCCTTTGCTTGCCTATCTGTTGCTATGCATCAATTCCTTTTATCTTCACTGTATCAAGGACAGTAATGTAGCTCAATGTACAGGTCCATGATGAAGATTGTGGGTCAATGAAAAGTAATTGTTGTCTTGCAAGGATTATGTTCAACATTCTTGGTCAAAAACATTTAAGCTCCTTTTCTGCAAGGATTATGTTCAACATCCTTGGTCAAAAACATTTAAGCTCCTTTTTCTGCTTCATTTCAGACATTGCCTGAGCATCTCCAAAGTTGAAGTATTTGCGGGGTTTGAATCACTTCTGCGAAGGCAGAGTTATGTGAGTGAAGCAAGTGCAGTGTCAAGTGACAATATGAGAGTGAGTGCTGATGTTTGGGTAGAGTGGCAGATCAAGTCGGAAGATGCTGCTGCAGCGCGCCTTGCGAATGTTACAGATGTTGAAGGAGCTCTTTCCAGCAACGTGCGGCGGGCTTTTAACTTGGTTATCTGGGAAGTAAATGCACTTGACATGAAGATGCAACTGACAACAGGCATGGGGAGCATCACCAACTCAGATTCTCAGCCTCTGCTCAAGTCCCTTTCCTTGAATGTCTGCAGGGAATGCCAAGACTTGTTTGAAGAGGTAAGCAACCATATGCTGCACAGTGCATGTAGATATATAAAACATGTTGAAGTTTGCATCCATTTACTGGTCCCAGTGTTATGATTGTGTAATCAAATTGAGCCCCTCCCATCAAGCCAATGTGATTGGTAATAAAGAAAATCAGTCAGCTATTTCCTTTCTAAAGTAGTTGCCAGTGTTACTGCAACGTTCACCTCTTTGGCAAGTCATCAATTTCAATGTTATTTATGGGCCACAATCTGTCACAAGGTGAGTGAGTTTAAACTTCCTTTGTTATCATGCCTTTCTCACGTCCAAGGCTCCATTTTTGACGAGTGAAATTGGACTCTTGGAGAGTGTTTGACCAATCTGGCTGTTTGTTTATTGCTGAAGGGTAACTCGGTTATTCTCCAAAAAATGTTGAGTATTTGAAGAATTGAATGTCAAGTACTTAAAGCATTGCTTTATAGCTGGGTCAATCTTGGATCAAACAAATGTCAACTTCAGTATTTAGGTGTGTCGTGGGTGAAAATGTAGATAGGGCACTCTATTGCAAGGGAGGAACTGTCAAGGTTGTTTCCATTTTAGATAGGGGTTCCACCTAGGTGACCTGACCATCTTTTGGTTGGTGTACAAAGTTGATCACTGGAAGGGAATGCTTCTGTGATTGACAAAGGTTGTCTATCACTCTCTCTGTGGGAAAGCTGGTCATAATCCCTCTTGAACTGGCATTTGCATGTCACTGGTAGTCGAGGATAGGCATGTCAAAAATGTTGTGTGTTTGTAACATGGGCACAATGAAACGCTGTTCATTGGCCCTGAAATGCGAAAAACCTGTAACATCAAATACGTTGCACCTAGCCTGCGAAACACGGTTGTTGAAACACTTGAAACAGAAACAGGTCTTCATATTTAGCCTGAGCAAGCAGGATCCTAACCTTGGCTTTAATACAAACTACTACAAGAAAACAAGAAATGTAGGCATGGTTAGTAATTGATGCCAACACAATCAAGGACGACATGCCTTGCAGGCAACGAAAATCGTTGTAAGTGTAAAGACTAATCTAATTAATTCAATTGTAAACTCAAATGCAGGTTTCCTACGCAACCTTCTCTTGCTGCAATGGTCACTTCGCTTTGATATGTGACCCCTTTCCTGCCTCTCTGGTTCTCCTATAGGACCATTGTCCCAACACAGTCTGCGAAGGCAACCTTAAATGTCTGATGAGGGAGGGGGCTTTTTGTTCATGTCTCCTCCATTCCAAGCTTCAAACTTCACATTCTTGTTACCAGCTATACAGGTCTGCCTCTTTTCATAGCTCTTCTTTCTATTCGAGCGGGTTTAATCTCCCTCCGGACAGATCATTCACTCATTCAGCAGCAGCAGACCTAAAATCAAATCACACTTGAGTACTTAAAGTTTTCTAAGGGGTGAAGTTCCCCTTTGGAGAGTGCTTGTCCCAAAATAGGCACCCTTAGCAGTCTTTCTTTATTTTTATAAAAGAGAGAGTTTCCAACTGCTCAGTGCGACCGCACACACAATCCATTCTTACAAGTGAGCCCCCAACCCTTAATTTACAGGCTTTGGGCTTAAAAACCAACTAAAAAGTCGTATTCTATTTTACAACAGTGCATAGAAGCACTTAAGAACAACTAGTGCCTGGAAAGCAACCCCAATGAAAAACTAGCCATGGGAGCACTTGTTCATACACTTACTGCCACATCATCAATCTGAACATGCTCAGATTTTCTGCCGCAACTTTTGACACGATTTGCATTGGACTTGAGTTAGGTATTTTGTCTGCCATTGCCCCATGCTTTTACAGCTTTTCTCCCGTCATCATGTTGTTACATACCCCTCTTAGAGAAGAGCAATTGTCCTCGATTACACCTTCACAAATAGAACTCAATCAACATTGTGCAAATTTATTGCTTGTGCAAACATGTAAACAAAGTCAATCTTTAGACACGTAGCTTTTGACGTAGAAAGAATGTTGCAATCGGTGTTCGATTGAAGGAGAGCAGGTTAGCATCTCCCCTGAAAAGGACGAGAGAAGCCTCTGGCCTTAGTTAAACACATGTTAAGGGATTCCTCCCTTGGGAGGATCTCAACCAACGAATGTTGCAATCGTTCATCTTTGTAGATAGATTCTCAGATAGACACGAGATATATTGAGCACATGACTGTGTAGTATGTCCAAGACACATACCCCTATCGCTTAGTATGCCCAACCTGTGCATCTTTCATGTCTCATGCCTTACAGTTAGATTTACACCACTCTGCTTCTTCACAGGTCTACGGCATACTTGTACGGCTAGTATGTCTCCAAGTTGGCCACCCATAATCTAGGTTGCTCTTGGTCCGGCCGCCCGAGTTTGGGGCCGGTCATCCACTTATGTCTGGGCGCCCACATATATTTCCATATATCATTTTACTGTTGGGTCGTGGGGATTTTTATCAGGCCTTGCCCTACCTCCCCTTGGGCACCTATTTATGGGGCCAGGGAGTACCCACTTCCACATCTCTCATCACACAGAGATCATCTGATGTATTGAAATTTGACAGGGTCTTTTGCTCATGGTTGTCATGGGGGGACTGAACGCCCCCCCTTCACCATCTCTGGCATTTGTGTTCTACTCTCTCTCTCTCTCTCTCTCTCTCTCTCTCACGCTTCTGCACACGCGCACTCACATGGTATCAACAGCTTCAGGCTCTCCATGGGACCAGCGTTTTTATCACCTCGCAGTTGCGTTTTTGGGTGGACAGCAGCCACATGGTTTGTGTTTTTCACAGAGGATGAAGTTACCTCTTGCCAAGACACCGTCCGGTGGTGGTCCATGCGGTCTCTCAGTGACTGCTGCAGTACACGGTATCTTCGACATCGGCTTGATCATCTACGGGCGTGCGATCCTTGGGAGATCCATTCGTTCCAGCCATCATTCGGCGGTTGCGCACTCCAGAGGGGGTGGTGACTTGTGGTTTGCTATGGACACACCTATGCACTCATCAACGGAGTTCACACAAGATATGGCCATGCTCATGGCATATGGGATTCCGACATTCCCAGAGAAGACACCACCATCTTGGGCGGACGAACACTTACCACTTGACCTTGACACGTCAGATCACTTGCTTACACAAAAGCATCTACATGGCCTTAGGGAGAGGATCTTGGATCTCTTCTTGGCCATTGCTTGGATCTACAGACTGGAGTGGGACTTCAGTGCTTTGGACTCTCTTGGAGAGTTTACCCGCGACTACATCCGGAGTCACCCGGAGATTGGCTTGGATGGTAGTGCAGTTGCTCTTCTACTCTCCTGATCATTTGGATTGCTACCTTCAGAGTTTCTTACACTCACCCTCCGTAACGTTATAGCAGACTTATCCCCGACCTGGGCAGTAGGCCACTCCCAACTCATTCACATTGAGAGCCACACCGAGTTGTGGTTTGGTGGCGTTGGCGCGGATTATGTTTAGGTTGACACCGGAGGATTGGAGGCAGGAGATACAGGCAAGACGACGCACACTTCTTAGCCTGGCCTTTCCTCTTCTCAGAGGATCTTCATAGCGCAGACTGCTCAGTCTGGCTTCCCTACTTCTATAGGATGATTACGGTGCAGACGGCTTGGTCTGACCACACCTCTTCTCAGAGGCCCTTCACAATGTAGACTGTTGAGTCTGGCTTTCCCCTCATCTTGGAGTACCCTACCTACTGACAGGAGTCACGACACTATCCGGTGGTGGTCCGTGCGGTCTCTCGGTGACTGCTGCAGCTTATGGTAGCTTCTACAGTGCAGACTGCTTAGTCTGGCTTTCCTTGATTCGGAGGACGTTTATGGCCCAAATTACTACATCTGGCCTTCTGGAGTTCTACACAGCTTAGCCACCTGGCCACCTTGGGTTGCAGGTTCATGCATTGACAGGCTTCCGGTCATTCTCATGACGGTTCCTGGGCCTCCCCATTTTCTCCAGACGATTTGACTACAAACACCACAGATCCTATTAGGCAGGACACTTGCAGGTCTATTGACACTTCTTTTACGACAAGGAGTTGTTTTCACACTCAGTTCGGAACCTTCAGGCAGTATCTTCACACTGTATTGGCGGAGTACAACAGTTTACTACAGTGCTCGTGACGGCACTTTACCACGGAGATTGGTGGTCGTGAGTCGTGACACCCCAGACTGTTGCTACACGCGGATTTCACCGGAGTATTGTCCTTCAGTGGACATCGTAGCAGACATCTTCATCACTTGCCTCACATCTTCGGCTTCATACGGTTTGTTCAGCATCAGGTGCTGAGAGGGGGTGTTAGATTTACACCACTCTGTTGCTTCACAGGTCTACGACATACTTGTACGGCTAGCATGTCTTCGGGCTGGCCACCCATAGTCTAGGCTCAATGGTGAGCATTTGTAATCCACTGCACTTTGTAAACCAAAACATGATTTCAGGTCTTCAGTCTATTGTATCCAGAGTCTTGTACCAGGTTATCTAAATATGAATCTAAATCTGAACCGTACGTATTCTGGGTTGCTCTTATTTAGTGTCTTCTGATTTGAACTTCATTCATTTCAGTCCAATTGTCAGTTTAAAGTCTAATTATGTGATGTTTGTTGGTCATCTTGTCATCTGGTTATGTGAAGTATGTGCATTTGAATGTGTAACTCAGTCTGTTTGTTCAGTTACTCTGAATTTAACTTTGGAATAGCTGTCAAGCCCCCAGCTCATTCCATAGACGTTGAGAAGAAATCACTTGTCACGGTAAAGTGCACCCCAAAATATCATAGACTTTGAAAGTTCTCACCTTCAAAATATGGGGCATACTATCTAGAGGTAATAGCCATTGAAGTTCGCATATCAAATCCACCTAATAATATGAGTTGTGGAATTCTTGTGATCAAGAGGATTTTGAGAAGTTCTATTGGGTTCTTCTACCGAACTCGTATTAGGGTAAACCTCCATTGTCGGTGATTGTTCTCTTGTGGGAACAAAAGTGGGAACAAGAGAAAGCTGAACTTATCATTGTAATGTATTAGACAGATGATGTGCTTAATCACAAAAGTGCAAGAGAAGCTGTAATGCAACTGAAATGAAATAACACTTGAGTGCTTGAAGTAGAGACCGAAGAGGCGGAGTTTTCCTTTGGAGTGGTAGCCCCAAAATAGGCGCCCCTGGCCCTATTTCTTTATTAAGAGATTGTTTACAACTGCTCTCTGTGACCACATGCACCATCCATTCTTTCAAGTGAGCGCCAACCTTGGATTCATAGGCTTTTGGCTTCAAGTTCTGAAATTATAATAGCGCATAAAAGCACTTAAACCCATGTTGTCAGTCCGTACATGCCAAAATACCTCGTCGCAATCTCTTGCTTGATTTGTGCTGGGATGGACTTAGACTAGGGTTTTGTATTTTTTTTGCTACTGCCCCATGCTTTAATGCTCTTTGGCTATGGCCACATCAGCATGTTATTAGAGCAGGACTTGTGAATTTGTCACATATAGTGGAGAAGAGAGACGGTTCTTGATGATTCTTGAGAAGAGAGAGCATCCCATTAGAGCTTGTGGGCTCTTCTCCCTTTCGAGTCTATTTCTCCTCAGGCTGAAGTTGAGCCTTTTTAGTGCTCTTTGAGGTGGCCTTTGAGCCTCATGATGTGGATTTTGTTTGAGATTTTCAAGTTGCTCGGACCTCTGATAGAGACAAAAGTGTTTGCATGTCTACAACTTGGTCTTTAAGAGATTGGATCTCGTGTTGCAATCTGCTCTTGATTTGCCATATTTTGTGCTTGTTTTTCTTATGGTACGATGATGGGCTGCCCTTGGCAAAAGCACGTTGATGTGGAAGAAATTGAGCGAGAGCACTTCGCAAGGTTTTCATACCAGCCAATGTGCATTTCTATAAATGCCCAGCTTTGTGATGCTTGAGCTAGATAGGCTCCTTGCTGGCCTCGATATCTGAGCTTTAGAGATTGATTTTGGAGATTGAGTCTCTTAGCCCTGCCAAATTGCTGTTTCACTTCATTGATGGGTTCGATTCCAAGATTTGTGATGATGTTTGTAAGGCCACCATCCTTGGTGGCTTCAATTTCCTACTTGGAGCACTTTGTGGGGAGTTTTGGAGGTCTTATCGTGCTTGCGAATTTGGTGATCGTTCTTAAGGTGGTAATTCGCACCTCTCAATAAAATCGTCCAGCACTTGCAGCTATCATAGCCTCCCTGTGATTGTGCCGCTGCCTGATCATCAACATTAATGTGCTGTTGCAAGTTCCCCATATGAACGTACAAGGTGATAGGTCCAATTTCGATTAATTGTTGCCATTGTGGCTAGATGACAGTTCGGCAAGGTTATTTACATTTGGTCACTCACCAAACCTTATCATCTGCTATTTGTGTGCTTAATTGGCTCAAACTCATAGTTATGACTTTATTATATACAAGATAAATCAACACAGCCAGAGTAGCCTATTGAGTGGAAGCAGTGTCTTGAGTTAGTTGCAACTTGTGACTTTGTGAGGTTGCTTAAGAGTTGGTTCGTTGCTTTGAGTATTGGGGAATTGCTATGGACAAGGCTACATAAGGGGGGGAGTGCTCGGATCCTATAAATAGGACTCTAGGTTTAATTTGATCATTCCTCTGAGGTCACTATGCTTAGAATACAGACCCTTGGTTGTTGATGCATGGACATCGAAGCTGGTGTATGGATTGATGGAATGGGGTGCCAATCCTTTAGGTGTGGCGCTAGGTCGGTGTAGTTGTACTATGTTGTAAGGTGCAGCGGAAGTGAATGTTGAACTTTGCTCAAGATGAGTGCTCCGAACTGTGCTCAAGGTTCCTTTTACTTAGGGAAGGGAGAGCCTTCCGTTCTTTAATGAGAAAGTGCAAATGATCACAAACAAAGCGAATGACACTGTGAATGAAGGTGCCGAGACTGAGAGATAGAGAGAGAAGAATACGACAACAGAATGTTGTCAAACCCTCCTCCGAAGGCCCCACTCTCTATGGCGAGAGCGGTCTACTTATGATTGCACAAATCTCTGCAATACTTGGACTTGCCGACGATGTCGACGACGATGAGGAGGATGATGAGACGGGCTGAGATCTGTAAATGCTATGGGCTGAAATCTGCAAATCTTTATCTGCTGAATTTTGACTCTATGTCGGTGACGGTGTCGATGGCGACGATGCCACGGCGACGTGCTGAAAACGCAGATGCTGAAATCTGCGTTTTCCGGGCTGAAACTGCAAACTACATTGGATCTGATCGTGCGGCGAGGATCTGCTCTGCAGGAAGGTGAGATCTGCGAGGTTTGGGACTTCTATGGTGATGTCTGACTGCTGAAAACTGAAAACGCTGATGCTTCTTGGGGTTCCGTCGCGGTGAATCTGCATAACGCTAGGGTTGCTGCATGATCCAAAAACGCTAAGGCTGAATCTGTCTTCTGTTGCAAAAACGCTAGGGGTTCTACTGTCTTGCTGCTGTCAGGGCTGATCTGCTGTGCAAAAACGCTGGCTGATCTTGGTCCAAAAACGCCAGCTTCTCTGCTGTGGTGCAGAAACGCTAGAGCATCTTGGGGGTCGTGCTGAGAAGTTGCCTGTTGAGCAAGTGCTCATGCTGCCTCTTCTGCCAGAATTGCTAGCGCTAGCTTTACTTATATACTTGCTTGCTAAAATTGCCCTACCCAGTTTCCAACAAAAGTCACTAAAAAATAATAAGTGAAAAATATCAAAAATAGGAAAAATAGGTTTATGCACTGTAAAAATACTTTTGATGGGTTTAATGGAACTCTGATGATCATGTTGTGTGCAACTTGAGGATATGCATCTAATCTAAGTGTTTGGACATGCACGGTCTGCGAACAGACTCACAAAAGTGCCAGATCACTTCCTAATCTAGGCTGACTGAACCCTTGTCATAAAGTAGCTTGTCCACGTACACATAGGGTTAGATGTGCACGTGACATATGTAGGCTCCTAGGCTCAAGGTGTGCTAGCGAGGCTCTATTGGCTCGAAAGCGAGTCAAATGTTTATTCCTTGCGTTATGTAAGTCTGAGTTTTGGCTTGTGCTATGTCATTGTGCACGATGGATCACAAGGTAGCCTTAACAGCAAGGTACTTGATTGGCCCTTGAGTCTTACGGAAGCTGCGCGTGAGGATTAGTGGTGCTAATTCTATAATTAAGACTTAAAACTTCATACTTAAGATCAAACTGAGACTCAAGAGACTGAATGTGTGTTTGATTGATTGAATGAATACTTGAAAACTGAGTACAATAGGCTCCTTATTTAGGAGAGGAAGAGACACAAATGAAAAGACTAGTCTCATGGTGAAGAGATGCGACTTTAAACGCAAAGACACATCCTTTCGGCAAAGAGCTGCAACCATTGGACGAAGAGTCGTAACCATAGAGCAAAGGGATGTGACTAGTCGTCGGCAAAGCTGCATGTCTCTTGAGCGAAAGGTCGTGACCATCCAAGCGTAGGGTCCTCCTTGGCTTGACACTTTGTGTATCTACAACTAGGAGTAAATGTTATATTGGAACATAGTCACAATCGTGACATTCCCTCCCATTTAAAATGAGAGCCCGTGTCAAAGAAATGACTTTTGACGTTGATAGAACTCTGGAAAAGCATTGAATCTTTGAAGATCTTCAATCTTTGAGTTATGTTTTGAACCTTTGCTTCTTGCTAAACCTTTTTGCTTTGATTGCTAAATCCCATGTCATATTATTATTCAAAGACTTTTTAGAGGAATCTGACATAATCAGGTTGACTACAATAAGAGATTGATCTTCAAAATCCTTCATGTGATGTAAGTTTTCTGGTTTAAGATCTTCCAATAGCTGCAAAATATTTGGTTAAGAGGAAATCTTCTCTTCATATGGTGTAACTTTGCTAATCACTAGAAAGGTTTTTGAATGAAGACTGCAATCATCTTCCAATAATGAATCCCAAAATTCTTCAAAATCGTCTTCAGAAACTGTCACTTCATGACTTGCAATTGGCATATCATCTTCCAGCAAAGAATCAAAGAAAGCATAATCATCTCTTGACTTAGAATATGCAACTATGTCGTTATCTTTGTCTGGTAATGAAGGATCACTTGAAAAAACTTCTTGCTAGAAATCATCTGTCTTCAACAATTGATTCAGGAGAAGTTAATGAATTGAAAAATTCATCAATTAGAATTTCTGCATTGGCATTGAAGATCATATTTGCTTCATAATCCTCTGTATCATGTCTTGACTAGTACACGTGAGGCTTGAATCACTCGTTCCGCATGATAAAACCCGTGTAAAATAAGTTCACGTCCATCTTTGAAGAAGTTGATAGTATGTCCTCGAAAGCTAATAGCAGGATCATATTGGAATAACCAATGCTGACCAAGAATCATGTCGTAGTAAGATAAAGGTATGACTTCGAAATCCAGTTGATCTGTATAAGTTTGAATCTCGAATTGCAATTGTCAGACTGTCTCATCACAAGTTAAAAGTGATCCATCTGCTAACTCCACATCATATAAGTGAGATGTCTCGTGAGTTGGTAAGCCAAGCTGTTGAACCATCTGAGTGCTGACGAAATTATTATAGCTTCCGCTGTTCATCAAAATGTTGATGGAACGACCGTTGAGAGTTCCAAAAAGGCTCAAAACTTGCTTTGAGAGAGGCTCCAAAATTGAAGAATTAAGAATTGCACAAAGCATGCTTCATAAGAATAGTTGTATCCTCTAAGACATGAATTGTATTGACCACTGATTTTCCTTTATCTTTAGCAGAAGCTGGTTGTTCAGAATTCAATGTTGTTTCCGCGTTGAATTTATTTTCAAATTAGACGGATTTGGTTTCCTTGGACATTGATACCATCTATGGTCACCATTGCAAATTGTACATAAAGCATACTTCTTTGAAGTTGAAAATGCATTTGCGGGAGAGCCTTGTTGAGAATTGGAATGTCGATCTTGAGAAAAATCACGTCCTTTACCACGATCAAGTGGAGCATTTGAAGAAGATCTGCTTTGAGATTGTCGATCTTGAGAATAGAACCTTGAAGTTGAATAAGGCTCCGTTGCTTGTTGTTTGAACTGAGATTAGTGATGCTGACTTTGGCTATAGCGTTCTCTACGATCGCACTGTGAAAAGCGAGTGCTATTCGAAGATCTGTCACCAGGGAGAAAATTCCGTGCAGGGCGCAATTATCGTCCAGACGTTCCACATAGGCAATTGCAACATCTAAGGTGGGAGAATAGAACCTTGAAGTTGAATAAGGCTTCGTTGCTTGTTGAAAATCTGTCACCAGGGAGAAAATTCCGTGCAGGGCGCAATTATCGTCCAGATGTTCCACATAGGCAATTGCAGCATCTAAGGTGGTAGGGTTGTATTTGTGCACATCGTCCTTTAGGGTTGGTTTAAGCCCGTCAATGAAACTTTGTAGTTTACTAGAGGGGTTGAGATTCTCTTTATCTAGAGTTGCCTTTGGAACTCTGTGATGTACGCGGTCAAGGAACCTGTCTGGCTCAGGCGACAAAGAGAGGACTGGGCATGAAAATCAGCATTGGTAGGTTCGAACGCCTTGCGAACTGCATGCCCGAATTTATCCCAAGAAGGTGTGTGTTTACCCTCAGCAACCCGTCGTTGCCACCAAAGAAATGCTGCGTCCTTGAGCAGAGAACTAGCAAGTGAAACCTTTTTACTCTCTACTAAGTCCGTGTTGGACAAGTAGACCTCCATTTTGAATAGCCATTGGTCCAGTACGCGCTTGTCTTGACGACCATTATAGGGCTCAGGCAGTTTAACATCTAGTATCTTCTTCTGTGCAACATTAAAATTTTTATAATGTAATTGAAGTTCACAATTGTTTACCTCATTAGTTGGATCAGGTTCTTTTTGTTCGTCCACTGAGGCTTCGGAAGAAGATGGTGGAGAAGCAACATTAATTATCCGAGAAGTGTAGGACGACTCCGAGAAGTGTTTTACGTTTGCATTTGATCCAAACGAGTGTGAAGTGATGCGAGACTTGTGGAAAGTGTGGCCATTTGCTCCTTGATAAGAGTAAGGGCATGGTTAGATTGACCACCTCCGTCGTGAGAATTCGTCATGGTTACGCCTCAAAGGGAACTCTGGAATAGGTGCAGGAGTAGGTTCTGGGACCGGTACTTCGGAGCGGAAAGTCCCTCTGGAATAAGTTTGCGTCTGGAATCGGGGAATCGGGAATAATTATCACGTCCTGCTCTACGTAGGAGAATCCGGAATCACAATCACTACATGTGAAGTGGAATTTTTGGGCAAGACTTTGTCGGGGTTTTTTTTGGGATAGGTTATCCAACTGCTCTCGTCGGCGAAGGATAATGCATGCAGAGTCACGAGTGTGCACACCAAGTCAGTACTGGGAGGAGAAGCTGGAGGAGAACCTTCAAATAAAATGGCACATCGCTGGCTTTTGTGGCACTTTTTTTATGTAAGTTTAATTGAAGGGTTCAAGTGAGAAGGGGCTTTCACATGGTCTTTAGAAAATATAGGACTGGCTGGCCAAGGGAACTAATAAATTAAAGTTTGATTATAGCTAAAAAAAACTATGCGTTGCTGGCTGAATGCGTTAAAAAAAAGATCAGCAAAAGGGCAGCCAGCGTGAAACGTCAGCATGGCAACCCAGTGATTCAGCCAGCGTTGAATGCAGCCAGCACTTTAGCAATTGTGAAAGGGGTGCCTCCGGAGTGAAACTGAGCAACGCAAGGGGTAGCTTCACGTAGAAGCATAGAAAAGGGAATAGATAGGAGCACCATGTGCGAAGAAGAGCCACTGGGTTGACACCAAAGGGCACGGGAGCATGCAAGAGGGAATCTGCGGCCACCACTCCATCTTAGCCCGTGTAAGGTATAACCGGCCTATACAACGTAGAGGGCGGTACTATTTCAATTACCTGTTAACTTTACACAGAGCATTGAGAAGGGAAGAGAACACAGTTGTGTCCAGCGACTAGAATGTCACTGCACACACGAGACCGACACCCTGTAGGCCCCAAAGACTGCCCCTTTCGGTATTTCTTTAATTTAGAGAGAGGGAATTACAAAAAGAGTCCCTGGAAGATAACACCTGCATCCAGCTAGTACGCTCCAGATTCGGCAGAATTTCGACAGCATAATGGTACCGAAATTAATCCGAATCAGTTTCCAAGCTCAAGACTCTATCCCACTGGCGTTATCCCTCAGTCGGGAGCACAAAACAGTAAATTCCAGGTCGCTGTAATTTCTGGTTCAGTCCTGTTTTTGACTTGATTTGGGCACACGACGGTCCCTACACTGTTCCCTGCACCTTGGGCTTGGTGCCCCTTGATTCTGGAAGCATCCCCGGCACAAAATAGTCTCAAAACAGAGTAAAAAACAGCAAGAAAACAGTGCTGAATTTACTGCGCAATCGAGAGGTTATCACCCTCTCGTGGACCTGCTTTGGTGCAGCAGCTAGCTACACCGGTTCCTGTGCAAAGAGGCTCTTACCTCGGCATGAAAGCATATTTCCCCACAGTTGTACATAGGTCAAATGAGAAGCTCACTAGTGGGGCATAACATACTGTACGTAGGGAAGAAAGAGAGCAGTATGTAGCGTGCGGGGCATCACTCCCGTCACCATACTGTGCATAGAGGGCAAGGTAAGCATTCCATAGCTTCTGTACTTGCTACAATCCACCTGAGGCTGAAAATGGCGCCCCCTTTGTTGATATGCAGCTCGTTTTTGCCTCCCAGAGTGGCAGAATCGCTCACAGGCTGACACGTCGCCCAGTTTCCGAGTTTGGGCTTTCCTTGCTAAAAATATCTCAATTGGTGCGTCAGTTGACTTGGCAGCAGAGCAATAAAATGTTCCCCTTGTCATTCCAGAGCTAATGACGCGAACACATTTTCCGGTCAAAAATAGCAGTTTCCTAAATTTTAGGAGATGCTTCCATGGCGTCCCTATCGGTCTCTTGACCATCATTGAAGACTACCATTTGACCAACATCTACAATGTGGGTTAATTTACTGGCCCCTTTCAACTTATAAAGTTGCAGTGACTTGACGAGTGGCCCAAATTCCAGTTTGGCGCACACGAGCTTCCATACTCATCAGAATTCAGTGCTAACTGGCCCGGGCAGTCCCTGTCTGACCGACCTAGATCCCCGATGTGAGAAACCCATTTGGCTGCAGCCGTTTCACTCTGGCCATGCAATGTCCACTTGCACCTTTTCAAGGGTTCCGGGACAAACAAGTAAAAATAAAATAAATATATTTAATACTTATTTACGGAAGGCAACAGGAAAAATACACCTCCTGGTGACATAAGGAATTGCTCTCAAATCAGCCACTAGAGGTTGCGTGCGTGTCTGGTAGAGGATGCGGGAGAGGGCTACATCAAGGGGTTAAACACCGGCATCACAATCTGCAATCCATCTTTCTTTTGCTTCCATACAACTCCGGGAAGGGGATAGGAGTGTAGTGGCGAGGGTGAGAAGCTGACAACCTTCGGGTCCCTGGAAAAAAAATTGCTCTGATACCACTGTGAGGATTAGTGGTGCTAATCCTATAATTAAGACTTAAAACTTCATACTTAAGATCAAACTAAGACTCAATAGACTGAATGTGTGTTTGATTGATTGAATAAATACTTGAAAACTGAGTACAATAGGCTCCTTATATAGGAGACGAAGAGACACAAATGAAAAGACACGTCCCATGGTGAAGAAATGTGACTTTAGACGCACAGACACATCCTTTCGGCGAAGAGTTGCAACCATTGGACAAAGAGTCGCAACCGTAGAGGGAAGGGGTGTGACCACTCGTCGAAGGAGTGTGGCTTTTGGCGAAGAGACATGTCTCTTGAGCTAAAGGTTGTGACCACCAAGCATAGGGTCCTCCTTGGCATGACACTTTGCGTATCTACAACTAGGAGTAGATGTAATATTGTAACATAGTCACAATCGTGACATAGTGGCCTTTTTCCATCTTTGACCTTTTTGAAAACCTGAATCGCATGCTTGTTTCAGACAGAAATTGAGTCTAGAGAGAAAATTTAAATCAGTGGAGACAGAGACTTGTTTTACAGAGAACAACACTCTAGAGAAATTAAGAATTCAACAGGGAGATAACCAAAGCACAACCAGGTAGGACTCTTGCTCTAGTTCAGAATGACAATCCTTAATAGGGGCAAGGTTGCCTGATAAGGTTGGAGAGATGTTGCAGTCACCCGACTCCGTTACCCTATATGGAATCCATGACTCTATAACTTGTCATGCTTCTCATGATAGTTTGTATACCTTTGAGTGTGCAATGAAAGCAGCTTGTCACAAAGTGATGACGTGGCATGACCAACTGGAAGAGAAATGGCCGAGTGCTAAGGGAACTTATGAGGCATCGACCGAGGGCTCGAAACCCTAAAAGATAGCAGCTTGATGTTTGAAGAGATTTCCATGAATTGTGCTGACATGGTGACGTGGCAGATCTTACGGATGCTAGCGTGGTAGGCCTGTACGGATTTCCGCCTTTTGAGCTGCTGGTGCCACGTGGTAGGTTGTACAGATTTTCGCAGATTGTGCTGGTTGCTTTTGGGAGTCACTAGCGCTAGCTTTTCTGAGCATATGCTTTTGGGGTTTAGTGCTTTTGAGCTGATTGCTTTTGGGCATCCCTTGTAAGTTGTTAAGAGCTCGTGGGGCCTCACTTTGTAGAGTATATGGACGCAAAGGTCCCTCGGGAGTTGTACTTTGCAATGATCGATGATAAAGAAGCACCGAAAGGGGTGCCAATCTTTGGGGCCAATTCTTTTGGGCGCGGAACTCCTTACCGTGTCGTCTCTCTCTCTCTCTCTCTCTCTCTCTCTCTCTCTCTCTCTCTCTCTCTCTCTCTCTCTGTGTGGCTCGACATGCACGACGCCCCGTCAGACTACTCACCATGGAGGAGATTGATGAGATACGCCAGCGACCGATGATGGATCTCGTGTGATTTAGCTCTTTTTGAGGATACACCCACATTGTGTTGTATTAGCCCCCTTTCACTACTTTATTACCCTTTTTTTCAGACCTTTTTATTTATTTTTGGTACTCAGACTTTGTATCAGATCCACCACATTGTAACTTTTTGGTCTCATAGGTCACTTTGGTCTTTTGAAGACGTTAATATAACATCTCATTTCATTTCATTTCATTTCTCTCTCTCTCTCTCTCTCTCTCTCTCTCTATATATATATATATATATATATATATATATATATGAAGTTTCTGTTCGTGTGTTATTGATTTCTCACTTGGAGTGTCCAAGCCTGTTACAATGCTCCTGGCTTAGATGTAGGCTAGTTAGCATGTTATGCCAACCATATACCCGAGATTATGTAAGTCTTTCTCACCATACTTGGATTTCTTTGTTTGTGCTTAGGACTTCCCACTGGAGGAAGGTGTCTGTTTTTCTCTTTTTCAAGGTGTGGCAGTGGAAGCTATGTCCAGTTGCTTAGCTTGAACTGCTCGGGTGTTGACATGCAGTCAAAGTGACTTGGATCATTGAACAAGCAAGACAAGAGAAGTAAATATAATGAGGAATGCTATTCAGATGGGAAGCATCAGAATAAGTACATATATCTGTGTACCTTGTTTGTGAAGATTACTCCAGTATCACTGCAGAGTTTTTTAGAGGGGGGTTATATGGGAACAGATGAGTCGGTATACATATATCTGTGTCCCTTGTTGGTGAAGAGTACTCCAGTATAACTGCAGAGATTTTTAGACGGGGGTTATATGGGAACAGATGAGTCGGTAGTGAATATCTATGTTCATCTGGCATTACATTTAGGAGTCCTTGCTATTGGCTTTGCGCCTTAAATGTTACACAGGTTCTTTGACTATTAAGTAGGTTCGAGTTCCATCGTACTTTTAAGTGAGTCTCTTATAACTTCCGAGTCCCATTGTACTTTTAAGTGAGTCTATTATAACTTCCACTGTGGCTTTTGCTTGATTCTTCTAGGTGCGTATAAGGCTCATCTTGTTCCGATATATGGAGTTGTTTAAGTTAAAAATTTGACTATTGGACTGGTCTCTGTTCCTGATAAGTAATGGTCAGAATTATTTCTGAAACCACGGTGTTGAGTGTCATGTATGAGATGTCTTGCAGCTTAAGTGAAATGATGCAGTATGAATTTTGCACAGGCCAACCTTAGTAAAGTTATGAGCTCTTGCATCTGCCTAATCTCTGATGAGATTTTGACTCTTCTCATTTGATATTCGCTGCAGGGGTGGACTGTGACCATATGGGATCTTCAACTCAAGCATATTGTCATACAAGCTGAGGTCCAAAATGCAGAAGGTAGCTTGTGATTGGGCCAATTTTTTAATGTATCATAATGTATTTGAAATGCAAGTCTTGAGGACCTTAGCTAAACTTCTGTTTTTATCTTCCAGGGAACGATTGACTTGCAATAGGGATGTGTGTTGAATGTATTTGTATAGGGGTTCATTAACGTGCCTAACTAATTAGGGTACCCGTCTGTCGGTACGTGCAATGATCCCCCCCTGTATAATAGTGTGGAAACTTCTATCATCCATCTGGTAGTATCCCCTTAGGCATTGAATTGATTGTTCCCTCTCTCAGCAAAATGCACATACAGAGCTTGCTTAGCTTATAAATTTTACAATATAGAATCGAGGCCCAAAGCAATAACCTCCAATTTGTAAGGTTTGGTCTGCTTACATGATTTGAGTAATTTATACTCGTCCGATTGTCCAGCTACATGTTGAAAGATACAGAAAGATGGAGGCCTTTGATGCAAGGAGCCATATAATGATACTCTTGAAAATGGCTAGGTTTATTTGGGTTTGCATAGCACCAATTCTGATTAAGGGATGCTGGTTTTAACGTATTGACTCCACTTTTCTGCCTCAACAAGCAGAAGCCTCTCTCTCTCTCTCTCTCTCTCTCTCTCTCTCTCTCTCTCTCTCTCTCTCTCTCTCGCTCTCTCTCTCTCTCTCTCTCTCTCTCTCTCTCTCTCTCCCCCTCTTCGTCCATCGCTACTTCGTCCGTCTGCGCGCACGAGCTTTGTAGACGTTTGTCTGGATCTGCGCGTCTCCCCCCTCTGCTTGATACCTCGCAGGAGCAACATCAGCACAGATGATGGATCCCGAGATGATTAGACTCGCGCAGGAACAGATTAGCCGGATTCCTCCCGATCACTTCATGAAAATGCATCAACAAGTACAGCGAAATTGGCAGAATTTGCATAAAGCGGGCTTTTGGTGTAATTTGCTGAAATTGCAAGAAATATACGCCATGTATGCTTAATGTGGGAGAAAATGTGTGCATAATGCGGAAGCACTTGTGCGTTTAGGTCTCCTCCTGCCGTAAACTTTCCTCCCGTTTTTGGCAACGACCAAATGTGAGGAAGCAGAATGATAAGCCCGACTCCTTAGTAGATGCAGTTCAAAAGTGCAAAGAGGAAATGATCGAAACCATTAATAAAATCAGGGAGGAGCTGCAGCCATTGATACATATAGCCCGTAGGGATGAGCAAGCTAGGTACATGTGGGTGAGATTGAGAGTAGAGACTGGTAGATATCTTTACATTGCTATTTGCTACTTTCCCCCGAGTACGTCAGTATGTGCACTACCCAAAGCACAATCCCCCTTCTCTATTTTGGATGATGACATATGGGAATTCTCTAGAGATGGTGACATTATCATTCTAGGAGACTTCGATGCTAGGATTGCCCATCACTAGACAATATTTTATGATACTTCAGAGGAGATACCTGAGTGCTAGATGATGCAGAGACAGGCCTATCCAAACTATCACAGGATGGGGAGCATACTGAGTATGGACGGCACTTGATAGAAATGGGGATTGCACATGGGTTGGCCATCTCGAACGGCCTACATTTCACACAGACATGGAGCCACCACAGTGGAGTATGTCATGGCACATCCGAGCATTATCTCTAGTATCCAGGACCTCATAGTTGGACCCAGACCTGTTGGGGTGGCAGTGGATCATGGTCTCGTGTCGTTGACTATCTCTTTCCAGTTCAGTGTAGCACAATCCACGTGTAGCAGTGCCTACTCGCTACACCTTCACGCGGGAGAGGGATTCTGTATACGTAGACGGGATCTACAGATGCCTATGCACTGAGAAGCCAGGGCGACCTCTGGAGGAGCTTACTACTATACTGACAGAGACATTACAGGATGCAGCAGCGGAGGCATATCCACACACCTAGCTTGGGCAGAGGCGTCGTTTTGGGAGCATGCCTCAGACAACTGGTATGATGAGGAATGCCGCCAGACTAGAGCTAGACTTCAGAGGAAGGTGCTTTTGGGGGACATCTCTCAAAGACAGTCACAGATTGACTTCCGACGCCTAGTACGACGGTAGAAGAGGGCATTTTTGGCTCGACTAGAGCAGGATCTATACCAGCGTCATCACTCACGTGAGGCATGGCGGCTCTTTCCTGAGCAGCCCCCCCCCCCCCCCCCCCCCCCCGCCATTACCTCTAGAGAGACTTGGGGTCAATACGCATCATCTTTGTATACAGTTTCTGGACAGCCGCCCCTCCCCGACCCCCTGATCCATGCCCACACACATGTGCTTTTTTCACGGCTGAGATGGTGAAGAAGGCCATTGACAGGATGAGGACTGGGAGAGCATATGATCATGATGGCTTAGTGGCTGAGCATTTCATACATGCTAGAGATCTACTAGCAGAGCTTCTAGCAGTTATGTTTAATCGTGCCACGTGTGAGGGCTTGCCTGATACTTGGAACCTATCTATAATTGTACTTATCTTCAAGTCAGGAGACCCTATGGAGCTTGGGAATTATCGCACTATCATGATTGGACACACATTGGCACGAATGTACGCATCCTATCTTGAGCAGCAGCTGAGTAGATGGGCAAAGAGCGAGGGAATGCGTGCAGTTGGGCAGACAGGGTTCATGAGAGTTTTTTCTACTCTTGACCATATCTTGACACTCAGGACCATCATTGAGGAGGGCAAATCCCATGGGAGACGGATGTGTTGTAGCTTTGTAGACTTCCGCAAAGCGTTTGACACAGTACCCAGAGCTAGATTGATGTGCAGGTTACAGGAGATGGGAGTACCCACAGAGCTGATTTGGGGGATCATGGCATTGTACATGTCACGAGGACGTGGCAGTTATTAACCATGTCACAGAGATGTGGCAACTGCTAACCTTGGTTGTTGGTTTCTTTCCAATGGGGTTTATTTTATTTGTTTAAGACCCTCTTTTTGAAGTAGCAAACGGTCGGACATTGTATGGCCAATGTGAACGGTAGATTCACCCGCAGACGGGAAGTGGTCGGCACTGGAATTCGTATGGTAAGAGGATGTCTAGGCTCAGAGCAAGATCATATAGGTCCCCCCGTCGCACTTAGCAAGTTGGTGGATGCTAGGAAGTGAACTCAATTAAGGCGTAAAGTCAAGGTGGGACTTCCAACAAAAAGTATGCGACAGTTGGGCCACATTGCATTTTTGGATGCGGTCCCAATGAGGATAGATGGTCAGAAGACCAGTGGGAGCCCAACGGAAGCATCTCCTAAAATTTAGGGAACTGCTATTTTGGGCCGTGAAATGTGTTCGCGTCATTACCTTCGGTATGACTAGGGGAACACTTTATAACTCTGCCGCGAAGTCAACTAACGCGTCGGTTGGGATATTTTTAAGCGGCGAACCCGAAACGGGAAAATGCTTGTAAATGCGCCAAGTGTCACATTTTCAGGGACTTGCCTCTTCCAGAAAAATGGGCGCTGATTTTTAAGCTGGGAGAAGCCTCATTTGCAACCTGTCACAGGTTAAGAGCTATGGAGTGCTTTCTTTCCCTCTATGCACAGTATGGTGACGGGAGTGATGCCCCGCACGCTACATACTGCTCTCTCTCTCCCCTACGTGCAGTTATGTGATGCCCCACAAGAGGGCTACTCATTTGACTGATGTACAGTTGTGTGGGTTCATGCTTTTGTGCTGAGGCAAGAGCCTCCTTGAGCAGGAACAGGGGTAGCTAACTGCTGCTCCAAAGCAGGCATTGGTGAGGGTCATAACCTCACCGTACAGGTGCAAAATCAGCGCTGTGTATGCGCTGTAAATTCACTGTTTTTCAGCCGTACGGACGCCAGGATCATTGGGAATCGTGCCCCACTGGCAAAGGACAGTTAGGGGACTGTTTGGGGCTGAAAACAGGGCAAAAACCAGTAAATACAGCGTGCTGAATTTACTGTTTTTGGACAGGAATCAGAGGGTATACGACAGTGCAAGCGAGTTCCAGCAGGGGAATTGGTTTCGCGCAAGTTTTGGGGTTGTTATGTTGCCGAAATTTGGCCAAATCAAATGGTATCTAGGTGGATACATGTGAAGGATTCCCAGGACCTTACCTTGTAATTTACCCTCCTAAAGAATAAAGAAATACCGAAAGGGGCGCCAATTTTGGGGCCTACAAGTTGTCGGCGTCTGCTCGGAGCATTCTAGCTTCCGAGCCGTGTGTGAGTTGAAGTGTTAATTCCCATTACAGGTTCTCTTTGCAAAGTGCTCTGTGTGTGTGTATAAAGTAAAGAATTTCGGGTGAAAGCCAACGCCTACCGCCCTACTGGCCGGTTACATGGTTCCATTGCCGGGATTTGAACCCGGGTCGTCTGGGTGAAAGCCAGATATCCTCTTACTGTACGAATTCCAGTGCCGACCAACTTCCCGTCTGCGGGTGAAACTACCGTTCACATTGGCCATACAATGTCCGACCATTTGCAACTTCAAAAAGAGGGTCTCAAAAATAAAACAAAAATCATTGGAAAGAAACCAACAACTAAGGTTAGCAATTACCAGGAACTTGATGAGATCCTGGTACCTGAGCAAGTTTTGGCACATAAAGGACAGAAAAGTTAAAGGACAAGTTGCAAGACGCTATTTGGTGAAGTTCAAGAACTATCCGCCTATGGATGCAAAGTGGATGGAAGAGCATGAACTGTCAGAGTCACCAAATGTATTGCAGCTTTACCTTGAAGCCTTTGGGTTACAGCCTACTTATGCCCCAACCCAACGTGTGCAAAGGAGGGGTAATGATAGAGCTAGTACATCAAATGTACATATGAATTCAGTGCCATAGATGGAAATGGCAAAAGTATGAAGGCCTCATTAAGTCATTTGTATCTATGTATGTTACGACCTTTCTTGCGGATACATGCGATGATAAAAGAGTGTTAATAGCACAAGATCATCAGTGGCGTGTATTTATGGTATGCAATCGAGGACGTTTGCGATTTCAAGAGGGGGGTATGTCACGAGGACGTGGCAGTTATTAACCATGTCACAGAGATGTGGCAACTGCTAACCTTGGTTGTTGGTTTCTTTCCAATGGGGTTTATTTTATTTGTTTAAGACCCTCTTTTTGAAGTAGCAAACGGTCGGACATTGTATGGCCAATGTGAACGGTAGATTCACCCGCAGACGGGAAGTGGTCGGCACTGGAATTCGTATGGTAAGAGGATGTCTAGGCTCAGAGCAAGATCATATAGGTCCCCCCGTCGCACTTAGCAAGTTGGTGGATGCTAGGAAGTGAACTCAATTAAGGCGTAAAGTCAAGGTGGGACTTCCAACAAAAAGTATGCGACAGTTGGGCCACATTGCATTTTTGGATGCGGTCCCAATGAGGATAGATGGTCAGAAGACCAGTGGGAGCCCAACGGAAGCATCTCCTAAAATTTAGGGAACTGCTATTTTGGGCCGTGAAATGTGTTCGCGTCATTACCTTCGGTATGACTAGGGGAACACTTTATAACTCTGCCGCGAAGTCAACTGACGCGTCGGTTGGGATATTTTTAAGCGGCGAACCCGAAACGGGAAAATGCTTGTAAATGCGCCAAGTGTCACATTTTCAGGGACTTGCCTCTTCCAGAAAAATGGGCGCTGATTTTTAAGCTGGGAGAAGCCTCATTTGCAACCTGTCACAGGTTAAGAGCTATGGAGTGCTTTCTTTTCCTCTATGCACAGTATGGTGACGGGAGTGATGCCCCGCACGCTACATACTGCTCTCTCTCTCTCCCCTACGTGCAGTTATGTGATGCCCCACAAGAGGGCTACTCATTTGACTGATGTACAGTTGTGTGGGTTCATGCTTTTGTGCTGAGGCAAGAGCCTCCTTGAGCAGGAACAGGGGTAGCTAACTGCTGCTCCAAAGCAGGCACTGGTGAGGGTCATAACCTCACCGTACAGGTGCAAAATCAGCGCTGTGTATGCGCTGTAAATTCACTGTTTTTCAGCCGTACGGACGCCAGGATCATTGGGAATCGTGCCCCACTGGCAAAGGACAGTTAGGGGACTGTTTGGGGCTGAAAACAGGGCAAAAACCAGTAAATACAGCGTGCTGAATTTACTGTTTTTGGACAGGAATCAGAGGGTATACGACAGTGCAAGCGAGTTCCAGCAGGGGAATTGGTTTCGCGCAAGTTTTGGGGTTGTTATGTTGCCGAAATTTGGCCAAATCAAATGGTATCTAGGTGGATACACGTGAAGGATTCCCAGGACCTTACCTTGTAATTTACCCTCCTAAAGAATAAAGAAATACCGAAAGGGGCGCCAATTTTGGGGCCTACAAGTTGTCGGCGTCTGCTCGGAGCATTCTAGCTTCCGAGCCGTGTGTGAGTTGAAGTGTTAATTCCCATTACAGGTTCTCTTTGCAAAGTGCTCTGTGTGTGTGTATAAAGTAAAGAATTTCGGGTGAAAGCCAACGCCTACCGCCCTACGGGCCGGTTACAGTACATATCAGTAGTAGGACATGTACGCACCTCAGAGGGTCTATCTACACCGGTTCACTCCACTATTGGGGTGAAGCAGGGTTGCCCGCTCTCTTCTACCCTGTTTGGTATGTATGTGGATGAGGTTTCTGACTACATTGAGAGAGATGGTGATAGAGGTGCACCGTTGGCAGGGACATGGATTCCGCTATTGTTATATGTTGATGATATTGTGTTGATCTCCAACTCTCCGGAGGGGATGCAACATCACTTGGATGCTTTGCATAGGTTTGCCCACGGAAGTGGTTTGTCTGTTAATCTTGGTAAAATCAAGGTCATGGTATTTAATACCACCCCACGATGGATCAGGAGGTCAGCGCCCGCATTCACATACGGCTAGGAGATAGTGGAGTATACAAATGCTTACACATACCTTGGAGTGGTTTTTAGTGGACCAGGCTTTTCATTGAGGAGAGCTACAGGGACTAGATTGACCAAAGTTCATTCGGCACTGGGCAGATTGGAGAGGATGTGTTAACAGGTTCAGTTTCAGGAGCCTCGAGCGAAGCTCTGGCTCTTTGACACATGGGTGGCTTCTGTATTGTTCTATGGAGCTGAGATATGGGGGCCTTCATTGGATCATCACGGGAGGACAAATCGCACTGATGGGTGGGGGGACATGGAGAAGCCTTTGATCTCTATGATCTCGCGGCTCATTAGAGCCAAGGCTTCAGTACCACGTGCCATTATCCGAGCAGAGCTAGCTGCCCCCCCACTAGTGGTTGAGGTGCTCACCAGATCTGTCTCCTTCATACACCGCATGTGGGAACTTCCCAGAGACAGATACTTCCTCCTTGGCCTTGCACTTGAGTCCTCTCGACAGTTAGCCATTCAGGGAGATACAACATGTTGGTATGGGGAGATGACATCATGGTTTCAAGCGCATGTGTTCAGCATAGACAGATTACCCCCCTGCCAGTACTCACTGGATGCACCGTCTCTGACTCTTACACAGTCCGAGAGCACCAGGCTCATTTGCCAGGACCTGACTCAGCTAGACACCAAGAGGACATGGACACAGCTAGCACAGGAGCTGGGCACGAAGATGGCTTTCTACAAAGAGCATCTTCTCCAGCTTATGAAGGACGGTTTTGTGATGAGGCCCAAATACATGGACTCCCACTTGTCTCATGGGATACGTTGTGCTATTGGCCAGATACGCACATCCTCACACCAACTGCGGATCGAGACTGGGAGATACAATGGAGTGCCATCAAAGGCCCTGCCCCTATGTGACATGGAGCTTGAGACATAGTTGCACTACACATGCCACTGCCCCATCTATTACGAGATACGAGGCCGCTTCCACTGCTTGTTCAGAGAAGGCTTTGGACCACTCTCCAAAGTCATGAGGTGCGAGGATCAGAGATGCCTGGGTTTGTTTCTATTGAGCTGTGCAGACACAGAGAGAGCCTAATGAGAGGAGAGGCCAGCTAGTCCCAGAGACACATCACAGACTTCTTTAGAGCAGACACTGGACACCCGGCGGAGCTACTACCACAGTAGAGCTTGTCGCCTCACACCCGAGGCACACTAAGCGACCGAGCGACTGAGCTGGGGAGATCCAGGCGTCCACGATTGCGGAGGACTACATACTACATAGCATTGGCGGAGGTTACATCAGAGGATTCGGATCACCTTGGCCCGATATGCACGACGCCCGGTCAGACTGCTGACCATCAAGGAGATTGATGAGATCCGCCAGCGACTGATGTTGGATCTCTTGTGACTTGTGATTTAGCTATCCCAGATAGCTGCTTAGTTTGCTTAGCTCACACCTACCAGTTTAGGATTCCATAGTATTTTATTTTATTTTGTCATTTTGTTACTCTGACTTTGTATCAGATCCACCACATTTTATTGCTCTGGTCTCATAGGTCATTCTGGCCTTTTGAAGATGTTAATATAACATGCCATTTCATATCTCTCTCTCTCTCTCTCTCTCTCCCTCTCTCTGCACACTTGCAGGGCACGGGTGCCTGCTTCCAATGCAAAAGTGCACAAAGTCCACCACAGGCCCACCACAAGTGGAGAGCTGTTTTGGTGGAGGGAAGAGGCTGTACTGGCTGTGTGACATGGGACAATGCGACAGATGGTGTGACCTTGGTCTCAAAGACGTGCAGCATATGTGCAGACTTCCGGTAAGTGTTCACCCTCAATTGGCTAACCATCGGCACAGACAGATGTGCCAACAGTCTCTCTCTCTCTCTCTCTCTCTCTCTCTCTCTCTCACCCAAGTGTGGTAGATTGGTTATGCCATTCCCTCTGATCTGTCTGTGCCAACTCTCTCTCTCTCTCTCTCTCTCTCTCCCAAGTGTGGTAGATTGGTTATGCCATTCCCTTTTGAATAATAGGTCTTGAGTTCAACTCTCCTTGTCGGATAGATCTTTAAGGTCTCTTGGAATAGTTTCCTACGACGTTAAAATTCTCTTCTTCTTCTTCTTCTCTCTCTCTCTCTCTCTCTCTCTCTCTCTCTCTCTCTCTCTCTCTCAACAGCGAGGCTTGTACAACTTGTACTGGCTGACATGTTTGTTTTCTGTAGACGCTGCTTGCTGTTGATGGTGCAGTCCTATTTGGCCTAAAAATAGTTCAGAAATGTATATCAAGAAAGAACATCTTTTTCTCCATTCCTTGATTTTCCGGACATACGTGTTTTTATCTTGCAAGTGTACATCACTTGAAAAATACTCAGAGTAAGCGTCAATCGCTGCCATGAATAAGAGGGAAGCCATTGGGCCACCCTGTCCAATTCACATGTGGAGGGAAAAGGGAACAAGAATAGCCCATTGATTGCAATAATGAACTTGACATAATAGTCCCATGGGTTTCCTTGCTTGAGAAATGGCCTCTTCATTGCTTTCAAAGCTTTTTCTGTAACGTGGTGTGACTTCAAGCTCAATCTTATAGCATTGCTCCAACTTTTCCAACATGGATGCTTTGAAAGCCTCCCAACTCCAAAGATAGCTCATTTCTTGGAGATTAACAATGAGTAGAGGTTTGAGAGCTTCTAGCTCTTTATCTTTCTCTACCTGACTAGAGAAATAACCTCCTGTTACATTGAAGACCTTGTTACGTTCATGAGGTTTTTTGATCTTTGTTGTGGTTGGGTTGATGTTTTCCTCTTCCTTGAGTGGTGATGATTGGGGACCTTACCTCACACCATAGTGTGCTTGCAGTTGTCCCATTGTGAACAAGAGTGTGTATTGGGATTACCATGACATGACTAAGATATCAACAGGGGACTTTGAGTCAGCTACCACTTCACCACCAAGCAAGAAGAACAAGCTCTATGGAGAGCACAATTTCTTGCTCTTTGATGTTGGAGAGAGCAATCTTCGGCGATGAATATAACATAAATGGAAGCTAACTTCACAATAGGCGAGGAGTATGTCTACAAAGAATTCCTAGAAAACAATTCAGACAACCAAGAATGGATATGCACATTCTAGCTATTATTGATACTTGTGCCTTAAAATTTCAAAATAAAAATTTGTATGGGGTAGGGAATGGTCCTTTAATGACCATTCCTCATAACATTGACGACCACATGGCGACCGACGGAGCTGGGAGCCATGGTGGGAGTCAACATTATGGGAATGGTCGTTAAATGACCATTCACAACCAGGGTCGAGCGAAGGGGGCCCAAAGAGCACTGCAACACTGCAGGGCTACAATATAGTTTCATCATTCTAGGCGCGAACCTTCTTCGTGCTGAGGTGATTGCAGTCGTAGTATTTTGTGCATTGACTTGGAGTGGCATGATTGGCTTGCAAGCTACAGGCGATGGATGGCCACCACGTTAGCACGCGTAATCATTGTAGGGTTCACTCAAGATGAGCATTGCATAACCAACATGGATAACCAAATATTTTAAGGTCAAACAATAATAAGACAGAAGAAATAGAAACATACACTCCAAGTGAGTAATAAAAAGACCAAGGAATCTTGCAAAGAGAAGAATATTTTTGATCCATGTAGAAGCTTAATCAGCAATAGTTCAGTAGAAACGAGGGGTTGGGTGCAAACATCAGATTTATCCTAGAAGTATGTCCCCTCAATCCCCAAGCCAAAGCAAAGAAGAAAACCCATAGGGTAAAGGAGCCAGTTTAGAGACGGTTTGTAAGCAAGCTAATCATTTACAATATTCTTGGGGAGGGGGGATCTTTCAAAATCTTATTATTTTGAATATTTGGACATTGCATTAAAATCCTCATGAAAAGGCATCTGTGATGATATGAAGATTGATATTTTTTAGATTTGTTTTCAATGCTCGATTTGAGAAAATTCAATTTTGAGGTTTTTTGATGCATTAGAAACACTCAAGGCCCAGTTTTCGTGCACTTCTCAGCAAATCACAACAAGACACATAAGCAAGATTCTAGTATGTCAATTTTCTTGCCTCTAATTTGGCGTGGGTCCGTTCTTGACTTGGGGCTCAAATTGTTTTGTCTCTAAATTGGCTCGTTTATCCTAGATGACTCCTTCGGTTGCAATCAGTTTTGCGTAGCACCAAAAACCAATGCAAGACAATTTTCCATAGAATGGGGCATACTTGCACATCGTGTGATACCTTTGGGCTCACATACTTGCTCCCACTATTCTCCAATGCCTAATGTGCCATATGCTCTCAAAAAGTATCCGTTGGATTTCTCAAGAGTATTCATGGATGACTTTTGCGTGCACTCAGATGAAAGAAAGGCCCATAACAATAAATTTAACACTCATTTTCATTTAGTGCCGTACATATAAGATCGCTCTAAACTGCAAAAAATGTATCTTTAAAATGTGCCATGATAGAATCTTGGGTTACATGGGATAAAATCTTTGTAATTATTGATCGGCCCAAGCCCATGAGTCCGTGTGATGTGCAAGTCTTCATGGGGCCATTGGGGATACTATAGTCTATCTTTTTATATGCCAAATTAGCAAGACTCTTGTATCTGCTATTAGTATCATTTTTTGAGTGAAATTGAAGTGCAGGTTAGCTTTTGGAAAACGTGAAGCTGCCCTCATTAGCACATCTTTCATGTCTATACACATGCACGTGCGTATGCAATCGACTGAATTACCGTGGAGAGTGTCCAGCAGTGATAATTTTTTCAGGAAGTCTAGATACTATTTGCTTGCAAATAAGTATGGTATTTTTTGTGGACCATCAAGCTCTCCTCTACCTATGATCTTGAAGTTGCAGTAAAGGAGGGTATTAAGCATCAATGAGTAGAATATCAAGTTCCTAATTTACCTCCAGAGAGGAACCAACAATGACCTCCTTGATGCCTCTCTATTCACAATAGAGTGGGTTCCTTCATAGAGTGAGAATGTGGTGACTCTTCCAATGAAAACATTTGTCCCTAAGAACTTTTAGGAATTTGTCTAGGATTTGTAAGAGGTGGTTATAGCTTTTCCATGGTAGTAGGTTATCTTGTGTTGGCCTATGAACTCCAAACCTTATGTAGCTAGATGATTTTCAAAGGGGCTTAGTGCCTATTGCTTGTAATCAATACTCAAGATTACTTTGGTCCTTGGCATTGCTTCAAACCAATTGGTCAAGTAATCCATTGCTAGTCACATTTTGTCTTTTAGACTGGGTGTAGTGCGTTTTTTGAAATAATTTGTGAATTATGCATAGCCTCCAAAATGTATACACATACTAATTGCAAGGAGAGAAGCCTTGACCTTGCATTCATTTTTGAAAATCGCCTAATGCTTCCTAGCTCTGCACATGTTGAATATACACCAAAATTCTATCAAATGAAAGTACCCTAGAGCTTCTTTGCATTGTCCATGTTAAATACACCATGCTTGGCATGTAAAGAATTTCCCAAGCACATCTCCTCATTTCAATAGTCCTTGACTAACGGTGTCAACATATGTTTGTCTACGTTAATGCCTTATGTGATGCTACATCTCTACAATGCAAACATAGCTTTCCTCATCTTGGGCAAGACTCCATTGAAAAAAGAGGTATGAGATCCGAGCCATCCTAGAATTTAAGTGGGGGCTACTAATTTGTCACGTGGCACAAAAGGCACTCATAAAATAAAGAGGAAATCGTAAAATTACAAGTAGCACATGCAAGCACTTACACACCCCACAGTGCAGGGCTAGAAAAATACATTTTTCCTTAATCGATCAAAATAAGGGGAAACTTGAATTCTTCCGGTTTTTAGGTCAAAATTTGAAGCTTTTGCTGGTAATTACACTAAAACTTGTGTAAATTTTTTGGTTTTCTTAAGGGCAAGCTCAAAATCTAACCGGGATTTTATAATTTCAGCTGATTAAAATACACTAGACCCTGGTTTTTTTCTAACAGTGCCCCACACATAGGCATACACTCACAACACACACACCCTAGGCACAGATTCATAAGTGCTCGTGACTAACAATTTTGTCATGCACTTTACTCAAGTTAAGTCTTGGCATAATGCCACATACCTTGAACATGCAAGCATAGGTGATTGCTTGTTGAGAGAGACACTCACATTGCATTGGCTAAAAATGGCCAATATTTCTTGGTTAGTCTTTTGGTGTTGGGTACATACTACAACTGATGCACTTAAAGAGACAATATCTAGGTTATGAAGCTTGTTGAGCATTGAGGAATAGAGTGTACTTGGCATCTATACTGACCAAATCAATACCAAATGTGGAATAATGTCATAGTGTGCTACTAGCAGGGCTTATAAGTCGTTATTATTTTACGTGATTGGGCTTACAGATTGATAGTGTTTTTGGTTATAATGCTTTACCTGGACCATACCGACTGGGTTATCTATAAAAGGATTGTTGGCATTTAAGGGATTTTCTTAACTCTGTTAGTACTGTGGTTGGGGCACTGATGTTATTTGGCTTGATGATCTGTGTCGTGATTCTTAATACTGAGTTTTCATTCATAAATCTTATTGAAGGCTCTTGATGGCTTGGAAATTGTTTTAAAGATTGTCTTTACCAAGGGGACTTCAAAAATCATTTCAAAAGGAATCCAACTTTTTTCAGCTTTATATAATTTTTTAAAAAAGAGAGAGATACGGCGTTTAAGACCAGGCACAGAACATTATCTTCTCTTCTCTACTCATATGCCCCTGATTCTCATAGGGTGCCCCCCCTTCCCCCCTTCCCCCCCCCCCCCCCCCCCCCCCCCCCCCCCCCACACACACACACACACACAGAGGTCACTTATATCTGTGGTATACTAGCTGAAAATTCCCCTTATAATCAATCTATCCTATACTTAGATACTCTTGTCTCAAGCCTTTAATACCAGTATCAATTGGACTTGACCATATCCATTGGAGTGCTATCTACTTGATGCTTATTAAAGCCCTAAATCTTTCACCTCTCGTGGGCCAAACCCCTTCCTGTACTGTCTTGGCATAAATAGATTGCTAAGGTAAATATGTTTTATATATTGTTCAAAAACCCTTGAGGTGCTAGTTTTCCTTGGTGAGACCTCACCCCTAAACTCAATAACCCCATTACCTATTATCTGAACTGGGTATGCATTTGGTCTCTCTTCTCGAGCGTGAAGATATTTTTGCGCATGTCTTTATAGGCACCATTTCCAGCCTAGTCCATAGTGGCATTACCTCTGGTTTCCCCTTTCTATCTCCTCCCTGTGCCATAGCAAAGGACTCCTACTATCCTAACCTTGTAGCTGCGTCGCCAGCAAGCTTGGACCGCGGGCTGATTTTGTAAGTAGATTTCATGGGACTCACTGATCGATTATTGCTTGATGGTCTTCTACTTGTGACTATTTAACACAAGGTGAGGGATAATCTTTTCCCTCACTTAGCTTTGCTCTGCATTTTGTGTGTTCTAGAAAGTGAGTTGAGTGTGGTGTCGGTCATTTACACTGGTTAGTTACTGTGTGGGTGTTTCTGAGTTTGCTTTCCTATGCAATACACTATGGATCTTTTTGAGCAAAACACTACCTCTAAGGTTGGTGCCAAATCGAATATGATAAAAAAAAAAACCCATAACTTGTTTCTACTCTGGCTTCTTGTATGCCATGACTTGTTGTTACTAAGGTGTGTCACTAAATGGTTTAATAACTACTACGTTGAGGAAATTCTTCTTTCTTTAGCATGTAAAATAAACTAATTTGATCGGTCTCCAAACTTTGCTTAATGTTGTCCGGATATTATTGTTTCACCTACTGGTTGTTTATCTCAGTTCTTGAACTGTGAGTTTGTTGTATAATTGATTGTTGGTGGGCTGTAATGAACGTGGTGGATTATGCTTGTGTTTATACTTGGTAGATGTAACCTTGGGATTGATTGAGCAATTGGGCTCCTTTTCAAAGGTCCTTGTCGCTGAAATTTCAAGGTTCTATATTTTTTTGAGTTGTAATCAACTTCTTTTGGCAACATTAATGATTACTGTACTCTCTTGGTTAAAAAAGTGGGGGGAAGATGTGGAAACCTTCCTTTATGGTTAATATACTGGTACTTTTTAAGCATATGTAATAACAAAAGCTTGATGATTTTTGTATACTTGCCCTATGAAATGTGAATGACTTATCAAAATTATACCATTACTAGCTTTTCTTAAACTCTATGGTTGCGACCCTAATAATAGTCGACTTAGTTTTTATTAACCTTACCCATGGAGTTGATTTGCTGACCTTGACCTAAAACTGTTGTCCTACAAAACTAGTAGCTTGATTTGTTGTGGTTCAGTACACTCAAAACTATTTAAAAAAAAAAGATTATAAAAGACATGCACTTGCCCTTTAAAACCATACATATTCTGCCATTTTATTATCCTCTGCCTTGAGATTATTTAAGTTCTAGTCTTTTTTGGTGATTTTGGAGACCATGGCTAGTGCTTGGTTTGTCTCTAACCTTAGTTACGTTGGTGTAGATACCAGATCAAATGGGTTCCATGAATCTCTAAGTTTATAGTTTGGTAGCACTTTTTAGCTCAATAATCCTTTGAATTATACGGAAATTTTGCCTGCATATAGCTGGGGTCTTATTGCTTTACCTATCATAGTATTTTGTTAATTTTTTTCAAAACAACTTGTATACTAGTGTGATACAATTATGTATGACTTAGGAAGCAATTGATTGACTGAGGTGATGGCTGGCTGATGAACTGGCTCGAGATGCATGAGTAAATTCTTGGATTTAATTTTTAAAAATTTAAAACACTTGCTTCAAAAGGTTGAAAGTTGTATAAAAAAAAACCCTTGAAGTGGTTTGGCAAGAGGCTTCATGTCTTGACTACTTCACACTTCAAAAAAATAGGACAACACATGGATTAGAAGTGGTGATGGCCTTCTCATCACAATAAAAACTATATATATATATATATCTGTGTGTGTGTGTGTGTGTGTGTGTGTGTGTGTGTGTGTATATATATATGTAACATTTAATGGCCTAAAATCTTATGTGTAGCGGAAATTAGCATGAACATAGTGGGCATTTCATTAGAATAGATTCCTAATGAGAATTACAAGAGTGCTTGGGTGGAGAGAGCAACAAAAAGCATAACACCTAGTTAGATAGCATCGACAATACTTTCAAAAGAGAGAGCAATTAAGCTATTGACAACAGTTGAGGACCGGATTTGCATGGAGCCGGTCCCCCCTCCAAAAGGTTTTGTATTATGGTTTCTCCCATCAAGAGAGACATTGTACAATACAATTCTTTGTGTTCCTTCAAGACTAGCTAGTGCAATGAAGATGGAAGCTTCATACACCAAGCAAAACACTTAATCAAACACAACTTGAATTATCCCCGTTCTCAGACCCAAGACCTCACACACCTTCGAAGATGGTGAGAGCTAGCAGGGTATGAGAGTAGATTGAGAGGAAAAAGAAGTATCTTACGAGAAAGAAGTACATCTCCTCACATAATCACTCATATTAGCATAGCTTTGCTTAGTAATTAGCTTGGTAGAGAAGATGAGCATGCATTGAAGCTTGGCTCTTGGTTGGATTTGCATCCACATGCCAAGAGAGTGTTGATGTAGGCTTCTATCTCACAAGCTTGGAGTAGGTGATGAGCTCTCCATTAAAGCTTGGGAGGAGATAGAGTATTTTCCCTTCACACATGGTCAAGTGTGAGAGTGTGTGTGTCAATGCCAAGCAAAAATCAGCCCCCCCCTCTCTTGGGCGAGCCCTAGCTGCTAAATAAGTCTGGCCTTTGCCTCATTGGACCTCCCCAGGTCAAGCCAATAGGAATTAAGCAGCATAAGTGATAGCCTTTAGACATGTGTCCCCCTTTCCCCTTTTGTGAGAGCTTTAGGTAATTAAATAATTAAACTAAACTCTCATTGGACCCCTTTGCCTCCTGGCCAATAGGAATCAGGCAAGCCATGGGGCTCCTGAATGCTCATTGGACCCCTTGGGAGACTGCCCAATAGTCTTCTAGGAGACTTAATTCTCATTGGTTTCTTTTATTAAATGTTTTTAAATTAATTAAACTAGATTTACTCTAGCCTAATTCTCATTGGTCCACTTCAAGGGTCTTCCAATAGGAATTGGGCACACCTTGTGGGCATCTGGCCTAGGGAGCTGACATGTGTCCCTCATTCCCTTTGTGTAAAGGGAGCCTGTGTGTGTGTGTGTGTGGCTTTCTCTCTCATCCCCTAGCTTTGGGGCTCGCCCCCTCCCATGTAGGGATGTAGAAAGACTTTTTGGGCACACACTAAGCATCCAATTTTCCCTAGGGTTGACCTTTGGACACAACCTTTGAATTTTGGAACCTTAGCATTTTGGAAGTCTTAATGGGCTGAACCTTAGGGTCTTTTTGGCCCATTGTTTCACATGGCTCTTTTGCAGATGGCCCCCCCTTTGGATCCCTATTTTCCCTCCTTTGGATCCCTACTGTGGCCGGTCTGCTAACTTAACCAATATTCTAGCCTTTTCTCCCTTGGCACTTCCCCACATTAAATGATCAGTTTAATATGAGAAAATCATTTAGGAGAATTAGATATTGATTATTATGACATTACCTCTCTCTTGAAATCATAGTCGTCCTCGACTATGGTGTAGAGAAGATAAAGCATATGCATGAGTCCTTTTCTTAGCGGGTAGAGGATCCCTATGTTACCCTACGACATCATTCCATAATGGATGACTAGTCCATTTGGCGCTTGAGAGCCTGTGGCTGCCGCAAGCATGTCTGCACATTAGTCCTATCAGTCTTCCATAGTAGAGTGACAAGCTCTACTTTGGTGTTTGGGAGACGTCGTCTCCACAAACTTGATCTAAGCATGCATACTACTTCATTTTTGTGCACAAATAAAGAAAAAGAGAGTCTTATAAGACAAAAATTTTTATTCATTTTTAACATTTTGTACATTTGCTTACTCTTGGGAAGCATTGTAAGCATTGACAAGGTTTAAGTTATCCTTTAATTGTATGCCTTGCATCCATCTAGCATCTTCAAAAGGATAATTCTTAAACTTAATAAGATATCGTCGGATAGTCTTACCGCCTCTTAATACCTTGTCTTCATGTCGGAGAATGGACTCGGGCTGCAGCACCTCCTCGTGGTCCTCGATCTCCGGTGGGTCTTCAATAGTTGGTTCTTGAGGTGGCTCTCCTTTGTAAGGCTTTAAGAGGCTCACATGAAAAGCATTGTGTATGAGCCAATGATTGGGCAACTTAAGTTGATAGGCCATCTCATTGATTGGCCTAAGAATCTGGAAGGGACCATAGTACCTTTTTGCTAGTTTAGCATAGTACTTTTGGTGGCCCGTAGGATTCTTGCCCGTCGTGTGCCTTAATCGAGCCTTGGGAAACTTTAACAAGACCCAATCGTTTTCTTTAAAGGCTTGGGCTCTTCTGTGCTTGTCAGCAGCAGCCTTTTGCCTTTGCTGTGAGATAGAGATAGCATCCTTAATCTTTTGGAAAGATTCTTGTAGGTCTCGGCTATACTCATCTGCAGCGAAGATCTTCCCATGTACCTTAAGTAGCAAGGGACTTTTTGATCTTCCCTCAATTACCTCGAAAGGTGCTTTTCCTATGGAAGTATGTACAGTGTTATTGTAAGCATACTCTACTAAGGGTAAGTACTTCTCCCATTGGGATCTTTGATCTACTTCCGTTACATAGGCTTTTAGTAGATCGAGAATGGTTAGGTTAGCTATTTCACTTTGGCCATCAGTTTGTGGATGATAGGCCGAAGAGAAGTTTAGCCTTGTTCCTAAATTCTCAAAGAGACCCTTCCAGAAATTACTGGTCATTCTAGGATCTCTATCCGACACTATGGACATTGGCAAGCCATGGTACTTGAAAATTTGTGAAATGAAGAGGGTTGCCATTTGATGGGCTTTGATAGTCTTTTTGACAGGTATAAAATGAGCTTGTTTACTGAACCTGTCTACTATCGTCCATATTCCCGTATTCCCATGGATAGACTTAGGCAATCCAAAGATAAAATCCATGGATATGCTCTCCCACGGTGAATTAGGGATTGGCAAGGGTTGAAGCAATCCAAGTTGCTTCCCTCTATCAAATTTTGTCTTTTGACATACCACACATTTGGAAACATACTCGTGTATGTTCACTTTCATGGTAGGCCAATAGAAATATGTTTCAATTCCCTTTAGGGTAGACTGAATCCCTCTATGCCCCGCATATGGGGGAGCATGAGATTCATACATTACTTTCTCACGTAGTGAGTTAGTAACGCATAGTCTATTGCCATAGAGAAGATAACCATCTTGTAAAGTAAATGGTTCTTCTTTCTTCCCTAATGCAAGGGCTGAAATCACATCTCTAAAATCGGGATCAATAGCATACTCATCTATCATTGAAGATAGATCATTGTGAGTTGCTATGGAAACCGCATTCACTCTCGGTCGTCTTGAGAGTGCATCGGCTACTTGATTATGCTTGCCAGCAATGTGAGCAATATGAAAATGAAATTGCGAAAGGAAATTTGCCCACCTCATTTGTTTGTCGGAAAGCTTGGTCTGCGTCATGAAGTACTTAAGACTTTGGTGATCCGTTCGCAGAATGAAAGGAGTCCCCAATAAATAGTGCTTCCATGAGTCTAAGGCATGTAGAACTGCAAGGAGTTCTTTTTCGTATATGCCTAGAGCTTGCTCAACAGGATCGAGCCTTCGACTCTCATAGCCTATGGCGTGCCCTTCTTGGAGTAGAACAGCCCCAAGGCAATCACCACAAGCATCACATTGGACCTCAAATGGTTTTGAGAGATCCGGTAGTGTAAGCACAGGTTGAGAGATAAGCTTTTCTTTAAGCTTTTCGAAAGCATTGTTCTCCTTAGCAGACCACGTATACCTAACATTTTTCTTTGTTAGGTCATGTAATGGTCCCGCAATTTGTGAGAACTTTTCTATGAAGCGTCTATAGTATGCACACATACCTATAAAGCTTCTTAGTTCATGAAGATTCCTTGGTTTAGGCCATCCTTTTATTACCTCTAACTTAGATGGATCCATTTCGATTCCATCTTGAGAGATAATGTGACCTAAATATTGAATCTCTTGCAAGAAAAATTCACTTTTTTTTCGATTAACATAAAGTTTATTCTCTCTTAAAACTTGAAATATTACCTGGAGGTGTTGCTTGTGTTCCTCCAATGAATTAGAGTAGATGATAATATCATCAAAGAACACTCCAGTGAAGGTTCGATGAGGCCTGAACAGCTTCTCCATCAAGCGGTTGAATGTGGCTGGTGCATTAGTCAAGCCAAAAGGCATGACAATGTATTCGTAAAGACCAAATGTAGTACGAAATGCGGTCTTTACAATGTCTTGATCAACTATCCTTATTTGATGATAGCCACTTTTTAGGTCAATCCTACTGAAGTAGGTCGATCCTTGTAGCTTATCAAATAGGTCTTCTACCCGTGGAACGGGAAACCTATTCTTGATAGTGATCCTATTTAGTGCTCTATAGTCGACACACATACGATATGTGCCGTCTTTCTTTTGCACTAATAGCACAGGTGAGCAAAATGGAGATGAGCTAGGCCTAACCATGCCCTTCTCAACTAACTCATGCACTTGCCGCATAATCTCCTCTTGTTGAGCTTGAGAAACTCTATAAGGAGGTTTGTTAGGCGGTGAACTTCCTGGAAGAAGTTCAATTGCATGGTCGTCATGACCTCGTTTAGGAGGTAGCTCACAAGGGATGTCGTCAATAAAGACATCTTGAAACCCCTTGAGAAAATTGAATAACTCTAATTCCTTTTGGTTGCTTTTATTTTCTTTTGCTAAAGCATTAGGTTCATTTTGAGAATCTTTAACAAAAATCATGTACACGGAAATAGAGCTCTTTATTGACTTGTTGAAAGCTGGTATATGTACAATGGGGATGGTGTTACCCATCTCCTTAGCATCTATATACATGTCCTTTTCCCTGAACTTAAAGGAGATTCTCCTTTCAGGAAATTTAACATCGGCAGCCAGGCGGTCAAACCATGGTGCCCCTAGGATTACATCCTCATGCTTGAGAGGAGAGATAAAGAAGTCCTCTTTGTCCACATAGCCTTGGACATGAAGCCTCAATTTCCCGATTAAGGGAGTGACTGAAGCTTCTTGCCCCTTGAAGGCACTGTCTGCGGGTAGGATATCTCCCATCTCGTAGGATTGTATGCCTAGCTTGGTGGCTAACTCCATAGATATTAAATTGTGAGTAGAACCAGGGTCAAAGAGAATAAAAGCATCATGTTCTCTTACCTTTCCCCAAGCATGGCATAGAGGAGATCCTTTGTGGTGATTTTGATGAATCTCCTCCTCTTGGATTTCAACCAAAGAAGCTCTAGGAGGATCTTGGCGGTTGTTCTTTTGGGGACAAGCGCGGTACGCATGCCCTTGTTCGCCGCACTTGAAACACCGGTTATCTTTACGATAACGCTCAAGCTCTTCAGGAGAGAGTTTATTCTTTCCTTTGTAAACTCCCTTCTCTTTAGCTTTGTTGGAATTGCCCTTAGGAGACTTTTGGACATTGTCCTTCCCCTTAGGCTCATTGGAACCCTTGTTTTCCAGGGGCTTATTATTTCTTTTACCCCCCGTTTGGAAATTGATTCGCGAGGCCACCATAGTATGGTGTATTACCGCCGATATGGTACGTGGCCTTTGGGAGTTGACATACTCCGCCATTTCTTCGGTTAAGCCCGCACAAAATTGTTGCTTTTGCTCTCCAAAATCCAACTTTTTGAAGACAGTGGCTTTGAGTTGTAGGTCCCAAAACTTGTCTACATATTTGTGGATGGATTCATTGGGAGAGAGCTTTAAGCTTCGCCATTCGGTGAGTACTTTGTCTTTGGCATCGGTGGCCAAAAACTGCTTCATAATGGAAGCTCTTAAAGCCTTCCATGTTCGTGGAGCTTCACCGTTGGCTCGTAGGCTAGACCACCATTGTCTGGCGGACTTTTGAAAGTGCATAGCTACATGGCGTAGCTTAGAGGACTCCGTGAAGCCCTCATCTCCAAACGCCGCATCGAATTGTTGGATAAAGGCCAAAACTTTGTCTGTAGCACCGAAGGTGCCATCATAGGTAAGGAAAGAGATGCTCTTCCCTCCCTCTTTGAATTTCTTCAGCTTGGACGACCTCTTCCATGCGGCATAGGATTTCCTATGGCCTCTTCTTTTTGATGGTTCAAAAGTTGCACCATCACTTTCTTCAGAAGATGAAGAATTTGAAGAAGGTGGAGAAGAGGGTGACCTCTTTCTCGCCTTTTTCTTGTCTTGATCTTTGTCGTCTTCACCATAGCTTTCATAAGAGGAAGAGGATGAAGAAGATGGAGAAGAGGGTGTCCTCTTTCTCGCCTTTTTCTTCTCTTGCTTTTTATCATCCCTCTTTGAATTATGGCGTGGAGAAGAGTGTGATGGTCTTCTCCGCTTTGGTGGTGATGGAGAGCGTTTAGCCCGCTGTCTTCGTGGAGCCATCTCCGCTGAGGTGGCGGGAGACTCGCTTCTTTCTCGTTCCTTCGGTGGAGGCTCTTGAGTTCTCCTTTGGGAAGGAGATGCATCATCAAGAAGTAAGTTCTTGAGCCCTTCATATGGATTCTCTTCTTCTTCCCGAATCAGAGAGAGACCTCTTTTGGTAGTCTCACAAGGAGGCTTCCTAGGTGTTCTCTCGTCATGGTGATGAGCTTGGAGAATCCCGTGAGCACGGAGCTGCCGTTGCACTTCACTTTGGAGAGATGGATTGCCCATGGCTTGTTGAAGCCTAGAAACAAGATAGTTAACAAGCATTGAAGCATCATTAGTAGCTTGCTCATGAGCAAAATCAAAGTTATCAACATTAATTTCACTCTCTTTACTATTGTCAGCCATTCTAACAACTTTTAGGTGTAAACTTTTTAGGTGTACTTTGGCACTTCAAGCCCTAGTTGCTACTCCTCTTTACCCCTTTAGAAAAAGCACTCAAGCTACTGTACCCGCGGCTCGAATACCATTAATTGCAAGGAATAGAAGAGAGGGTCTTTCGACACCAAAACAGCACCGGCTCCTGTCAAGCTTCTAATAGCTCAATAGTGGTTAAGCCGTAGGCAAGCCCCGTAGGACTCCACTATTAAGACCATAGCTCTCGACGGTGATGCCCCGTTAACTGCACAAAGGCAGGCGCACTGCAAGGCTGAAAAATCCCTATTCTACTTACTCACAGGCAATTAATAATACCAACCATTTGTAGCTAGCTTGAGGACCTCCCTTCTTGAGCAAGAAAAGAGAAACCTTGAGCTCTGATACCAATGTAACATTTAATGGCCTAAAATCTTATGTGTAGCGGAAATTAGCATGAACATAGTGGGCATTTCATTAGAATAGATTCCTAATGAGAATTACAAGAGTGCTTGGGTGGAGAGAGCAACAAAAAGCATAACACCTAGTTAGATAGCATCGACAATACTTTCAAAAGAGAGAGCAATTAAGCTATTGACAACAGTTGAGGACCGGATTTGCATGGAGCCGGTCCCCCCTCCAAAAGGCTTTGTATTATGGTTTCTCCCATCAAGAGAGACATTGTACAATACAATTCTTTGTGTTCCTTCAAGACTAGCTAGTGCAATGAAGATGGAAGCTTCATACACCAAGCAAAACACTTAATCAAACACAACTTGAATTATCCCCGTTCTCAGACCCAAGACCTCACACACCTTCGAAGATGGTGAGAGCTAGCAGGGTATGAGAGTAGATTGAGAGGAAAAAGAAGTATCTTACGAGAAAGAAGTACATCTCCTCACATAATCACTCATATTAGCATAGCTTAGCTTAGTAATTAGCTTGGTAGAGAAGATGAGCATGCATTGAAGCTTGGCTCTTGGTTGGATTTGCATCCACATGCCAAGAGAGTGTTGATGTAGGCTTCTATCTCACAAGCTTGGAGTAGGTGATGAGCTCTCCATTAAAGCTTGGGAGGAGATAGAGTATTTTCCCTTCACACATGGTCAAGTGTGAGAGTGTGTGTGTCAATGCCAAGCAAAAATCAGCCCCCCCCTCTCTTGGGCGAGCCCTAGCTGCTAAATAAGTCTGGCCTTTGCCTCATTGGACCTCCCCAGGTCAAGCCAATAGGAATTAAGCAGCATAAGTGATAGCCTTTAGACATGTGTCCCCCTTTCCCCTTTTGTGAGAGCTTTAGGTAATTAAATAATTAAACTAAACTCTCATTGGACCCCTTTGCCTCCTGGCCAATAGGAATCAGGCAAGCCATGGGGCTCCTGAATGCTCATTGGACCCCTTGGGAGACTGCCCAATAGTCTTCTAGGAGACTTAATTCTCATTGGTTTCTTTTATTAAATGTTTTTAAATTAATTAAACTAGATTTACTCTAGCCTAATTCTCATTGGTCCACTTCAAGGGTCTTCCAATAGGAATTGGGCACACCTTGTGGGCATCTGGCCTAGGGAGCTGACATGTGTCCCTCATTCCCTTGTGTAAAGGGAGCCTGTGTGTGTGTGTGTGTGGCTTTCTCTCTCATCCCCTAGCTTTGGGGCTCGCCCCCTCCCATGTAGGGATGTAGAAAGACTTTTTGGGCACACACTAAGCATCCAATTTTCCCTAGGGTTGACCTTTGGACACAACCTTTGAATTTTGGAACCTTAGCATTTTGGAAGTCTTAATGGGCTGAACCTTAGGGTCTTTTTGGCCCATTGTTTCACATGGCTCTTTTGCAGATGGCCCCCCCTTTGGATCCCTATTTTCCCTCCTTTGGATCCCTACTGTGGCCGGTCTGCTAACTTAACCAATATTCTAGCCTTTTCTCCCTTGGCACTTCCCCACATTAAATGATCAGTTTAATATGAGAAAATCATTTAGGAGAATTAGATATTGATTATTATGACATTACCTCTCTCTTGAAATCATAGTCGTCCTCGACTATGGTGTAGAGAAGATAAAGCATATGCATGAGTCCTTTTCTTAGCGGGTAGAGGATCCCTATGTTACCCTACGACATCATTCCATAATGGATGACTAGTCCATTTGGCGCTTGAGAGCCTGTGGCTGCCGCAAGCATGTCTGCACATTAGTCCTATCAGTCTTCCATAGTAGAGTGACAAGCTCTACTTTGGTGTTTGGGAGACGTCGTCTCCACAAACTTGATCTAAGCATGCATACTACTTCATTTTTGTGCACAAATAAAGAAAAAGAGAGTCTTATAAGACAAAAATTTTTATTCATTTTTAACATTTTGTACATTTGCTTACTCTTGGGAAGCATTGTAAGCATTGACAAGGTTTAAGTTATCCTTTAATTGTATGCCTTGCATCCATCTAGCATCTTCAAAAGGATAATTCTTAAACTTAATAAGATATCATCGGATAGTCTTACCGCCTCTTAATACCTTGTCTTCATGTCGGAGAATGGACTCGGGCTGCAGCACCTCCTCGTGGTCCTCGATCTCCGGTGGGTCTTCAATAGTTGGTTCTTGAGGTGGCTCTCCTTTGTAAGGCTTTAAGAGGCTCACATGAAAAGCATTGTGTATGAGCCAATGATTGGGCAACTTAAGTTGATAGGCCATCTCATTGATTGGCCTAAGAATCTGGAAGGGACCATAGTACCTTTTTGCTAGTTTAGCATAGTACTTTTGGTGGCCCGTAGGATTCTTGCCCGTCGTGTGCCTTAATCGAGCCTTGGGAAACTTTAACAAGACCCAATCGTTTTCTTTAAAGGCTTGGGCTCTTCTGTGCTTGTCAGCAGCAGCCTTTTGCCTTTGAAGACCATATTAGGTATTTTGGTAAAAATCTCACATTATGGGAATCTCCAAATCGACCGAATTCATGTAATTTGGGAATTTTCCACTTAAAGTGGGAAAAATTGAGGTGTGTGGCTAGTAAATAAAGTGAAAATCTCATAGGATTGTGGTGTTGATAAACACCAAAAGTCAAGAGGATGTACAACACATGGATTTGAATAATAACTATAAATTACATAAAACAAAGGAAGATACAAAAAAGATTTTGTTTACAAATTGACTAGTATAGTCACAATAGAAGCTCCACATAATTCTACTCCACATTTGATACCATATCTGAACTTTGATCCAAGTGTGGCTGATGTGCACGAGTGAGGCCTTCTTTGGCTTTTAGAGCATGTCTTTCTGGAATCTTTATTCTAGAAAATGGTCCTTCTTTGTTGGGTCTCCAGGACCAAACAATTGCATCTATAGTTTCCCACACTTGTGGGTCCTTATAGTTGACAGCCCAATAACCCTTCCAACAATTACTGTAAGCTTGAGTATCTGTCATCCCACTTTTTCTCGCGCAAGGTGCCCAATATTGAATCAAGAGTTTTCTGTAGTTTGGTGATGTAGGCTCATTATCAATGTCAGATAAAGCCATTGCAAGCCACACTGGATAGATTTCTGTGTCACTCGGAACAAGCATAAGAAAGTCACCTTGGTGCACATCAGACATAGGGTCAAACTCTTCCCTTGGCCTATCTCGTTGAGGCCCACAAAAATGATCGTTCAACTCTTCAAGGCCTAGGAATCTTTCTGCTCCTTGTTGCAAATTCATTGTAGTGCTTTGTAGATGAGAATATTCTTGAGTTTTTGGCCAAAATATTTCATACAAGACTCCCTCTGATATGATTGCTTTTCCAATCTCTTCAATTACCTTACTCCAATAATCTATCACGGGTCTATAATATCGCGGAATACTTGAACCATTCCCTAAATTTTTCCAAAATTTTATATAGTTCTTTAGCCCCAAAATGACTTCTTCGTGGGCCTTGACATACTCCGCCATTTGTACTAGAGGTGGATCTCCATGTGGTAACATTGGCTTGCCTTCTGTGTCCGTTTTCCAAAGGCGAATACTTCCACTCCAACTTGATACACCTACATGTGCCTTATATTGCATCATTGGTGTCTCATCCTGCATAAAGAACCTGAACTGAAGCGGTTTGGAATGTCCAACAAGTATGTCTTGTCCATCACAAAGATAGCCATCACAATATTGCTTGAAATCAGGGATCTTTGTGAGAAAAAATGGAGCTGGAGATGAAGATGAGCTGTTTCGTAATGTATCCATCAAATGTGGCAAAGTATAGGTTTGTGTAACTCTCAACTTCTCTGAAAACCTACTAAACATGGCGTCTATGTCCTCATGTGTATGCCCAACCATTAAAAATCCCAGCTGGATGGTTTTGAAAACACCCCTTGCAACAAGCATTGACAAATAGGCAAATAAGTATCGATTTTTGTTTTCCCCTGCACAATTATCCAATTGTAGCAACAAGTTCTCTGGCAATCTGCGAAATGTTGACCCCAATTCCTCTTCTGCAATTTCTGACGACTGCACAATGGGCTCTTTTCCATCACTCAAGTTATGGTAGTCCAAAGCATCCCTTGAGTTCAAAGCATGTAGTAGTGAAATATTGCTCCTTGGAAGTCCATTTGTTACTAGATCACCAAGAGGATGCTTATCTATCCTCTCGAGGTTATGTAAACAATTAGCAATTGAGCCAATTGTAAGATTTGGATCAGATGGCCACAAACCATTCAAGACAAAGTGTCCGTAATGACCTTCTCCATGTCCATGAGTGATCATGCCAATCAATGCCACCTGCAGATTATATCCTGAATCCACACCCTTGGGAACAATGCGTAATCTAGGAATGGCAGTCTTCTTTTGATCCATCTTATCATGGATTATGCATACATATTTTTGTGGTTGAGTTTCTGAATACGTGCGCCATGCATAATATAGGCTTCTGCAACTCTTTTGTTGTGCCATGTGAACTTCTCTCTCCCTCAAGAGAAGAGCTCTCTCTTCAAGAGAAGGTTTAGCTTCTAACCTTGCCTTGATTGAACTACAAATATTGCACTTAGAGAACTCACTCGTCTTTGTTAAAGTGACATGTGGGTACTCTTTGTTCCAAATTCTACCAAAAGAAGATTGGGATAGCTTCTTCTCATAGCCCATTTGGTCAAGTGTCGTGTTGATTTCACATAAAATATCCACTTGTTTGTATGTTGATGGAATCACCAATTGAGTCTCTCTTGAGCCATCTAGCAGTGTTCTACTTCTATGTGGCATTTTCTCAGAGTTATTTTCCACAAACTCGTTTAGTAGTGCTCTTGCTAAACTAGTATGTTGAAGTCCCCTTCTCAATGTACATGTGTTCCCATGTACATATTGGCGCACACCATTTTCAAAGTTCTCCTTGTATCGATAAAATGATGTCTTTGGTATTCCATGTAGCTCATACCATGCTCTACAACAAACAATAGAGCCATTTAGCCTGAATTGGTATCGTGACTTCTCATCTTTCTGATAACATATAGAAAGAACATCATAAACATAATTAGTGCGTGATTTTTGAGACTCTCCCCAAAATTGTTGTCGTAACCTTGTCACCATATCACGATCTGCAAATTGGCAGCATTTTTGTGCACAACAATCAATGCATGATACCCTTTGAATTGATTTGTTTGAAAGGTAAAAAGTCGAAGCTGGTGCTGCTTTTGATTTTTGAGTCCTGTTCATGAAAGTGTATCGTCTCTTCCTTGACAACTGGACAACATTACTCCCATCAAGTTTTTTTCCAACATTGCCATCGTTGGATACATCCTCATATGTAGCATGCATGCCATCAACAGGAACAAAGCGTTGTAATGGGCTCCCATTCAACATTGTTGTCTGCTTGATGGGCCACTTTAGCAAAGTGATGCTACCCACTTCAACCACATCATGAATGCTTGCATTTTCTCTTTCAATACCCACACCCACACAATCAGGACCAAGTTCCTGAAAGTTGACATAATCATGTGGAAATACATATAAGATGGTCCCTTCATTCATGGTTTGCATCATTGTGTCATCTTTTAAAAGGACCCTCTGATTTCTCCAAGACTCTCGAATCATTGCTTCAAATTCTGGGCTTGTCATAGGTATTGCATCTGTAACTAGAGGATCAGAATGATCATGTTCTTCATCACCATTGTAGCTTTCGTGTGGATCAATTAAGTTCCCATTTAATACAAAAGATTGCAAAAGAAGCTTTGACCATCGAACAGCACTCCATAATGAGCCTTGGAGAGATGAAGTATCCATTGTAGGAAAAGGTAGGACCACATCCTTCAAGCATTCCTCCACTAGTATGGAGACATTTCCCAGCCCTATCTTTGTACCACCACAAGTGGAATATGGATCTGTTCTACACACACAACCAATACCAACGATTTCATTGTCAAGTATCATATGTACTTTCTCCCCAGATTCGAAGTCCATCCTGTAAGTAAAAAGATCACATTGTTAAATCCATAGTTATAGAAAAATACTCTTCAAACCAAAAATCATGCTACAACATGAAAAAGGTTTGCATAGGTTGGACAAGTGGTGAACCTTGAGACCAAATCCTCCTTGCTATATTAATGGAAGCAAGGTTGGACAAGTGGTGGACCTTGAAACCAAAGCCTCTTTGCTATATGAGAGCATAGGTTGGACAAGTGGTGGACCTAGTTGTAATACCCACTGCCACCTATCAACTACTATAGGACTATGCTTTCCAATGTCCAAGTATCCCTTGAGTCTTTCAAGGTTGAACACGTGGTGGACCTTGAAACAAAAATCCCCTTTCTATATCAGAGCATAGCTTGGACAAGTGGTGGACCTAGTTATAATGCCCAATATCCAAGGTGAAATACCTTAGGACTTTGCTACCTTGCTTGCCAATGTTTACGTAGCCCCTCATTTCTTTAATGGAAGTAAGGTTGGACAAGTGGTGGACCTTGAAACCAAAGCCTCTTTGCTATATAAGAGCATAGGTTGGACCTAGTTTTAATACCCACTGCCACCTATCAACTACTATAAGACTATGCTTTCCAATGTCCAATGATCCCTTGAGTCTTTCAAGGTTGAACACGTGGTGGACCTTGAAACAAAAATCCCCTTTCTATATTAGAAAGGTTGAACACATGGTGGACCTTGAAACGAAAATCCCCTTTCTTTATCAGAGCATAGCTTGGACAAGTGGTGGACCTAGTTATAATGCCCAATATCCAAGGTGAAATACCTTAGGACTTTGCTACCTTGCTTGCCAATGTTTACGTAGCCCCTCATTTCTTTAATGGAAGTAAGGTTGGACAAGTGGTGGACCTTGAAACCAAAGCCTCTTTGCTATATAAGAGCATAGGTTGGACCTAGTTTTAATACCCACTGCCACCTATCAACTACTATAAGACTATGCTTTCCAATGTCCAAGTATCCCTTGAGTCTTTCAAGGTTGAACACGTGGTGGACCTTGAAACAAAAATCCCCTTTCTATATTAGAAAGGTTGAACACATGGTGGACCTTGAAACGAAAATCCCCTTTCTTTATCAGAGCATAGCTTGGACAAGTGGAGGACCTAGTTATAATGCCCAATATCCAAGGTGAAATACCTTAGGACTTTGCTACCTTGCTTGCCAATGTTTACGTAGCCCCTCATTTCTTTAATGGAAGTAAGGTTGGACAAGTGGTGGACCTTGAAACCAAAGCCTCTTTGCTATATAAGAGCATAGGTTGGACCTAGTTTTAATACCCACTGCCACCTATCAACTACTATAAGACTATGCTTTCCAATGTCCAAGTATCCCTTGAGTCTTTCAAGGTTGAACACGTGGTGGACCTTGAAACAAAAATCCCCTTTCTATATTAGAAAGGTTGAACACATGGTGGACCTTTAAACGAAAATCCCCTTTCTTTATCAGAGCATAGCTTGGACAAGTGGTGGACCTAGTTATAATGCCCAATATCCAAGGTGAAACACCTTAGAACCTTGCTACCTTGCTTGCCAATGTTTACGTAGCCCCTCATTTCTTTAATGGAAGCAAGGTTGGACAAGTGGTGGACCTTGAAAGCAAAGCCTCTTTGCGATATGAGAGCATAGGTTGGACCTAGTTGTAATACCCACTGCCACCTATCAACTACTATAGGACTATGCTTTCCAATGTCCAAGTATCCCTTGAGTCTTGCAAGGTTGAACACGTGGTGGACCTTGAAACCAAAATCCCCTTTCCATATCAGAGCATAGCTTGGACAAGTGGTGGACCTAGTTATAAAGCCCCTCCTTTCTTTAATGGAAGAAAGGTTGGAAAAGTGGTGAATCTTGAAACCCAAACCCTTTGGCTATATATAGAGGATATCTTGGACAAGTGGTGGGCTTAGTTGTAGTATCCAATGTCCAAGGTCCAAGGTGAACTATGTAAAGACCTTACTTCCAAAAACAGAGTCGTACAAGTGGTTCTCCTTGAAACCAAAACCTCCTTAGTGTATTAGAACATAGCTTGGAGAAGTGGTGGACTTAGTTGTAATGGTGAATGTCCAAAGCAAACTATTATAGGACCTTGCTTCCCAAATCAAGTTTGGACAAGTGGTGGATCTTGAAACCAAAACCCCCTTACTCTATTAGAGCATAGCTTAGATAAGTGGTGGACCTAGCTGCCATGGAAAATGTTCAATCTGAACTGCTGCAAGACCTTGCTATTAAATGTCTAAGTAGAGCTAGCTTCTTTAATGGAATCAAGGTTGGGAAAGTGGTGCATCTTGAAACCAAAAGCCCTTTATTGTATTAGAGCATAGCTTGGACAAGTGAGGGACCTAGTTTTAATGTGTGATGTCCAAAGAAAAGTATTACAAGACCTTGCTTTCCAATATTTGAATTGGTCAAGTGGTTAAAACTAAGTATAAAACTTTGACCATTTTCTTCTCGAATTGCCAAAAAGCTAGTTTTAGACACCCCTAAATGAAAATGGTTTAGGGTGGCCTTAAACAATGTTTTTTCAAAGACTTGAACAAAAGGGTTGTCGAAGAGTAATGACAATTTATTGTGGCTTGAAGTGCTTGAGTATGTGAAAACAAGCCTAGGTTTTCCACGAGGCAAAAGGTGACATAATAAGAACATTGGAAAGTTAGGATTGACCATGTGGCCTAAACTTTGGCAAGTGAAGTGGTGGCCAAGTTTTGTGGCACAGTGTGCACTTGGTCCTATATGTGTTGACCACTTGGCTAAATCTAGGACCATAAGGCCAAACCTTTGGCACCTTAAATATAGTATGGGACATAATCTAGAACTGCTATAGTAAATTAGTAGTATAGCTAATATGTTAATATTTGTATTATATTTAAGTATGTGCTAATATAATTTATGTTCAAAATTTCACTAATGAAGAATGTTCCCATTTAGCACTCCAGATGCGGGGTCTTAGGGCAATGCCACAATGGGGTGACAAGGCAGCGCTTCCACGTGAGGTTTGGGGATAGCGCTCTTGATGGGGATGTGGAATATAGCGCTCTCGATGGCGGGGCTTGGGAGGTTGATTTTGGGATATTGTTCTGGGCGGGGTCCTGGGGCAGCGCCCCGGGCGGGGTCAAGGGGCGGCAGCCCCTTGTCGCCTCCCGGCGCGACTGCCGGGCGGGGTCGAGGGGCAGCGCCCCCGCGGGGCTAGGGGCAGCGCCCAAAGATTTTTTTTTTTTTAAGTGAATTCCTAGTATAGAGTTATGCATGTTTTTCATATTTTCAACCATGATTTCTTTTATTTTGGCCGTGTGAATTGGTTAATTTTTTATATTGCTTTTGTTTTTTTTAATCCTATGATAAAACATGGACTTGTAGCATACGTGGCATTCTAATAAACCCTATCAAGATTAGGCACACAGAGAGCGCACGAGAAACGCACACAGAGAAAGCAGGCGAGTAGCAAAAACACAGAAAGCGCACACGGATCGCACACAGTTGGAGTATACGCGCGCGTAGAGGAGCAAGCTCGGCATCGTACACAACACACAGGTGGAGTGCACAGGATTGAAAGTTCGCGCACAAGACAAAGAAACAGCAGCGTACACAACGCTTTCCAGAAGGGCAGGATCGGGCAGTCTTCTCAGGAGACATTGCACACCTCACGAATAGAGAAAAAACAGGTATTTCTCTCTCTCTCACTCTCTGTCTTTCTCCATATAGAGAAGATGGTTCTCTGTAACTCTTCTTGCACACACACTCTCTCGTCAAAAAACAGAGATACATAGTTTAAACGTATCCCCGCACACATACACATATTCCCACACATCGTCTTCCTCTCTTCCACATACATAACCACAGTGAAATCTGTTATCTTGCTGTCTCTCTCTTGAAAATACATGCACATATTCCCACACATCGTCTTCCTCACTTCCACATACATAACCACAATGAAATCTGTTATCTTGTTGTCTCTCTCTTGAAAATACGTGCACATATTCCCATACATCGTCTTCCTCTCTTCCACATACATAAACACAGTGAAATCTGTTATCTTTCTCTCTCCTCTCTCTAAAAAACAGTTATTTATCTCTCCCTCTCTATCTATCTATCTATCTCTGTATTTGCTATCTCTCTCTTGAAAATACATGCTCATGTATGTGTGCGTCTGTGTTATCTATGTGTATGTATGTATATTTGTGTTATTTCATTGTAATACTCATACATAATGCAGATACACAATTACACTTAATTACGATATGCACACATAGTATATATACATACATAAATATCACAAATAACTAACACATTGTAATACTAGTAAAATCGAATGGAAGACTTACTTGCGTGATCTGTTAAAGTCGATTCTTGTAGCGAGTTCTGGATGTATGCTGAGCTGATTTTCCTCTAATCCATTTGTAGATATGATTGTAACTTCTGTTTCTCAAAAATAGTAGTGTTGTTTAGTGATACACCTAATGGACATAAATGGTTTAAACTAGGACATGTAGACCAAAAATACGTGTATTTCTTTGGATGAATATATACACTTTTTGGTGACCCTTACCACAAGTGGTGGACCTTAAGACCAATGGACTATAAGGACCTCCAAACAATACCTTGTACACTCAATCCTTCTTGGTATCTAGGTTGGACAAGTGGTGGACCTTGTTCAAATTCTCTAACCACTCTCTCTAACATGGTGACATAATTTAGGTGTGATAAATTCATATCTATGCAAACTAATATCAGTTTAGGCTTGTTAATTTGAATTTGTTTGAATTTATGTACAATATAATGATTTGAGGTTTGCATATTTGAATTTAGGTGGTATAATGATATCTTTTTGTGGTAAACTTGAATTTAAAATCAATTTTGCGTGGAATATTTTAAATTTAAGTAGTAAAATTTAAATTTTTATAAAAAAGTTTGAATTTTAAAATTTGGGCGGGATAGTTTAAAATTTAGGCGGGATATTTAAGATTTGGGAGGGATATTTTAAATTTAGGCGGGAAGGTTTTGAATTTATAGCGAGATCTCCCTTACATAAGAGAGTATAGGTTGGACAAGTGGTGGACCTTCAAGCTAGAGCATCCATGCTACTGGACATGATAGGTAGGGAATCTAGTTGAATATTGTATGTATAATATATATGTAATAGATCTAGCTTGGACAAGTGGTGGACCTTGGAATAAAACCCCATGTAAAACATATCATGCACATTCCAAGTGGTCAAAAAAAATATCATTTAGAATATAGCCTTATAGGTTGGACAAGTGGTGGACCTTAACACCCAGATATTCTTCATATAATGACATAGCGTGGAAAACTGGTGAATCTTGAGACCAAACCATGCTACTAGCGATAATAGCTTGGACAAGTGGTGGACCTTGAAAGTAAACCCCCCATCTACGAAATATCGTGGGTTTAAGGTATTTCGATGGAGCCTAGCATCTTGGAGACATCGTGCATCTTGCTTCTCTTCATGTTTCAATGGAGCCTATCTTGGACAAATGGTGGAGCATCCTTCTCTCCATGTTTCAATGGACCCTAGCTTGGACAAGTGGTGGACCTTTACTTCTCTCTATTATTCAATAGAGTTAGCTTGGACAAGTGGTGGACCTTGGAACCAAACCCCCATTTAAAACCTATCATGGTCACTCCAAGTGGTGAGAAAGAATAACCTTTAAGATATAGCCTTATAGGTTGGACAAGTGGTGGACCTTAACACCCTAATATTCTTAATATAATGACATAGAGTGAAAAAGTGGTGAATCTTGAGACAAAACCACTCGTGCTACTAGCACTAATAGCTTGGACAAGTGGTGGACCTTGAATGTAAACCCCCCATGTTTCAATAGAGTTAGCTTCGACAAATGGTGGAGCATCCTTCTCTCCATGTTTCAATGGACCCTAGCTTGGACAAGTGGTGGACCTTTGTTTCTCTCTATGTTTCAATAGAGTTAGCTTGGACAAGTGGTGGACCTTGGAACCAAACCCCCATGTAAAACCTATCATGGTCACTCTAAGTGGTAATAAAGAATAACCTTTAAGATGTAGCCTTATAGGTTGGACAAGTGGTGGACCTTAACACGCGCATATTCTTAATTTAATGACATAGAGTGGAAAAGTGGTGAATCTTGAGACCAAACCACTCAGGCTACTAGCAATAATAGCTTGGACAAGTGGTGGACCTTGAATGTAAACCCCTCATCTACGAAATATCGTGGGTTTAATGTATTTCGATGGAGCCTAGCATCTTGGAGACATGGTGCAGCTTGCTTCTCGTCATGTTTCAATGGATCCTATCTTGGACAAATGGTGGAGCATCCTTCTCTCCATGTTTCAATGGACCCTAGCTTGGACAAGTGGTGGACCTTTGTTTCTCTCTATGTTTCAATAGAGTTAGCTTGGACAAGTGGTGGACCTTGGAACCAAACCCCCATGTAAAACCTATCATGGTCACTCCAAGTGGTAATAGAGAATAACCTTTAAGATGTAGCCTTATAGGTTGGACAAGTGGTGGACCTTAACACGCGCATATTCTTAATATAATGACATAGAGTGGAAAAGTGGTGAATCTTGAGACCAAACCACTCAGGCTACTAGCAATAATAGCTTGGACAAGTGTGGACCTTGAATGTAAACCCCTCATCTACGACATATCGTGGGTTTAATGTTTTTCGATGGAGCCTAGCATCTTGGAGACATGGTGCACCTTGCTTCTCCTCATGTTTGAATGGAGCCTACCTTGGACAAATGGTGGAGCATCCTTCTCTCCATGTTTCAATGGACCCTAGCTTAGACAAGGGGTGGACCTTTGCTTCTCTCTATGTTTCAATAGAGTTAGCTTGGACAAGTGGTGGACCTTGGAACCAAACCCCCATGTAAAACCTATCATGGTCACTCCAAGTAGTAAGAAAGAATAACCTTTAAGATGTAGCCTTATAGGTTGGACAAGTGGTGGACCTTAACACCCACATATTCTTAATAAAAGTGGTGAATCTTGAGACCAAACCACTCACGCTACTAGCAATAATAGCTTGGACAAGTGGTGGACCTTGAATGTAAACCCCTCATCTACGAAATATCGTGGGTTTAATGTATTTCGATGGAGCCTAGCATCTTGGAGACATGGTGCAGCTTGCTTCTCGTCATGTTTCAATGGAGCCTATCTTGGACAAATGGTGGAGCATCCTTCTCTCCATGTTTCAATGGACCCTAGCTTGGACAAGTGGTGGACCTTTGTTTCTCTCTATGTTTCAATAGAGTTAGCTTGGACAAGTGGTGGACCTTGGAACCAAACCCCCATGTAAAACCTATCATGGTCACTCCAAGTGGTAATAAAGAATAACCTTTAAGATGTAGCCTTATAGGTTGGACAAGTGGTGGACCTTAACACGCGCATATTCTTAATATAATGACATAGAGTGGAAAAGTGGTGAATCTTGAGACCAAACCACTCAGGCTACTACCAATAATAGCTTGGACAAGTGTTGGACCTTGAATGTAAACCCCTCATCTACGACATATCATGGGTTTAATGTTTTTCGATGGAGCCTAGCATCTTGGAGTCATGGTGCACCTTGATTCTCCTCATGTTTCAATGGAGCCTACCTTGGACAAATGGTGGAGCATCCTTCTCTCCATGTTTCAATGGACCCTAGCTTAGACAAGGGGTGGACCTTTGCTTCTCTCTATGTTTCAATAGAGTTAGCTTGGACAAGTGGTGGACCTTGGAACCAAACCCCCATGTAAAACCTATCATGGTCACTCCAAGTAGTAAGAAAGAATAACCTTTAAGATGTAGCCTTATAGGTTGGACAAGTGGTGGACCTTAACACCCACATATTCTTAATAAAAGTGGTGAATCTTGAGACCAAACCACTCACGCTACTAGCAATAATAGCTAGGGATAACCATTAAGATATAGTCTTTCAAGAGGTGAGAAAGAATAACCATTAAGATATAGTCTTATAGGTTGGACAAGTGGTGGACCTTAACACCCAAATATTCTTAATATAATGATAGAGAGTGGAAAAGTGGTGAATCTTGAGACCAAACCACTCATGCTACTAGCGATAATAGGTTGGACAAATTGTTGATCTTGAATGTAAACTCCCCATGTACAAAATAACGTGGGTTTAAGGTATTTCGATGGAGTCTAGAATCTTGGAGATATGGTGCAGCTTGCTTCTCTTCATGTTTCAATGGAGTCTATCTTGGACAAATGGTGGAGCATCCTTCTCTCCATGTTTCAATAGACCCTAGCTTAGACAAGTGGTGGACCTTTGCTTCTCTCTATGTTTGAATAGAGTTAGCTTGGACAAGTGGTGGACCTTGGAACCAACCCCCCATGTAAAACCTTTCATGGTCACTCCAAGTGGTCAGAAAGAATAACCATTAAGATATAGTCTTATAGGTTGGACAAGTGGTGGACCTTAATACCCAAATATTCTTAATATAATAACACAGAGTGAAAAAGTGGTGAATCTTGAGACCAAACCCCTCATGCTACTAGCGTTAATAGGTTGGACAACTGGTGGACCTTGAATGTAAACCTTCCATGTTTCAATAGAGTTAGCTTCGACAAATGGTGGAGCATCCTTCTCTCCATGTTTCAATGGAGCCTAGCTTGGACAAGTGGTGGACCTTTTGCTTCTCTCTATGAGAAGAATAAAGTTAGCTTGGATAAGTGGTGGACCTTGGAACTAAACCCCTATGTAAAACATATCATGGACATTTCAAGTGGTGAGAAAGAATACCCTTTAAGATATACGCTTATAGGTTGGACAAGTGGTTGACCTTAACACCTAGATCTTCTTTATATAATGACATAGAGTGGAAAAGTGGTGAATCTTGAGACCAAACCACTCATGCTACTAGGGATAATAGCTTGGAAAAGTGACTGACCTTGACGTTAAACCCCACATGTAAACAATATCGTGGGTTTAAGGTATTTCAATGGATCCTAGAATCTTGGAGACATGGTGCAACTTGCTTCTTTTCATGTTTCAATGAAGCCTATCTTCCACCAATGGGGGATCATCCTTCTCTAAATGTCTCAGTGGAGCCTAGCTTGGACAAGTGGTGGACCTTTGCTTCTCTCTATGTTTCCATAGAGTTAGCTTGGACAAGTGGTGGACCTTGAAACCAAACCCCCATGTAAAACATATCATGGTCATTCCAAGTGGTGAGAAATAATACCCTTTAAGATCTAGCCTTATAGGTTGGACAAGTGGTCGACCTTAGAACCTAGATCTTCATAATATAACGACATAGAGTGAAAAAGTGGTAAATCTTGAGACCCAACCACTAGTGCTACTAGGGATAATAGCTTGGAAAAGTGACTGACCTTGACGTTAAACCCCACATGTAAACAATATCGTGGGTTTAAGGTATTTCAATGGATCCTAGAATCTTGGAGACATGGTGCAGATTGCTTCCCTTCATGTTTCAATGGAGCCTATCTTGGACAAATGGTGGAGCATCCTTCTCTCCATGTTTCAATGGACCCTAGCTTGGACAAGTGGTGGACCTTTACTTCTCTCTATTATTCAATAGAGTTAGCTTGGACAAGTGGTGGACCTTGGAACCAAACCCCCATTTAAAACCTATCATGGTCACTCCAAGTGGTGAGAAAGAATAACCTTTAAGATATAGCCTTATAGGTTGGACAAGTGGTGGACCTTAACACCCTAATATTCTTAATATAATGACATAGAGTGAAAAAGTGGTGAATCTTGAGACAAAACCACTCGTGCTACTAGCACTAATAGCTTGGACAAGTGGTGGACCTTGAATGTAAACCCCCCATGTTTCAATAGAGTTAGCTTCGACAAATGGTGGAGCATCCTTCTCTCCATGTTTCAATGGACCCTAGCTTGGACAAGTGGTGGACCTTTGTTTCTCTCTATGTTTCAATAGAGTTAGCTTGGACAAGTGGTGGACCTTGGAACCAAACCCCCATGTAAAACCTATCATGGTCACTCTAAGTGGTAATAAAGAATAACCTTTAAGATGTAGCCTTATAGGTTGGACAAGTGGTGGACCTTAACACGCGCATATTCTTAATTTAATGACATAGAGTGGAAAAGTGGTGAATCTTGAGACCAAACCACTCAAGCTACTAGCAATAATAGCTTGGACAAGTGGTGGACCTTGAATGTAAACCCCGCATCTACGAAATATCGTGGGTTTAATGTATTTCGATGGAGCCTAGCATCTTGGAGACATGGTGCAGCTTGCTTCTCGTCATGTTTCAATGGATCCTATCTTGGACAAATGGTGGAGCATCCTTCTCTCCATGTTTCAATGGACCCTAGCTTGGACAAGTGGTGGACCTTTGTTTCTCTCTATGTTTCAATAGAGTTAGCTTGGACAAGTGGTGGACCTTGGAACCAAACCCCCATGTAAAACCTATCATGGTCACTCCAAGTGGTAATAGAGAATAACCTTTAAGATGTAGCCTTATAGGTTGGACAAGTGGTGGACCTTAACACGCGCATATTCTTAATATAATGACATAGAGTGGAAAAGTGGTGAATCTTGAGACCAAACCACTCAGGCTACTAGCAATAATAGCTTGGACAAGTGTGGACCTTGAATGTAAACCCCTCATCTACGACATATCGTGGGTTTAATGTTTTTCGATGGAGCCTAGCATCTTGGAGACATGGTGCACCTTGCTTCTCCTCATGTTTGAATGGAGCCTACCTTGGACAAATGGTGGAGCATCCTTCTCTCCATGTTTCAATGGACCCTAGCTTAGACAAGGGGTGGACCTTTGCTTCTCTCTATGTTTCAATAGAGTTAGCTTGGACAAGTGGTGGACCTTGGAACCAAACCCCCATGTAAAACCTATCATGGTCACTCCAAGTAGTAAGAAAGAATAACCTTTAAGATGTAGCCTTATAGGTTGGACAAGTGGTGGACCTTAACACCCACATATTCTTAATAAAAGTGGTGAATCTTGAGACCAAACCACTCACGCTACTAGCAATAATAGCTTGGACAAGTGGTGGACCTTGAATGTAAACCCCTCATCTACGAAATATCGTGGGTTTAATGTATTTCGATGGAGCCTAGCATCTTGGAGACATGGTGCAGCTTGCTTCTCGTCATGTTTCAATGGAGCCTATCTTGGACAAATGGTGGAGCATCCTTCTCTCCATGTTTCAATGGACCCTAGCTTGGACAAGTGGTGGACCTTTGTTTCTCTCTATGTTTCAATAGAGTTAGCTTGGACAAGTGGTGGACCTTGGAACCAAACCCCATGTAAAACCTATCATGGTCACTCCAAGTGGTAATAAAGAATAACCTTTAAGATGTAGCCTTATAGGTTGGACAAGTGGTGGACCTTAACACGCGCATATTCTTAATATAATGACATAGAGTGGAAAAGTGGTGAATCTTGAGACCAAACCACTCAGGCTACTACCAATAATAGCTTGGACAAGTGTTGGACCTTGAATGTAAACCCCTCATCTACGACATATCATGGGTTTAATGTTTTTCGATGGAGCCTAGCATCTTGGAGTCATGGTGCACCTTGATTCTCCTCATGTTTCAATGGAGCCTACCTTGGACAAATGGTGGAGCATCCTTCTCTCCATGTTTCAATGGACCCTAGCTTAGACAAGGGGTGGACCTTTGCTTCTCTCTATGTTTCAATAGAGTTAGCTTGGACAAGTGGTGGACCTTGGAACCAAACCCCCATGTAAAACCTATCATGGTCACTCCAAGTAGTAAGAAAGAATAACCTTTAAGATGTAGCCTTATAGGTTGGACAAGTGGTGGACCTTAACACCCACATATTCTTAATAAAAGTGGTGAATCTTGAGACCAAACCACTCACGCTACTAGCAATAATAGCTAGGGATAACCATTAAGATATAGTCTTTCAAGAGGTGAGAAAGAATAACCATTAAGATATAGTCTTATAGGTTGGACAAGTGGTGGACCTTAACACCCAAATATTCTTAATATAATGATAGAGAGTGGAAAAGTGGTGAATCTTGAGACCAAACCACTCATGCTACTAGCGATAATAGGTTGGACAAATTGTTGATCTTGAATGTAAACTCCCCATGTACAAAATAACGTGGGTTTAAGGTATTTCGATGGAGTCTAAAATCTTGGAGATATGGTGCAGCTTGCTTCTCTTCATGTTTCAATGGAGTCTATCTTGGACAAATGGTGGAGCATCCTTCTCTCCATGTTTCAATAGACCCTAGCTTAGACAAGTGGTGGACCTTTGCTTCTCTCTATGTTTCAATAGAGTTAGCTTGGACAAGTGGTGGACCTTGGAACCAACCCCCCATGTAAAACCTTTCATGGTCACTCCAAGTGGTCAGAAAGAATAACCATTAAGATATAGTCTTATAGGTTGGACAAGTGGTGGACCTTAATACCCAAATATTCTTAATATAATAACACAGAGTGAAAAAGTGGTGAATCTTGAGACCAAACCCCTCATGCTACTAGCGTTAATAGGTTGGACAACTGGTGGACCTTGAATGTAAACCTTCCATGTTTCAATAGAGTTAGCTTCGACAAATGTGGAGCATCCTTCTCTCCATGTTTCAATGGAGCCTAGCTTGGACAAGTGGTGGACCTTTTGCTTCTCTCTATGAGAAGAATAAAGTTAGCTTGGGATAAGTGGTGGACCTTTGAACTAAACCCCTATGTAAAACATATCATGGACATTTCAAGTGGTGAGAAAGAATACCCTTTAAGATATACGCTTATAGGTTGGACAAGTGGTTGACCTTAACACCTAGATCTTCTTTATATAATGACATAGAGTGGAAAAGTGGTGAATCTTGAGACCAAACCACTCATGCTACTAGGGATAATAGCTTGAAAAGTGACTGACCTTGACGTTAAACCCCACATGTAAACAATATCGTGGGTTTAAGGTATTTCAATGGATCCTAGAATCTTGGAGACATGGTGCAACTTGCTTCTTTTCATGTTTCAATGAGCCTATCTTCACCAATGGGGATCATCCTTCTCTAAATGTCTCAGTGGAGCCTAGCTTGGACAAGTGGTGGACCTTTGCTTCTCTCTATGTTTCCATAGAGTTAGCTTGGACAAGTGGTGGACCTTGAAACCAAACCCCCATGTAAAACATATCATGGTCATTCCAAGTGGTGAGAAATAATACCCTTTAAGATCTAGCCTTATAGGTTGGACAAGTGGTCGACCTTAGAACCTAGATCTTCATAATATAACGACATAGAGTGAAAAAGTGGTAAATCTTGAGACCCAACCACTAGTGCTACTAGGGATAATAGCTTGGAAAAGTGACTGACCTTGACGTTAAACCCCACATGTAAACAATATCGTGGGTTTAAGGTATTTCAATGGATCCTAGAATCTTGGAGACATGGTGCAGATTGCTTCCCTTCATGTTTCAATGGAGCCTATCTTGGACAAATGGTGGAGCATCCTTCTCTCCATGTTTCAATGGACCCTAGCTTGGACAAGTGGTGGACCTTTACTTCTCTCTATTATTCAATAGAGTTAGCTTGGACAAGTGGTGGACCTTGGAACCAAACTCCCATGTAAAACCTATCTTGGTAACTCCAAGTGGTGAGAAAGAATAAAGTTTAAGATATGGCCTTATAGGTTGGACAAGTGGTGGACGTTAGCACCCATATATTCTTAATAGAATGACATAGAGTGGAAAAATGGTGAATCTTGAGACCAAACCACTCATGCTACTAGAGATAATAGGTTGGACAAGTGGTGGACCTTGAATGTAAACCCCCCATGTACAAAATATCATGGGTTTGAGGTATTTCAATGGAGCCTAGCATCTTGGAGACATGGTGTAGCTTGCTTCTCTTCATGTTTCAATGGAGTGTATCTTGGACAAATGGTGGAGCATCCTTCTCTCCATGTTTCAATGGACCCTAGCTTGGACAAGTGGTGGACCTTTGATTTCTCTATGTTTCAATAGAGTTAGCTTGGACAAGTGGTGGACCTTGAAACAAAACCCCATGTAAAACTATGCTGGTCACTCCAAGTGGTGAGAAAGAATAACCCTTAAGATATAGCCTTATAGGTTGGACAAGTGGTGGACCTTAACACCCAAATATTCTTAATATAATGACATAGAGTGAAAAAGTGGTGAATCTTGAGACCAAACCACTCATGCTACTAGCGTTAATAGGTTGGACAAGTGGTGGACCTTGAATGTAAACCCCCATGTTTCAATAGAGTTAGCTTCGACAAATGGTAGAGGATCCTTCTCTCCATGTTTCAATGGAGCCTAGCTTGGACAAGTGGTGGACCTTTGTTTCTCTCTATGTTTCAATAGAGTAGTTAGCTTGGAAGGTGGAGGACCTTGGAGCCAAACCCCCATGTAAAACATATCATGGACATTTCAAGTGGTGAGAAAGAATACCTTTAAGATTTACCCTTATAGGTTGGACCCCTTAACACCCAGATATTTCTAACGTAATGACATAGAGTGAAAAGTGGTGAATCTTCAGACCAAACCACTCATGCTACTAGAGATAATAGGTTGGACAAGTGGTGGACCTTGAATGTAAACTCCCCATGTACAAAATATCATGGGTTTAAGGTATTTCAATGGATCTTAGCATCTTGGAGACATTGTGCAGCTTGCTTCTCTTCATGTTTCAATGGAGCCTATCTTGGACAAATGGGAGCATCCTTCTCTCATGTTTCAATGACCCTAGCTTAGACAAGTGGTGGACCTTTGCTTCTCTCTATGTTTTCAATAGAGTTAGCTTGGACAAGTGGTGGAACTTGGAACCAAACCCCCATGTAAAACCTATCATGGTCATTCCAAGTGGTGAGAAAGAATACCCTTTAAGAATAGCCTTATAGGTTGGACAAGGTGGACCTTAACACCCAGATCTTCTTAATATAATGACATAGAGTAGAAAAGTGGTGAATCTTGAGATCAAACCACTCATGCTACTAGTGATAATAGTTGGACAAGTGGTGGACCTTGAATGTAAACACCCCATGTACGAAATATCATGGGTTTAAGATATTTCAATGGAGCTAGCATTTGGAGACATGGTGCAGCTTGCTTCTCTTCATGTTTCAATCAAACCTGGCTTGGACAAATGTGAGCATCCTTCTTCTCTCCATGTTTCAATGGAGCCAGCTTGGACAAGTGGTGGACCTTGATTCTCTCTATGTTTCAATAGAGTTAGCTTGGACAAGTGGTGGACCTTGGAACCGTTGACCCCTATGTAAAACCCATCATGTGCATTCCAAGTGGTGGTAAATAATACCATTTAAGATATAGCCTTATAGGTTGGACAAGTGGTGGACCTTAACACCCAGATCTTCTTATATAATGACATAGAGTGGAAAAGTGGTGAATCTTGAGACCAAACCACTCATGTACTAGGGATAATAGGTTGGAAAAGTGACTGACCTTGAATTAAAACCCCACATATACAAAATATCATGGGTTTAAGGTATTTCAATGGATCCTAGCATCTCAAAGACATGGTGCATCTTGATTCTCTCTCTTCATGTTTCAATGGAGCCTATTTTGGACAAATGGTGAGCATCCTTCTCTCCATGTTTCAATGGACCCTAGATTGGACAAGTGGTGGACCTTTGCTTCTCTCTATGTTTCAATATAGTTAGCTATATTAGACAATTAGTAGACTCCAATCTCTCCATGTTGTTAGAGCTAAGCTTGGACAAGTGGTGGACCTTACTTCTCCCTTCCCTTAGTTTACTAGCTTAAAAGATCACTATGTATACTTGCTTAGATCTAGCTTGAACAAGTGGTGAATTGTATTCACACAAACTTAATCCATTACAAAAAAGTATATGTTAAAATAACATTTGGTTTTTTTTGTTTCAGGAAAGATGGCTCCAAAAAGACAGGTTGCAAGGGTTGCTGTCTCAGTTGACTATACTTGCAATGATCTTAGAAATGGTATTTGGACATACATGGTATAGAGGGTGCACAATTTCATAAGGTGCATCTATTTATTGCCAAAAAGGATAATGAAGCTTGTTTGAAGATGTTGGACAAGTTGTGGAAGCATCTGTCTCTGTAGTTGATAGTCATCCAGAGGTGGAATGCATTGACATTCTAGTTCCAATGAATCTAGAATTTCAACTATCTCCAGGAGCATATGCATTGGAGCGCATGTCTAGAAACAAAGAAGAGACAATGTTTTCTCTCGAGGATGGAAGTTGCAGAATCAAATCCAAATATCACAGCAGATCAACTTCAAAGCTCCATCATTGCACACTACAACGAAAAAAGTTGAAAGCTTCATCACGACCACCATCCACAAAGAAGCAAGCAAAAGTGCAGAAAGTAGAAGCTAAGCTGACGTAACTAGCTCCATTTTGGATGTAGACAAGGCATCTTTGGCATCCTCATCAACAGAGGTTTCAATGTCAAAGATGAGAATTGTGGATCCAGATGTTTTAGAAGCTGAGGCCATGAAAGGACAAGAAAAAGATACAGGGGATGAATAAGTACATAAATTATTTTCCTTTCCATATAGGGAATTTGATATCCCTATTCAAAATTGTTGGCTTGCTCCTGATCACTATAATGCACGTATTATGGATAAAAACACGCTGTGAAAGTGTGTTATTTGGATTTTCACGGAGTACGACCAAGCCTGCAGCATGTGGCATATTTGATGCCTGTTCGAAATGCAAAATCAAAGAAGGGGACTCCTTTGGCAGTAGAAGAGGTAGAGGAGCAAAAAATTAAAGATTATCATTATTGGATTCTTGATGGGCAGCATTCAATCTATGCTGCAAAAGTTTTGCTTCACAATGAACAAAACAACAAAGAGATCTTTGAAAGACTGATTAGCGTGTATAAATTTAGAAAGGCTCGCATTGTTGTGAATGCTCCTCCATTTGTTGCAACTGCTATATCTGCCATTGCAAATGAGGAGGCTCAGGCATTGTATGTCAAGCAACCTTACAGCCAAATATTGAGACATTTACGGAGTCAATGGATCTTCGCAGGACGACCACCAAAGGCAGCAAGTGGAATTGCAGAGGGACATGCATCTCGTGCCGGATGGGATGTAAGTTATTTTCTTTGTCTTTTTGATAGTGTTTAATTAACAAATCTTGCTCAATAGTTTAATTATTTCTCTATTTCTTTTCAGGGTTTTCTTCGATTGGCAAGAATGAGTGCAGCAGCAAGTTGGATTGCTAAACAGGCACACATGGTCACCTACTCTGATTTAGTTTATGATTGCTGGATAGAAATCATTGAAAATCTAGAAGAGGAGAATAAGAAACCCCCAACAACTGTATTTAGATATCTTTGTGGCCTTGAGGAATCAGAGGTAAAGACTATTCAAGAAGAGATTAGAGATGAGAAGATTTTACTGTCAAAGAGTGCAAAGGATGGTGATGCAACTGACATGTATGATCGAATCAAGCAGTTGAAGCAAGACAAATTGATTCAAGATGCACTTCTTGAAGGCTTCAACAATTTGAATGAGTCTTCACCATGTAAAGACTGGGAGGAGGTGGTCAAAATGTATAACATCAATGATGTTGTTTATAAAACAATTTTAATGCTATGCGAGGAATGGATCAGATCTAGTTTGACGCGTGGAACAAAGAAAATGGCTTTTCCAGATGGAGCAATAAAATACATGCAATGGGCAATTCACCTTCAAAAGGAGAAAACTGAGCCTAGAGATTTGCCATGGTCAATCTATGTGGTGAGCCTACAAATGGAAGGCAATCTCTACTTGATGCGCCACTTCAATAATAAAGTGCCTATTGGCTTATGTGTTTTAGATATGACAAAAAACGTTGGAGGCAATTTGAAGTGGAGTGAGGAGACATTTAACAATGCTTTGGATGGGATCTTGGCTATTGCTGGAGGGTCAACAGATCCTGGATTTGTCTTTCTTGCATTTGTGGATTTCACTAACTTCACAAAATTGCAATGTGCCTTTCACGCCATGGGAGATAATTTGAGCTACCATTGTTGTGGTGCATTGCATCACTTTCCATCAGCTCCTTGCAAAGGAGCAATTCAATTCCTAACAGTTATTGCCTTCTTGGGACAAGGCAATGCATTTGAAGACCTGAGAAGAAGATCAGAGGAACATCCCATGCCAATTGATTGTTCTCTTCTTCAAGTAGCAGATAACGATATGTCAGATTTGCAATATTTGGAGGCCAAAAAAAGAGCTTTGGTCAAGCACTACATTCGTACATATTGTTTTGAAGACCGCAAGCTTGTTGATGTTTTTGGTGATGGCTCCTTGGTTGCACAAGAAGGAATACAACAGAAAAAAGAAGTCATCTGCTTAATTGATAGTGTGGAGGAGGCAAAAAGCATGGAGACCATGCTGCTAGACTTTGTTAAGTCTCATGAAGATATAGAAAAATGGGCTGGACTTCAACAATCCACTTCGCAATCAGGCGACATTGTGCCTGTTACAGAGGAGTGCTCTCCACAAAGAGAAGAAGAACAACAACAACACCATCCTCTGTCAATGGAGGACTTTTTGGAAATGGAGACACGTATGTTTTGAGTTTCTTGTGCATGTTAGTGTTTCTTGTTACTGATTTGATACTCTTAATGTTAGATTTTGCTTTATATAGTATTGATTGAGCTTGTATTTTTTATCTCAAGCATTCAAGGTTTGAATGTAAATAGTAAATTACTTGAGTTTTTGAATGGTGGATCTGTAGACTAAAACTAAAACATTTAATACTCACAAAGACTTAATTACTTAAGAGCTTGAACTCAATAAGTTTTGGACCTTTTATCAATACCCCCTTGATATGATACATTAGATCGTAGCATGGTTAAATGGTGATGCTTCATAAATTGAACCTAGCTTAGACAGGTGCTGGAGCCTAAATTTAAACTAACCTTGCTAGAAGGGAGCTTATGTTTGGACTTTGAGAGAAATAGCATAAGTAATCAATTAGAGCATAGATTAGACATGTGGTGGTGGCCGGCCTTAGAGACCAAAATCTTAATGAGCTTGGAAAGGTATTTAAGTACTGCAATTTACTTAGTTTTAGTACTCATTAAATGCATAGCTTGACAAAAGGTGGACCTTACATGGATCCTAATTTCAAGAGGTGTGGTAGACCTTCAAAACAAGCTCATATAGCTTGGACATGTGGTAGACCTTGCATGAAGACTAGTTTAGACAAGTGTGGTACACCTTGTAACCAACACCCATTTGTTATATTAGCTTGGACAAGTGGTGGACCTTGCTTTTATGTTTCAATGGAGCATATTTTGGACAGGTGGTAGACCTTGTTTCTCTCCATGCTTCAATGGAGAGAAACTTTAGCTTGGACAAGTGGTGGACCTTGTTTTTATGTTTTAAAGGAGCATATTTCGGACAAGTGGTAGACATAGTTTCTCTCCATGGTTCAATGGAACCCACCTCAGACAAGTGAAGTACCTTGAAACCAAACCCCATAATACAACCTACTAAATAGGTTGGAAAATTGGTAGGATATGAAACCATCCATGATAGAGCATAGTATAGGTGAAAACGTAGTGGTCCTTATATCAATTACCCATGCATAGCTTGGACAAGTGGTGGACCTTGATTCTCTCTATGTTTCAATGGATCCTATCTTGGACTAGAGATATATCTTACTTAGTTCCATGCTTCAATGGATTGTAGCTTGGATAAGGAGTGGAACTTCAAACAAAACTCCACAGCATAGCATATATTAACAATTCATGGGTTTTATAGAGATTGTCCTGCCTATTTTGGAGAGTTGGTACACCTTTATTCTCCATTCTTCAATGGATCTGAGGTTGGACAAGCGGAGCTGGAGAAGTGGTCAACCTTAAAATGAAACCTCCCATGCTACAACCCATCATAGATCGTATATGTAGTGGACCTTGAAACTCTTTTATGTCCCTAGCTTAGAGAAGCATTGCACTCTTGATTATCTCCATACATGAAGGCAAGGTTGGACAAGTGGTGGACCTTCAAACCAGAATCTCTATGCAATAATAGGCAAGTGGTGGAGCTTGTTTTCTCCTTGTTCCAATGGAGCCTAGCTTAGACAAACAATGGAGCTTGCTTCTCTCCATGTTTCAATGGATCCTAGCTTAGAAAAGTGGTGGAGCTTTGCTTCTCTCCATGTTCCAATGGACCATAGCTTAGACAAGTGGTAGACCTTGAAAAAACACCCCTCGTATACAACATATTATGGGGTTTTCATGTTTCAATGGCTCCTAGCTTGGACAAATGGTAGAGCTTGCTTCTCTTTATGTTTCAATGGATCCAATCTTAGCCAAGGGTGGACCTTGAAACAAGAATCCCCCCCCCCATGTACAACGTATTATGGGTTTTGAAAGCACTGGGAGAAAATAATAGCTTTGATAAGTGGTGGACCTTGCTTCTCTCCATGCTTCAATGGAGCCGAGGTTGGACACATGTTGGAGAGAAGATGGTTGCCCATGAAATAAGACCATGCATGCTATAATCAATCATATGTTGTACACATGGTGGACCTTGCAATTGTTTTATATGCCTAACTTGGACAAGTGGAGGACCCTTGATTACCTCCAGATATCAACAACAAGCCAAGTTTGGACAAGTGTAGTACCACCAAACCAGAATCTATATGCTACAATAGAGTATAGGTAGGACACGCGATGAACCTTGATATCAAACCATCCATGCTACTAGAGATGATAGGTTTCACATGTGGTGGAACCTTGTATCAATGTTCTATGTGTAGTTTTTGACTAGTGATAGACCTTGAAACTAATCCCTCTAGGCTACAAGAAAAAAGAGATGGATGAGGAGGCTAGACTACTTTTGTTGCATCAATGCATCCCATGTTACCACATATACTATAGGGTTCTTGGATAAGTGTTGGATCTTGTGTCAATGCTCCATGTCTAGCTTGGACAAGTGGTGGACCTTGGTTCTCTCTATGCTTCAAATGGGCAATAGATTGGAGACACAGTGGCCTTTTTTTTCCAATGATTTTATTTTTTGGAAACCTTGGAGGCACCATGTAAGAGGCACTCTAAGTCTTCCATACAATGGACCTATTGGACTATAAAATAATGATATCTTTCTTTGATATTGTCATTATTTTATGCATAATATTTTCTTCTTTTTGCAGACACAAAGGAGTTAAGTGATATAAAATCTAGATGTATTTCACACTATGATTGGCATGAAGATCCTTTTGGGACACCAACTTTTCCTATTCCCAAAGATGTAATTTTCCATATTAACGGTGTGGATTTTGAAGTGCGACTTTCATGTATTGAAGGAGCTGGTTATGGGCTATTTGTGCATACTACCCTGGAAAGTGGTTTGACTATTCTAAACTATGGAGGGCATAAGTATAGATTTCAAGACTGGAAAAAGATATGCAAAATATTTCCAAGAGCTTATAAATATTCTCTTCTAGAGGATCCAAACATAGAAGAAGAGGAAGATCAATCATACATTATTGGTTGTGTAGAAGAAGGAAACGTGTCGGGCTATATAAATAGTTCTCACAGTACAAATGTCTGTCCCAACGTACGCTATACATTTGATCCAAATTTGCCACCTTGGCATAAATGCACCTCTTCACACATCAAGTCAGAAGAATATGGCCATGTATGCATTGAGACTATTTGTCAAGTTGAAGCAGGAGAAGAGTTGTTTGCTGACTATAACTTTACTTGACATTGTAAAGTATTGTACATGGATGGAAATCTCAAGTACATGCATCATTTTCATTTTTCATGGATGAAATCTCAAGTGAATATAACATTTGATTATTGTTTAGTTTATGCTCAACGAGAATCTAGAGTGCTCTTATGCTTTGTGTGTTGTCTAACATATTTGACTACCTTGGCCATAGAATCTTGATTCTACTCTAGATTTGTGATAAATCTTACCAAAATTTAATCAATGTCTAGGTTGGACAAGTGGTGGGGCTTCAAACATTACTGTCTTAAACAAGTGGAGTTATCTTACTTGAATAAGTGGTGGCCTTTGAATCCAAATCTAAGCCAAATCTCTAATTATTTTCTTGTAGTCTAGGTTGGACATTTGGTGGACCTTGTATCCATGTTTCCTCAACAAGGGTGGCTTTTAGTTTTCACTTTAAGTACTCATCTTTAATAAAGTGTAGGATGGAAAATGTTGAGTTAGTAGATTGTATTTTAGACAAGTGGTGTTTGGTGTACGAATGCTGAAAATGGTTGCAAGGATTCTAACAACGACTTTACCTTAAATAAATTTCTTACTAGGAGTTCTACATATAAATATGGTGAATAAAATTCTAGTGGTTTTGAGATACCATTTGTGTGTGTGTTTTCTTAGATTCACAAACTGGGATGGATAACGCTCCTATGGTTCAGTCAACAACTATAGAATCCATAGATTCTATGGTTTCTAAAGTGCCCAAGATGGATGATATTTCTATACTAGAGTCTAGTGTTGTGCAACTTGAGCAAGCTTCCAATAATGAGAACCAAGAAATCGATGCTTCAAAAATGCAACATACATCAAAAGAGACTGAAAAGTCCACTCACGAGCTATTGCCAATTGGTACTACGTCATGTAGCGTAGATGTTGAGAAATCCATGCTTACAATTATATTGGATTTAAATGGTCTATTGTTGAAACGTTCCCCTCAACCATCCTCACACCACAACTCAGTGCAAATGGATTCAAAAAGATATATTATACTCAGGCCAGGTTGCATCCAATTCTTGAAGACTATTTTACAAAGGTTTAATGTTGCAATTTGGTCGACAGCTACTAGGAATAATGTGTATCAAATCCTTGCAGCACTAAACAACTTAGCTGAGGATACATTGCCTTTCTTTGCAATTTGGTCGCAAGATGTTTGCTACACCGCTCAAACTCAAAAATTGTTTAGACCCGACAATCCAAACGTTGAGGCAATGTTCAAGCCTCTAGCCAAAATTGCCATGGGGTTTGAATGTGATCCACAAAGAACAGTGCTTATTGATGACTCTCCTTACAAGGGATGTATTTCACCAGCAAACAATTGCATTTTTCCACCACAATTTGATGCTGAGAAGATGGTTGACAATATGCTCTTGGAGGAGCTACTGCCATACTTGATTCAGCTTGATGAGAGAAGGGATGTGCGTGATTTAATTGCTTCTAATCGTTATGGACAACCTATAGTGACAAATGATAGTGAATACAAACAAATCATGGAGTATTGGAAGCAGAAAAATGATGTTTGGTCAGCTAAGGTGTTCTTTACAAGAAGAATACCACCTGCAAAAGGTGACAGAGATGAAACTATCATTGAAGATGCAAGTGACACAAGCCACCGCAATGAAATGAGAAGAGCCCAAATACAAGAGATCTTGGCAAAGGAGCGTACACCCATTGAAAGCATGAAGGCGTCACAATTGACCACTTTAGCTAGGCAATTGGGTTGTAACACAAAAGGAGTTTTGAAGGCAACCACAGCAAAGGCTTATATAAATAAGGTGAAAGCTGAGAACAATCTTCTAAGGCTGGATAGAAAGCAACCCTAAGGTACTAGTGACATGTCATATATTCTTGATACACATGCTTGAACACTCATGTGCATGGTATCTAACAAATCTTTCTTTTTATTCCTTCTTGCAGGATCTTACAAAGGATACTACTAGATGGAGCTCAATCAATAGAGATTTTGATATTTTTGCTCAAAATAATGAAGCAGTCACCTACATTTTTTGTTTATCAATTTCTTGAGAGACTTTATTTTAGTTTGTAATCATCAAATGAAATGAAAAGTATCCGTCTTATTAAGATTGTTGATCTTTTTCTTGTTCAAACCTTTCAATTGTGATTTATAGTTTTGTTAGCATGAGATTGTGCTTTTTTAGTTTGAAAAAAACTGTCAAAGATCCAAGTCTTTTTGGCTTTACTTAAGTTATTAATTGTGAAAGATCCAAGTTTTTTTTCTTTACTTAAGTTATTGATTGCCTATGTAATAGTCCTTAAAACAATATCGGATGGCTTTCTTGCTCCCATGTCTCACATTGGTCTTTAGGTAAGACAAGTGGTGACCTTGAAAGTATGGTCTCATATCTCGATCAAGTGAAGAGACATGAAGCTTAAATATCACTACTATGTATCTAGTGTTAAACTCCATCGAGACAAAGACTAGATAGCCAAATTGCAGTCGAGTTTAAGTGAAAAATCCATTTGAGCTAAGGTAAAACTTATAGTGCCTCATTTTTCTAGGATTCTACCCCATCAAGGAAGTTATAATCTAGCACAAACCAATTAAGACTCTTTTGGAGCCTAGATAGGACAATTCGTGGAACTTATGAAACTTATTATTGAGTTAGAGTCTAGTTTAGATAAGCAAAAGATCTTCAAACCAGCACTTGGTCTTACTATTCAATATTCAAAGTCCCTTGAGGCTAACAAATTACATACCCACTTGTAACCTAACTAATGAGTAATTATATAGATCTAAGCAAGTATATATAATGAGTCTTCAAACTAATAATCCAAGGGAAGAGAGTAGCAAGGTCCACTACTTGTCCAAGCTCAGCTCTAGACAACATAGAAAGATGCTAGTTCTACTAATTGTCTAATTATAGGCATGGAGAAATGATAGAAGGTTGACCACTTGTCCAACCTATCATCTCTAGTAAGATGGGAGGTTTGGCCTTAAGATTCACCATGTAACCAACCTATACATCATTGTATTATGAAGAGTAAAAAAGCAAAGCTCCACCACTTGTCCAAGCTAGTTCTAAAATCCACATGGAGATAAGCAAGCTCCACCATTTGTCGAATCTCTCTTCCATTAAAACATGAAAAAACTCATCTATGTTGTACAGGGGGACTTTTTTCCAAGGTCCACCACTTGTCCAAGCTAGGATCCCTAGTAGCACGAGTGTTTTGGTCTCAAGATACACCACTTGTACACTCTATGTCATTATATTAAGAAGAACTATGTATTAAGGTCCACCACTTGTCCAACCTATAAGGTTATATCTTAAATGGTATCCTTTCTCACCACTTGAAATGCCCATGATATGTTTTACACGGGGGTTTCATTCCAAGGTCCACCACTTGTCCAAGCTAACTCTATTCAAACATAGAGAGAAGCAAAGGTCCACCACTTGTCCAAGCTAACTCTATTCAAACATAGAGAGAAGCAAAGGTTCACCACTTGTCAAAGCTAGGCTCCGTTGAAGTATGGAGAGAAGTAACCTCCATCATTTTTCCAAGATAGGTGCCATTCAAACATGGAAAGAATCAAGATCTACCATGTCTCCGAGATTCTAGGCTCCATTGAAACACCCTAAAACCATGATATTTTGTACATGGGGTGTTTGCATTCAAGGTCTACCACTTCTCTAACGTATTATACCTAGTAGCATGAGTGATTTGGTCTTAAGATTCACCACTTATCCACTCTATGTCATTATATTAAGAATAACTGGGTGTTAAGGTCCACCACTAGTCCAACCTATAAGGGTATATCTTAAATGGTATCCTTCACCACTTATCAAGGTCCATCACCACTTTTCCAACCTATAAGGTTATATCTTGAATGATATTTTTCCTCATCACTTGTAATGTCCATGCTATGTTTTACAAAGGGGTTTTGTTCCAAGACCCACCACTTGTCCAAGCTAACTCCATCCACCACTTGTCCAAGATAGGCTCCATTGAAACATGGAGAGAAGGATGATCCACCATTTCTCCAAGATAGGTTCCATTGAAACATTGAGAGAAGCAATCTCCACCATGTCTCCAAGCTAGGCTCCATTGAAATACCCTAAACCCATAATTTTGTACATGAGGGGTTTACATTCAAGGTCCACCACTTGTCCAACCTATTATCCCTAGTAGCAAGAGTGGTTTGGTCTCAAGATTCACCACTTGTACACTCTATGTCATTATATTAAGAAGAAATATGTGTTAAAGTCCACCACTTGTCCAGCCTATAAGGTTATATTTTAAATAGTATCCTTTCTCACCACTTGAAATGCCCATGATATGTTTTACATGGGGGTTTCATTCCAAGGTCCACCACTTGTCCAAGCTAACTCTATTAAAACATATAGAGAAAGAAAGGTCCACCACTTGTCCAAGCTAGGCTCATTGAAACATGGAGAGAAGGAACCTCCACTGTTTCTCCTAGATAGGCTCCATTGAAACATGGAGAGAAATAAGCTCCACCATGTCTCCAAGTTGCTAGGCTCCATTGAAATACCCAATACCCATAATTTTTTGTACATGGGGGGTTTACATTCAAGGTTCACCACTTGTCCAACCTATTATCCCTAGTAGGTTTGGTCTCATGATTCACCACTTGTCCACTCTATGTCATTATATTAAGAGGAATTAGGTGTTAAGGTCCACCACTTGTCCAACCTATAATGTTATAGCTTGAATGGTATTTTTTCTCACCACTTGTAATGCCCATGACATGATTTACATGGGGGTTTTGTTCCAAGGTACACCACTTATCCAAGATAAATCTATTGAAACATAGAGAGAAACAAAGGTCCACCACTTTTCCAAGCTAGGCTGCATTGAAACATGGACCTTAATACCAAATTATTTCTAGTAGCATGAGTGATATTTTGTACATGGGGCGTTTACATTCAAGGTCCACCACTTGTCCAACCTATTTCCCTAGTAGGTTTGGTCCCAATTTCACCACTTATCCACTCTATGTCATTATATTAAGAATAATTGGGTGTTAAGGTCCACCACTTGTCCAACCTATAAGGTTATATATTGAATGGTATTTTTTCTCACCACTTGTAATGCCCATGATATGTTTTACATGGGGTTTTTGTTCCAAGGTCCACCACTTTTCCAAGATAACTCTATTTAAACATAGAGAGAAACAAAGGTCCACCACTTGTCCAATCTAGGCTCCATTGAAACATGGAGAGAATGATGCTGCACCATTTATCCAAGATAGGCTGCATTGAAACATGGAGAGAAGCAAGCTTTACCATGTTTCCAAGCTAGGATCCATTGAAACACTCTAGGGGGTTTTATTTCAAGGCCCACCACTTGTTTAACCTATTATCCCTAGTAGCATGAGTGGTTTGGTTTCAAGATTCACCACTTGTACACTCTATGTCATTATATTGTGTTAAAGTCCACCACTTGTCCAACCTATAAGGTTATATCTTAAATGGTATCCTTTCTCGCCACTTGAAATGCCCATGATATGTTTTACATGGGAGTTTCATTCCAAGATCCACCACTTGTCCAAGCTAACCATATTCAAACATAGAGAGAAACAAAGGTCCACGACTTGTCCAAGCTAGGCTCCATTGAAACATGGAGAGAAGGAACCTCCACCATTTCTCCTAGATAGGCTCCATTAAAACATGGAGAGAAGTAAGTTCCACCATGTCTCCAAGATGCTAGGCTCCATTGAAATACGCAAAACCCATGATATTTTGTACATGGGTGATTTACATTCAAGGTCAACCATTTCTCCAACCTATTATCCCTAGTAGGTTTGGTCTCACAATTCACCACTTTTCCACTATATGTCATTATAATAAGAGGAATTGGGTGCTAAGGTCCACCACTTGTCCAGCCTATAAGGTTATACCTTGAATGGTATTTTTTCTCACCACTTGTAATGCCCATGACATGCTTTACATGGGGGTTTTGTTCCAAGGTTCACCACTTGTCCAAGAAAATTCTATTGAAACATAGAGAGAAACAAAGGTCCACCACTTTTCCAAGCTAGGCTCCATTGAAACATGGACCTTAATACCAAATTATTCCTAGTAGCATGAGTAATATTTTGTACATGGGGGGTTTGCATTCAAGGTCCACCACTTGTCCAACGTACTTTTCCTAGTAGGTTTGGTCGCAAGATTCACCACTTGTCCACTCTATGTCATTATATTAATAATAATTGGGTGTTAAGGTCCACCACTTTTCCAACCTATAAGGTTATATATTGAATGGTATTTTTTCTCACCACTTGTAATGTCCATGATATGTTTTACATGGGGATTTTGTTCCAAGGTCCACCACTTGTCCAAGCTAGATCTGTTCAAACATAGAGAGAAACAAACATGCACCACTTGTCCAAGGTAGGCTCCATTGAAACATGGAGAGAATGATGCTCCACCATTTATCCAAGATAGACTCCATTGAAACATGGAGAGAAGTAAGCTCCACCATGTTTCCAAGATGCTAGAGTCCATTGAAATACCCAAAACCCCTGATACTTTGTACATGGGGGGTTTACATTCAAGGTCCACCACTTGTCCAACCTATTATCCCTAGTAGCATGAGTGGCTTGGTCTCAGGATTCACCACTTGTCCACTCTATATCATTATATTAAGAAAAATTGGGTTTCCATATCTAAATGGATCTTTGCTTGGATAAGTGGTAGACCTTGAGACCTAAATACCCATTCTACACTAGAGCATTGGTTAAGCCTTATACACTTCAAGCATACCTTTAACAACAAGTAGTAGTTATTAGTTGACTTAAATCTAGTTGAACTCCATGGTATTGAGACTAAGAGAGAGTGTAGCATAAAAAAGAGTCAGGATTTTAATTTGACTTTCTTTCTATTAATGAGTAGATCATAGATGGATTTTGGTATCTAATAAAACCTTAGGGTAGACAATGTAAAAATCATGTCTATTGTTGTGTTTGCATTAAGTGTTCTTGTTCTTTAATTTCAGAACCATTACAGAAAAATGGATTGGCTATATGCTGGCATAAATTGAAGAAAACTATTGAATTACCCATCCAACCTCCTCCAAGACCTTGTCCAAGGAATGAATCACCTCCTTATCACCTACCACTTGCTTTCAAGGACATCAAAAGAGTACTTATCTTGGATCTAGAGGGGTTACTTCTCAAGACAGTTGAAATGAAACATGGAGATTCTATGCCATCTTGGGCTCAACACATGCGACTTGTGGAGGACAAAGATGAAGTTTATCATGTGGTGCGACCAGACGCACAAAGTTTTTTGGATTTTTGTGCTGAATACTTTGAGCTATGGATATGGAGTTGCTATAACTTAACAAGGGTGCAACGCATCACACAAAAGTGTTTTCCTGAGCAGTATACCAAGTTCAAGGTGTTTATGAGTAACAAAAATTGCCAAAATCCAAATATCATGTTAGGATTTACAAGGGTTTATCACAAAAATCTGAGTGATATTTGGAAGATATTTGAGGATTTGGATGCAAACAATACCTTAATTTTTGATGACACTCCATATAGGGTGATGTGGAACATGCCAGGGACATATCTTATATTTCCAAAGATGTGGAGGCAAACTTCCGAGCAACTTCAAAACTTCTTGCAGAGAACCATAATTCCATGGTTGGTAGGATGGTTGTATGCAAGAGATAAGAGAGTCTATACATATAACACAATTGTAAATCAGTATAGTGATTCTGAGACAAATTATGTCCTTGGTGTGTACTTGTCAACACGAAAGCATTGAATAAATATGGCTATAAGATGCTTTTTTTATTCTAGTGTGTATCTTTCAACATTTGTATAATTTGATATAGTCTTTTTTTTTTTATATAAAAGGTGTGTCAATTTTATGAACACTTGAATGGAGTGCACCCTACTCTAAGGGGACTTCAATGTACTATTGGAGTGCATCCTATTGTAAGGGGACTCTGATGTATTGCTAGAGTGCACCCAAATTTTTGGGGACTCATTTTTTATTTGATTGGGGCCTATGTTGGGTCATATAGTAAAAGAAATTCATTTTTTGTCAATTCATATCGAGGTTGCATTTATTTGGAACTATGAAAGAATTGATGTTTGATGTCAAAATAAAACTTGTAAGTGTGGATCAGAGAATTCATGGACTTTAAATATGTGAGAGGGATCTTTTTCTTGGGCACAAATGTTTGCTTCAAGAATTTTGTCATTACATACTTTATGTGAAAGAGTTTTAGAACCTAAAAGACTTTGAAAACAAAACTATGGAATCTAAGTGCATGTATTCTTGAATGGCTTGAAAGTTGATGTATACATGCATGTCGCCTTGATGAAGATTTAGATCTGACAAGATGGAAAGATATAATTTTTGGACGTTACCTTTGTCAATTTGGTAATAACATATTTAACTTTCTTTTAATATGGGTGGAAAATATATTATTATGTGCATTTGGAAAATATATTATTATGTGCATATTTAACTTTCTTTTAATATGGGTGGAAAATATATTATTATGTGCATTTGGAACCTAATTGCTTGACCTTCAAACCAAGATTCCTATGTTATTTTTTCATATACTTTTTTATACTGAATTAAGATTGTGGATGCAAGGTCCACCACTTGTTCAAGTTAGATCTAAGAAAGTATATATACTGAGTCTTCAAACTAGTAAACCAAGGGGAGAGAGAAGCAGGGTCCATCACTTGTCCAAGCTCATCTCTAGACAACATAGAGAGATGTTATGTCTACTAATTGTCCAATATAGTCATGGAGAAATGATAGAAGGTTGATCCACTTGTCCAACCTATCATCTCTAGTAAAATGGGAGGTTTGGCCTTAAGATTCACCATGTAACCAACATATACTTCATTGTATTATGAAGAGTAGAAAAGAAAAGCTCCACCACTTGTCTAAGGTAGTTCCAAAATCAACATGGAGAGAAGAAAGCTTCACCATTTGTCCAAGATAGGCTCCATTAAAACATGGAAAACCTCATATATGTTGTACATGGAAGCTTTTTTCCAAGGTCCACCACTTGTCCAAGCTAGGATCCATTAAAACATGGATAGAAACAAGGCTCCACAACTCGTCCAACCTTTATAGCTGCGAAGTGTACCGGTTGTCTAAACTAGGCATGGGAAAATAATAGAAGGTCCACCACTTATCCAATATATTATCTCTAATAGCATGGGAGGTTTGGTCTCAAGATTTAGGAATTGGCTGACCTGTATTTCATTGTATTATGATGAATTTGGTTTTAAAGTCAACTACTTATCCAAGCTATAAGTTTATATCTTGAATGGTATTCCTTCCCATCACTTAGAAAACCAATGATATGTTGTACATGGGAGGGTTTGTTACATCCAAGCTAGTTTCATTGAAACATGGATGAAGACAAGCTCCACCATTTGTTAAAGCTAGACTCCATTGAAATCTAGAAAATCCATTCTATGTTGTACATGGGGTTTTTGTTTTAAGGTCCAACACTTGTCCAAGCTAAGATCCATTGAAACATGGAGTAGAGAAACACTCCACCACTTGTCCAAGCTAGGCAACATTGATAGTAGTTGGTTTATTTTGAAGATCCACCACGTGTCTAAGCTAACTCTATTGAAACATAGAGAGAAGCAAAGGTCCACCAACTGTTCAAGCTAGGCTCCATTGAAACATGGACAGAAGCAAGCTCCACCATTTCTCCAAGATAGACTCCATTGAAACATGGAGAGAATCAAAGGTCCACCATTTCTCCAAGCCAAGATCTAGTTGTCCAACCTATAAGGTTATATCTTAAATGGTAATCTTTCTAATCACTTGGAATACCCATGATATGTTTTACATGGGGGTTTTGTTCCAAGATCACCACTTGTCCAAGCTAACTCTATTGAAACATAGAGAGAAGCAAAGGTCCACCACTTGTCCAAGCTAGTCTCCATTGAAACAAGGAGAGAAGCAAGCTCCATCATTTCTCCAAGATAGGCTAGCATGGATAAGTGCACCTTGAAACCAACCTTCCTATGAGGCAATAGAGCATATGCTACATATTTTATGTATGTCCCATGCCTCAAATTAAGAAGTTATAGATTAGAAGTGGACCTTGCTTGAATGTCACATGCAATAAATTAAGGAAAAATAGCCAAGTGGATTGTATTCCTCAATGGATCCTTGCTTTCACAAGTTGTGAACCTTGAGTCACTTTTACATTAACTTGGACAAGTGGTGGACCTAGAAACCAATGTCTCCATGTTGAGATAAGTTGTAGTTAGGACAATAGAACATAGAAAACGATAATGGATGCAATATACTCGTCTCCTAATAATCCAATTGATTGAAACCATGGTATTTTAGTTGTTTTCATTGTGTATTGTATGTGCATAAAGTGGAATGAGACCTTAAGAAAACTCAAATTTTTGACAAAATCTCTATATTTTGTACATGATATATTGAAAGTTGTCCAACCTGGGAATTGGGATTTTCCCACTTTACCTAATATGGTCTTTTTGCTGTGAGATAGAGATAGCATCCTTAATCTTTTGGAAAGATTCTTGTAGGTCTCGGCTATACTCATCTGCAGCGAAGATCTTCCCATGTACCTTAAGTAGCAAGGGACTTTTTGATCTTCCCTCAATTACCTCGAAAGGTGCTTTTCCTATGGAAGTATGTACAGTGTTATTGTAAGCATACTCTACTAAGGGTAAGTACTTCTCCCATTGGGATCTTTGATCTACTTCCGTTACATAGGCTTTTAGTAGATCGAGAATGGTTAGGTTAGCTATTTCACTTTGGCCATCAGTTTGTGGATGATAGGCCGAAGAGAAGTTTAGCCTTGTTCCTAAATTCTCAAAGAGACCCTTCCAGAAATTACTGGTCATTCTAGGATCTCTATCCGACACTATGGACATTGGCAAGCCATGGTACTTGAAAATTTGTGAAATGAAGAGGGTTGCCATTTGATGGGCTTTGATAGTCTTTTTGACAGGTATAAAATGAGCTTGTTTACTGAACCTGTCTACTATCGTCCATATTCCCGTATTCCCATGGATAGACTTAGGCAATCCAAAGATAAAATCCATGGATATGCTCTCCCACGGTGAATTAGGGATTGGCAAGGGTTGAAGCAATCCAAGTTGCTTCCCTCTATCAAATTTTGTCTTTTGACATACCACACATTTGGAAACATACTCGTGTATGTTCACTTTCATGGTAGGCCAATAGAAATATGTTTCAATTCCTTTAGGGTAGACTGAATCCCTCTATGCCCCGCATATGGGGGAGCATGAGATTCATACATTACTTTCTCACGTAGTGAGTTAGTAACGCATAGTCTATTGCCATAGAGAAGATAACCATCTTGTAAAGTAAATGGTTCTTCTTTCTTCCCTAATGCAAGGGCTGAAATCACATCTCTAAAATCGGGATCAATAGCATACTCATCTATCATTGAAGATAGATCATTGTGAGTTGCTATGGAAACCGCATTCACTCTCGGTCGTCTTGAGAGTGCATCGGCTACTTGATTATGCTTGCCAGCAATGTGAGCAATATGAAAATGAAATTGCGAAAGGAAATTTGCCCACCTCATTTGTTTGTCGGAAAGCTTGGTCTGCGTCATGAAGTACTTAAGACTTTGGTGATCCGTTCGCAGAATGAAAGGAGTCCCCAATAAATAGTGCTTCCATGAGTCTAAGGCATGTAGAACTGCAAGGAGTTCTTTTTCGTATATGCCTAGAGCTTGCTCAACAGGATCGAGCCTTCGACTCTCATAGCCTATGGCGTGCCCTTCTTGGAGTAGAACAGCCCAAGGCAATCACCACAAGCATCACATTGGACCTCAAATGGTTTTGAGAGATCCGGTAGTGTAAGCACAGGTTGAGAGATAAGCTTTTCTTTAAGCTTTTCGAAAGCATTGTTCTCCTTAGCAGACCACGTATACCTAACATTTTTCTTTGTTAGGTCATGTAATGGTCCCGCAATTTGTGAGAACTTTTCTATGAAGCGTCTATAGTATGCACACATACCTATAAAGCTTCTTAGTTCATGAAGATTCCTTGGTTTAGGCCATCCTTTTATTACCTCTAACTTAGATGGATCCATTTCGATTCCATCTTGAGAGATAATGTGACCTAAATATTGAATCTCTTGCAAGAAAAATTCACTTTTTTTTCGATTAACATAAAGTTTATTCTCTCTTAAAACTTGAAATATTACCTGGAGGTGTTGCTTGTGTTCCTCCAATGAATTAGAGTAGATGATAATATCATCAAAGAACACTCCAGTGAAGGTTCGATGAGGCCTGAACAGCTTCTCCATCAAGCGGTTGAATGTGGCTGGTGCATTAGTCAAGCCAAAAGGCATGACAATGTATTCGTAAAGACCAAATGTAGTACGAAATGCGGTCTTTACAATGTCTTGATCAACTATCCTTATTTGATGATAGCCACTTTTTAGGTCAATCCTACTGAAGTAGGTCGATCCTTGTAGCTTATCAAATAGGTCTTCTACCCGTGGAACGGGAAACCTATTCTTGATAGTGATCCTATTTAGTGCTCTATAGTCGACACACATACGATATGTGCCGTCTTTCTTTTGCACTAATAGCACAGGTGAGCAAAATGGAGATGAGCTAGGCCTAACCATGCCCTTCTCAACTAACTCATGCACTTGCCGCATAATCTCCTCTTGTTGAGCTTGAGAAACTCTATAAGGAGGTTTGTTAGGCGGTGAACTTCCTGGAAGAAGTTCAATTGCATGGTCGTCATGACCTCGTTTAGGAGGTAGCTCACAAGGGATGTCGTCAATAAAGACATCTTGAAACCCCTTGAGAAAATTGAATAACTCTAATTCCTTTTGGTTGCTTTTATTTTCTTTTGCTAAAGCATTAGGTTCATTTTGAGAATCTTTAACAAAAATCATGTACACGGAAATAGAGCTCTTTATTGACTTGTTGAAAGCTGGTATATGTACAATGGGGATGGTGTTACCCATCTCCTTAGCATCTATATACATGTCCTTTTCCCTGAACTTAAAGGAGATTCTCCTTTCAGGAAATTTAACATCGGCAGCCAGGCGGTCAAACCATGGTGCCCCTAGGATTACATCCTCATGCTTGAGAGGAGAGATAAAGAAGTCCTCTTTGTCCACATAGCCTTGGACATGAAGCCTCAATTTCCCGATTAAGGGAGTGACTGAAGCTTCTTGCCCCTTGAAGGCACTGTCTGCGGGTAGGATATCTCCCATCTCGTAGGATTGTATGCCTAGCTTGGTGGCTAACTCCATAGATATTAAATTGTGAGTAGAACCAGGGTCAAAGAGAATAAAAGCATCATGTTCTCTTACCTTTCCCCAAGCATGGCATAGAGGAGATCCTTTGTGGTGATTTTGATGAATCTCCTCCTCTTGGATTTCAACCAAAGAAGCTCTAGGAGGATCTTGGCGGTTGTTCTTTTGGGGACAAGCGCGGTACGCATGCCCTTGTTCGCCGCACTTGAAACACCGGTTATCTTTACGATAACGCTCAAGCTCTTCAGGAGAGAGTTTATTCTTTCCTTTGTAAACTCCCTTCTCTTTAGCTTTGTTGGAATTGCCCTTAGGAGACTTTTGGACATTGTCCTTCCCCTTAGGCTCATTGGAACCCTTGTTTTCCAGGGGCTTATTATTTCTTTTACCCCCCGTTTGGAAATTGATTCGCGAGGCCACCATAGTATGGTGTATTACCGCCGATATGGTACGTGGCCTTTGGGAGTTGACATACTCCGCCATTTCTTCGGTTAAGCCCGCACAAAATTGTTGCTTTTGCTCTCCAAAATCCAACTTTTTGAAGACAGTGGCTTTGAGTTGTAGGTCCCAAAACTTGTCTACATATTTGTGGATGGATTCATTGGGAGAGAGCTTTAAGCTTCGCCATTCGGTGAGTACTTTGTCTTTGGCATCGGTGGCCAAAAACTGCTTCATAATGGAAGCTCTTAAAGCCTTCCATGTTCGTGGAGCTTCACCGTTGGCTCGTAGGCTAGACCACCATTGTCTGGCGGACTTTTGAAAGTGCATAGCTACATGGCGTAGCTTAGAGGACTCCGTGAAGCCCTCATCTCCAAACGCCGCATCGAATTGCTGGATAAAGGCCAAAACTTTGTCTGTAGCACCGAAGGTGCCATCATAGGTAAGGAAAGAGATGCTCTTCCCTCCCTCTTTGAATTTCTTCAGCTTGGACGACCTCTTCCATGCGGCATAGGATTTCCTATGGCCTCTTCTTTTTGATGGTTCAAAAGTTGCACCATCACTTTCTTCAGAAGATGAAGAATTTGAAGAAGGTGGAGAAGAGGGTGACCTCTTTCTCGCCTTTTTCTTGTCTTGATCTTTGTCGTCTTCACCATAGCTTTCATAAGAGGAAGAGGATGAAGAAGATGGAGAAGAGGGTGTCCTCTTTCTCGCCTTTTTCTTCTCTTGCTTTTTATCATCCCTCTTTGAATTATGGCGTGGAGAAGAGTGTGATGGTCTTCTCCGCTTTGGTGGTGATGGAGAGCGTTTAGCCCGCCGTCTTCGTGGAGCCATCTCCGCTGAGGTGGCGGGAGACTCGCTTCTTTCTCGTTCCTTCGGTGGAGGCTCTTGAGTTCTCCTTTGGGAAGGAGATGCATCATCAAGAAGTAAGTTCTTGAGCCCTTCATATGGATTCTCTTCTTCTTCCCGAATCGGAGAGAGACCTCTTTTGGTAGTCTCACAAGGAGGCTTCCTAGGTGTTCTCTCGTCATGGTGATGAGCTTGGAGAATCCCGTGAGCACGGAGCTGCCGTTGCACTTCACTTTGGAGAGATGGATTGCCCATGGCTTGTTGAAGCCTAGAAACAAGATAGTTAACAAGCATTGAAGCATCATTAGTAGCTTGCTCATGAGCAAAATCAAAGTTATCAACATTAATTTCACTCTCTTTACTATTGTCAGCCATTCTAACAACTTTTAGGTGTAAACTTTTTAGGTGTACTTTGGCACTTCAAGCCCTAGTTGCTACTCCTCTTTACCCCTTTAGAAAAAGCACTCAAGCTACTGTACCCGCGGCTCGAATACCATTAATTGCAAGGAATAGAAGAGAGGGTCTTTCGACACCAAAACAGCACCGGCTCCTGTCAAGCTTCTAATAGCTCAATAGTGGTTAAGCCGTAGGCAAGCCCCGTAGGACTCCACTATTAAGACCATAGCTCTCGACGGTGATGCCCCGTTAACTGCACAAAGGCAGGCGCACTGCAAGGCTGAAAAATCCCTATTCTACTTACTCACAGGCAATTAATAATACCAACCATTTGTAGCTAGCTTGAGGACCTCCCTTCTTGAGCAAGAAAAGAGAAACCTTGAGCTCTGATACCAATGTAACATTTAATGGCCTAAAATCTTATGTGTAGCGGAAATTAGCATGAACATAGTGGGCATTTCATTAGAATAGATTCCTAATGAGAATTACAAGAGTGCTTGGGTGGAGAGAGCAACAAAAAGCATAACACCTAGTTAGATAGCATCGACAATACTTTCAAAAGAGAGAGCAATTAAGCTATTGACAACAGTTGAGGACCGGATTTGCATGGAGCCGGTCCCCCCTCCAAAAGGCTTTGTATTATGGTTTCTCCCATCAAGAGAGACATTGTACAATACAATTCTTTGTGTTCCTTCAAGACTAGCTAGTGCAATGAAGATGGAAGCTTCATACACCAAGCAAAACACTTAATCAAACACAACTTGAATTATCCCCGTTCTCAGACCCAAGACCTCACACACCTTCGAAGATGGTGAGAGCTAGCAGGGTATGAGAGTAGATTGAGAGGAAAAAGAAGTATCTTACGAGAAAGAAGTACATCTCCTCACATAATCACTCATATTAGCATAGCTTAGCTTAGTAATTAGCTTGGTAGAGAAGATGAGCATGCATTGAAGCTTGGCTCTTGGTTGGATTTGCATCCACATGCCAAGAGAGTGTTGATGTAGGCTTCTATCTCACAAGCTTGGAGTAGGTGATGAGCTCTCCATTAAAGCTTGGGAGGAGATAGAGTATTTTCCCTTCACACATGGTCAAGTGTGAGAGTGTGTGTGTCAATGCCAAGCAAAAATCAGCCCCCCCCTCTCTTGGGCGAGCCCTAGCTGCTAAATAAGTCTGGCCTTTGCCTCATTGGACCTCCCCAGGTCAAGCCAATAGGAATTAAGCAGCATAAGTGATAGCCTTTAGACATGTGTCCCCCTTTCCCCTTTTGTGAGAGCTTTAGGTAATTAAATAATTAAACTAAACTCTCATTGGACCCCTTTGCCTCCTGGCCAATAGGAATCAGGCAAGCCATGGGGCTCCTGAATGCTCATTGGACCCCTTGGGAGACTGCCCAATAGTCTTCTAGGAGACTTAATACTCATTGGTTTCTTTTATTAAATGTTTTTAAATTAATTAAACTAGATTTACTCTAGCCTAATTCTCATTGGTCCACTTCAAGGGTCTTCCAATAGGAATTGGGCACACCTTGTGGGCATCTGGCCTAGGGAGCTGACATGTGTCCCTCATTCCCTTTGTGTAAAGGGAGCCTGTGTGTGTGTGTGTGGCTTTCTCTCTCATCCCCTAGCTTTGGGGCTCGCCCCCTCCCATGTAGGGATGTAGAAAGACTTTTTGGGCACACACTAAGCATCCAATTTTCCCTAGGGTTGACCTTTGGACACAACCTTTGAATTTTGGAACCTTAGCATTTTGGAAGTCTTAATGGGCTGAACCTTAGGGTCTTTTTGGCCCATTGTTTCACATGGCTCTTTTGCAGATGGCCCCCCCTTTGGATCCCTATTTTCCCTCCTTTGGATCCCTACTGTGGCCGGTCTGCTAACTTAACCAATATTCTAGCTTTTTCTCCCTTGGCACTTCCCCACATTAAATGATCAGTTTAATATGAGAAAATCATTTAGGAGAATTAGATATTGATTATTATGACATATATCTTAATCTTATTACCATATACATGTGGTAGTGAAGTGTGTGAACACACTTAGGACTGCCGGGGCATTTTTTTCCCTCACTAGGAGGTTTTTTTCCCCCTGCATTGTTTATACATCCATCACTCTAGGGCTATATTATCATTCTATTGCACACTAAGTAATACACTCTCTATTGTGTGCCTTGAGCTTCCTTCACCTTCTCCAAGCTGTGTGCATTTACCTGCAATCATAATTCCATGAATTGATATCAGAGTAGGTTGTATCCTCTTGGGCTTAGCCGTCAGGAGCTGCAGCACATGCCTGCTCACTTTCCCCGATTTCTATGAGATTTGGTGAGCGTGAGCAAGTCGACAAATTGTTCGAGAGGGCTTGTATAGCTCGGCTTGGTCAGAATTTTTTTTGGCCTCATTTCGGCCTCTGTTTCCACTACAAACAATACTACATATGCTATTTTGTCATTTTGTGCAGAATTTTTGCCAGTGCCATTTTTTGCATAATAGGTCCCTTACAGTATTCTACTATTTGTGCTATATAGCACGTTTTGTTCTCGCTTCCTTTATCCTCTTTTCGAGCAGTTTTCACATTAGGTGCATCAGTCGCCATGGCTGACAACAAAACATATTTATTCAAGATGTTGGTTGCTGAGGATAGATTGGATGGGGACAATTACCCTATGTAGGCTTATTATGATGCAACATGTCCTTATGTCGAAGGTCGTTTGAAATATTTTGTAGGGCATTGATGTACGTCATGGTTCTGTGGATACGAGCGATGTTGAGGATACTACAGGTTTTGCTGCAAGGATTGTTGTTGTTAGAATTGTTTTGTGTACGGATGAGCAAGCTCGTTGGAATGTAAGACATGCGTAATTGATTGTGTTGTCTATGAAGTGCACTATTCCTCCTCACATACGTTCGGTGAAATTTGCAAAACAGGCTTGGGATATTCTGGCAGGTCTTTATGCAAGTTGCAATGAGGATAAAATTGCCGAAAGAGCTGGAGTCAAAGATTATACATGAGGAAGATGAAATGGAAACTTTCTTTGCTAGTGTGAAGGATATAAATGAGCAACTTATTTTTGCAGGCGAAGTCATTTCTGACAGTTCCCTTGTGCATACTGTTCTTGAAGCTTTGCTAGATTCTTACCATACTTTTGCTAGTACTTGGAGACTTATGCCCCAAGGAAATCCTGAAGTTGTCAAGTTTGATGCATTATGCACATTGCTATTGCAAAAGTCACTTCCAAAAAAAAAAGGGCTAAACAATGTGCAGTTGAAGAGGCATTTATTAATGCTCAAAGGAAAGGTGGTAACAACAATGTAACCACTTCTCATGGTTCTTCTACGAGTGGAAGATTTTCTATTCCTAATGCTTTTGCTGGTAGCACTTCGTCTGGGAATTCTGGTGATAAGGGCAAAAAGAAGATGCATTGCCATTATTGTAAAGCTAATAATCACTTGATCAAGCAATGTTCAAAATTGAAGGCAAAAGAGGCTAAGAAGAAAGAGGTTGGATCAACTACAGGGTCGAATACAAGTGCATCTATTGTAGAGTCCTCTATGAAAGGAGATTGTGATGATTGTAGATGTAGAGTGGGCTTTTAGTGCAGCGTGTACTTATGATCCTGTTGGCCATGATGCATGCATATCAGGTGCTGCAGATTCACACGTGTGGTATTTTGATAGTGGTGCTACAAAGCACATTACCTCATATCGTGATTTGTTTACCTCTCTTGACTCTGTCCCTCATGAGAATACTATCACTTGTGCCAACAGTGCCTCATATCTGGTTCATGGAGTTGGAAAGATTGTGCTTACTACTACAGAGGGCAGTTCTTTCACACTTTTTGATGCACTGTATGTACCTGGGATCAAGAAGAATCTTTTGTCTGTATCTGCACTTGCCAAGACTTGGACTTGTAGTCAAATTTGTGGATGATAGATGTACTAAATACATGATCTCAATTTCGATGACAAAATTGTTGCAGCTAACATTTTATGCCGTGGGTTGCATAAGCTCACTTTGTATGAGAAGTGTGGGCAGAATTTTACAACTGCAATTGTGGTTTCTAAGGCTATTTTATATGCAAAACTTTAGCATGCACGTTTGAATATCTGAATTTTGCTAGTTTGCTGCGCTTGCAAAAATTGATATGGTTGCTTCTTTGCCGCCTCTTGAAGCACCTGTTAAAATGTTTGTGAAGCACCTGTCAAACATGTTTGTTAAGGCTGTATTTTGGGTAATATGCAACATTTGAATTTTCCAAAGGATGGTTCAGTTAGGGCCATATGCAGGTTGCAGCTTGTACATAGTGATGTTTGTGGATCCATGCAAATTCCTTCCTTGGGAAATTACCTTTACTTTGTGATTTTCATTGATTATTACTCAAGGCATGCATGGGTATATTCACTTAAATCAAATTCCGAAGTGTTTATGTGTTTCAAACAATTTCTGACTATGGCTGAAAATGCCTCAAAATGTACTATGGGCACCCCTCGTTCCAATCGAGGGGGGGAATATATGTCTCATGAATTTAATGCATTTTTTGCTATTCGTCAGATAAAACACAAATATACAGTGCCGTCTACACCTCAACAAAATGGTCTTCCTGAGAGAAAAAATAGGTCTTTTACGAAAATGACACGATGTATGGTCAAAACTCAAGATTTGCCGCATTTGTTTTGGCTTGAGGCTATGATGTGTGCCACTTATGTACTAAACAGGTGTACTACGAAAGCTTTGCAATCTATGAGTCCTTATGAAGCATGGCATGATAGAAAGCCTTCCATTGAGCACATACACGTTTTTGGTTGTTTGGCCCATGCTTTGGTGCCACAAACGCAATGCAAAAAAGTGGATGATAAGGTTGTCAAATGAATTTTTGTTGGTTATAGTGATGAAAGCAAAGGTTACACGTTGTACCATCCACAAACAAAGCGTATCTTGGTCTCGTAGGATATTGTGTTTGTGGAAGATTCTATTCAGCCCTTGATGTCATGTACTAGAGACAATATTGTAAGCTCACATGACATTTATGACACTTTGTTGTCTCTTTTTAGTGGGGAAAGTTCGAATGTAAATTCCAATTAGAAAAATGTACAACCTATGGGGGTTTTTGAAAATGTTACAGATCAACTTATTACTGACGCAGATGTACTTGATGAGGAAAGGGCTAAGAATGAGCAGGCTAGAGGTATGCCAAAATGGCTAGTGCATATTTTGCGTGACAGTAAATTGGATTCACCTATGCCTAGTCATACTCGTTCAGGTTCTCGACATGCATCAGATTGTTATGATTTGGCTGTGTCTAGCTTATGTGATGTTGAGGAACCTTTATCTTTTGATGAAACACAAAATTCAAAAAATTGAAAGTTTGCCATGCAATCTGAATATGATGCACTTATAGAAAATGACATATGGACTTTATGTGATTTTCCTCCTAGAAGAAAGATTAATGGTACAAAATGGGTTTACAAGTTGAAACGCAAGCCGGATGGTGAGATTGATTGCTATAAGGCTCGACTTGTTGCAAAGGGTTATGCACATAAAAAAGGCATAGATTATAAAGAGACTTTTGCTTCCACTTGTCGTATGACTACTTTGCATTTTCTATGTGCATTGACATCTCATTTTGGTTGGGATGTACATCAGTCAGACATTGTTACTGCTTTCTTGAATAGTGACATAATTGAGGAAGTTTATGTAATGCAGCCTCACGATTTTGTCATTAGAGGGCAAGAAGATAAAGCATGCAACTGTAAAGAAGCTTTGTATGGATTGAGGCAATCTCCTTGTGCTTGGTATGAGAAAGCTAATCCTCATTTGGTCAAATTAGGCTTTTGTAACAGTCTAACAGAAAGCACATTGTATGTAAAGCGTGAGGGTGATGTACTTCTCATTGTCGTTCTCTATGTGGATGATTTGCTGATCACTGGACCAAATGAGAGACATATTGTTGAATTTAAGGCTGATTTGAATACTACTTTCAAGATGAGAGATCTGGGGCTGTTGCATCATAATTCGGACATACAATTTAAGCTGTGTCATGGTGGTAGTGCCTTGCGTCAGACAAGTTACATAGAGACATTGCTATGTAAGTTTGGACTTGAGGATTGCAAACCTATTGCCACTCCCATGGAAACATGTTTGAAATTGATTCTTCATGATGTTGGTGATCCTGCCGATGTCACTCTTTACCAAAATGCTGTTGGCTGTCTTTTTTATGTATGCAACACGAGGCCGTATATTCAGTTTGCAGTCTCACAGGTCATCATATTTATGTATAGCCTAGGGTCTAAGGATTGAAAGGCTATCACGAAGATTTTTTACTACTTGAGTGGCACTTTACATCTTGGCTTGTTTTATCCCAAGGGGGGATCATTGTGGCTAGGTTTACATGCTTTTTTGGACTCAAATTGGACTGGTTGTTTTGACATGCGAGTGTCCACAAGTGGTTGATGTTTCATGCTGCTCGACAGTTCATGCATATCATGGTTGAGCAAGAAGCAACCTACTGTGGCCACTTCTAAGTACATGGAAGTCTGCATACTATGATTGTGTGTGTGTATGGCTCAGACGCCTGACTGATTTGGGTGTTGGACAAGACACTGCAAACACTATCTACATTGACAGTCAAAGCGCATTGGCAATTACGAGGAACCCATTTTTTGATTCTCGTACAAAGCACATTGAGGTGCATTACTACTATGTCAGGGAGAGGCTCTCAACAAGAGAGATCGACTTGGCTTATGTACCAACACAAGACAACCATGCATATCTTTCCACAAAGGCATTGTCTCATAGAAAGTTGGAAGCTTTCTGCAAAGCTTTGGGCTTACTCCCCTTTCTGGACTGATCATGTTCTTAGGGCATGGCACTTCCCTATAATTTATGTGCCAGCTCTCATTCACCGCATCACTCCCAAGGGGTATTTGTTACCATATACATGTGGTAGTGATGTGGGTGAACACACTTAGGACAACTGGGCCATTTTTTCCCTCACTAGGAGGTTTTCCCTCCCGTGCATTGTACATACGTCCATCACTCTAGGGACTATATCATCATTCTATTGCATACTAAGCAATACACTCTCTATTGTGTGCCTTGAACTTCCTTTGTCTTATCCAAGCTGTGTGCATTTCCCTGTAACCCTAATTGCAACATTTCTTTAACCATTCACCTTTGGAAGGATAAAATACTTTTAAAAGAAACCTTGGTACTTCACAATTCAATTATAAATTAAAATGAAAAATTATTTTTTAAAGAGAATTTTGTTTACATTAGGGGTGATGGCCTTCTGATCTAGGGAAAGAAAGTAGTATGGCTCTCCTATCAAGATTGTGCTCTTCAAAGAGCTATAATCTGTTTTGCTATTTCTCTTTTTTGAGACATACATATGTTTATGAAAAAAACTAAAGGGTATCCCTAATGGGGTATTGTGGATATACGATTTCGCTCTTTCTCCAAAAACATCCTGTAAGGTCAAACTTGTTTTTCCTTGGGATGCCCTTGATGGGCATTGAAATCTATACTCTTTATAATGCAGCTTAAAATTTTCAAGGAAGGAGAGGGCATCCAGGTGTCACTCCATGGTTCATTTAAAAATAAAAACCTTACAAAACATCTAAGTTAAAATGCAAAAGTAAAGGATAAGATTGTAAGAAATGACAACCTTTGCAGAATGTAAGAACTGACAAGCCTTTTCAAATGTAAAATTTTCAAAGAAGGAGAGAGCATCCACGTGTCACTCCATGGTTCATTTTAAAAAACACCTTATAAAACATCTAATTTAAAATGCAAAAGTAAAGGGTAAGATTGTAAGAAATGACAACCTTTGTAGAATGTAAGATCTGACAAGCCTTTTCAAATGTAAAGTCAAAAGACTTTCTATTCGACATCTACTAACATAATATGGCGGAAGGGGGAGCCCTTTACACGTGTCGCAATCTGCGACTTGAAGGCTAAAGTCCAAAACAAAAACGAGCCCCTTTGCACGCGATAAGAGGGGACAAGGGGAGAGAGAGAGGCCGCCGGCTGTACTAGTAAAATAAATGTTGAAGTTTGATTGCACAAAACAAAAAGGGGATAACTTTAGTGAGGTTTTGTTCTTAATGCGAATTTACTTTTTGAAGATATAACAAAAAAAAGAATTTTGGTGATTTTTACTTTTGTTCAATAGTAATATAATTTTTGAAGATATATTTGGCTTTATCTTTTCAAGGGGCTTTTTTCAAGACCAATATTGATATGTTTTAGAAAATTTTGGAAGTATGTATTTCTTTAAAGAGCTTGAGAAAAAAAAAAGCTCGCCTAACGTCGACTTAGGCCTGTCTTGCTTTGAGGACATGCATGACATGCAAACGTAGGGGTCGTAATCCACATTACTGACCATGAATGTGTGTGTGTGTGTGTGTGTGAGAGAGAGAGAGAGAGAGAGAGAGAGAGAGAGAGAGAGAGAGAGAGAGAGACCATCACATTGCTTGTGTACATACACATGTACATTTATGAGGGGGAGAGAGAAACAAATTTTTTACCGTTGAGCTCATGCACTTTTCAAATTTTCAAGATATTATTTTTTGGCAGTAGTGTATTTTCAAAAGGTTAGCTAAAGTTTTTTACCCGTAGAAAATGGATTAAATGCCCGACAAAGACCAACCCTCATATTAACACCCCAAAACGGTAGAGAGATTTTCCGATTGATGGACCTTTTACCAATTCTTGGATATTTTGTTCTTTTTATTTTTAAGAGTTAACATGTGGGCTATGCTTAAAAATCTATAAATTTCTTAAATTTTGGCAGGCAAGGGTGCCAATCTGGCATCAACGAGAGAGAACACCCCAAATGGGTAGAGAGATTTCCCAGTTGATGGACCTTTTACCAATTCTTGGATATTTTGTTCTTTTTATTTTTAAGAGTTAACATGCAGGCCATGCTTAAAAATCTATACATCCCTTAAATTTTGGCAGGCAAAGGTGCTAATCTATAATCAAAGAGAGATAGACACACGAGAACGAGAGCGAGAGAGAGAGAGAGAGAGAGAGAGAGAGAGAGAGAGAGAGAGAGAGAGAGAGAGAGAGAGAGAGAGAGAGAGAGAGAGAAGGGGGGGGGGGGGGGGGGAGGACAAATTTTTAGTGCCGTATTTAATGTGTTGAAATGCAAAGTCCAACAAATGACGCAGGAGGAGAGAGGAAGACATAACAAAATGTTCGCGTATAGGAACAATCTAAAGTGACTTTAAAAGTTACAAGACAAGTCTTCAACAAAAGTGAATATCTATGGGGAGGAGGAGGAGAGAGAGGGAGAGAGAAGGGGGGGGGGGGGGGGAGGACAATTTTTAGTGCCGTATTTAATGTGTTGAATTTTTTTGTTTCATCTTCTCTCTCTCTCTCTCTCTCACACACACACACACACACAATTTTTAGTGCCGTATTTAATGTGTTGAATTTTTTTGTTTCATCTTCTCTCTCTCTCTCTCTCTCTCTCTCTCTCTCTCTCACACACACACACACACACACACACACACATACACGCACACACACACACACACACACACACACACACACACACACACACACACACACACACACGTCTTGATAAAAGGAGAACTTGAAATGTTGTAGGAACATCCAATGAGATCTCAAAGATCTATTCGATGGTAGAGAGAGAGAGAGAGAGAGAGAGAGAGAGAGAGAGAGAGAGGGAGCAAGCATAGCCATCTATACTTTTCTTTTCAAAAAAATGAGAAACAAGAGTTCGCTTCTCCTTTTTAAATGTCCACCTGGGATCGTCACTTCAACTAGAGGGTTTAAGGGGGGGGGGGGGGGGGGGGGGGGGGGGGGAGGGGGAGCATAGAAACTTTGAATGTCATTGTTACTGTATTGGAACAATAGCAAGATGCCTCAAGATCTATGTGACAAATCTTTCCTTCAAGCATATATATATTTATGTGTATGTGTGTGTGTGTGCACGTGCGGACGTGCTATGTGTACATATAGACATAATTGGAACATATCAAGATGCCTCAAGACCTATGTGACAAATCTTTGCTTCAAGCGCGCGCACGCGCGCGCACACACACACACACATGTGTGTGTGTGTGTGTGTGTGTGTGTATACATACTATGTGAACATATAGATATAGATGTATACATACATCCATACATACGTACAAGAATAGAAGCAAGTAAGAGAGTGGAGCAGAGACATTGAATCCAATTGCGTTCATATCATTGAAACCAATTCTAGAACCCACTCCATTTAATAAAAAAAGTTTTATTATTACATTGACTTCTCTTAGCTTTCATCTCTTCACACCATGCTAACTTATCTAATCTCTATAATCAAGCTCGGTAGCATTGCTATATCAAGGTAGACCAAAAGGAGGAATCTCTCTCTCTCTACACACACACACACACACACACACACACACACACAATAGAATTAGAGCACTCCTAAGGGCTAGCACCTCATGAAAAATAATGTTTATGAGAAGCTTCCAATCTTGGTATCAAAGAATGCTTTGCAGCATCTATTAAGAGGTCATGTCATGCATCACTTTTATAAATGGGATAGACTATACGTGTAGGAAGAGAGTATTGATAGTGTTCCACTTGAAAGAAAAGATAGCTCTATGATAATAGAGGCATTGTTTCCTTGGCCACAGCAACGAGTGGGTCACATACTAGTCATAAAGTTAAACTTACTATTCATCACACCACTTGGGACCGGTGTGTATTTGATATTGTCAAGATTGTTGACCAAATGTACCATGCTTAGATGGGTATCGTACTTTGCTTAGCAAGAATTCTTGGTAGGTTCCCCTTATAGAGGAACCTACGTGTATCTTATGACTTGGACTTGTCCTATATGATATTGGCTTACATTTTGAATCTCTATTTTTTTATTCCAAACCAAATAATTATTTGTGTAACCCTATCAAACCAAGTAATCTGAACTAAATGAGACTTGTAAATCAGCCCTATAGTAATCTTTCTCAGGGGATGTTCCAATAACCGTACTTCAAGTAAAGTGTTATATGCAACCAATACTCAATCAATAGGCAATAAAAAAAGACTAACCCCATGCTAGGAAAACCCAACAGACAAAAAATTAAACAACATTTTAGAGTGGAAGCCTTAGGGCAGATTAGGATATCATCATCATAATATAATAAGAGAGAGCGGTTTGAAGAAGCACCAATGGTTCAATGAGTTCAAAATTAGGTTGAATTAAAATTATAGAGAATCTTTGGGCAGTTAAGCTGTTCCTGGTCAAGGTCATAGATCCAAACAATCCATCGTCATGCAAATTTTCAAAAAATACAAAGGCTAGCTATGGTCAAGCTTAGTAAACTAAAGGTAAGAGAACTTGTTTCCAAGCAGCCATTAGCAATACCTTCCAAATTTAAGGTATGGCTAGTAAAGTTAAGATAAGAAAACTTGTTTCCAAGAAACCATCAACAACATAAGGTGCTCTCCAAAACCTCAAAGAAGTACTACTAAAAATGGATTTAAAAATCAGTAAAAGTTTAAGGTTGAAGCTCCCATAACAAATCCATATTGTAACAAGTCCAACAACTCCCTGTTGTTTACCACAAACAATGACCTAGTTAAAGCGAAGAAGCACCAAAGCTTGAGGTAGCACATATTAAGGTAACTCCATATTTGATTGTGCAAATGACTTCATGCCTAGGCTAGTATCCTTTCATTAACCAAAAATCCACATCATCAATGTGCCAGTCCTGATAATCATAGCAAGAAGATCATGATAGGAAAATGCGATAGCAAAATGATCATTAGTTTTTGAACAAGAAGCTTTGTGAGAGCAACTCATGCTAGTACCAACTCAAATCCTAGTAGGACAAGAGTTTCAAGAGAAACACCTATTTAGTAAAAAATTAAGTAAGGAATCAAATTATGAATTGAGATATTTGTGCCTAGAAAATTTCTTCAGGGTATAGACTTCAAAGAACAGCTAAACAATGAATGACATGTGAAGAAGAGCCTCCCTGAGCTACCATTTCCTTTTGAAGAAAAGAGAAAACACTAGCAACAATGACCAATTGCGAGCACAACAATACCGTTTTCCTTTCCCACTCACACCCTCTGGCTTAACAGAAAAAGCAAGGACCTGAATTAGTAGGAGGCCATCTTATCAGCATTCCTATTTGTAATTGTCACTTAATATCAATGAATGTCATCTTATCAGCATTCCTATTTGCAGTTGTCAATGAATGTCAATGAATGCCAACTTATCAACATTCCTATTTGTAGTTGCAATAAGTAGGAGGCCATGTTATCAGCATTCCTATTTGTAGTTGTCAAAGAATGTCAGTCGACAACAGACATATATTTTCACTTAGACAAACCTCATGTGCAAAAGTTTAGCAAAATTTGATTACAAAAGTCAGCTAGGCATACCTTCAACAAAGACTTGTTACCGACATAGCAATACCCTTTTCATTTCCTACTCACACTCTCTAGCTTTGAAAGAAAAAGCAAGGACAGAAAATAGGAACGTCCAAAACTAAGTGAGGAATGACAAATACCGGCATAGAAATACCCTTTATTTTCTCCCACTCACACTTTCTAGCTTGAAAGAAAAAGCAAGGATAGCAAATAGGAATGCCCAAAGCTAAGTAAGGAATGACCAATCCCTCACCTTATATAGAGGTAGATGGTATATGGAGGTAGTTATTAGCATTCCTATTTGCAGCTGCCAACCGAATGTTAGTTAGCACCAAACAAATATTTTTACTTTGACATGCCTTGGGTGCAAAATTTTAGCAAACATTGATTATAGAAGTTGGCTAGGCATACCTTTAGGGTTGGGAGAGTGAGGGTAAGAGAGAAGGGGCCCACTATCCATCCACACCAACATTGCAGGTCAAAAAGTCAAGTAAGGAGAGGAGCAATCACTTCGTTGGCTATATAAACCTTCACACCAAAGTAACCCATAGAGGATAAGTGCAAAATATTCGAAGGATAGGACCAAAGGATTGAAAAAAGGCGCAACAAGTCTTACCTTCAAGGGGGAGGGAAGAAGCCCTCATGTTCTATATGTAATCATCATGAGAGGGTGATTTCATTACGCAAGCCATGAAAGCATGTCATGGAGTACGACCAACGATGCTTGCAGGGTGGAGGGAGGAGCTCATAGCACAAGGTGAGGTACAAAGAAAGCGAGAGAACTACAGTAGAAGAGCTTGCTATGAAATTAATTACTCATAGTTTTGAGGAAAGAATAGAAATTGAGAGAGAGTGTTTCCACCAGTTAGAAATGCAAGTAAGGTACAAAGGCAAGAAGCCCACTACAGCATGGGGGGTTAAAATATTGTCATCACCACTACTGCTGAACATCTACCAATCAGTAGACAAATCCAAACATAAGATCATCTTGGAAGACAAAATCCAAGGAAAAAATCTTCTTGTTTTGGAGTCTACAGGGTAGCAAGACCTTTGCACAGAGAGATCACAAAGGTTTAGTCCAAGGGCAGGGCATCAAACTTGAGAGTGGAGTCGCCAACCCATGAGGGATAGGTGGTTTCGAGAGGGAACTCTAGAAGGGAAGGATTTCCTCATGTATAAGGTTACTCCATCTAGACTTAGGGTAGTGAATTTGAATAAAAGGACATTCTTATGAGGAGCCTTTGCTCAACAGTTGCTTTTTATTGGATGGTTGGGGAGGGGGCGCGATGGTGTGTGTGTGTGTGTGTGTGTGTGTGTTTGAAACAAAATTGCATAAATCTCGTCTATTATACCAAGGGTCTATTTTAACGGGACCATTTAAGGAAAGTGTCAGAATAGAATTAAACTCCATGGAGAGACTTTCCACCCAAGAATTGGTCCCAGTTGCAACAAAGGACAATAGTGTTGGAATTAGGGTTGCAGAGAAACACACACAGCTTGGAGAAGACGAAGGAAGCTCAAGGCACACAATAGAGAGTGTGTTACTTAGTGTGCAATGGAAAGATAGATAGCCCTAGAGTGATGGGCGTATTTACAATGCACGGGGGAAAAAACCTCCTAAAGAGGGAAAAAATGCCCCGGCGGTCCTAGTGTGTTCACACACATCACTACCACATGTATATGGTAACAAATCCCCCTTGGAGTGATGTGGTGAACGAGAGCTCGCACATGAGTAAAGGGAAGTGCCATGCCCGTAGGACAGGATCAGTCCACAAAGGGGAGTAAGCCCAAAGCTTTGCGGAAAGCTTCAAGCTTCTCACGAGACAATGCCTTTGTGAAAAGATCTACAAGGTTGTCCTGTGTTGGCACATAAGCCAAGCTGATCTCTCCTGCTGAGAGCCTCTCCCTGACATAGTGGTAATGCACCTCAATGTGCTTTGTGCGAGCATGAAAAACTGGGTTACTCGCAACTGCCAATGCGCTCTGACTGTCAGTGTAGATAGTGTTGGCAGTGTCCTGTCCAACACCCAAATCAGCCATAAGGCGTCTGAGCCATACACACTCAACCGTAGCTGTGAAGACTGCACTGTACTCAGCCTCACAACTCGAAGTGGCCATAGTAGGTTGCTTCTTGCTCAACCATGATATACATGAACTGCCAAGCATGAAACAAAAACCACTTGTGGACACTCGCGTGTCAAAACAACCAGCCCAATATGAGTCCGAAAAAGCATGTAAGTCTGGCGGCAATGATCTCCCCTTGGGATAAAACAAGCCAAGATGTAAAGTGCCACTAAGGTAGCGGAAAATCCTCTTGACAGCCTGCCAATGCTTAGAACCTGGGCTATGCATAAATCTGCTGACCTGTGAGACTGCAAACTGAATATCCAGCCTCGTGTTGCATACATAAATGAGGCAGCCAACAACATTTTGGTAAAGAGTGACATCAACAGGATCACCAGCATCATGTAGACTCAACTTCAAACCTGTTTCCATGGGAGTGGCAATAGGTTTGCAATCCTCAAGTCCAAACTTACATAGCAATGTCTCTATGTAACTTTTCTGACACAAGGCAATACCACAATCACACTGCTTAAACTGTATACCCAAATAATGATGCAACAGCCACAATGAGAAGTACATCACCCTCACGCTTTACATACAATGTGCTCTCTGTTGGACTATTACGAAAGCCTTGTTTGACCAATTGAGTGTCAGCTTTCTCATACCAAGCACGAGGAGATTGCTTCAACCCATACAAAGCCTTGTTACATTTGTACACTTTGTCCTCTTGTCCTTTTATGACAAAACCGCGAAGCTGCGTTACATAAACTTCCTCAAATATGTCACCATTCAAGAAAGCAGTAACAAAGTCTGATTGATGTACATCCCAACCAAAATGAGCTGCCAATGCACATAGAAAACGCACAGTAGTCATACGACAAGTGGGAGCAAAAGTTTCTTCATAATCTATGCCTTTTTGCTGTGCATAACCCTTTGCAACAAGTCGAGCCTTATGGCGATCGATCTCACCATCCGGCTTGCGTTTCAACTTGTAAACCCACTTCGTACCAATGGCCTTTTTGCCAGGAGGCAAATCACATAAAGTCCATGTGTCATTTTCTATAAGTGCATCATATTCTGATTGCATGGCAGCCATCCAATTTTCTGAATTTTGTGCTTCATCAAAAGTCAGAGGCTCCTCAACATCATGTAAGCTAGACACAGCCAAAGCATAACAATCTAATGCATAAGATGCATGGCGAGAGCCAGAACGAGTACGACTAGACAAAGGTGCATCCAATTTACTGTCATGCAAGGTGTGCACCATCCATTTTGGCATACCTCTAGCCTGCTCATTTTCGGCCCTTTCCTCATCAAGTACATCATGTACATCTACATCAGTAATAGGCTGATCTAGAACATTTTCAGAAACCCCCATAGGCTGTAAATTTGCCTCATTGGAACTTACATTCGTATTTCCACCACTGAAAAGAGGCAACAATGTGTCATAAATGTCCTGTGAGCTTACATTACTGTCTCTGGTACATGATAGCAAGGGCTGAACAGAATCTTCCACAAACACTACATCCCGTGAAACTAGAATACGTTTTGTTTGCGGATGATACAACCTGTAACCTTTGCTTTCAGCACTATAACCAACAAAAATACATTTGACAGCCTTATCATCCAATTTTCTGCGCTGCACTTGTGGCACCAAAGCATATGCCAAACAGCCAAAAACACACATGTGCTCAATAGAAGGCTTTCTATCATGCCATGCTTCATATGGAGTAATAGACTGCAAAGCTTTCGTAGGATAAATGTTAAGTACATAAGTGGCACACATGATGGCCTCAAGCCAAAAAGAATGCGGTAAAGCTTGACTTTTGACCATACATCGTGCCATTTCCGTCAGTGAGCTGTTTTTCCTCTCAGCAACACCATTTTGCTGAGGTGTATAAGGCACTGTACATTGGTGTTTTATCCCATGACTAGCTAGAAATGCATTAAATTCATGAGACATATACTCCCCCCCTCGATCGGAACGGAGGGTGGCCATAGTACATTTCGAGACATTTTCAGCCATAGCCAGAAATTGTTTGAAGCACATAAAAACTTCGGACTTCGCTTTAAGCGGAAATACCCATGCATTCCTGGAGTAATCATCAATGAAAGTCACGAAGTACAGTGAGCTTATACAGCCCACGACACAAAAGCCCAGATGCAACAATTTCATCACCAAAACTGAGATCATGAACTGTACATCTGTCATCCACAAATTTGACTACAAGTCCAAGTCTAGCAAGTGCGGATACAGACAAGAGATTCTTCTTGATCCCAGGTACATAAAGTGCATCAACAAGTGTGAAAGAACTGCCATTAGCAGCAGTAAGCACAATCTTTCCAACTGCCTGAACTGGATAAGAGGTGTTGTTGGCACAAGTGACTGAATTCCCATGAGGGACTGACTCGAGAGAGGTAAACAATTCACGATGTGAGATAATGTGCTTTGTAGCACCACTGTCGAAATACCACACATGTGAATCTGCAGCAACTGACAAGCATGCATCATGGACAGCAGGATTGTAAGTGCACTCTACGCTAAAAGCCCATTCTGCATCAACATCAGCATTACAGTCTCCTTGCACAGAAGACTCAACAATGGCTGCAGTTGTAGTGGAACCAGCATTTGCAGTGGAACCACCCTCATTTCTTCTTAGCCTCTTTGGCCTTCAACTTAGGACACGACTTGATCAAGTGATCATTGGCTTTACAATAATGGCAACACATCTTCTTTTTGCCCTTATCACCAGAATTACCAGACGAAGTACTGCCAGTAGAAGCATTAGGAATATAATTTTTGCCACTCGCAGCAGAACCATAAGAAGTGGCTGCATTACTGTTACCACCCTTTCTTTGAGAAGCGATAAAAGCCTGTTCAACTGCACGCTGCCTAGTCCTGTTTTTTCTAGAAAGTGACTCTTGCAACAGCAATGTGCATAATGCATCAAACTTGACAACTTCAGGATTTCCTTGGGTCATCAGTCTCCAAGTACTAGCAAAAGTCTGGTAGGAATCTGGTAAGGCATCAAGAACAGTCTGCACAAGGGAACTATCTGAAATGACTTCACTTGCAGAAATAAGTTGCTCATTGATATCCTTGACACTAGTAAGGAAAGTGTCCATATCATCTTCCTCATGCATAATCTTCGACTCCAGCTCTTTACGCAGCAAAGCAATTTTAGCCTCATTGCGGCTTGCATAAAGACCCGCTAAAATATCCCAAGCCTGTTTTGCAGATTTTGCTGAACGGATGTGAGGAACAATGGTGCGCTTCACAGACAACGCAATCAATGCATGAGCCTGCGCATCCTTAACATCCCAACGAGCTTGTTCTGCCGTAGGCAAAACAACTCTAATAGCTGCAATCCTTGCAGCAAGACCTGCAACATCCTCAGAACCAGGACGTACATCAATGCCCTGCACAATGTTCTAGACACCCTTTGACACAAGAACATGTTGCATCATATAAGCCCACATAGGGTAGTTGTCCTCATCCAACCTGTCCTCAGCAGCAAACATCTTGAACACATCTGTGTTGTTGTTGTCAGCCATGGTAAATGCTGCACCTCATGTGAAAACTGTCCGAAAATAGGAGAAACGGAGTGGGAACAACCTGTGCTATATAGCACAAACCGTAGAAGACTATAAGGCACCTGTTATGCAGAAAACGGAACTGAGAGAAATTCTGCACAAAATGACGAAATAGCTTGTGCAGTACTGCCTGTAGTGGAAACGGAGGCCGAAATGAGCCCAAATCAAAATTCTGAGCAGACCAAAATTTTTGTCGACCTGCGAACGCTCGCCAAAGCTCACTGAAATCGGAGAAAGTGAGCAAGTGTGTGCTAGTGCAGCTGGCAACTAAGCCCGGGAGGACGTGACCTGCTATGATACCAATTGTTGGAATTAGGGTTGCAGAGAAACACACACAGCTTGGAGAGGACGAAGGAAGCTCAAGGCACACAATAGAGAGTGTGTTACTTAGTGTGCAATGGAAAGATAGATAGCCCTAGAGTGATGGGCGTATTTACAATGCACGGGGGGAAAAACCTCCTAAAGAGGGAAAAAATGCCCCGGCGGTCCTAGTGTGTTCACACACATCACTACCACATGTATATGGTAACCAATAGTACCCCTTTGTGTATGAATTGTTAGAAGTCGGCAAAGCATGGAATTGAAGAGAGCTAAGCCTTAGGATGAGAGTGTATTTAAAAACACAAGTGTGCGTGCGTGCATGCATGTGTATGTGCACATGCCCACTCTTTCCCAAGCACCATACTAAATGTTAAGGCAGTAGGCCCATTCAGCATGGACCTATTGCCTCATCATTTTGATGAGAGAATAATAATCATCTATGAGACCATGCGTAGCATTATACTTATTGTCAAAGAAGATAGGATCACATAAGTCATGTTTATAAAAATCATCAAAGCAATACTTGCTAACATCTGTCAACCTAAAAGGAATTAACGACAATGGCTTGTCAGACAACAAAGGCTGTGCAGTAATCCAAAACAAGCATCCCAACCAGCTTAATTGCTTGGAAAGGCCTTGTGTTTAGGATGTGTGTGTTGATATATTAAAGATAATGCTTATACAAAAAAAATTATTTGTTCAAAACACAATTAGCTTTAAACATTAGGAAGGTGATTCACACAAAAACTTTTCTGCTTTCAAATCACTTTTGTACACTATGGTCAGAACGAGGCATCATCCTAAGAATCAAAACGAAAAACCAATCTATAGATGAAATATGTCTTCATCTTCAAGGTCGTACTCTAGCAAACCTAATCCTCTTTAAACAAAGATATAATTCTTACCTGCATCCATATAAACAAGGAAATAGTTTAATTAGCCTTGGATACATTTTACACATCCATATAAACAAGGCAATAGATTCATTAACCTTGGATACATTTTACATGTGTCAACAAAAAACCTATCGGTTGTGATCCATGTCACACTTAAAAAATACTAGGTTAGCTACTTTCCTAAACCAACAAAGGTTTTGAAGTAAAAGAGGCTTCTTTCCTTGAATAAGTTTTTAGTTTTTTTGTTCCATCAAAAGTCCATCACCCCTTGAGATGGGAATGGTTTAAGCTAACATTAAGTAACCTACTTCCTATTGAAGTATGAACAATTTTAAAAAGTTATGTTTTTAAGTCATACAATATTATATTGTTAATGACACTTTTGATATGGTTTGAAAACCATCAGAATGTCTTCCAATATAAGGCAATCCTTGTTTTCTGAGTATCTTTCAGATTTCAAAGATCTTCCTTTTAACTAATCTATGAACCAAGCAAGGAGCAAAAATTCCTTTCAATATGGTAGTAGCCCAATGGTACAACATGGTAGAAGCTTACGAAATTTCATGACCTTCGTCACATAAGGCTAGCCTGAGATAATCATAGCAATCTCAAATGATGGAAAAGATAAACAGTATATTTACAACCTAACCAACTAATTATCAGTGTAACCCCATCAAACCAAGTATTCAAAGTAAACTAGCCTTATGATAGTCCTTATGAGGGCCTGTTCTACTATCCCTAATTCAATTAAAGTGTTATATGCAACCGATAATCAAGCAACAGGCAATCAAAAAAGACTAACACCATGTTAGGCAAACCCAAGAGGCAAAACTTTAAGCAGCTTTTAAGAGTGGAAGCCTTAGAGCATATCAGAATGTCATCATCATAATATAATTAGAGAGAAAGCGGGTGCTTCAATGAGTTCAAAATTAGGTCAAATTAAAATTAGGGGTGGGTACCATTCCAAAGCTCCAGGAGTCAATGTATCTTTATACTTTATCAAGTCTCCAGGAGTCAAAAACCTTAGTTTCAGGAAATTATTTAGCATGCTTAGTAGAATCAAATGCTTAGCATTCCTAGAATAAGACACACCATTGCAATCCAGGAGGTAGATTTAGAGTCAATGTTTATGTCAAAGGGTAAGAATAAAACCCCAATTTCTTAGGGTGTATGTCATCCATAATATTATAGAGAATATGAGAATAGTTAAGGAGTTCCTGCTCAAGGTCATAAATCCAAACAATCCATAGTCATGCAAAGTTTCAAAAAATACAACGACCAGTAGCAAGATCAGGTACAGATAGCCAATCTAGCCGCCAACTGGTGATCTGCACACCTTCCAAGTGCCTTAGTAAAGTAAAGGTAAGAGAAGTTGTTTCCAAGGAGCGATCGAAAACATCTTCCAAAGTTAAGGTATGGCTTGATAAAGTTAAGGTAAGAAAACTTGTTTACAAGAAACCATCAACTACATTAGGTGCTTTCTCAAACCTCCAAGAAACATTAGTAAACATGGAGACCAAAATTAGCAATAGTTTTCAGGTTAAAGCTCCCATAAGAGACTCATACTGTAAACGAGTCCAACAACTCCCTATTGTTTACCACAAATAGTTAGCTAGTTAAAACCAAAGGGGCACCAAGTCTGAGATAACATATATTAAGGTAACTGCATATTTGATTGTGCAAATAACTTCATGCCTAGGCTAGTATCCTGTCATTAAAGCAAAGACCACTTTCATAAACCTAGAAACCACATCATTAGTATGCTAGTTCAAAAGCCCACCCAATTGGACTTTAAAAAGGACATGCATGTATTCTACTCCAAAGAGATAAGGGATAAGAACTTCATCAAGTGATACGAAACCTCGTTGAAAAATCATCCATTCTCTGATAAACATAGCAAGAACATCATAAAAGAAAAATGCAAGAGCAAAACAGAAGCATCGAAGTGATCATTAGTTTTTCAGCAAGAAGCTTTGAGAGAGCAACTCAAGCTAGTTTTCGACTGAAATCCCCGTAGGACTAGAGTACAATTTCCATTTGAAACGAAGAGAAGCCATCAACAACAAAGACCTATTATAGGCACAACAGTACCCTTTTTCTTTTCCACTCACACTCTCTAGACATTGAAAAAAAAAACAAGGACAACAAAAAGTAGGAGGCCATCTTATTAGCATTCCTATTTGCAGCTCATAGAGTGGAGGGAGGAGCTCAGAGTGCAAGGTGAAGTATAGAGAAAGAGGTAGGGCACACTATATGAGAAGGAATTGAAAGAGAGTGTTCCCACCGATCAGAAATGCAAGGGAGGTAAAAAGGCAACAAACCCACTTTAGGATAGAGGGTTAAACATTTGTGCACTTGTGAATATCTAACAAGCTAAGGTTCAACAATAGCCAAATCTAGACATTCGATTTTTTCAGAGAAAACCCCAAGGACAAAATTCCCTTGCTTTGGAGTCTATAGGGTAGCAAGACCTTTGCAGAGAGGAGATCACAAAGGTTTAGTTCAAGGGCAGGGCATCAAAGTCGAGAGTGGAGTCGCTAGGCTATGAGGGATAGGTAGTTTAAGAGGGAGTTCCAAAAGGGAAGGATTCCCACATTTGTCCATCCTCAGTTAGGGTAGTGGAGTTGAGTAAGAGGACATTCTTGTAGGGAGCCTTTCCTCCTCTCTCTTTTTCTTGGGGGGTGGGGACTTCAATCTCAGCCTTTGGATCATGGAGTGAATTGGGGGTGAACTAGGGGCGGGTAAACTAGGGTGTGATCATGTGCCATGCTAGCATAGGTAGTGGCGCGCGCTACCATGATGGTAGAGCAATTGTGTGGCAATCGAGAGGTCCAAAGTTCGACCCACACCCCGCGAGGCGAGTGAACTCGGGGCGCCATTTTTATCCCGAGTACACCCTTAGTTCACCTCAAGTTCACCCCTAGTTCACCAAAGATCGGACGGCTGAGATCAAAGCCGCTTCGCACCCCCAAATTTGGGCCTTAGATTCTCCCTCATTGACCCCGTGTAAGATAGTTTTGTTTTTTTTTTTTGGGGGGGGGGGGGGGGGGGGGGGGGGGATTTTGTTTGAATAAAGCTTGTATATTACCCCAAGGGTCCAGTTTAAGGGAACCATTTAAAGAAAAGTGTTGAAATGGAAATAAAGATTATGGACAGACTTTGCACCCAAGCACTGGTCAAAGTTGCAAGCAAAGAACAATAGTACCCTTTTGTGTATAGATTTTCAAAAGTAGGCAAAACATGGAATTTAAGCTAGCTAAGTCTTAGGATTGAAGTGTACTTAGAAACGAGATAGTGGAATTTTTTTTTGGTACAAATGTGAGACTTTCCTTTGATTTATCACAACTTGGTTGCACCCTTTTGGTGTGAAGAGAATATCCTTTTTTTTTTGCCATACTCAAAATTGTGAGTTGAGAAAAATTATATTCTCAAAAACAACACAAGTGCCCTTGGGGGGGGTCCCCCCAGAGGCTTGTACATAACCATAGAGAAAACAAAACCACAGGTGAAGAGCCTACTCCTTCAAGTGTTCTAAGCAACTCCTTGCATGAGTCCATTCTTCATCCTTGTCTGCGGACTTTCTTCTTGCTCCAACAACATGGATGAGTTCATTGTTCATGCGCACGATATCATCAAAACGAGTCACAACCAGTTTGGCCTCAAAAACTTGAAGGTTTCTAGACTTCTAGACCTGGTTCTGATAGCAAAATCTAATAATTTGGGTGCACACCAAGGTGGTCTGGCTTTGGAATCTTCGCCCTCCCAAAATCAGGTCATCAGTAAAGAAGATATCTTTCTAGTCTTCCGTACCCATTTGCAAACCTTGGCGACCACCCATGAAGTAGGGCACTTGAAGAATAGATTAAGGGGGTCTTCAGGGGCTGACCTACAACCAGAGCAAGTGTCAGAACCGAGCCCTCTAGCACGCACCTTGATCCCAGTAGGCAAGGCTCCCCATAGCACCTTCTAGATGAATACCTTCATGTATTGCGGACATTTAGTCTCCCAAATGGCCTTAGTACTTTGTTTCCAATGCTCCTCTGTCCACTTTTTCTTCCAAATTCTGATGAGGGGGACGAGCCAATCCGCTTTGTGTATTAGCACATTATAGATACTTTGGGCCTTGGAAGCGAAAACACGCTCTCTTTTGGCCAATGCCAGGCTTTCCAATCAATTTTCAATCCATTGATGGGTGGAGGTGAGGTCATAAGCACTTCTAAGAGTCTACCAATCAAAAGCCTTTCGTACATCATACCCAAGTTATGTTGCAACACTACGAGCTCCACATCCTTCCATCAAAAGCATGTCATCCCAAAGATGAGATAGTTTAGAGATACCTCTGTCATTCACTAAGCATGCCACTTCCCTCCAAAAGGGGTCTAAGGAACCCTTTCCAAGTTTGGGGAGCCAAGGGGACCAATTGAGAGAGGAATCCCTAAAGTATCTGAAATTCTCCCCCCATTCTAGGGTTGAAGCTGCTTTGCTACACTTTCGTACTAGCTCCCCTGTGCAACCTCCAAGCTTCAAGAGTGTCCAAAAGGGCGCCAAGATCTTGTCATGCACTGTGGCATTCTTCCAAGTGCCCCCTTTTGAGGCAAGCTTTGCTTCATTATTCATATCCCAAGCCATAATAGCCTACTAAGCTTCGTAGCTCATCCTTTATTGCCTCGTTATATGAAGGATGTTCAAAAACTATTCTAGTTATTGGAACCACATATCTAAAGTTGGTAATGCTCACCTGTTATAACTCATAGTCTCTACAAGTCTCCACTTAACAAGACTTGTATTACCTCATCCCTAGTCCCTTCCTTCCATGACCCCTAGTAGCCACCATCTCTCTCTTTGGCACTAGGAAGAGCAACACCTATGTTGTAACCCAATCTTGAGTTGGGTGAAGAAAAGGCTACATGTTTTTAACTCCATAAGACATCCAGTGTGTGTAAAACCGTTTCTCTTAGCGAGTATAGGAAGAGCTATGCTTAGGAGAATTTGTGCTTATTAATCTTTGGTTGTACAAAGAAAAGGCTACACTTTCACATGCCATAGGGCATCCGCAATTGTGACACTATCCAACAAAATTACCATTTGCACTTACTTATAACTTGAAGCACTAAACACTTTTTGCAACTATTAAGAAAAGCAGAACTATATGCTACTCAAATGGTCTTGCACTCTGTAATGGTTACATCCAACAAATGCTATCTAATAATATTAAAGTTGGCTTGCAGCCTTTGCTATCATTCTTTCGCACCAGACATCACTACGACTAAATTAAAAGGAACCATGGTGTGCCATACGATCGTATAACAATCAAAATAAAGGGGGGGCCACATGCATAATCATCTTCCCGTAAGATAAAGGTGACCACAAGCTTTTTGAAACAGGATGCGAATGCATGGTGGACAAAACCTGCAAAACTAGAAGACTGACATCTGCAGATATTGCAGTTTCCTTTCAATTAGCCACGTTATATATAGATATATGAATACTACTTATCAAAGTTCGCTTATTTCAATAACCCTCTTGATAATTGTCCTTGTATTAGTGATGCGATCATCATCCAAGTATGATTGGACTCCTTGGAATCCGTTCTATGTATACCGCTTTAACTAGACGAAGACAAGTTTGTATGCCTAGGTAAGGTAAATCTAGTGTGTTCCATTTAACATAAACTACTTAGTCAACTTTACCTCTTTTTGAGGTTTCCCCACATGAGAGAAGAACTTGCAAAGGTAAAGGCTTTCATGTCCCAAGCAGAGCTGCAATCAAACCCAATGGACAATAAACAAGAGGACAGCTGGTGTAACCAAGACCTGCCCCCAGACCCACACAGCATGGCATGTGCCACCTCAGCATGTTACAGTGCTTCGTATGCCTCCTAAGCAAGCAGAGAGGCCCAATGGACTTACATAGTCTTGATTGAGGAAGAAGACATAAATGAGCCTCCTCAAAGTAGTGTCAAAAACTTCAGGAGTACCTTCTTTCTCAAGGCACCACCCCATCCATTTTGTTGCCCTTTCTTTTCAAAAAGCATGAAGCAGAAAGTGAGAGAATTTCTTTTCAAAAAGCATGAAGCAGAAAGTGAGAGAATTTCTTCAGCCCTGAGCCCACCCCGCACTAAACATGCGGGTGCAACAAGATCACCTCCCTCTCCTCTAAAGAGGAAGTGGAGGAGCAAGAAAATCCAAACATACCAAAGCTAGCTCATCATACCAACTTTTGTTGTGCTGCTCCCGAGCGCTTGGCTACCTCCATTTGCATGCATGCGGAGCACTCTCTGATATCACCATTTCCAACCAGACATGATGCAAGACTTGAAGGTTGCCGACTCGCGCGAAGAGCTTAGCAAAATGCCAAAGTGTATGCATGCACAACCAACCATTACAGCTCTGCTCTAGCTATAATGAAAAGATCTTCACTTCTTATTCATGTACAAATACCTTCCCATCTATCTGTAAAGACAAGCAATGCTAAAAAAATTCCAAAAAGATGCATAGCACACTGAATTTAGATGAAGCACGACAATCCTACATCATGTCATAAAGGTCATAGGTGCATACTCTGGCACTTAATAATGCAGGTGCTAAAAAACATGTGAGGCTTCTATACATCTTCCACATCACAGAAAGAGTCAAGGGACAAACCATGCACAAATAAGCGTGTGAATATTTAACATGTGATTATGTAAAGGATATAAAAACACAAGAGTAGCCATAACAACAGGATAAAGCAGAAGGCTTCTACGTCTCATGCGTCAGAAATAAATGGATTACAGTGATAAGTTCCTATTTCATTGATATGCTCACCATCACTCATAGCGTGTTAAATTCAATTCAAGCTTCAGACATCACTTATTCATCGACAAAGGCCTCAACCAAAATCAGGGGCAAGATAAACTAAAGACACTTATTACTTACTCACAATAATTCCAAAAGGCTGAGACACGGCAGGTATACAAAACTCTCTTTCATTAATGCATCGCGTATCGCCGCATGCAAGGTGTTAGACAACCTTCTAACTACAGCTCAATACACAAAAAGGCTGTACAAAAGGGCTCTGCCTGACCTTGCAAGAATATTTACTGCCAACATTGCACATGTAATTCCTAGCAAGAGCAATTAAAGGTAACAAATGCGTGTTTATGTTCGAACTATAATTAAGCATACCCTCAAGTATGTATATGTGCTTCTAGTAGCCACCCAAAATGTAAGACTCTGTCATGTCGGCTTTTTGCCTGCGTAAGAGCTTATCCGCCGGATGCTTTTCTTCTGCTGCTTCTTCCCTTGGTGCTACTCTTGACCAGGAAAATACAGCTCCGCTTAGCGGGTACCAATCCCCAGGCTTAGAAGATCCTGTTGGACCTTACTCTTCTCTCTCTCTCTCTCTCTCTCTCTCTCTCTCTCTCTCTCTCTCTCTCTACCCATGCAAGCAAGCGCCAGGCCCATGAGTGCATGTGTGTGCATATAGACGTGCACATACGTGGAATTGAAAACAACAAAACATGGCAAGAAGATGAAAACTGCTCGCTCATAGACATGATTATGTGAGCATACCTGCAGGAAGCGACAGCGTTTGATGGTCTCTAGGTAATGAGCGTACATCTGGGATAACAAACAGAAGAAACCATGAACACCTGCTTGTAACAGGGGAGGTGCAAGAGTCTCTCTCTCTCTCTCTCTCTCTCTCACACACACACACACACACACACACACACACACACACAGGCTTCGCAAGCTCACATACCTGAAAATGGGGAGAAAGTCCACCGGTTTGATGACGCGAGGAGCAACGAAATAAGCAAAAAACAGCTTCCCCACCTCATGATGGCAGGAACAAGCTACACAAGACCATCGAAAAGCGGACGCAGAGGGGGGTGGGGGTGTGGGTGTGGGAGAGAGAGACGAGAGAGCTTGAAGGACGATACATGGAGGGGCGACAAAAATGTGTGTGTGTGAGAGAGAGAGAGCGCACCGTCGGCAGGCTTTCAGCTCTATTGTTGTGTCGCTTTGGTATGGAAAGGTGAGCTCCTCAAACGGCCTCCCCACGGGATTAGATGTTGGACCAACGCACCCCCAAATGTCCTAGCCTCACTACCGCTCACTTCATTGTCTGATTCTGATTTAATTTTAGGAAAATTACCAAAAATGCCCCTCTAATTTGTGGAAATTCCAAGAATACCCCCAATATTTTGCCATAAATTCTCAAAATGCCCTTCAAATTTTCCAAAATTCCCATGGTTGTGAGATTAAATTTCAAAAATAAAAAATGTTGTAGCTTTTCATAAGAAGACTGATTGTCTATCAATACAAGATGCTAAAAGTAGAATTTGAGTTGGTTATATACACATAATTGGTTATATGCTTCATTATTTTTACACATAATTGCCTTTACTTTGTGAGGTAATTTGTGAAAATTAAGTTCTAAGCACTAAAAAACGGATCTCAATTGTCAAAAAAGAATAAAGATTAGAAAATCTTGAACAATCCAACAAAAATAGATACAAGGGTATTTTTCAAATTTGGGGGGTATTTTGGTCATTTTCCCCTAACTTTGATAGGGTTGATGTTGATGGGCACCCTTGCCCTTCACATTTTATGATTTTTTGAGCAATTTAGTGTATTCTTTGCCAGGTAATTCACATTTTCACTCGTTAAAAATGGATAAGATACCCCAAAATGGGTAAAATGCCTAGCAAAAAGCAACCTTGCTTTTGACATGGTGATTTTGGCATCACCAAAACATGCCTCAGGCCCGTTTCACACGATGGCGGTGCTAGTAGATGAGTGAAAAGTGAATCTCTAGGTGGAAGTATCTTTAAAAAATACTACCATCATCCTTGTATTCACACATTGGAGATGGAAGCAACTTCGATAGACCTTTTGCCTCCTCTATGTGCACACGAGACGCAACGGAATTAAGAAAGGTATTTTTCACATGACAAGTACATGAGCTCTTATGTTGTGCGGATTAAAATGTGATTAATGGACCCCTTTTCCTTCATATACCTATAATTTTTTTTCAAATTTCTAATTTTTAGCCCCTCCAATAAATGGAATACTGGAACTCCCTCCTTTTGAACTCACGTGCTACACTTACACATTTTGAGGTGCACCCCCAGAAACACTAGCGGCAATCATAGAGTATGTGAAGCGAAAAGGGGTAGCAATTTTATAATGAGATGTTGATGCAAAGCTAGTAGTTGGAGCATCATGATGTGCATAGAGTATATAAATCCAAATGGGGTAGCAATTTTATGATGAGATGTTGATACAGAGCTAGTAGTTGGAGCATCATCATGTGGTCCTTAAGGATGTGTATGTCAAATACATAGAAGACCACACCAAATTCAAGGATAATTAGATAATGGCATGGACATAATTCCATTTCTAGCATTGTGAAAAAGTCCAAGATGTCTATCATATGAAACAAGGAGCTTCTTTCCCCGACCTATGTTGCACATACCTTGTAGTAAGTACATTCCAAGATATGTAACATCTTGCAGAGGATGCTTGCTAATTAATAGATGTGCTATAAGAAGTGTGATAAACTTTGCACATATGCCAATAGTAACAACATTCTCCGTAAGTTTGTGTGTTTTAATTCCCAAGTCCGTCATGCCTTGGGGCTGTGTATTCCAGCAGATCAAGAAATCTCAACCGTTGATTACATTAACATTCTTACAGTGAATAGGACAGGAACAGTGCAATCAACATAATTCCACCAATGGAATTCACCTAGAGAGAATTCTAGCCAATCATATCACACAAACGACATTCTAGTCAATCAAATGCAAGATTGGGCATGACGGATGGGAATCTCCCTCACCCCCACTATTCCGGAACATGGAATAGGCTCGGTCTCCGCCTCGCCTATTCCGGCCCGGAACAGTGGGGGTGAGGGAGATTCCCTACCTCTTCACATGTGTCAATGTTAGCATCTATCTTGAGTACAAATTGATATGATATTCTAGATGGATGAGAGAGAGTGAGAGAGAGAGAGAGAGAGAGAAAACAAAGGTAACGGTTTTGTTAGGGTGGTTCTTACCTTGATATTATAGAAACTATAGAGGTCGTCTCTCTTTTTGAAGAAGAAATACTTTGAATTCATGTCCTCCTTTATTCAATACATTACTCTCCTTGCACACACAAACAAGGATAAACACATAGTGAGCAATTTGTGACACCTTTTTCATCACATGTATTGAATATTAATCATACTTGTGACATATTTTGGACATGAAAAACAATTTCTAACTTTCTAAAGGTATTTTCCATTTTAATTTGGCCACTTAAGTTTGGAAAAATAAAAGAGATAAAGAGAAATTGATTAAAGTACTTATAGATCTAACTCAGCCAAAGGCTTAGACCCAAAGGATAGAAGTCTATAAAAGAGAAAAATTAATTTTTATTTAATTATCTCGGTCAAAGGTACAAGTTAAGGAAGGATAAGTCTATTCCGAGCAACCTTGATCGAATGTACATGACGAAACGGAGATAATTAGAGCAATTATAGGAGTCTAAAAATAGAAACTAGCTATGTAAATTTTAAGTGATTAAATTTACTCTTTAGACTCCAAGTATGAAGCCTAGAAAGCCTTACGATAAAATTTTAACTTGCCAGAGAAAGTCTAATTTTAGTAAGTTTTGGGATCAACTTATTAGAACCTCCCAAGGACTGTGCTGAGAATTTTGCATAGGAGGTGAAGCTCCAAAGCCCAAGGGTAAGTTTAATTTTACCAGAGGCCGTCATAATTTAGCAAGTAGACTCTAGCCTTGGTCAGCTTCCTAGAACATTGAAAGGATATTGCAAAGGTCTTGCACATGAGCGGGTTAAATTAAGGATAAGTCTATAATTTTTAATTAATGCAAGGGGTAGATCAAAAGACTAAAAGGTTCGATCAGCCCTACCATATTTCGAAAGTAGACTCTAGTCCTTCTCTTCTAAGTCTGGCTAAGCCACATGTCCAAAGTAGCTCACATTTGCTTTATGGGAAGCTGGATGTGTGTGTGTGTGTGTGTGTGTGTGTGTACACTTTCCAAAGATAAGTCAAGAGGAAGAGGGGGCGAGTTCTTCAAGATTAGCAAGGTGAGGAAGAGGCATGTGTTAGCATATGCACTGAGTTGCATTTTAAGCGTTTACTTGTAATTGGTCCATGCAATAGAATTGTACCTTAAGAATTTTGGAAAGTGTGGAAAAGGGAAAAGAGGGGAGCTTGTGGGGTTTTGGGGCTCTCTCTCTCATTCTCTCACACTCTCGCAAGTGCCTAAGAGTGGCCAATCAAGTACTCTCTCTCTCTCTCTCTCTCATGGAAGCTCAAGAGATAGTCTCCAGGCTCGAGCACTTGGCTCTGGATGCAAATCCAAGCAAGTAAACTCATCTTCTTCTCCTCTATTATTCTAGCTTTGCTAAGAGCTTTCTCATGGAGTCAGCATATTATTTGCTTGAAAAATACTTCTCATCACCCTCATCTACCTCCATCCCCGTAGTCCTTTCTCCCCGTTGGGGTGTTTAGGGCTTGGAAAGGAGGGTCACACCATGGAATCATGAAGCACATCATCTTGTTGGTTCGAGGAAGGATGCAAGATCACAAGCTTGTATTGTAATCAAGGATATCATTAAGAGAATTCTAATACAAAGACCTTTTGGAGGGGGGATCGGCTCCTAGAAAATCCGATCCTTAATAAGTTATCAATCTTAATTGTGTTATTATCTTCACGTTATGTGCACGATTTAATGTTCTAATGTGTGAATGATGCAATGAAATCAACCTTGCACAATCTTTGGTTCTCCTCTAAAGAATCCTCTTAAAGGAAAGATTCCCTTTCATAAATTAACTATGTTATTATCACATAGAAGTACTAGATTCTACGATATTGGTATCAAATAAGGTTTCTTTTTTCTTGCCTAAGAAGAGAGTTCCTAGAGTAATTTATGAAAGGTTGGAGTTGTTCATTGCAATAAGATAAGTGGGATTAGGTTATTATCTCGGTTGGCATGCAAGCTTGCAAGGTACAAGGGGACATCATCGAGAACCATGGTCTTAATAATGGAGTCGTTTTAGACTTGCCTATGGCTTAACCATTATTGACTTGTTAGCCTCTCGATAAGAATCGGTGCCAACTTACCACTGTTAAACCCACTCCACTACTCTTTGCAATTAACAATATTCTAAAAGATGGGTGTAGTTACTTGAGTGCTTATTTTCAAGGGTTAAGAGGAGTAGTAACCAAGGTTTTGAAAGTGTGAAGGAAAGAGCTAGCATACACATATAAGGAACTCTAATCATGGCACAACATAATCAAGAGAATATGATTAATACTAGAAGTTTAGATTTAGCACCTGGTGTAACCAATGATGATGGCGAAGAATTGTCAGCTATTTTGTTGGAAAGCTTCAAGAAGTTGTGGGAAACCCTACTTTGCAAGTGAAGGTTTAACTCCAAAGACAAGCTCTTCAAGTCTCTCCAAGTACCCAATATGAGAGATCTCCTGCGAGGCCTCCTAGTGAGACCTCCAAAAGAGGAATCTCTTTGGGTAATGAGAAGGAAATGCCAGAAGGACCTTTAAGGAAAACTGTTCGAGAAGAAGCCACACATCAAGAACTTTCAAGGGAGAGGTATGAGAGTGACACCCCCATTATCTCTAAAAGTGATGCAGGCCCAAGAAGGCAACATGAAGGCGTGTTGGGATAGGGTGGATTCCCATACTAGCATTCATGATTGTAGCATTGATCATTACACTAGCAATGAGAGAGAGAGAGAGAGAGAGAGAGAGAGAGAGAGAGAGAGAGAGAGAGAGAGAGAGAGAGAGCTTGTAGAATCAAAACGTAACTTGATTAATCATAAACTGACAACATGTATACAATGATTGATTGGGTTGGAAAGTGTGCACAAGAACTTGCCTAAGTAGCTAGCAATATTCGTTATTCGAGAGACGAATACTATGCGAATAATAGGTGTATTATTCTCTAACCCAAATTATCTGCCCGTTTTATACGGTGTCACATCAGCAAAATCGGCTCTCGAATAACTTCTTAGCATTTTGATCGAAAAAAAATTCGAATGAAAGATATTTCAATCGAAAAAAACTTTGATCGAAGACATGTCGGATTAAAAAAATTCTATATAAGAAGGCAACACGCCCTCTTGAGCTCAATTAACATTATAAAGGTTAACCCATGTGAGAAACAAGATAGAAATAAATTCTTTTTTTTCTTTGAAATCCATGGAAATCAATAAAACAGTTTGAAAATAAATTTGTTTAAAAATAATTTAAATTGTTGATCAAAATTTGACAAAAAAATTATTTTTAGGATCAAATTGTATAAGCCTTGTATGTTGTGTAGTCTCACTCATTACAAAGTGTTTATTTTATAGGATTCACTTGCTATCTGCTTAGTTTACTGCCACATGGAAGTGAATTAGTGATATACTTTAGGGGTTGCCGTTGTGTGCAGAGTTTACTCTCACATGAGGTAATCAATTTGTAAAATATAATATAATAGAGGTTAGTTTTATTTAGTTCAGTGTTCGATTTTGACGTGCAGAGATTTTCTCACTTCAAAGTGAACATAGGTAGAAATGTGGAAGTGAGGGGGGGTGCTTAAGCCAATGATTGTGTCAGCTCATCTAGTAGGTCATCTATGTTGAACTCAACACTTCTAGGCTTAGGAGATTCTACAAGTCCTTGTTGCGAAGGACCAACCTTGTTTGGCAGAGGTCCATAGAGCGAAGCATGTCGTTGCAGCTTTGCTTGGGCCTCCGATAGCTCTTTCTCAAGCTCAAGGATTTGGCCGCACAGCATGTCACGTGTCTCTCCTTGCCTTGCAAGATCTTGCCCTTGGCTCGCTTATTCAACGAGTGTCTCTAACTCTTTGGGAGGTAGAACTATAGGGTGTCTGCGTGCAGGCATTGGGTTATTGGTGTTGCTTGTTGCTGCCACTTTTTTTGTAATGCGACCATGGCCAACACCAATATTCTTTGGGCGATCTGACCAATCTACCCACCTCCCTAGGATGTCATAAACATGACACTTCTATAAGGAGTAAAGTACCATTTGGTTATTGTTTGGCACGATCCTCTCGTTGTATGAATCTTCATAGCAGTACTCATGCTAGCCCTTTGTGCTACAAATACGATAGCTTTACTGAAGATGAATCCTTTCATGGTCATTGATTCGAAATAGTTTGGTGACACACAAAGTGGTTTGGGCATAGCTTCCTGCACTCTTTGAGATTGAGTGACTTGCCTTGCAACCAGGATTCATCCTCTTCGATGCTAGCAATAGTTGTGAGGTCTTATTCTCTTTACCATAACGCTCTCTCTCTTCTTTATAGATCGCATGAGCTTCAACGTGGTTAAGTTCTTCTTCCATATCTGCAAATCAAGCGAACATGCAATGATTAGAAAGTTCGTATGTGAAGTTAATAGGTCATCAAATTAAAAATGCTTATTGAATACCACTTACATAGTTGCAAGAAAGAGACAGGATAACTTAATTGTTTTTTGCAAGAAACAGACAGAATATCTACCACCATGTTTTAAGAAAGAGACAAGAGAAGTTGAATAATTATATAATTTACATTTGCCACTAGAGGCAAGGCAAAAATCAAATCATCACTTTAGTCATCAACCAAAAGTCATTACATGTCATAACCCTCTCTATGTGCACCATTTAAACAGAGAGAGAGAGATCAAAAGCGTTAGGTCGGGTTGATGGATTATTACGCTTGCCACTCTCAATGTGTGTAAGTACATTGCTCAAAAAATCCCAACTGTTTTTCTCTTGGGGCACGGATGTCAAGAGATAGAGAAGGAAAGAGCTTGAGCTCTTGCAAGTACACACGCACGCGTGCACACGTGCGCGCGCGCACACACACACACACACACACATATCAAGACAAAAGACTGTACTTCACTAACTCAAGATAAGAGGTCTACAAAACATAAGGGAAAAATACAACATAAAAGGAAAACTAGTACAACGGTCTAGTATGAACCGCTAGTGAGTGAGGTGAGTAGATAAGTGTGCCATCACTCCAGTAGGTAGCCCAACTTGGTGTAGTGCAGATGTAGTCTAACTATCAAAGATATGCGTATCCACCAAGGCGTGCTAGTGATGATGACTATTGGTGGTAGTCATCCAAGAGTTGTACATGTTGAGCTTGACATCTCAACACTTCCCCTCAAGCTTAACGCCATCTCTCGTATGCCAAGCATCACTCGAAATCGTCGTAGCTGTGCCATTCCAAGGGCCTTTGTGAAGATATATGCAACCTGCTTATCTATCACCACGTACTCAAGGTCAATGTCACCTGCTAAGACCCTCTTTGTGATGAAGTGGTAGTACACCTCAATGTGCTTTGTCTTGGCATGAAACACTTGGTTTTGTGCCAATTTTATGCTGATGAGGTTGTCACAATAGATGACAATCGGCCTCCGTACCTGTACTCCAACGTCGTAAAGTAGCAATCCCAGCCATGCTACCTCACATGTAGTCACTGCAGCACCCCTGTACTCAAAGGAGCAATTGTAGATTGCTTCTTGCTGCTCCATATGATAGCAGCACTCCTGTTAACCCTCACGGCTCACGGACACCCCATCACCTACGACGGACGTGTATTATGTATTTGGTAGAGTCAGGTACCGGGCTTGTCGGACCAATAGGAAAAGGGTAAGAGTGATCACCGATGAGAGGCGTACTCTAACTGGGACATTCAAGGGTTTAGTTGGCTAAGCATGGGCGCCCAAGTGTGAATGGGGTGAGCTCATATAAAAGCCAACTAAACCTAAAATTGAGGTATTCTCTCATTTGTGCAATAGAAGAGTGCTCTTGCTCCATCTCCATCTCCATCTTCTTCTTCACCTCCTCGTGTGTGTGTGTATGTGTGTGAGAGAGAGAGGGAGTGTGTGTGTGCGATCGAGCATTACGAAGGCACGACGGCGGCGAAGCGGTTGAGCACGGCACGACTGCAGCTTCTTCTTCATCGCAACGAGGAATCCTCCACGGCAGGAGCATAGAGCGGTGAGTGACACACCATTGCCCTCTTTTGAGCTTGCTAGATTAGTCTTGTTGTGTGCTTGGAGCCATTTGTGGCTCGTACATGGTGTATCGGCAAGTCCCTTGCTTTGACAGTGCGGCAAGGAGCGCACATTTTTGGCGCCGTTGCCGGGGAAACGCCCTGCACTAAGCCCAAGAGGCACTTTGTGCTTCTCCTATGAGTTGTTTGTAGTAGGAAAGAAGAGGAAGAGGAAGAGGAAGAGGAATGAGTTGTTTTTCTGTAAATTGTTAATTTCTGTGTTGTCTGAAAGTTCTGTGATTTCTGCATAATGTTGTGTTTTCTGTTTGCACACAGTCTTTGCACAATTAGTAGTCGTTAGCTTGTTTGCAGTGAATGAATACTTAGGAAGACAGTTAGCAATTTCTGCTTGTACACAGTCTGCACACAATTTCTGTCAAGGTTTGCCTGGACACAGTTTTTGGCACAGTAAGGTAGTGAGAAAGGAAGTAGGTGGACAGTTAGGTCACTGTCAGTAGGCAGTTAACAGATTAGTTAGTGGTTAGCAGCACTGTTAGTAAGCAGATAAGGTAGTGAGCTGTCTATGAGCTGTGAGCTGTTGACTGGGAGGTTAGGTAGGTGAGAGTGTGTGTGGCCAAGAAAGGGTCACCAAATCCGCGCGCGGTCGTCGCCCAAAAAAAAAAAAAAAAAAAACCGAAAATATTTAAGCGTGAGTGACTTGGGGGCTACACTAAAATTTTGATCGGGATCGAGATCATTTCCCCAGGCCTAGGCCTCAGTAATTAGTCTTATGATATATACTAGACTCACTCTTATATATATACCCTACCCCCTCAAGAGAGAATGAGAGCATGTGGGGCAAGTCCTCCACTCTCCTCCCTTCTCTTCCCACTTGCACCCTTAGACTTTCTAATTCGGGCCTAGTTCCCTACTAGAAATTGACGATTTTAGGGATTCCGAGGGTATAAAGTGACCAAACGGAGGGCTGTAAAGCACGGCACGTCCCTCTGACCGAGACGCTCGTTTTGAGCTATCACACGTTCTATTCTATAGCTGGGTCAGAAAAAAAGGACCAAAAAATCAAAAAATAAGAAAAGACTTGGGTTGCAAAACACCCAAAATTACTAGGTGAGCAGCCTTCACGGGCCCTCACTGACACTTCTAGGGGATCCAAGTCATATGAACCTACACTCTGGACAAGTGTTAGAGCACGAGCATATTGGTAGTGCCTCCATTTACGCGGGCACCCATTATTCCTCCACCCTAGGTTCTGGACCTTCGGCCGGGACTCAAGGTAGCGCGACCCAAGATCCTCATATCGCGTCTAGTGATTCTTCCTCTGACTACGAAGTCATGGAGGGGTATCCTACACCAAACCCTGATAGTTCAAGTCAAGACATGCATGCCATGGGCCCACGGCCCGGGTCCAGCGTGTTTAGCCGCTTAAAAGAGACCCTTAGTAGAGCTACTCGCTCCGAACATGCGGTTAATGAAATAAATGAAGGGAGTGGGGAAGTAAATTCGTCATTCATGCCTAAAATGGACCCTATGCTTCTTGAGAGTGTGCATGTGAATGTTCCATCCACTGCATCTCCTGATCCTTTAGGACTATCTCCCTCTGAGGTTTTACTACCCGATGGTAGGAGTCTTGCCGAAGTGCAAGAGATCGAACGCTATATGCAAGCAACAAGGGAGAGGGAAATTGAGAACCTACGAGGGCTAGAACAAAGTCGAGCCCTGAAAGCAAAGGCTCCTATGACAACAATCATGCCAGCCGAGCAACCGAGTGCTCCCAAGGTAGCAGTCACGGAGGGGAAAGCTATGGGGAGCAATAATGCTTCCACTTCAAGGGAAACCTCCAGCACGCCAGGCCTAGATGGGATATTCCTAAACGAAAATTGGGAGTATGACCTACAAGCAGAAGCTTTAACTGATCGGTACATAGGACACACCTATCATGTGGGTTGGTTAGATGTTCTACAATCCACATCGGGTGCTACTAGCATAGATGAGCAACAACAGAAAGTCTGTGATGTCCTCCATAGGATTGTCGAGTTAGAAAGACAGAACACAGGGATCAACATGCCTTCAACAGGCCTAATGAGATTCTTGGATACGGGAAAGGCCAACCAACCAACCCTGTCACAAATGGAGACTCCCTCAGTGAGCCCCATTGATCCTCCATATGTTGTTTCGCCAGGAGCCTCAGTACAATTTGAGCCCACAAGTGGCAGCTTTAACTTCCCAGATCTAGCTCATCTTTCTCTTAATGACACTACGGCTACCATGCATATCCCAATGGTGAGCATGACAAGAAGTACACCATGGAGTTCATTTGTTAACACTGCGCCGATGCCTAGTAGCACAGTGCCCCCAACTATACCTACATGTATGTATCAATCATGTGCACCTGTCGTACCTCAGCCTCATGTAGCTCCTACACCTCCGATTATTCCAAGAGCTTACAATCCACAATGGAATTATCCAAGCTCTTATACAAGTGGAGCCATGCCATTTAATAATAACATGCCATATCAGGCACCCCCTATGCCTAGGGCCACGCCTGTAAACTTTGGACCACCGTCTGGTACACCACCATACGAAATTTGGGACCCAAGAGCCGCGCGTATGCCAAGGCCAAGGCCAACTCCCATCTCACATGTGGTTCCAGAAGTACATACACCCATTATACCTGCTCAAATAAGAGATCTGGCAGCATTTGCTCAAACTATCGGTCGCTCTATTGCAAAAAACATGCGTAGTGCACCTGATAGAGAGCCTAGGAGCAAGGCAGTTCAAGTAGCTAAGCTCACACAGAAATTCAATGGAGACGGAGATGCTAGAAAGCATATGGAAGTCTTTGAACATGTGTGCGATTCCTTGGAAGAGCACAATGAGCTACATAAGTGTAAGGCTTTGAGTTTGACCCTAAGCGGAAAGGCTGGAGATTGGTATAGAACCTTAAGAGTAGAAGAAAAAACGATCTACTCTACTCTTAGGAGACTGTTCTTAAAAGAATACATACGAGAGGGAGTACTTTGGGGTGTAGCCTCTCAGCTCCAGAAAGCCCAACGAGAAGAAGGTGAATCCGTGAGAGACTTCATTAGTCGCCTAAAGAAGCTGAATTCTCGATGCAATCCAAACGAGCGATTCAACAACAACCAATTGCTCGATAGATTCATTAGGGGACTACGACATGAAAGTATCTATAATGGCCTAGTCATTAGAGGTATCACTACTTGGGAAGCGGTCACCGTGAATGCAATCCAATTGGAGGATAATTTAATGATTGCAGGAGAAAGAGTGTCTGCCGAGCCGAAGTCTAGTAGCTTGCAAGCATCAGGGCATGAGCCAATGAAGATAAAGCCAATCGTGAAAGAGCAAACGGTATCTGAGATGACTTTGGCAGATCTCACAAAGGCCATCCAAGAAAGCCTTAGGGGTAATCGTGCTCCACAAAACACTCATATGTATCCAAGAAGGGAGCAACAATGGTGCTCAATTTGCTTGGGCCCACATACTACGAGTGAATGCCCTACTTTCAGAGTAAAGTTTAATGGGACTTGTAACGCGTGTGGTAGGTATGGCCATCAAGCGAAGGATTGCCTAATGCTTAAACGCATCATGGAAAATAGACCGCCTATAGCTTGGGCAGACTCACCTCGAGTTCCTGCATTGATGCCTACCCCACCCATGGAGCAACAATTGCCATTACAGCACATGGTCCCTAGAACCCAAAATGTGGTCCAAACCACACCGTTGCCACCTCCAGTGCTAGGACCGCAACCCCCTCATCCAAGAGTTACACCTATGAACCAAATAGGTTGCGAGTCATCTAGTACTTATGTAGATTGCGAAGAGGACATAGACTCTAGTATCACCTATGGAGTCGACATGCTTGAGGAGTGTCCCATGTACTATATGGACGACCATTGGGGACAAATCAAACCGGTATATCAAGCTACTGCACTAGCAGCAAGAGGCCAAAACATTAATAGTTTTGCCAGGAGACCACCTCTTCAGTGCTACGAATGTGGTGGACCACATCGAGTAGCTGGGTGCCCCATTAGAATACAAAAGAATGCCGCACTAAGGCAAACAAGTCAAGGGAGTGCATTGGCAATGCCAATACTCACTTGTAATCGTTGTGGCATAGATCATTTGATCGCACAGTGTCCTAACAATCCAAACGCACCGAAAATCACACCATTGAACATAATAGAGATTGTTGATGGGACACCACCAACTATAAACATAGCACCAGTGAATGCACTCACACGGTCGATGCTCCAAAAGCAAAATTACATCCTCGAAGAGAGAGATGCTGCATCCATTGGCCGAGCGAGAAAGAAGAAAACACGAAGAAAGAAATCCCTTAATGCTTCTAGCTCAAAACCTAGTTCAAAGACTAACATAGGGACAGGAGAGGATCCCGTGTATATGAATGACCCTGAGGATGACTCACATTCGATAGAGACCACGGAGACCAAAACTGTTACTACAAAGGAAAAAGCCAGTGAGGAGGATCACGAGAGGGAATTACGACGAACACCAAAAGAGTATTCAAAGTTAAACTACCCAGTTGCGAACCCCCAAGATAAGCCACGAGAGACAAAAAATGAGGATTGCAAGAGAAAGATTGGAACCTATCCAAACCCAACAGTGGAAATTGAACGAGTCCAACAACTGAGGGGCTTGGTGGAAGAAACTCAACGAACATTAGAACCTGAACCCAAACATATCCAGATGTCAGACACAGTGTTTCCCACACAAGTTCAACCTCACAAGAACTACAGGCCGTTAGCTATACCCAGTATCATTCGGGAAGAGAGTGAGGGTAGGACATCTGAAAGTGGACACACGCCTTTCCTACTAGAGAGAATGTTTGGTGAGGGAATGCCCGACCCCCTTGAGGAAGTGGAGATTCCATCTTCACCATTCTCTTGTCAGGGTCCTACGTCCCACAAGATGCCATTAAATGTTGCCAAATTGATGGATTTCATGTCTTCAGAAGTTAGAACCACCATCATGTCCAAACTATATAAAGACCCCGAGCTAGTCTCAGCTCTTCGAGCCTTCCTCAATGGAGAATTACAGGCCGGATTACCACAGTTTGCACATATGAACAAACCTGACTCGGTAATGAATGATGAGGAACATTTAGCACCACCATCTGACCTAGCGGGATATGAATCTGTAATTGAAGTACCTGTTAACAAGTTGGGGCAATACTTTGAAGGTGATGAATCTAATTCTACTCTACCAATCACTACTAAAGGATTAACTGTAAAGGGGGTCCTTGACGGTGGTGCGGGAGTCAGCATGGTGACAAAGAGTTGTTGGGAGTCTATGGGGCGACCTCACCTTGAAGCCACAAGCGTAGTGGTAAAAATGGCTAATGGATCTATTGTTACGCCTATTGGAATGCTTAAGGATCTCAGGATCAAGGTATTGGGACACAAGGTAAGGCAGACTTTCATTGTTATGGATTTTTCCAAGCATCCTATGTCATTTGAGATGATCTTAGGGCGTCCATTCATGAGGGAAGTAAAAATGGTGCATGACTAGTCCAAAAACCACGTCTACTTACAGTTCCAAGACTCTGTCATTCGAGTTGATCTTTTAAGTGGTCGAACGCATCCTCTAGGAAATAAATTCATCATTGATAATCGATCAGACACAACAATTCACTCAGCTCCATTACAGTATTGTTACACGTGTAACGAAGACACGGATATTGGGGAGAACTCTCCTTATATGGATATCCTACCCGGAATGGCTGAGTCAGACAATGTTGATTGGGTACACCTAGCGACAACTATAGATACATGGGGAGCTAGAGGAACAACCTGGGTAACACCAGATGGGGAGGAGATACCACACATTGCACCAGTAAACATGTTAGGTGTAGCGCATGTAACATCCGATGATAAGAAAGAGGCACACCTACTTGAGAGTGAAACCGATGATTCCTCAAAGGCTTCAGGCCAATACACATCAGAAACGGAATCTCAGGGAGAAATGGATTCAGAACCTGAGGAAACATCGAGTGAGCCAAGTATAGAAACTAAACACTCAAGGTCTAGTACGACTATCTATGGTAATTTATATGAGAGTGAAGAAGATACAAGCGAAGACCTATCAAGCGAGTCGAGTTCAAACATTTACCAAAATCAAAACCTTAACAAGAAACAAAGGTCATATAAGAGACGACGATATCGAGCAAATGTGAGAGCTAGGATAAACAAGGAAAGATCTACTGCAGAATGGCTTAGCTATCTAGGGGCATGTGATGCTCATCGAAAGCTAGTAGACAATTGGGGTGAACATCTCCAGAATGTCATGTGGTGCAACCCGCGACCCATTGACCTCGCTCAATTGGAGGTTACAGAGCCGAAATTGAGTCGAACTATAAGAAGACGTCAAAACCAAGAGTTAGCACAACAATAAAAGGAGGCAGAACTAAAAGAAAGGTCTCCGTTAGGACAAGAGCCTGCTGACTTACATACGGCTCCTGAACATTTTAAATCTTATACCACGGGGGAGCGAAGGGTTGTGTATGCCAAGGCCCAACGAATACCTACCAATGAAAGCAGTGGAGTCTATGATGGTCCAGCGGTAGTTAAAGAGATAGAATTAGCAGATTCAGGTGAGGAGTCTAAACCAGTCTTTATTGCTCAAGACCTTACCGAAACTGAAGAGGCTGTACTTAAGGAGCTCCTCAAGGAATACAAGGATATCTTTGCTTGGACATATCATGACATGAAGGGCGTTCCACCTTCTGTGGTGCAACATACAATTCCCATGATCAACACTGCTAAACCCGTCCAGCAACGACCCTATCCAATGAATCCTAAGTACGCCAAAATTGTACAAGAGGAGATTGAAAAACTTATCCAATGTGGATTCATATACCCTATTGAGCACTCAGAATGGGTTTCTCCAATAGTCATTGTGCCAAAAAAGAATGGGAAACTAAGAGTGTGCGTGGACCTCAAGAAAGTTAATGCAGCCACTAGGAGAGATCATTATCCCTTGCCATATTCAGAACATGTGCTTGAAAGAGTTGCGGGCATGTGAAATACGCAGGTAAGGGACCATATCGAGTGTGTGAAATTACCCCGCAAGGTACCATTCGTGTGGAGACTCTAGATGGAGTTGAAACCATTGGATTCCTTAATGGGAGTAAATTCAAAATATATTATGATCCTCTAAGCCAGGAAGAGTTGCAAGCCATCCATCAAAAGAAGGCTGCCAAGGAACAAGCAAAGCTTTAAAAAATCCAAGCAAGAGTTGAGGCTCGAGAACGACAACAACGTCTTAGACGCCAACGAGAGGCTAATCTGGGAATCACGCAAGCTTTTTTCGAGGACACAGATGACGACTCATTAGAATCTGAGCCACCCCTACGATACCCAATTGAGCTAAATAGCCCCTATGGGAAAGTACTATACAATGCCTTATTAGATACGGGAGCTAAACACAATTTGTTATCCTATGGAGTTTGGTGTCAATTAGGGAAACCGACCCTATCCCCGAGTACGATGCAAGTCAAGGGCATTAATAAAAAGAAAACTGCTATTCTTGGAGTCCTTCAGACCCCTGTTGTCTATGACAATGGAAGCATAGTGCAGAGGTTTCTAGTCATGCCCGCGGGAGCTATGGAAGGCAACCTAAACCTGGGACGCACGTGGATGTTGGCAACCAAATGCACTATTGATTGGGATACTGTTAGTGTCACGATGCGACCACCAACTCTTACCCCTATCATTCAAGCAAATTCACCTACGTTGCAAACTCTAGCAAAGTTGAAGGATAGCCAACATTCACAAGCCAAGGTGGTTAACTCGTCTTTGCCTGCTACCCATGAACCTAGCACTTCAACACTTGTAGTTGTAGCAAGCAGTAATATTGCAAGTACTCATCCACGACCTAAGAGTACATATCAATGGGTCCCCAAAGCCTTACTTCCAACTACCTCAACCCTCCCATCCATTCCAAGAAAAAATTTCCTGGGAAAACCAAGAGCGCGCCCTAGGAGAGTCAAGACCAAATCACGATGGATTCCAAAACAACTATTAGAAGCCCAAGGCTACTATGATGGAAATGAGCAAATTTGGGTACCTAAACGTAAAATGTGTCCTTCCATATCGACAACAAACCCATATGAGTCAAACAATGTAACGCTAAAGCCAATGGCAGACCGTGGGAAGGGAAATATCACAGAATGCTACACACCTAGTCCAGAGCTAGTTTGGGCTCCAAGGCAAAACCAATTTATTCCACCTAGCTCAGGAAGGGGGGAGTTCCATGAAGCTTCTAGCTCCTCATGTAATACATCCATAGAGGTAAAAGCTTCTACACAGCCTCCATCTATAGTAATGGACCTCCATGAAGCTACAAAAGAATCCACACCTCCCAGTATTCAAGAATCACCTCATGAACCACTTCAAGTTCGATCCTGGGAGAGTACCTTACCACCCTTGCAACTTGACGAGGCACCTAGGGTAATAGAAAACTAATGGCAAAAATCCTCACCTATTACCAACTGGAACAATTGGTTTCAAAGGGTGATGACATCATTTCAAACGGTATGATCTACCCAAGGAAGGGGGGAGTGTTTGTGGACAGCCATCATTCACTTGCTTCCCTCTCAACCTTTCTCCCTGACCTCTTAATCTCCGATCTTAGGGAATGTATATATAAAGCCTTATACTCACAAAAACAAGATAAAAAGGTAAAAGAGCAAGAGCCATAACACAAATCATAAAAACAAATTATGCACAAGAACACGACCCTTGTAATATTTGCACTCTAACCATCATCTATTTGCGTGTACAGATATGGCTAGTACGCTAGAGTCATCCACTCCTGCCTTGGGTGAGAGGTACCCTTGTTACTTTTCACAAATATTTCACATGGTCTTTCCAGTGCTTGCATGTGAATGGGATTTGATAGGTACGCTAGCATGTGAGAGGAATTTGATACGTCTCTTGACCACGTCTGATCCATACTTAGTAGAGAGCGTTTCTCCCATTGCACAAGCCTACCCTTTTGACCAAGATGACTATAGGCGTCTAGTGACCTTTTCAGTAAACATGGGCACCTATGATGAAGAAGAAAATTTACACGACTACACGGATGGCACATATGGTCTCATGGATGATGACTTTGTTTATCTCGACGACGAGGATAGGGGTTTAGCCTTAGGGTTTCCCCCCAACCTCTACAATATCCTATTCCCTTGACTCTCTAGGAGGAGTGCAAATAATTAGGTTAGGGTTCCTTATGTTTTTTGTTGTGTTCAATAAGTGTTGGTACCTTTTTCCACTAATGTGCCTCCTGGAGGTATTCCTTTTGTTTCCTAGTGTGTACAGGAGCGTGTTGCTATTGGTAGGATTTGGACCTTCATTGAATCTTTATCTCGACTTACTCTTCAAATCAAGTGCAACCATCGACACAAACGGGTGATTCTTGTCCATTAGCATTGCCCCTTATCTTTTTTGCATCTATGATTGTCAGCTTTAATTGTGATTGGTAGCCTAATATTCACCGCATTTGCTTAGTATCAAACATTTAATTCAATGTAATTTTTTGTCATAATCACTTGTCTAAGTTTAAAAATCAAGCAGTCCGAATAAGCTAGTTTGACCAAGTTAGGTGTTCGAAATCTTCTCTTAATACCATGGGGAATGCCTTCCTAATAATCAATGGTTACTTAGGTTCTTAATCCGATTTAGGCAGCATTGTGTGAAATGTACTAGGGCTTTTTAGTGGGCTTGACCCTATCGACCTTTCGCTTAAGTATTATAAAGGGAGTTTACTAGTGTGATGAGCTTGGGGAGGTGTATCAGTGTTATATGACCCCCCAAAGTTACAAAATTAAAATGCTGAAAATGAACAAACAAAAAATCAAAGTGCCACACTGTATCATCTTAAGCTGGAAGAGAAATCTCAGCTTGATTTGGTACTTCACTCACATGTATTGCCTATGGTACTAGAGCCCTAGAGGTTCCCAATGTGGGCGCTTTTCCTTGAAAAGCAAAAAACCCAAGGCATACAAAATAAGCACACACATCAAAATTGAATCACTGTGAAAGGACTTTGGGGGGTCAAAGAAAAAGTAATCAGTAAGGCGATGATTTCATGAAAAATTCCTTTTATGGTAGCTTAACTACAAGGTCTTCTAGATATAGCCTCTAGTCAGCCCTCGAACATGAATACTTGGCTCTCGCTATTAAACAACTTAATTGACCACAGAAAATTAAGAAGCTTACCCATGGTATTAATATTCGATCTCTAGGGCCTTTCGACCGTCAAATTAGCGATCCCTGACTTGTTTAATTTTTTACCTTTACATCTGTTTATGCATTTGATTACATTGCAATTTAATGTTCATTGCTGACAAATTGTTTGAAATTCTTTTACCAATCAAATTGTCTACCTAAAACTGCATATGCTTTTTAATCACTTATGAGAATGCAATTACTGTGCCAATGTTGTTTGATTTTGCAGTGAGTGAAGAAGGCAAAGGACATTCATCTCAAATGCTCTTCCACCTCGACGAACGAGCTTCAACTCAATAGCTTCCGAGGACGGAATCTACATCAGGAAGGGGGGCATGTTAACCCTCACGGCTCACGGACACCCCATCACCTACGACGGACGTGTATTATGTATTTGGTAGAGTCAGGTACCGGGCTTGTCGGACCAATAGGAAAAGGGTAAGAGTGATCGCCGATGAGAGGCGCACTCTAACTGGGACATTCAAGGGTTTAGTTGGCTAAGCATGGGCGCCCAAGTGTGAATGGGGTGAGCTCATATAAAAGCCAACTAAACCTAAAATTGAGGTATTCTCTCATTTGTGCAATAGAAGAGTGCTCTTGCTCCATCTCCATCTCCATCTTATTCTTCACCTCCTCGTGTGTGTGTGTGTATGTGTGAGAGAGAGAGAGAGAGGGAGAGTGTGTGTGCGATCGAGCATTACAAAGGCACGACGGCGGCGAAGCGGTTGAGCGCGGCACGACTGCAGCTTCTTCTTCATCGCAACGAGGAATCCTCCACGGCAGGAGCATAGAGCGGTGAGTGACACACCATTGCCCTCTTTTGAGCTTGCTAGATTAGTCTTGTTGTGTGCTTGGAGCCATTTGTGGCTCGCACACGGTGTATCGGCAAGTCCCTTGCTTCGACAGTGCGGCAAGGAGCGCACAACTCCCAAGTGAGAAAATCAATCCATTGGTAGACCTACGATTGTATGTACTACTAGCCCAATCCGCATTTGTGTAGCCATAGAGTTGCAGCTCCACATCAACCCTATAAAAGAGTGCATAATCCAAAGTAGCACTCACATAGCGCAAAGTGCACCACACTGCATCCAAGTGTGGTTTCTTGGGAGACTGCATAAATTGACTCACCAATCAAATTGTGTAGCTCAAGTCTGAATGTGAGATAGTCAAGTAGATCAAGCTACCCATAATCTTCCTGTACATGGTAGCATTCTCAAAAACTTGACTTGCATTATTCCCCAACTTCAAGATCTGATCTAAGGGCATTGCATTTGGCTTACAATCATCCATACCACACTTTTTCAACATATCCAAGACATATTGACTTTGTGATATCCTTACACCTTCTTCTGTGCAAATAATTTCAATGCCCAAGAAATACCGCAAGCCTCCCAAGTATTTCATGTCAAACTCTTGCATAAGTAGAGCCTGCACGCCCTCTACTTCAGCCACATTATCACCTCCAACAATCAAATCATCCACAGAGATGCATATTACCACAATTCCTGCCTCATTCTTTCGCACATACAATGAATGGTTTGCATCAGACATCTCAAATCCCAATGAAATGTGGAATGCCATAATTCTCTCATACCAAGCTTTAGGTGCTTGCTTTAGCCCATACAATGATTTCTTCAACCTACATACAAGGTCATGTAGCCTCATATTTTCACAACCTTGTGGCTGCTCCATATACACAGTTTCCTCCTGGTCTCCATTCAAAAATACATTCTTTACATCCATTTGTTTCAACACCCATTTTAATGTGGCAGCGACTATAATAAACACACGAACGGTAGCCATCTTGGCTACGAGATTGAACATCTCCTCATGATTTCTTTTGTAAACCCACTTACATCCAATTGCCTTTTTACCTTTTGTTAATGGCACCAATTCCCATGTTCCATTTGCATCAAGTGCAACCATCTCTTCATCCATAGCTTGTCACCATTTTTCATCCTTGACAACATCCTCAAAATATGTGGGTTCTACTTCCTCTGTAATCTTCTCCATAAATGCACAATGAGGAGCCACATAATTTTCATAAGTCAATCTTTGCACACGATTTCTTGCTCTTTCTATTTTGCATGGTCCAGGATCACTTCTAGATGCCTTGTTTCCTGCTTGCATTCTTCTTGCACTTGGAGTCTTCACAGAGGGTATGCCAAGCTCCTCATCCAAACTCTGCTCAGAACCACTGCTATTGTCATCATCATAACTGTTATACAAGACTGGGCACCCTCCTGTTGCATGTGGTTAATTGCAATTGGGATAGTTGGCTTAATGGTTAATTATGTGCTGTCTATTTGAATTTTACTAACAATGAGTGTATGATGGTTTGTAGATTGGAACTCTGGGAGCTGACGAGGAGGGACCGACAGATAATAATTCTCTCACTCATTTTATTCTAGCACAATATTTTATGTCTTTTATCAATAAGCCACTATGGCTGCTTGTAAATAGGACAGTGAGAACTAACTCTAAGAGGGTCATGCAATAAGTAGTGTGCCACTCATAACTAAAGTGGGAGTAAAGTGTAAAAGAGGGGCCTCCAATTTTTGGCACCAATAATAAATCAAATATCAAATATCAAACTTCACAAGAGGTGCTAGAGGTGCTGTGGAGTCTGGGGGCACAATCTTAAAGCCTTTCTTGTGTAGATTCTCTTGATTTTCCTCTTTTCTCTCTCTTATGCTATGCTGTGATTCTCTGTGTACTCCATGATTATGTCTACATCTCTTACACCCCTCTTACACTCTCTTACACTCTTCCCTTGTCCATTTTTTATCTTGTGTGTGTGTGTGTGTGTGTGTGTGCGTGATGTCATAGTTTAGGTGTGTGTGAGTACTTGGTGAAAGGTTGACAAGCAAAGATGCAAGCAAAATTGGGAATTGGAAGCAAGAAACCGTTCTTCCCATCTTCCCTTCCAAAAATAACCAACACTCAAATTTGGCAACTTAGGGGAATCAACTGTTTCCTTTCCTTTCCTTGATACATTTGAAGAGTTAGCATGACTCACTCCATGGATTCTCACATGTGGACCTCTGTGGCCCACTCAAACATGTGATTGTGGACTTGTATTTTTTGCAGCCACATTCTCTCTTACATTAGCCCCCAAATCATCTTTTACATTAGCATACCAACTTGCCAAAACGACATCCTTGCTCACCCTCACTTTACCTGTGAGACAGGATTGTAACACTTTTACCCTTCTTCTCAAAGGGAATAGCTAATGAACACATATTTTTCTTCTTTCACATCAAGCTCACTTCTTAGCTCATGTGGCACATGCACATAAGCAATACATTTGAACACTTTCAAATCTAATATATCCGGTTTTTCATCATTGAACTTCTCTTCAGGTGTCATATCATGTACTCTAGCAGTAGGGATCATGTTCATATTGTAGACACTTGTAGCAACAGCCTCATCCCAATAACAATGAGGCATGTTCTTCTCATTCATCAATGCTCTAACCACTTTTGCAATGTGCATGTTCTTTCGCTCAGCAACACCATTTTGCTGCAGAGTATACCTGCATGAAAAATGCCTTTGAATTCTATGCTTTTTCAGAAAACCATCGAATTCATTGGAGAAGTATTCTCCCACTCCATCTAACCTCAGGCACTTTACATGTTTCCCAGTCTTTTTTCAACCATAACTTTGAAAATTTGAAAATCCATAGACACCTCGCTTTTTTGCTTCATGAAGTAGACTCATACCTTCCTTGTATGGTTACAATGAAACTCACATAGTATGTACATCCACCCATAGATGCAGTCTTTGCCGGACCCCATACATTTGTATGCACTAAATCCAATCCATCCCTGCTTACATTCTTATCATGAGGAAAGGATGCTTTCCTCATTGACAAGCTTCACAAAATTTTTGCATTTCAGAAACTCTAAACATAGGTATCCTGTAACCATCTCTGGACTCTGCATCATTTTTATCCTCTATAAATTTATATGACCAATACATTTGTGCCAAATCTCTATATCTGGAACAACACTGCACCTTGTGCAAACATGGTAGCACTTATTTCGGGCACAATGGCATCTAAAGTAAACATTTTTCCCACTTTCTTCCCTTGCTCAACCAACCTTCCATTCTTCTTATGCTCTTCGACAAAGAGATCATCAGAGTTAAACATGGCCTGCAAACCCTGCTCAACCATTTCTCCAACAGAAGCCAGGTTCTTTGTAATGTTGGGTATATGTAATACATCATCCAAGTGCTTCAGTTTACATCTGTCATAGACAATGGCACATTTCTATATGCATCATAGGATGTGCAATATCATTCCCAGTTTCTATATAACCAAGACTTTGTAAAGTCTGCATTTTGTTGAACCATTCACCATGATTGGCCATGTCATTCTATGCACCAAAATCCACATACCAGACATTATCACTAGATTTTGCCACATTTTTAGACATAGTATTCAGCATGTGCTACACCACAAATAGCCTCTTGAGCTCATTTGCATTCCTGCTAGTGGTTGCATAATTGTTTTGATGCCTCCTATCTGGACAGTCATGTTCAAAGTGACCATGCCTTCCACAACCCCACATACTACATTTCCGTGTTGACCTGCATTGTTGCGTTGTGCATTTCCACGACCTTTTGGACTCCCCCTACCTCAAAAGTTTCCTCAACCACCACTTATGTTCTGACCCTGATTGTTGTTCTGTTGTTGTGCTTGGTGGTTGCCTCTTCCTTGGCCTCGTCCACGACCTGTACCACGTCCTCTTCCTCTTTCTCTGTTGTTGAAAAGGACCTATTCCGATTTTTTTCCACCTTGCGTAGAGAAGTTTTCCTCAAGTTCCTTCTCTTCCACAATCAATAAGGACACCAAATCTATAAACAAGGGAATGTTCTCTCAAAGATGGATTCCAGTTTTAAACTATTCGTACTCAAGATCCAAACCTTGTAGACAAACTTCTACTTTATCATCATCATTGACTGTAGCATCAATCGATGCAAGTGACTCACATATGTTCTTTATCTTTAGCAAATAATTTAGTTTTTCGTCTGAATAGTATTCAGCTCAGTCTTCAAATGTAGCTTCCTTGCCTCTGTGTTGGTCACATCCAATGACAACAAAGTGTTCCAAGCCTCCTTAGGAGATTGAGCATCCTGTATATGCCCAATCATAGTGTCTTGTACACTGATAGAAAGCCAATACATGACCTTTCGAGCTCCCTGATTCCAATCTTTAAATGTATTAATTTGCACAACACTCGCACCTTCCTTTGGAAATTGGTGCTATCTCATGCTCTCCATCAATATAGTCCCAATAACCTTTTCTCATAAGGAAATTGGTCATTTTGAAATTCCAAGCATGGAAGTTGCTCTTGTCCAACTTCTCACTGACAATCTGGTTAAGCCCATCATTGTTGGATGACATGTTTCCAACCCTTCACACGGTCTCCAAGAAGTTTGCTAAAAATAGTGGGTTACCACCTGTAACCACAATCTACAAACATATACATGTTTCACTGTACTAAACAATATCTGTGCACACTGCAGCCAAAGCAAAGCTTTTTGCACCACCTATATGCAGATCTACAGAATCCCGAACCTTAGCATTTCGACATGAGAACGCACTCTAACTCCAAAACAAGGGTTGCAACGCATCGTGAAGGGAAATGTGATTGAAAAAATGTAGTTCAAAGAACTATGTAAAACCCTAAAATACACACTCAAAAAAAAGGAATCACCTTAATCGAAAATCGTTGACAATGGCTCCCGGGAATACCGAAGCCACTTCCTAGACTGCTCCTGCTTGCTACTCCAAGCTCCTCAGACACAACCAAGCTCTAATACCATGTGAAGAGATAAGAAGAAGAGAGCTTGAGCTCTTGCAAGCGCGCGCGCGCACACACACACACACACACACACACACACACACACACACACACACACTCACAAAGATGGAGGGAAAAGACTGTAATTCTTCTTCTTCACTAACTCAAGATAAGAGGTCTAGAAAACATGAAGGAAAAATACAACATAAAAGGAAAACTAGTATAACGGTCTAGTATGAACCGCTAGTGAATGAAGTGAGTAGATAAGTGTGCCATCACTTTGGTAGGTAGACCAACTCGGTGTAGTACAATTGTAGTATTGCTGGCAAAGATATGTGTATCCACCATGGCACTCCATTGATGATTTTCAGTGGTAGTCATCCACAAGTCATACATGTTGAGCTTGACATCTTAACAATGGACATGCACTTTAAGAGCCGTTTACAAGTATGGCACATGGAGAAGACATCCATGGCTTTAGTTTTGGAAGGGGGGGGGGGAGGATTAGCATATATACATTCTGGGGTACCCCATTCTTGCTTTGCTTTCTATTTTTGATACCCAAGTCATGGAGAGGAGGAAAGTGGGTTGTTGTTTTGATCTTTGTGCATGATCCTCAATCCATAATGCCTGCATAGACACCCTTCTACCCAAAATGGGGCATCATGTTGTGGGAGTGCAGGTCATTATGGAGGTAGTAATGCACATGTAGATACTTCAGGGTTTGAAGAAGAGCACTAATTATCTACAAAATGCTATTTTGGAATAGCTATTGTTCCTTCAGTGGTTACATAATTGCGAATGGCCAATTGATTGCCATTTGCATTGCACTCTTTTATCTACTACTCTACATGACCGCCATTCCAAAAATGTGAAATGAACATTGGGCGCTCGATGTAGCGAACCATGGAAAGTAGATAATTAATGTCGCAATAAGCGATGTCCAAAATTGTGGCTTCATCTTTAACTTGATGATCCACTATGGGTCCATGCAAGTGGACTTTGAAGATCTTCACAGCATACAATGGATCTTTAAATGCAGGATGGGTGACACCTACACACTTCACGTGTGTCCATCTTCCTTATCTCAAGTATGGAGCATGTATGTTGACGATTGCAATATCTGGCAAAAGATGTAATACAAGGGGGAGCTGTGACTGGTCTAAAGTGATAGCGATACTAGTAGCAGGCTCTACTCTAGTGGTGGCTCTTGGATCTTTGAAAACACTAGAAGATCTGGCTTCCACTCTCATACGTTTTGCTGATCTTTCCAGATTCTCTTTGCTTTGGAACTTAGTATACAACTGTTGCACAAGTTGTATGCGGGTTGATATGCATGGCAAAGTAGTAATTTTAGGATTTTTTAGCTCCTCCAAACTCTTTGCAATTTGCCCAATAGACCGATTGACCATGTTAAATAAGGAACAATAATGAACCTGATGTCATTAGAGATATTCCAAAAGCAATGGATGCAACTATGAGCTGGAGCTACTCAAATACAAACTTCGTTAAAGTCTCTATAAACTAGTAATAATGCTCTGGAGCTGAAGGGTGTAGGCAACGATGAAGGTCGGCCTCTGACATGTGATGAAAGTGGCATACTATAAACTCAAAGATGAACTTTCACTGATGTTTTGTCAGCTTGGTGTCCGCCATATCTATAAGATAATACTTTAAAGCATAAACATTATGATATGAATGCAAACTATTGAAATCATGTCATGCTTGTGAACCATAAACACTGACATAATTTGTAGCCAAAAATACTATGTTATGATTGAAAACCATACAATATACAATAAATAATTGAAAGTTTAAGGAAAAACAAAGCACACACAAAGAGAGAGAGAGAGAGAGAGAGAGAGAGAGAGAGAGAGAGAGAGAGAGAGAGAGAGAGAGAGAGAGAGAGAGAGAGAGAGAGAGAGAGATGAACATGCCAAAAGTGTGAGGTACGCTCATCACAAGAATTGGAACTTGTTATGTGCACAGGGGGGAATGCAGAGCATTACACATAATCGGTCGAAGGAGCATACATGTGAATAACCCATCTTGTGTGAGGTACACTCATCACAAATCCTAGATGTTGTTGTAATGTTGATTGATAGTTTAATTGATCTAATCCCTGATGAAGTGTGTGGAAGTCACAACACAACCATCAGTGCACAGCTTAACAATCTCAAATTTAGGCCAAACATCATATGTATCTACATTCAAGACAATACTAAGTCATCTAGTGATGAAATGGCATATCTACAGATTAGAAAGTACAAGGTTAATGCGCATCATGCTAAGATGAAGAGGGCATATGTATGCATCTCTCCACTCTTAGATTGACGAGTGTAACCCTCATATTTCTATGTAATAATAACAATAATGTGACCTAACCTAGTCCTTGATGAAGTGTATGGAACATACAAAACAACCATTAGCGGACAACTTAACAATCTTAGATACAAGCTAGACATCGTATGTATCTATGTCCAAAACAACACCAAGTCATTTAGTTCTAGATTAGCGATTGTGAGCTTTAGACATTGCAAAGGTGATGGAGCTACTGATGTTGATCATAAATCTCGTCCTTCATCCTGTCCACCGTTTCATGAGCATACTTGGCAAACTCATCTTTATCTTTGAAGCTTTATTACTGTCTGCTACTTCATGTTTATGTGATGGTATATTTTTGTCCTCTGTTGGGAGCTCTACACTTGGCCTTTCAATTGGTTTTTATACAGATATCTTTGGAAGCTTTGTTTGTTCTTCAAAACTTTCCATATTGTGAGCATTGGTATCTTGTTGAGGTTGCTCAGTTGGAGGAGTAGCGTGTGGAATTTCCTCCTTTATTTATGGATCTTGTACAAGCTTGTCTCTTGGTGGTATTGGTTCAGCTTCCTGTGTCTTGTCTTGCTCTCTTTGGTTTTCTTCTTTTTCATAAAGGTATTACAATCCCACCAACGGGTCATCAAGCTGGTGGTACATGGGATTTTTGGAGCGGATTTTGATTCTTTTAGGTGATGGTTTCCACTTTTGATTCGTTTAGGTGATGATTTTGATTCGTTGATTTTTTGAGCTCGAATGTCGTTGCTTCTCTATCTATCCTTGCTGCTCTTTGGGTTGGCTCTTTGATTGTGTTTAAGGCATAGACATTCAGAATAGGCAAAACACAGAAATCAGAATGGAACTGGAACAGAACACATAAACTGACAACAGACTAAATCCGCCATAACTTCCGCTTTCACATTCCCAAGAAGATATTGATCGGTAGTTACATACTTCGAAAAAGACTAATGGGCCACGCCCTTTCCCAAGAACACCCCTTGGAACCCTAAAAGTACAAAAGTTAACATTCCAACTTCCACTAAGGTAAAACATCCAAAAATTCCTACGCTTAACACCTGGCACAGCCCGATGGCTAGAGCCACAAGCTGACCTAGACCCACAATCCCTTGAGCAAACAACCTGCTCCCCAGCATCCCCTTCTGCATCTGCCTTTTCTGCTGCAACATCCGAATCCGCCTGCTTTTTCACTTTTGCTTCCACCTGCTTTTCCACTTCCTAATCCACTCCTCCTGCTACAATCCGATCTGGTCCCAAAACATCACTGCTCAGCTCCGCCGTCCACTTACTCAGACCCCCTGCATTCACTTCAATCTCCTTACTTTTTTCCTTCAACTCCTACATCTCTGCCACTAATTTCTCATTCTTCACCTTCAATTCCTCATTCTCCCTCCTAATGCTCTCCTTTCCAGCTAGCTGAAACCAATTTTTGAATCTGTCCGTCGACACCTCCATGTGCTCCCTCCAAAGCCTAGTAGCTTTATTCCACATCTCTTGTGTATACTCTAGCACTTCCTGCTTCAGAACATCCGCATCCGAATCTGCAACCAAGATACTTGTCATTCCCTGGTTCTGCAATGCGGCCTTCTCCGTATCCATCAATGGAGTTAATCTATTAATCAGGAAAATATTCTCGGTGGTCAACTCAGCCACCTTGTCCCCCAGTTCTTTGAATTGTTCATCCACTGCAACTTTTAGTCCGTCTGTCCATCTAGTAAAATCCTTAGCTACACTCAGAACTTCATCATTTCTCGCCATAGCCTCTCCTGTAACCCGTTTAACTTCTTCCTGCAGTCTTTCTTTATCCAACCTCTCCTGAAACAACTGCATCCGAACTTTCTACATTTCCCATTCTGGGATAGCACTGCATTTATGTTCCATCTTTTCAGCTTCCATCACCCTAAGAGCTGCATCTTGATTCTGCATAAACTCATTCAGTTGAGTCAAACTGTTAGCTGCCTCTTCCACAGAAAAAATTCCCCTATTCTCATACTGTCACCGCTCCCTGCTTTAACTTTCAAACTTTCCAGAGCAGTCTTCTCCACAGCTCCACCCATTCCTTTCATAAACAACGTTACCTTTTTGCCTTTGGACTCCGATTTCTTTGATTCTGATTCCATTGTGAAACTATTCAGCTTTGATTCCGACTCTTCCAAACCCTTCCAAGAGACTTTGAAAGGTGATTTACCTTTTTCAACTATTGGAGAGCCCAACAACAACTTCCTTCTCTTACTTCCACATACTGTTCCCTCTTCTTTTTCCACATCTGCCACTGGTGTCTTCAAACCTGTTGATACCGTCGGAGCCTTCAGAACATACTCGAAAATTGCAGGCAAATAAGGTGCTACTCTGCCCACTGCTGGTGTCCGACGTCGGTCTCTTTTTCCAGTTAACTTTTCCAAATACCAAAACAAATTTGAGGCTTCGTTTCCACCCGCATTCTTCACCATGTAGTATGCTTTCGTCCCTACCGGATTTCCAAATTTCCCCTTCATCTGGGAATCGGTCAACTTCCTCGTCTTAGCCGGCATAGTTAGACAGGGAACTTTGAAGACTTTGTACACCAACTTTGGTGTCAAGCAAACATCCGCTGTAATCATTCCATCACTTTCTTTAATCATATTCCACTGCTTCTCAGCGAATTCATTCTCTACCCATGTATCCCAAGGTAGACATGCAAATTCATAAAGACCTATACGCTTGAGCCATACCTGGGTTTTTGCCTCATTAGGGTCAAGCGCTACCACCGCCATCTCCACACTGCCCTGATCACTCAGACTCAGCCTCATCGCTTTCCACCTCGATGTGCTCTTCCCGTTGCCGCGCTTTGAATAACTCCTCCATCGCCATCTTCATCGACCTGGTGTTCGACATCGCTTCTGACGCATCATCTTGCATACCCGCCATCAGCTTTCCCTTAATATTCTTAGAAAACATTTCGCCCTTCTTCCCCGACTTAACAATCACTAAACTGCGACGTTCACACACTTGGATGTGATCCTCAACTCCTCTCACCACCTTACTCTTATGATGATGAATTTTCTCCTCGGTTCGGGCACGCCATGCAGGATTTGCCCAAAAAATATTCGTCCTTAAATGAGTCACATCAGCACTGAGCGAGTTTTTAGCCTTAAAGTGAGTACCCCCACTAATGAGTACCCCTTGACCCTTTTGCCCAATTCCATTCCTCCGATTTTCCTCTTTCTGGACTTCCAATCCCACAGTCTGAATTCCAACATCCAGTCCGCCATTCGAATTCCGAATTCCAGATCCCTTTACATGTTGAACATACTTTGACATTAAATCTACATTTTGCTAAACATCCTCTACTTCCACATTTACATCATCTGCTTGACTCCCAAATTGACAAATGGCTTGACAATTGCCATGATAAAATTCAGCTCCATCTGCATTTCCAAAGATGACTTCATCATTTGCTGCAATATCTTTAGCCTTCAGCAACATCCACTGTGAAATTTCAAGAACTTTTAATATTTGAATTTGCATTTGCATTTTCGCATGAATCTGAATTCCAATCTGAATCTGAATCTCACTTGGAATATGAATCTGAACCAAAATCTGACACTTGGGATACTTCTCTTCATATCCCTTATACAACAGTGCCCTATCAACTCCTACATATTTGTTCTGATTTTGTCCAATCCAAGAAGAAAATGATGTTGTTAATCCCCACTAAGTATCGATGTCATCCTCCTTGTGACACTGATTGTCATACCTCTTCATCAAGCTTTCCACGGCTCCCAGTAAAATTTGCATCTGAATTGATCTTTGCATCCAAAATTGCAGTTGAATCCAAATCCAAAATTGAGATTGACTCTGAATTAAAATCTGAATTTGAGTCTGAATCACATTCGGCATCTTCCAAAATTTGACTTGCTTTATCAACTGAAAATTTGTCCTCAATATCTCTTCATATCCATCTATATGAAACTGCTGCAATATGGAATGCCACCTCCAACTTCCAATATGAATATTATCATCCTCAATCTCCTCCATTATGCTGCTGTCATCTTCTGGTCCTTGCTGCTGCAATTGTTGCTTGACTCTTTTGACATCCTCTTTTGACATTTTCTTTGAAGTCCGCTTGAAATGACAAAATTCCGCCATGATATCCGCATTAGCATGCACATCCTCCATTTGCTGCTGACAACTGTCCTCTTCAAATGTATGTGAATTCCCAATGAGCATGACACTTCGATCAGCCAAAAAGGAATAATCCTCCTGTGCTTCATGGACACACTTCCGTGGTAGGATAGAGGTAACCAGGGTTTCTGCCCGGCTCTGTTCCCTGACCTCATGTTGCTCCTCCTTACCTTGCTGCCTTTTATCCTGTTGATATTGTTGATCCTCCACATGGTCCTCTTTCCTACTTCACACTTGCATTTGCTGAGCTACAACCCATTGATTTTCTGATCGAAACTGCTGTGTACATTGTTGGGATAATTTTTCCACAAGATTTGCTAACTGCATATTTCCATCAGTGGATCTTCATGGTGACAATTCCTCTGAAACTGAGTTGTTCATTGTTGTTGCTGCAAATTCCTCTCGAGTACATCTGATTTTTGAGACTTCTTCCTGCTTTGACTCTTCATTTGTAATCCTACATACATTCTCAATTGAATCCAAAAATAAATCAATCACCTCTTCTTCTTCATTCCTCTCTCTATCCATCACCTCTCCGTTCATCCGACTATCCACCTGTCCATTCCTCACATTATCCGCCTCTTCAAACGGTCTTTGATTTCTGTGAACAACATCCTCAATATGTATGATTTGCTTCTCCTCTGAATAATAAATCTCATTGACAAGTGACAACACCGACATCAATATCAGCAATGGATATTCCGTCTCCACTCTATGAGCACACTCCAGTGGTAGGGTAGGGGTATCTAGGGGCAATATTAGGCTCTCTTGGCCAACCTCCTTTTGCACCTCCTTCTCCTCCACCTTTGGTATCCCCACATGATGGATGTCCGTCTCCAAGCCAACCCATCCGTCATCATCATCACTTAATTCATCTTCGAACTCAGCCGCATATGCATCCCTCAATCTCTCACATGCTTCTTGCAATTTTCTCACCTCCTTCCTGCTGGAACATGATGTCCTCCTCTTTCCTTTATGATTAGTCAACCACTCATATGCCCTCTCTACGTCATCCTCAAAATCTTCCAACTTATCCCATGCTACATGTGTCCCATCAACTGATGCTTTATGCATTCTTCGGCTAAATTTTTGAAGTTTTGAACACAAATCCACCATACACCACTTCCTACATGCATCTCACTATGAACACTCATCAATTGCACATGGGAAATCCTCCACTTCATGCTTCCGACTCATGCATACCTTGCATTTCTTTCTCTTCTTCTTTTGACTCCCCATGGCGCTTATCCGCTAGAACTTTGATTTGGAATTTCGATGCTTTCTGACTTCCACGTTTGCAACATTTCTAATTCCAGATTCCGCAACTTGACTTCAAACTCTGCAACAGTCATTCTGATTTGAATTCTGATCCTGCAAACTTATCTGATTCCTGATTCTGGTGGTACTCAACTTCCTGCACTTACTCCTAGTGGAACTTGACTCCCATAACTCCCCCCTGGTGGAACTGATCCTCCGAAATTTCTTCTTGATGACGCTCAAAATCTGTGATAATAAATCTTGTTCATCTTCCAATTCTTCCTTCTGTCTGTAGCTCAGATAATCCTCTAGTACATCCAAATCTTCTTCTCCAATCTGGATATGTGTCCTCTTTTGCTCCTTCTAGGGCAACACCTGAATTTTGATGACTTTCAGAAAATCAGCCCAAGTCCAGCAACGTGAATGTAACTGTCTTCTTCTAGAGCGCAAATAACTGCCCATATAGACTTCCCTTCATTCAGTAACTACTTCCGTCTCTTCAGCACTCGCTCCCACAAGAGAAATCTGAATCCGTCCATGCTACATCACACATACATCGTGATCGCCAAGTGTTTAAGGCACAGACATTCAGAATAGACAAAACACAGAAATCAGAATGGAATTGGAACATAACACAGAAACTGACAACAGACTAAATCCGCCATAACTTCTGCTTTCACATTCCCAAGAAGATACTGATCGACAGTTACATACTTCGAAAAAGACTAATGGGCCACGCCCTTTCCCAAGAACACCCCTTGGAATCCTAAAAGTACAAAAGTTAACATTCGAACTTCCACTAAGGTAAAACATCCAAAAAGTCCTAGGCTTAACAGATTGGCACGGTCAGGCGTGGTCGTTTCTTGGGCATTGTCTCTTCCATCTTAGCATTTCATTTCTCTCTTGATTTTCTCTCTAGAGTTGTCTCCTCTTCCTCATCTTGTTCCTTGCATCTTTTAGGTGTTGTTGATGTGGTGGCAGTTTTTGTTTTTGCCTCCGCTTCAGAGATGTTGACAAGTCTTCTTCTCAATCTTGTGGCAACTAGTGGTGCCATGGTGTTTTCCTACTAGCCGTTCTAGAACATGATCCGCAATGCTCGATCACACACACACACACACACACACACACCCGTGAGCACATGAAGGAGAAGGAGACAGAGATGGAGCAAGAGCACTTCTTAGCTTACACCTTAGAGAATGAGGATTTTTAGGTCAAATGGACCTTTGATAAGAGTTTGACCCATTCACACATGGGCGCCCATAGTTGTCGATCGTTGCAAAACTACTTTAAAAATAAGATAAGTGGTGCAGCTCTCATTGGCGATCACCTACATACCTACTGGACGGACAAGTCCGGTCCATGACTTAATCAAATAAATAATAAGGCACCCGTCGAAGGTGATAGGGTGTACGTGAGGGTTAAGATGCCCCCCTTCCTGCTGTAGATTCCATCCACGAAAGCTATTGAGATGAAGCCCGTTCGTCAAGGTGGAAGAGCATCCAAGATTGAATGTCCGTAGCCTTCTTCAATCACTACAAAATCAACCAAAATTGGCACAGTAATTGCATTCTCATATACAATCAAAAAGAATATGCAGTTGTAGGCACACAAGTTGATTGGTAACAAAATATTAAACAATTTGTTAGCAGTAAAACATTAAACTGTAATATAATTAAACGCATAAGCAATTGTATATGTCAAAAAATAAACAAGCATGGGGACGTTAATTTACGGTCAAGAGGCACTAGAGGTCAACTATTAATATCATGGGTAAGCTTCTCAATTCTCTCTGGTCAATTAAGCTGTTTAATTGCAAGAGCAAAGCATTTCATGTTCAAGGATTGACTAGAGGCTACACCTAGAAGATCTTGTATTTAAGCTACGATAGAAAGAATTGCTCATGAAATCATCGCCTGACTTATTCCCTTTTCTTTGACCCCCCAAAGTTTTCTCATATTGATTCAATTTTGATGTGCTTGCTTATTTTGTATGCCTTGGGCTTTTTGCTTTTCAAAGAAAAGAGCCCACACTGGGAACCTCTAGGGCTCTAGTATCATAGGCAATTGTTAACTAAGTCAACATCAGTTAACAGAGGCCGCTAAAGACCGTAGACGTACAAATGCACATGGAAGATCAAAGTGAAGAAGTAGTAAAGATTGGAGTTACGCATTTTTCACGCTTTCCCAAAATGGTCAAGTATTGTAAATTCCCGAATTATTTCAAGCCATTGTAATATTTTAATGTGTTACGGGCTCAATGGGAGTTCCAAGCTGTAAAGAATAGGTTAGTTACTGTGCCTAGGTTAGTAAGTGGTGGATCCCTAAAGGCCTTGGGCGCCCGAACATTGCATATTTTTACCCTAGGTATATAAGGAAGTGTGTAAAAGAAATTAAGGTTCTCAAGCTCATTTGTTGAGAGCACTCTTTGGTGAGAGCTCTTGAGGTGTGTAGCTATGGAGTCCTTGAGCTTCTCCTTCCTCATGAGACTTGATTAACATTAATCAATGATTCATTCTCTTTCACTATGCCTCTCTCATACTTCTTATGATTGCCTATGATGCTTAGATTAACTAGATCTTAACTAATTAGTGGTTAATCCCGCTCTAATATTGTGTGATTTTCCTCTTTTGCTTGTGTGTGCATGTAGGTTTGATTGGAGTGTGGTGCTCGATAGATCTTTGTGTGTGTGCTTGCGATTAGTGTGTTGCATGATAGGATTAGTATTGTGTGTGTCTTGCAATCGTAGTGTGTGTGATTGGGTTGATTAGAGGTGAAGAGAAGTGGATATGGAGATTGCCCTTCATTGCGGCTTAGCTCCTCCATAGGCCGAGAAGCTCACCTCATAGAGTTAACCATTTGTGTTGCCATGATTAGCTCACTAACCGTGTGAGTGTTTCCATGCCCTAGCCGGGTAGCTCATCCCTCCGGATTGATAATTTTGTTGTTCATTGGAGCTATTGCAACGATGGGACCCCCAACAACAATACACGTGAGTGAAGTACCAAATCAAGCTAGGATTTCTCTTCCAGCTTAAGATTTTACATTTGTAGCACTTTTGTTTTTTCGTTTTTCATTGCATTTCAATTTTAAACTTTGGGGGGTCAAATTTTGGGATTTTTTGGCGATTTTTCTAGTTTTGGCTAATTTTTGGCCTAATTTTGGTAGTTTTTGGATATTTGAAAATAAAAATCAATAAAGAACAGGTTTCAGGCTTCCGTACCGTGCCTTGCGGCGCATAAAAGACTTCTCTTCTTTTTCTTCCCGTTCCGTGTGAACCAACCCCACACCCTGACTCTCTCTCTCTCTTCCCGACACACTTCCCCTCTCTCTCGCTGTAGTGCGTGAACCCCGTGTTAAAAAAGAAAAAAATCGCGGTCCAATGTACTTTAACCGGCTAAAATCCTAAAATCCTGGTTAGATTTTGAGCTTGCCTTGAAGAAAACTGAGAAATTTTCACAAGTTTTAGTGTAATTACCGACAAAAGCTTCAAATTTTGACCTAAAAATCGAGAGAATTTCCCTCGTAACTTTCTCTCTCTCTCTCTCTCTCTGACCTCCCCCTCTCACTTTCTCTCTTGTACTCTCTCTCCTCTCTACTGCCACCGCACGCGCGAACCCCCTCTCTCACTCCCTTGTGTCTTACTCTCTCTCTCTCTCTCTCTCTCTCTCTCTCTCTCTCTCTCTCTCTCTCTCTCTCTCTCTCCGCCTGCACGCGCCCGCCAGTTTTTTCCGTTGACTTGGCCCTGCCCCGCTGCCCACGCATGCGCGAGTCTGCCCTGCTGGTCCCGCAATCATAGCCCACTGCCCCCGGCTCGCTGCGCGGTACACAGGTCTTAGGGGTCTCACCGCCAGCAGTTAAGGTTAGTAGGTTAGTAGCCTTAGTTAGTTTAGTTAGCCTAGGTTAGTTAGGGTTAAATCACTAAAAAATAAAGAATAAAAAAGGGTTAAAAAAACTAAAAGAAATTATTAAAAAATTAAAAAATTAAAAAATCCAATCAAAAAATAAAAAGGGCTTTAAAAAAAATCACAAAAATACAAAAATCAAATAAAAAGTCACAAAAAGAATAAAAGAGAAAAAACTCATTAAAAAATAAAGAGTTTCAAAAATTCATAAAAAACAAAAAAGAGTTTTAAAAATTCATAAAAAATTTAAAAACCTCTTAGAAAATTCTAAAAAATTTCAAAAATTCCACAAAAAATCACAAAAAAAATAGAAGTGACACAGATAAATCCCTAAAAAAAATCAAATTCATAAAAAACACAAAAAGTTTAAAAACATTAAAAACACTCATAGATAAATCATAAAAAAAATAAAAAAGTGACGAAAAATAAAAAAAATGATTGGAAAAATCCCAATAAACCATAAAAATAATAAAAATTCAATTTTTTTTTGAAAAATTCACAAATTCTTAAAAAATAAAAAATTTTCAAAATGAAATCGTTAAAAATCATAAAAAGACCAAAAAATTGAGAAAATTCAAAATTTCACAAAAAAGTAAGAAAAATAAAAAGAAACTCGTCGGAAGTACCAGAAAGAGCAAGAAAAGGCCGCAAAAACCCAGAAAAGCGAAAAAATCACACACCGAGCAAACAACACCAAAACGAGCAAATCAAAAGCCGAAAAGCAAAGCCGGAGATGTGCACTGCAAAGGAGTACAAATTGAGAACAACGGCCACGAAAAATTGAGCAAACAGTCAAAAAAGCGAGAAATCAACCAACTTACAGTCGATTGAACGGCAGTCAAATTTCCAAAATTTTGCAGGTTATAAATTGGCTAGTGCAAGTGTAGCAGTGCAAATTAGATTCCAATTGAACGAACATGCACAAATCACGGTGGATTGCAGATTAATCTGTTCAAAGCCCAGGTTTTCATCGTTTCAAAAGGTTGCAATTAATTTTGAAACTGTCAAGGTACAGTTAATCAACTCTTGTGAGTCTGAAGAATAGTCAACTACAAAAAGTGCTTTAGCTAAAGCAGTTAGTCAAAACCGAGCAGGAGAAATTCTACTAATCAACACTAGCATCTGCTAGGGGGACAGTTTTTGCAGAACAAGCCAACATGGACTCAAATCGAGCCGAGAGTTCAAGTACATCAGAGCAAGCTAGTAGCAGTGGCAACACATGCACAACTGCAACAGAGCAGATGTTACAACTATATGGCTACAATGGAGATAAAGTCTTATATGCAGATTCAGAAGGCCATAGATACTTGACGAGCAGTAAAAGCAGCACATGAGCCAAGATCCTATTGATCAGAGTGAAGCCAGATTCAGAGAACTCTCAGATGTTCACAGACTTCACTGGAGGCAGGTATTGCAAGCTCAAAGATGAAGTGCAGATAGAAGTTCATAAAATCAACCGAAGTGTTTATCCAGAAATTTGCACAAGCCAGCAAAACATCCACTTGGTGCATATGCAATCAGGGTCATTGTACATGGATTACAGTGGTCAGATCTATAAGATCCAACAGATCAACCAATAGACGCCAATCTAATTGGAGAATCGAGTCAAAGACGGTACCAAGGTCAAGATGGATCAATCTACAGCTTGATGCTCAGTGTTTTGAAAGAATATGCCGACAACTTGGCCAACACAGAAGTTGTAACTCCTCAGCTAGAGCTTGACATGACAGAGCCAGTTGAAATACCACCAATCATGGCATATTGCTCAGATTGTGGACAAAAAGGTGGACATTTTTTTGAAGATTGTCCAAGAAATCTAGACAACAGAGACATATCAACTGCCAAGCAAGGTACATAGCAAATTGGAAATGCGAATCTCGATGTAAGTGCATCTAACTCGTCACTTTTAATGCAATCAGATGACTCTGCATTACCATTAGAAGCACCAGTAAAGACACTGCAAGTTCAAAATCAGCATAAATATGCACAGGCACCTGAAAAGCTTAAAATTGATTCTTTGAACAACAGATTCTTGCATGAATTTAGTAAAGGTATAGAGATATTACCAAAGGTTGAAAAGACTGTTAGGTTTGCAAATGATTCTGCATCCACTGACAGAAGTGTGCAATCATTCACGAGTCTAAGGGACACATCAAACAGAATGATGTTAGCTTTGTTTGGTAGACATAATTCATATGCACACTATGTAGACCAAAACGAAAAACTGTACAAAAAGGATCAACCAATGTTTGAACGGCCCACATACCAGCTCATAGAAGTGCGTCCAGTGATAGATTAGAAAGGATGGTTCATTTCAGAGGAAAGAATCTATTATATCCCATCCTCTCTAGAGCTAAAGGATATTACCCGAATAAACCCAGAAATCTGTTTAGAGCCAAACTCTCCTCCATCGAAAATCAAACTTTGATGTTGTGACCAAATGAACATATACTTTGACCAAAACAATAGTAGGTATAGATGAGAGTCTAGCGTCTATGATGCCTTGGGTCCTGAAATCACAGAAGCTCATATTATAGGAGACCCATGGGATAGACAATATCAGGGCAAAGATAATGCTATCTATAGCTTGACTTGGGGAATAATTTGTCATGTTTCAAGAAGATACATAGGAAACTATGCAGAAGGTTTACAAATGTCAAACATCAATAGTGATACCCAAAGTGTACCTTCACAGTCCCAGAGGGTGAGACTAAATCAGAGCCAAACAATTTTGAACTCTTATAATGAAGCAGGCTACAGTGATCACCCTAGGAAGGGAGGAGCTGCAAATCCATAAAGCTTAGCTTATGTACTAGGAAATGCTACACCAGTTAGAAGCCCTAGAGCCTTTAACCAACAGACCCCTTCAAGGAAAAAACCATTGAAAGATCATATGATTGTTGAAAGTTTCCAATTGATCCAGATTCCATCAGAATCTGCAGACAAATGCCTATATGAAGATCATCACGGACAGAAGTTTCAACTGATCTCCACAAGTTAGAGTCAAAAATCGACAAATCTAATAGTGTTCAAACATTTACATGTGATCAAGCTCACATATGCATATCAAGATGCACATGGTAACAAATATCAACAAGATCATGACCTTGTACAAACCCATATGGATGGCCCTATTGAAGTCAAAGACTAACTGAAGATGATGCAAAGCCTCAAGCTACCAGAACAGGTGACAAAAAAGTCAAAGTCAATGAAAGCTAAAGTCCAAAAGGATACACAAAGGGCACCACCAAAATCTCCTCCAAAGAGATAGATACTGCCAGACAGTACAATGGATCTTCTAAGATCAAAGGTTACTCAGATGCAAGTAGACAATGCTCAACAGTTGCAAAAAAGTACAATATTACAGCCAATGGAGCCAACATCAATTGAAGCAGGTGATCAAAGCAAAGAAAATGCAGATAAAGCTCAACCAAAGGGCACTGCAACAGCAAAAGCCGTCAATTCAATCACAAATCCTGAGAAGATCAAGTGCAACATTGTTGGTGAGAATGAAGAAAAGCTGTCAAGAGAAGTAAAGCTAGATTTTCAACTAGACAAGAACCTCATGTCCTTTCGCACTTGGAAAAGATGTAGCCAACCACACCTGGAAGATGCTCCTAAATTTGTGACCATATCAAGAAACAAACAAGCAGAATGCTGGGGAATCATTTCCACCACCATTAAAGTAAGTTCACAAATGATCATAGCTCAATTCCACATGATCACAACAAAGGATATGCCAGACAACATCATAATGGGAATGCCAATGGCCCATATGATGTAAGAGATACAGAATTCAAACATGACAGAGTCATCAAAGAAAAAAAAGAATGAAGACCAAGATTGATCACCCGCGGACAACAACACAAAGTCCTCAAGCACAGTTAGAATGGAGACTGATATCAAAGAAGATCCTATTGAAGATGATTCATCTCTATCAAACAAAACTTCAGAAGAGCTTAAAGAAAATCAGGCAATAGCAAGTGTTGTTACTATAGCTATTGAGCAAAGAATGCCACCAAGACAAGAAGTTAAGAAGAACGGGGTTGCAAACAACTAGGAAGTAATAAGAAGTCCAAAGATCAATCACTCATTGCCAGCTAAACCAGCTGATGAAAGTCAGAGTGGAATACAAAGTCTCAAGTCACCTTCCATAAAGACACAGCTAGATCAAGATGATACCATGGCAAAATCAGGACATCAATATTCAATAGAACCAACAACGAGAATAGCTATAGTTCTCAGCAGTACAAAAGGAGCAAGTGCTAGATGCAATGCTCTACTGGATAAAGAAGCAAAGTGCAATATGGTTTGCATACCACATTCAAAGCATTCTAGAGATTACTCCATGCAAACATGATAGCAAAACAATGATAAGTTTGCATACAGGTAAAAAAGAAATGGTTGCTACCCTTAGCATCCAAAATCATGAAGAGAAGGTGAAGTTTCAGGTGAAGCCTTCAAAGGAAATGCTTGCAGATGTCACCCTTGGACATCAGTGGTTAGATCACCACAAGGCCTACAAAGAAGATCCAATGCTAATATTCTCTTTTCCAAGAGGTAGCAAGCAACATTTATAGGTACCGTTAATGCTAGATTTAGTGTTGCAGAAGTCACAAGGATCAAAGACAAATATTGCAGACAAAGGTAAAGCTAAAGTGGACCCTCCACCGACTAGCAAAGAAGGTGTGACATCATATGCCTCTACATCAAAGAACCCTCATGGATCAGCTTTTTCAAGCAAGTCAGGCTTTCAAAATTTCAAGTCAATTGCTGACCCAACTGAAACCTCTAAGGAGACACCCAAGAAAACAAAGATCTATCAGCCAAAGTACTCCAGAAAGCAAAGGAAAGTCAAGTAAGTGTTTGTTGGAGCAATCTAGTCAAAGTCAATGATCTGGTTTGGATTCAAGACAAGAAATAAACACAGAAAAACAAACACATAGGATGGATAGCATCATAATGCAGCTTAAAGGAACATGAGTACTATGGAGGTAACAGACAGATATGGGTGCCAAAATTGCAGGTTAGAGCATATGAATTAACTTCAAATCCCTCCCAAGAAAGAAGACCCACAAGGTATCAACCTCGACAATATCCTAGGATACCTAAGAAGCAGGTATACAATAAAACAATATTGATTGATGCTGAAGTCTACCACAACTCTCAAGAGGATACAAAAAAAAGATGGATCTCAAAGAATATTCCTCTTGGACAAGGATTCTACATAGGCTATACAAAGATTTGGCTACCAATCAACCACAAGCCAACTGCAACTACATCAGACCTGCATGAAGATCTCAAGAAGTCAACAAGACCTAAAACAAAGCAAAGTCAACAATGGAGATACAAAGGTCATCAAAAGATTTGGATTTCTAAGTTTTCCAATGCTCCTAGTCAAAAGCAAGATGCCGATAGTGAATAGAGGCCTACAACAACATCAAAAACTCCTATCGGCTGTCCTACTTGGAGAATCAAATAGATAATGGAGTCTTCACAGTCAAAGAAGGACAACCCAACCAACGTGAATACAGATTCGAAGATGATAAAACAGGTATGGCAAAAGAAATCTTCAATGCCAACTTGGTCCTTCACTAATCCTCTTTTTGAGGATTCAAGCTTACTTTTACTTGAAGAAATGTTTGTAGTAAGCTCAAGAATGTAAAAATTCAAGTCACCAGGGTGCAAAAAAACACTCTTTGGCATCGTTAGAGTCGGGCCGTCGAGCCATAAAATGAGCAAAGCATTAGACCCAAATCTTCAAGTCATATTAAACTCTGTGCTAAGAGTCGTAGTTATTAGGCTTACGCTTAAGCTGGAAGAGTTGAGCATATCTAAGTCTTGTTCTCATGCTGGATGAGACGAGCATAAGAGTCAAAGTCTATTAACTTACAATTGGTGGATTTTAGTAGAGTCCAACACTCACGCAAAGTGCACAGTAAGATGAGAGAAAATATCCTTGTCAACAAAAAAAATTCTTAAAGGGGTGCCAACTTACAAAGCCATGTCATATGCTTTTCTAGCTACACCATCTTTCTGAAGAACCCCTCAAAATCTTTCTTGCACAGCATATTGTTTCCCATGCATTTTTGTGTATGCATAAATAGGATGTCCCATCATTGAACATATGCATTAGACACTCTTTTTGCTTCCACCTATGCACCTTTAGTGGACTACAACTGGCAACAAACCAATTTCATGCTAACCGATAAAGCCATGCACAGGGGTCACCACTGAGCGAATACGAAGCCTGGGGATGGCCCAACACTCCCCATCGCTTGGTGTTGACCGTGCTGTTAAATCCATTACAAGTGCCAGGAAAGACCTTGAGGCATGATAAGCGACAACGGTAAGACAAAATTCAATGGAGTCAATACCGGGTGAAGAAGAAGTTTGGGGACTGCCCAACGCTCCCGATCGCTTGGTGTTGACCTGGATGTTAAATCCGTTACAAGCGACCACAAAGACCTTGGGACATGATAATCGATAAAAGAAAGACAAGTCATGCAATAAATCACTACTGGGCGAGGACACTTGGGGATTTCCCAACTCTCCCTATCGCTTGGTGTTGACCTTACTGTAACCAACGAAGAAGACCATGGTGATGTGATTACAAAAATAAAGTTGAGTCACTACTGGGCGAATATAAAGCTTGGGGACTGCCCAACGCTCCCCACCGCTTGGTGTTGACCTTGCTCTTAAAATCATTACATACAATAGTTGAGTCAATACGAGGCAAATGGGCCACTTAGGGACTGCCCAACATTCCCTATCGCTTGGCGCTAACCTTGAAAAATTAGTGTCGGCCCAGTAATCTTCCACATATATCACATTGTTTTACTCAGCAAATAATCCCTTCAGTACTTTATTAATATTTCCCATGCTAATAAGTACTCCAATAATACGCGTATCCCAATGGCACTTTTTTCCCACTGGGTTTTTTCCCTTTGGTCATCCAGGTATTAGACCCTAATTTAGAACCTCATCATTCTACTTCCCTTGTACATACTTTTCATAAATAAACAACAGCCTCATCATTATGCTATTACAACGGACAACTGCAACATCATCTCTCACATCAGACATATTCAGACCAATAAAGATGCTGCAACAAATTGAACCTCATCAAAAAATCCAATGACAAATGAAGACAATCAACCCATCAACAACCAATCAAAACCTTCCCTTGCCTCCACAGACACTTTTCAACAGTGCCCGAGGACAGGCACTAAAATTGGAAGGGGGGAATGTTAACTGAGTCAACGTCAGTTAATAGAAGCCGCTAAAGACCGAAGATGTACGAATGCTTATCAAAGATCAAAGTGAAGAAGTAGTAAAGATTGGAGTTCCACATTTTCCACGTTTTCCCAAAATGGTCACGTATTGTAGATTCTCGAATTATTTCAAGCCATTGTAATATTTTAATGTGTTATGGGCTCAATGGGAGTATTCAACCTGTCAAGAATAGGTTTGTTTTATTGTGCATAGGTTGCAGATTCAGTAAGTGGTGGAGCACTAAAGGCCTTGGGCGCCCGGACATTGCATATTTTTACCCTAGGTATATAAGGCAGTGTGTAAAAGAAATTAGGGTTCTCAAGCTCATTTGTTGAGAGCACTGTTTGGTGAGAGCTCTTGAGGTGTGTGGCTATGGAGTCCTTGAGCTTCTCCTTGCTCATGAGACTTGATTAACACTAATCAATGATTCATGCTCTTTCACTATGCCTCTCTCATACTTCTTATGATTACTATGATGCTTAGATTAACTAGATCTTAACTAATTAGTGGTTAATCCCTCTCTAATCTTGTGTGATTGCCCTCTTTTGCTTGTGTGTGCATGTAGCTTTGATTGGAGTGTGGTGCTCGATAGATCTTTGTGTGTGTGCTTGCGATTAGTGTGTTGCATGATAGGATTAGTGTTGTGTGTGTCTTTAAATCGTAGTGTGTGTGATTGGGTTGATTAAAGGTGAAGAGAAGTGGATATGGAGATTGCCCTTCATTGCGGCTTAGCTCCTCCATAGGCCGAGAAGCTCACCTCATAGAGTTAACCATTTGTGTTGCCATGATTAGCTCACTAACCGTGTGAGTGTTTCCATGCCCTAGCCGGGTAGCTCATCCCTCCGGATTGATAATTTTGTTGTTCATTGGAGCTATTGCAACGATGGGACCCCCAACAACAATACACGTGAGTGAAGTACCAAATCAAGCTAGGATTTCTCTTCCAGCTTAAGATTTTACATTTGTAGCACTTTTGTTTTTTCGTTTTTCATTGCATTTCAATTTTAAACTTTGGGGGGTCATATGACATTGTTTCCCTCCCCAGGCTCATCACATTGGTAAACTCCCTTTATAATAGGGACTAAGCCCACTATAAAGCCCTAGTACATTGCACACAATGCTTCCTAAATTGGATTAAGAACTTAAAGTAACCATTGATTAGTAGGAAGGCATTCCCCATGGTATTAAGAGAAGATCTCTAACTCCTAATTTGGTCAAACTAGCTTAGTCAGACTGCTTGATTCTTAAACCTAGACAAGGGACTATGATAGAAAATTATATTGAATCTAATGTTTAATACTAAGCAAAGGTACTGAATATTATGTTACCAATCATAGTTAAAGAAGACAAACATGGATGCTAAAAAAAAACGAGAGAAAATGCTAATGGACAAGAAAAACCTGTTCGTGTTGATGACCGCGCTCTATTCAAAGAGTGAATGAGAGAAAAGATTTTATGAAGTTCAAAATCCTAAAAACGGCTACACGTTACACACTAGAAAACACATGGAATACCTCTAGGAGACACATCAATGGGAAGAGGCACCAACCTTTATTGAACACAATCAAACAACATAAGGAACCCTAACCTAATTATCTGCACCCCCCTAGAGAGTCAAGGGAACAGGATATTGAATAGATGGGCAGGTAGCCCTACGTCTAAACCCTTATCCTTGTCATTATTGAGAAAAAAAAACTCATCATCTGTGAGACCATATGTGCCATCTATGTAATCATGTAACTCTTCCTCATCATTAGAGGCACAAATGTTCACTAAGAACATCACTAGACATCTATAGTAATCTTGATCAAGAGGGCAATCGGAGAGACGTCCTCTACTAAATATGGATTAGTCATGGTCAAGAGACATATCAGCCATTCTAATTCCTCGAAATTCCTCTCACATGCTAGTGTATCTACAAATCCCATTCATAGGCATGCACCAGGTAGACTATGTGAAACACTTGGTGTGAAAAGGAAGAGGATACCTCTCACCCAGTGTAGGAGTGGATAACTCTAGTGTACTAGACACGTTTGTACACACAGATAGATGATGGTTAGTGTGAAAATATTATAAGGGTCACGTCAAAAGGTCGTGTCATTGTGCATAACTTGTTTTTATGATTTTGGGTCATGTACTAGAACTTGTAGGTTTCCAGCTTTTTGTTTGGTGGCTCTTGCTCTTTTACATTTTTATTTTTGTTTTCTTGAGTATAGGGCTATATATATACATTCCCTAAGATTGGGAGATTGAGAGATCAGGCAGGAGAGTTAAGAGGGAAGCAAGTGAATCATGGATGTCGGCAAACACTCCCCCCTTTCTTGGATAGATCATACATTTTAGGACGATGTTGTCACCTTTTGAAACCAACTTTGACCAATTTTTTTCGATTGCCCTAGGCATTTCAGATAGTTGCAAGGGTGGTAAGGTACTCTCCCATGATTTTATTTGCAACGTTGTTATAGGTGGTGAACTTACAACAGGAGGTGCCAATTCTTTCTTGTTTGTATGGAATTGTACAATGGTAGGTGGAGGTTGTGTCGAAGCTTCTATTTCCGTGTATGAACAACACGAAAATAGAAGCTTCTATTTTCGTGTATAAACTACATGAAGAGCACAAAGCTTCATTTTTTTTTCTATGTTTGAGTTGAGCAAAACAAGTTTTTCTCGCTTGGGTACCTAAACTAGCTCCGAATCAGGTGTATAGTGTTCTGTGATCTTTCCCTTTCCACGATCTTCAATCGGCTTTATTGTTACAGGATTTGACTCACATGGGTTAGGTGATAGGTAAGAACACAATTTACGTTTTGGCACCCATATTTGATCATTTCCGTCATAGTAGCCTTGGGCTTCCAATAGTCGTTTAGGAATCCAACGCAATGTTTTCTTACATTTTTGGGAGCGCATGGGGCATTTCTTACAAGGATTCTATTTTTTAGCATAAAAAATTGTCACTAAAGAAGCTTTAGGGACCCATTTGTATGTTTTCTTAGTTATATTTTGATGGTTCTTGTGTGTCTCATTTTTTGTTTCAACTACAAAAGTTGAAGCTCTACAGAGTTGGGCTATAGGGACATATGGTTCAACCTCCTGGACATGCAATGTTTTGGGTTTTATTTCCTCTTGGCTTAAAGGATCATAATATCTTTTAAATTTACTCCCATTGAGGAATCCAATGGTTTCAGCTCCATCAAGAGTTTCCACACAAATGGTACCTTGTGGGGTGATTTTGCATACTCTATGGTCCTTTTCCCGCATATTTCAACTTTTTCTTCTCGTTACGCACTCCATACATAAGGACTTTATCCCCAACCTTGATATCCTTGTTCTTTAGATGACAGTCAAACCATTTCTCTCTCCTATCTTTCTCCACAAGTTCATTTTGCACAGCCAATTGTCTTTCTTCATCTAACCTCTCAAGGATATACAAAAGCTCAACTAAAGGGTTACCATCCCAACCTTCTTTTGAAGCTACAATCAGACTAGAAATTACAAACTCCCATGGCATAACTGCTTCTTGGCCAAATACCATTTTGAATGGTGTACAATTAATAGTCACTTTGTAAGAAGTACGATAAGCCCATAGAGCTGATGTCAGCTTCAAATCCCAATCTGTGCGATGACCTTCCACTGTTTTGGTCAAGATAGAAATTAATGTTAGGCTTAATGGCCATGTGGCCGACCGTCCATCACTAACTGGCACTAACCCTAAGTGTACAGCTATACACTTGTGTGAGCCACTAACACTAAGTACAATGTGTATTGTGCCTTAGTGCATAAGATAAGAGAAGAAAGAAAGGGGGCACACAATACGTTGGCTCTCCCCCTTCAACCTGTGTGTGTGGCTATGGTGGTGTTTGTGTGAGTGTGTGCGTACGTATTCCTCTTTCGCTGTGCTCCCAGCTCCTCCCCATCATCTGGTATCAGAGCGGTTTTATTCCCGAAATCGTTTCCGCACACACGCGCGCTTTCAAGAGTGCAAACAGGATTCCGATTTCGCCATTGGCAAGTTCAGCTTCCCGAGAGCGTTTCCATCAGGTGCCCTACAGTTTGACCACCCTTTTGGAGCAATTTGAGACATCAGAAACCCCATTCGAGCTACGGCGAGCTACGGTTCAGGAGCTGAAATTTTCAGCCCTCTTGTGGTAGTTTGTGCTGCAGTGCTTCCATAGCCAGTTATAGGTACCAGTGTTGCAGTCTCTTCCATCTACACGAGCCCCCGGCTCATTTGGGAGTGTGTAGCCTCTTTCGAAGTGGCCTCATACACACACATAGAATGGGAGCTTGACAACATTGTCTTTTTCGACTACATGTACAGGTACATGTACATAGAGCGGCTTGGTTAGCTTTCTTTGTGCTTCTTGACCTCGCTTTCGGCTTTGGGCTTATGAAATTGGCATCAACTCACAGGCTACAGGTTTCAATGCTTGCGATATTATGGTTCCAGTGGGAGCAGTTGTTATGCATACATGCATATGTTGACAGTGTTTGAGCTCTTTTGAGAGCGGATTGACTCCCCATAGGGATGTTTAGTTGCAGGCACATGCTTTTGACACCTGTTTGAGCATCTTGACAGACTTGTACGTCTTTGTGGATACTGCCATTGTACGCTTTTGTGGAGCCATCTTTTGGCTAGTACGACAGTCCCTGCCATTTCTGAGACTTGGTCCGGAAGATAGCCATTTTTGAGACTTGGCTATACGTTTTTGCTGCATAACCTGCGTTGTTGAGGGTCGATAGCATGAGGTTTTCATTGAGCTGGGGTATTCTCAAATGTGGAGATACCTTCGGTGATATAGGTAGCTGGAGCATCCCTTACGAGGCCCCGCCATAGGACATGTATAGAGTGGTATAGGTGCTTTTGACGCCGAGTTGGCGGTCTATGGTCAGTTTGACTGTTTATGCGCCTCAGTTGGTCTCTATATAGTGTGCTTTTGAGAGTCATTGCTCTCTTCTATGCTTTGTGAGTGACATACTTGGTCATTTTGTCTCGTATTTTGGTTGACATAGTTCCAAATACAAAGGAGACTCTGCCGAAATTCTCCCAAAATCTTTTGGTAGTTTTGTCACCATGTCTACTAGCAAAGACCGTAACATTTATGAAATAAAGAAGTCTGATGGCACTAATTTTTAGCTTTGGAAGAATCAGATGCAAGATGTGCTTGTCCAAAAGAAACAAAAATTGCCTATTATTTATGCGACATGGACTCAAGAGATGAATTTGACTCAGTTTCAGTGGGAGGAGCTTGATGAGCTATGCAAATCTACTATTAGATTGCACCTTGCTGAGTTAGTGTACTTTTCAGTGCTAGAATGTGAATCTGCCTATGCTTTATGGCAAAAGTTATGCAACACTTATGAAAAGGTACGGCAAGTAATAAGGTTTTCATGATGCAAAAACTGTTTAACCTTCGCATGAAGGAGTCAGCCAGTGTTGCCAGTCATATTAATGACTTTGATTCTCTATTTGCCCAGATTCGTGCACAACGGATCAATATTGATGATGAGATGAAAGCAATCTTCTTGCTTTGTTCATTGCCACCCTCATGGGATATCTTTTACACAGCTGTCAGTAACTCTGCTCTTAATGGTATGCTAGTGTACATTGATGTCACTAGTTCTCTTTTGTCTAAGGAAATGTGCCACAAGGCTATGGATAGCTTGCATCATGGCGAAGCTCATTATGTGCAAAAGGATGGAAAACAGCGTAAAGGTCGTTCTTGGAATTGTGAATCCAAGAAAGAGGGCAATAGAGATGTTTCAAAGGGTAGATCAAAGTCTCCTGGTCATTGCAATGTTCAATGCCATTATTGTGATAGGTTTGGTCACATAAAGAAGAATTGTTATGCTTGGAAGCGTGACAAAGGTAAAGGCAAGGGCAAAGACAATGATGATAAAGAGGAGAAACCAAAGAGTTCGGTTAACATTGAAGAACTGTACATAGTGCAAGATGATTGTGATGCACAAGACATCAATATGTTGGCTGAAAATAATGATGTATTTTATGATGCACAAGCAACTCTATCTTTGCAGAGTTCTATGCCAGCAGAGCTACTCGTTAGTGGTGAAGTGTCCCATACATGGATTCTTGATTCGGGCGCTTCGTTGCATGTCACACCTCATAGGCATTGGTTTACTACATATGAGAAACCATTGGCACTGTTACGCTAGGTGACAGCTACTCTTGTGTCATTGTGGGCATAGGTGATATTGCTATGGTTATGGAAAATGGGGTGAGGTTTACCATACATAATGTGCGTCATGTTCCAGCTTAGACACGAAATTTGATTTCGGTTGGACGTCTTGATGACTTGGGTTACAAAGTCACTTTTCATCAGCAGTCTTGGTGTATTGCGAAAGGTCATCTTATTTTAGCCCATGGTTCTAAAGTTGGTACACTTTATCCTCTTTATGTATCTGACAAGAACAGTGTTCTTTCTGTAACGGAGCTGCCAATTGTTGCTTTGTGGCATAGCCGGTTAGGTCATATGTCAAAGAAGGGAATGTAAACTCTTTCTCGTTTGGGCTACTTACCGTCTTTACCATTTTCTGATTTTCCCTTTTGTGAACACTGTCAATATGGTAAGCAAACACGAGCACATCGTACACAGTCTTTTGACAAAGAAAGAAAGCCCTTAGAGCTTGTGCATAGTGATTTATGTGAGCCTATGCCTTCTAAATTCCATGGTGGTGCGTTTTATTATGTTACATTCATTGACGATGCAACACAACATGTTTGGGTTTATGCCATGAAGTCTAAAGATGAGACTTTTTCTTGTTTCAAAAAGTTCTTATCTAGTATGGAAACTCAGTCTGAACATAAGTTGAAAGCTTTACGCTTAGATAACGGTGGAGAATATGTCTCCAAAGAGTTTGCAGACTTCTGTTCAAGTAGGGGAATTAAGCACGATTTTACAACTCCTTATACCCCTGCACAAAATGGTGTTGCCGAATGAATGAATAGGACCATCCAAGAGAGGATTATGTCTATGCTATCACAAGCTAATTTACCGCAAGCGTTTTGGGCTGAAGCATTATACACTGCTGTGTATTTGATCAATAGATCACCACATGCTTCATTACAAATTCGTGTACCTTTGGAGTTTTGGTCAGGACATAAGTTGTCTTATGAAAAACTTCGTACATTTGGCTGCGAAGCTTATGCACATGTACCCAAGGAGTTGCGTGCTAAGCTTGACCCTAAGTCCAGGAAATGCATCTTTATTGGCTATTGTGTAGATGGTCAATTTGGCTATCGTTTATGGGATCCGGAAAGTCAATCAGTAATCCGTAGCAGTGATGTTGTCTTCAATGAGACCAAGATGCATAGGTAGCCAACGAAAGAGGTTGAATCCCGGAAAGTGACGTTTTTCAATGTATCTCCTCCTGTACAGATAGCTACAGAGCCAATTACTACACAAGCTAGGTACAAGCTCTGATCAACCAAGGAGATCTCAAAGAGTCTCACATCCGTCAGAACGGTTTGTTCCAGGTGTGGACTTTGTGTTGCTGACAGATAGTGGTGAGCCTTCTTGTTACAAAGAGGCTATGCTAGCCAATAATAAGGTTCAGTGGAAACATGCTATGAAGAGGGAGCTATCTAGTATTGCAAAGAACAAAACATGGGAACTTGTTCCATTGCCGAAAGGTAGGAAAGCTTTGCCTTGTAAATGGGTTTACAAGAAGAAGATTGCATCCAATGTTGAGAATTACAAAGTTCGTTTAGTGGCCAAAGGTTTCAAGCAAGAATCTGGTGTAGATTTCCAGGAAATATTTTCTTTAGTGGTCAAGATGACCACACTAAGAATGTTGCTTGCTATGGTTGCCACTGAAGATATGGAGCTTGATCAAATGGATATCATTACAGCTTTCTTACATGGTGATCTCGAGGAAGAGATTTTTATGCAGAAACCTGAAGGGTTTGTGCTAAATGACAAGGAACATTTGGTCTGTAAGCTTCTGAAAAGTCTCTATGGCTTGAAGCAACCGTCCAGACAATGGTATCAAAATTTTGATGCATTTATGCGTTCCCTAGGCTATAAGCGTAGTAATGAGGATCCATGTCTTTACGTGAAAAGACAACCAAATGGACAACTTATTATGCTTATCCTTTATGTAGATGACATGCTTATTGCTGGTCATTCTAAGAAGGACATTGCTGACTTAAAAACCAAGCTGAAAAGTCAATTTGACATGAAAGATTTGGGTGAAGCCAATCACATTTTGGGTATGCGCATTACTCGTGTTCGTAAAAAGAGGTTGTTGTACCTTTCTCAAAAAGAGTATGTGCACAAGGTTCTTGATCGTTTCAACATGCAGAAGGGGAAGGCCTTGAGTACTCCATTGCCTGCATATTTGAAACTTAGCATGAACTATCGTCCCAAATCTGCTGAGGAAAAAGCTGCGATGGCTAAAATTCCTTATGCTTCAGCTTGTGGTAGTCTCATGTATGCCATGGTGGCTACAAGACCTGACATTGCACATGTAGTGGGGGTTGTCAGCAGATTTATGTCTAACCCTGGTAAAAAGCATTGGGATGCTGTCAAGTAGATTCTCAGATACTTGAGTGGCACTGCAGATAGACAGTTATGCTATGGTCGTGGAGAGTCATCCATTCAGGGATTTGTAGACAATGACTATGCAGGTTGTGTTGACAGTCGTAAATCAACAACAGGTTGGATTTACACATTTGCTAGTTCTGCTATTTCTTGGAGATCTGTTCTTCAAGATTGTACATCCATTTCTACCACAGAGGCAGAGTATGTTGCATTGAGTGAAGCATGCAAAGAAGCTATTTGGCTTGCTCGCCTAGTGAAAGATCTTGGATTGGAGTAGTGTACACCAGTTCTTCATTGTGACAATCATAGTGCTATTGCCTTGGCTAACAATCCAGTGTTTCATTCTAGAATGAAACACATTGATGTGAGTTATCACTTCAGTCGTGAATTCCTGGCAAACAAGAGCCTTGATTTAGTGAAGGTCCTACGTCAGAAAACACAGCGGATGTACTCACTAAGAGTCTCTCCATCCATCAAATTCAGCACTGTCGTGAGTTGATGGGCATTGGGTGAAGAGTGGTTCTCTTCCATTCTTATAGTCTCCCACATTGGCCATCAAGTGGGAGAATGTTAGGTTTAATGGCCATGTGGCTGACCGCCCATCACTAACTGCCACTAACCCTAAGTGTACAACTATACACTTGTGTGAGCCACTAACACTAAAGACAATGTGTATTGTGCCTTAGTGCATAAAATAAGAGAAGAAAGAAAGGGGGCACACAGTATGTTGGCTCTCCCCCTTCAACCTGTGTGTGTGGCTATGGTGGTGTGTGTGTGAGTGTGTGAGTGCGTATTCCTCTTCTGCTGTGCTCCTAGCTCCTCCCATTCAATTAAGGTCTTGTTACTGCTCTCAGCTTGTCCATTTTTTCTTGTGGATAATAAGGTGTAGACTTATGGTGGGCTATCATGAAGTTGGTAGTGAGTTCCTTTATCACTCCATTTATAAAATGAGTACCATTGTCACTCACAATTTCAAAGGAACAACCAAATCTTGTAATAATATTCTCAAAGAGAAACTTGGCGGTTGACCTTGCATCAACCTTACGTGTTGCCTTGGCTTCCGTCCACTTTGTCCCATAGTCAGTGGCAACAATAATATATCGAGATTGAGTGTTATGAGCTGCTAGACTAATTGGAACTACAAAGTCTAAACCCCACTTTTCAAATGGTTGAGTCACTTTAATATGATGTAAGGGCATCTTATCCTTTCGTTGTGTGATCTTGTAATGTTGGCATTCATCACATCCTTTTGTAAAAAGTGATGCATCTTTGAATAAGGTAGGCCACCAATAGCCTGATTGCAACACCTTTCTAGTAGTTAGTTCCCCTGAGAAATGTCCTCCGGCTATACCCATGTGGGCTTCTTGCAGTATGTATAAATACTCATCCTCATGAGCACAACGTCTAAGAATATCGTCCTTTCCTAGCTTGTAGAGAGTTCCTGCAATTAGAGAATAAGGTTCACATTCCTTTAATAGTTTTTGAGATATATCCTTACAAAGATCTTTGGGTGGAAAACCATTAACTAGAAAGTTCACAATCTTCTCACTCCATTTAGGCATGGTCTGTACTAGGACCAGGGAAGTATCATGCAATTCATCATCAATTCCAGTAGGGGCTTCACCATTGGGTATGCAAGACAAATGATCCACCGTGACATGTCTTTTATTGTGTAATTCTTCACGTGGAACAAGGTTTATTTACTAGATACAACAATGCTTGATGATCAACATAAAAAACAAACTTGTTGGCAAGAAGGTAGTAGCAAAATTTCTTCACTGCATAAATCATAGCTAAATCTTCCCTCTCTGTAGTGGTGTAGTTTCTCTCAGCATCATTTAAATTGACGACTCGCAAAGCTAATGGGGTAGTCCAATTTATGTTCTCCTGGTTGAGCTAGAACACACCCAATAGCAAAGTTCGATGCATCAATTACACATGGAAAATTACATTTCAATCGGGCACTCATAGAATGGGAGCACTAGTCAAGGTCTTTCTCAATGACTCATAAGCATGGTCACACTCCGCGGTCCAGTGGAACTCAATAGGAAGCTTGTACAAAGGGCGAGCTATCTCGACAAAGTTTAAAATAAAATGCCTGTAATAACCAACATGGCCTATGAACCTTTGAACTCCTTTATAGTTTGTAGGTGGTGGAAAATTGAAAATGGCTTTAATTTTGCTCTCATTTATGGAAATCCCATTTTTGGACACTATATGACCTAGAATGATTCTGTGTTTAATCCAAAATTGGCATTTGAAAGCGTATAAGGATATGCGATACAATAGGCACTTCTCAAACGCTTTCCGTAAACATGATAGATGTTCCTTCCAAGAAGAATAAACACAAAGGTCATCTAAGAAAGCTTCGCAAAACTCCCTTAAATATTGTCTAAAAGCAGTGTTTATTAATCTTTGGAAGGTAGCAGAGGCATTGGTTAAGCCAAAATCCATAACACGAAATGCGAACACTCCAAATTTGGTTATAAAAGCCGTTTTAGCTTGATCCTCTAGTGCAATTGTGATTTGATTTTAGCCAGAGTACCCATCTAAAAAGCTATAAGATTTCTTTCTTGCAACTCTTTCCAGCTCATGTTCTAAACATGGCAAGGGGTAATGGTCTCTCCTAGTGGCGGCATTGACCTTCTTGAGATCCACGTACACTCTGAGTTTCCCATTCTTTCTCGGCACAATAACTATTGGAGACACCCATTTTACGTGCTCAATAGGGTATATAAATCCGCATTTGACAAGTTTTTCAATCTCTTCTTGAACAATCTTTGAATACTTAGGATTCATTGGGTAGGGTTGTTGCTAGACTGGTTTAACCATGCTATTCATGGGGATCGTGTGTTGCAACACGGAAGGTGGAACACCTTTAATATCATGATATGTCCAAGCAAATATATCCTTGAATTCCTTGAGAAGTTCTTTAAGTACATACTCCTCAAGCTCTATCAGACCTTGGACAATGAAAACACGTTTGGACTCTTCACCTGGGTTTGCTAACTCTATCTCCTTAACTATTGTGGGACCATCATAGACTCCATTGCTTCCATCGATAGGTGTTCTCTGGGCCTTTGTATACACAATCTTACGTTCCTCTGTGGTATAGGATTTGAAATGATCAGGTGCACAGGGTGTAATTCTGTGGTGTCTTGTTGCTCTACGGACTGTGATTTCTCTTCCGCTTCCTTTTGTTGTTGAGCTAACTCTTGATTTTTTCGTCTCCTTACGATACGGCTCAACTTTGGCTTCTCTGTAGCCTCTAGCTGTGTGATTTCAATGGGTTGTGGACTACACCACATGACGCTTCGAAGGTATTCACCCCAGTTATCTACCAACTTTCGATGAGCATCATAGCCCCCTATCACTACAAGAGGTTCTTCATATTAGCAACGCTCAAAAGTTAAAATCGTTGCTATGAGTATCGCTATTTTCTTTGTTTTATAGCGACGTTCATAGCGACGGCGACAGGGTATGATCCTTCCCTCTCCTCCCTCTCATGTTCTGCTCCCCTCTTTCTCTCTCTCCCTCTCAATCACACACACACACACACACATTGTGTCTTTGAAAGAGAGAGAGATAGAGAGAGACACACACACAGACACACGGAGGGAGAGAGAGAGAGAGAGAGAGAGAGAGAGAGAGAGAGAGAGAGAGAGAATGTACACACATACCTAAACAAAACACATACACACACATTGAATGTACAAAAAATTACACACACATGCATAAACAAAGAATGCATACACACACATTGAGAGAAGAGAGAGAGAGAGAGAGAGAGAGAGAGAGAGAGAGAGAGAGAGAGAGAGAGAATGTACACACATACCTAAACAAAACACATACACACACATTGAATGTACAAAAAATTACACACACATGCATAAACAAAGAATGCATACACACACATTGAGAGAAGAGAGAGAGAGAGAGAGAGAGAGAGAGAGAGAGAGAGAGAGATAAGAGGAGAAAACAAAGAGAAAGAGAAAGAGAAAGTGGGAGAGAGAGAGACAAAAAAACAACAAAGAGAGAGAGAGGGGGAGAAGATGAAAAGAGAGAGGTAAGGGGAGAAAACAAAGAGAGAGATAGATAGATAAAAAAGTAGAGAATATATGAATTAATGAAATACTATATTAAGATTTAGGATTAAGTTAGATTTAAAATTACATTTAAGATTCGGTTAGATTACATTTAACTTATATTTAACACTTATGCTAAATTTAAAATTAGGGTAGACTTAAGATCTAAGATTAGGTTAGATTAATGAAATACTATATTAAGATTTATGACTAGGTTAGATTTAAAATTACATTTAAGATAAGGTTAGATTAAGATCTAAGATTAGGTTAGATTACATTTAACTTATATTTAAAACTTATGCTAAATTTAAAATTATGTTAGAGTTAAGATTAGGTTAAAATTTAAATTAGGTTAGATTAAATTTTAGTTAGATTACATTTAGGTTTAGGTTAGATTTAAGATTACTTTAGATTTAGGTTTATGTTGAGTTTAAGATTAGATTAGATTTAGATTTATGTTAGTTTTAAGATTAGGGCTAGATTTAATATTAGCTAGGTTAGATTTAGATTTAGATGTAGGTTAGATTTTAGGGCATGTCAATGAAGGGGGAGTTCCAGCTAAGCTCAAGGCTTTGCTAAAGAGCAAACACTAGTTACACATCGCAATGAACCGTCCCATCAAAATCTGACACCTATTAACTCACCCACTAACCATGTTCAATTAGCTCAGAATCACTGTATGTTCAATTAGGTTAGATTTAAGATTAGATTTTGGTTTCAATTTTTATATCAAAGTCTACCTTCGGGATTACGAAAAAAATTTGGAGTTAGGCCAACGGTGATCCCTCTCTTCCTCTCTACGGATGCGACCTTAAGCTGGAAAGATTTCAACGGCATGATACTTAGATTGGAGGCCAACATGTAATGTGCACATTAATCCCTCGAACAAAGATCTGTTGTGAAGAGATCTTAAGATGCTGTGAATTGCTACAGCTAAAGAAGAGGCAAAAAGGTTTTGTCCACTACATGCATTGCCATGTAGACGTGGGTGTGTAGATTTCTCGTACCCACAAATGAAGGCATTGACCAATAAAGATGAGATTATAACCCTGTGGTTATGATCTCTGTGCACCTCTAGACCGAAGTGTGCGAGGATCGGACATGACTAGAGAATGTGAGGTAGTTTACAATGTGATGAGAGAGAGAGAGAGAGAGAGAGAGAGAGAGAGAGAGAGAGAGAGAGAGAGAGAGAGAGAGAGAGAGAGAGATAAAAGACAGAGGATGCCAATAGAAGATTAAATTTATGTATAGGTTATAAGGTTTTTACAGTCATTATGAGTAGTGATGACGATGTGGGGCCGTCCAACCGAAACACCTATCTCTCAACAAGGATCTTATGTCCTTGTAATCAATGCAAACATGCTATGCGATGGACAAGATGTGTTTCTTTGCAGCACGTTCACAAATTTGGCGAGTTTGATCCATCTATTATAGATCGAGTTGTTGCCCATTATAACTCATCAAACTCTGACGCTGGCCAACGGGCAGCAATCTTGCAACCCAACATACGTATTCGCAGGCGCTTTGGTCAAGCAACATACGTGAGGCCACAAGATGTAGCCTCTGACAGCTCGGAGTATGATCATGCAGACCACATTCCCAACGAGGCTATGTTTGAGCCCAAGATCAATGAAATGATCGAGACGATCATGGATTCAGAAAGGCTTATCTATGATGATATGAAAAGTGAAGCCGATACGCCATTGTATGATGGAGCACGTGTGTCTAGATTGAAGGCACTCTTGGTTCTTCTCAACATGTAGGCAAAGTTTGGATGGAGTGACACTAGCATCACAACGCTTTTTAGGTGATCTATTACAATATGTTTACTTCAGTAAAAAACTCTAGATGTATAATGATCTGATAGATTACTTACACAAGTATACCGGCCACATTTTTTTTTGCTGTGTAGATTGCTCAAAGAGAACATACTACGAGCTGATAATGTGATGCTAGATTCCAGAGAGGAAGCAAGAAAGATCTTGCAAAACTTGGGGATGGATTACAATTCGATTCACGCTTGTCCTAACGACTGCATTCTTTTCAGAGGCGAATACATAGACATGGAGAAGTGTCCGGAATGGGATTCCAAGAGATATCGACTAGATCTCCATGGACAAAAAACTCCAAAAAAGGTTTTGTGACACTTTCCTCTTCTTCCTTGCATCAAGCATTTCTTCGAATGCAAGTCCATGGCCGCCCTAGCATCATGGCATGAGGAGAATAGATCTTCGGATGGTGTGCTATGGATTTCTGCAGATTGTGTAGCCTGGAAACATATAGACTACACATGGTAGGATTTTTCCAGGGATGCATTTTCACTTAGGGCTGGCTATGGATGGCGTAAATCCATTTGGTTAGAGGTCAACATCTTACAATGTATGGCCCGTTGTCATTGTCAACTACAACATTCCCCCGTGGTTGACTACCAAGAAGGGGCACCTGTTTCTAAGCTTGATTGTGCCGCGGCAGTATAAAGTGAAGAATATGGATGTGTATCTTTGTCCATATTGGAAGAGCTACAACAATTGTGGATTGGCACAGAAGTGGTGAATATGAGCCGACACACAGGTTGACGGAATGCTTTGATCAGAGGCATTCTAATGTGGACCATGCATGACTATCCCGGACTAACAGAATACTCAGGTGATTTATACTCAAACTCAAACACTATAAATCTTGGTTTTTCTCAAGCTTATCTATTGTCACATGCGTACATGCAGGGCTTTAAACAAGCGGATACAAAGCATGTGTCACATGTGGACCTAGACTTAATGCACGTCGGGTGCCCTCACTGAAGAAGCAAATCTACGAAAGCCATCAAGCGCATCTTCCACTCCTTCAACGTCTCCCTCTGTTTTGGAGCATTCGGTGCGCTCCAAGGCTTCGGTGTTGACAAGATGATCTTCACACTCTTCTTGGCACTGTCGCTCTAGTGGTGGCGGTGGCAATTGCTGTGGGGATGCCACCGCTGATGCCTTGACCTCGCCTTGTGTTCGACGAGGCTCCTTACCTTACCCTTCTTTACGCGCCCCCACACTAGCCACAGCCTCACCATCTATGCCAAGTTTTGTGTGGCTATCGGCCGTTCATGGCTACACACCACTAGCTACTCCTCCGAGAGTCACCCCAATCGACATTCCTCTCTTTGGGCCCTAGACTCTAGTGGAGACACTTGACATCTGTACCCCCATCGAGATGTCACTAGAGACACCACTCGAGACCCCTGCCGAGACACCCAAGTTCACATGTCATAGGCGAGGAGACTAATTGTACTTGGTCGACATCAGCGGCGGCATCATCTTGGATGACGAAGGCAAGAAGGTGATCTCGTGCATGCACGGTTTTTTCTCTCAGGTGTTTTGACACTACATACTAAACACTTGGAGTGAAGTGCCAAATGAATTAAAAGACAGAGTCATCAGCATGATGCTTGACGAGTTTCCCATGTCAAGTCGAGATGAGCGCTTCAATGAAGGCCTGATGAAGATTCGAATGTGCGAATGCTGCAAGCACCAGTGTTCTGAAGTACAAAAAGCAATAAATCATGGGTGGAACAAACTAGATTGACTGGCCAAAGAAGAATGGAAGAATGTGAAGCGCGCATGAGCGCGCAAGAATCCTAACAAGTGGAAGCAACAAAAGGAGGTAGCCAAAGCGCGAGTAGAGGCAGGGAGCTCGCACCACTTGGGGATCATTTGAGGCCAATTTTGTAAGTGTTTCTGCATTGCCCTTTAGGTTTTGTAGTTACATCTATTTGTACTTTTAAATTCTAACATAATGATTTCTTTGTATGTTTTAAACAGTGGTCGATGACAGGACGTGACCCCACCACATATGAGCGCGAATACGCGAGCAAAAGGGCTTAAATGCCTTGATGGACATTCTCAGTTCTCTCAATGGCATGGTTAGTATTTCACTTTACTCTTTTACATTTGTTGTATTTTTATGATAACCTAAGATAATAAATTGTTTTGTAATTATATGTTTATACTTACAGAAAGTCTTATTGTTTTTTTTGCAGAATTCGACAGATACACGGCTTGGACGCGATGAGACGTCTGATTAAATGACGTCAATCTAGCTGTAGCCAGATAGCACTAGTTTTCTTTTGACATAGCATGTATAATGAGATGACGTGTATACGTCTTTTTGTAACTATTCAAAGACGATGTATTTTTTCAAATCAATGACAATTGTGCTATAACTATTACATTTTCAAAGCTTAACAATCAAGTGATTTTGCCTATGATGTGTATAATTTTGTCATTGATTTACTTTTGTCAATTCACTTTTGTCCAATTAATTTTGTTAGTTTTGTGTTTATTCTGCAAACAATACTATGCATGATGGAGTTAATGGTTATATTTTCTTGTGGGTGACTACTTTGGGTCTATACCTTGCACTTTCTTTCAAAGGTGAATCTGTGCTTATCTTGGATACATTTAGGTGTACTTTATTATGGAAACATTCAATATGGTTGATGGGTGGCAGGGCATTCAATGATTTGCCACCCAAAGTTTTTTATTCTCGGGCGTCGCTATAAGAGTCTCTATATAAGGTTTTGCAACGTCGCTATAAGCGTCGCTACAGAAGAATTGCAATTGTCGTTATAGGCGTCTCTATATGCGTCGCTATATTGCGATGCATATAGCAACACCTAGAGCGACGCTCTTAGCGACACTTTTAGCGACGCCGATGAGTAAAAACCCAATGTATTTCCATCGCTAAAAGCGTCACAAGTGCACATAACCTCTTATAGTGTATATAATTAAGCCATTATATGATAAATTTCTTTTCATTTATTCTAGCAGGCACATTTGCTTGATATCGTAGCCTCTTATATCTCTTACTCTTCTTGTCTAATTTTTGATTGCGGTTGATATCTAGTGAAGAGTCACTAGATGAATCGCTACTTGTGTCTTCTCCTCTCCTGGATAAATTGTCATCTAGGGTACCACTAGGCCCTGAATGGTTTGTCCCCACATTTGCACCAAGATTTAACTCAGATTCTTTGTCCTCAGAGTCGATTTCAATTGATGATTCTGACTTCAAATCGTGTGGGCTGTAGTCTTGTGAGGCGCTACTGGTTCCGATGTACGTCAAGTATTCATCTTGTAGGTCATCAGAAGCTATATGCATTGCTCCTATCATATTTAAAGGTACAAGTGGTGGCATTTCATCCCCCTCAGGTGTTACCCAGGTCGTCCCCCTATTTTCCCAGTTGCCTATGGTTGCTGCTAGGTGGACGCAATCCACATTGTCAGACTCAGTCAGCCCAGGTAGAACATGCATATAATGAGAATATTCCCCAACATCAGTTTCCATTTTATACCGGTAACAATACTGCAATGGGGCCGAGTGAAGGTGTTCAATCTATGATCAATTATAAATCTGTTTCCTAGAGGATGTGCTTGACCAGTTACAAGATCAACTCGAATGATATAGTCTTGGAACTACAAGTAGACATGGTTTTTAGACCAGCCATGCACCATTTTTGCTTCCCTCATGAAAGGACGTCCAAAGATCATTTCAAATGACATAGTGTGCTTGGAAAATCCATGACAATGAAGATATTCCTTATTTTGTGTCCAAAGACCTTGATCTTGAGATCTTCTAGCATCCCAAAAGGTTTAACAATAGTCCCATTGGCCATCTTTACCACTATGTTTGTAGTCCCAAGGTGAGGTCTTCCCATAGATTACAAGAAATTCATAGGTACAATGCTAACTCCAGCGCCACCATCAAGGATTCCCTTCACAGTTAATCCCTTGGTAGTGATTGGTATGGTTGCATTAGATTCATTGCCTTCAAAGTATTGTCCCGACTTGTTAACATGTATTTCAACAACAGAGTTCTCATCTAGGTTGGGTGGTGGATCTAAGTGTTCCTCCTCTATTGGCATCTCCCTAGCTCCATCCATGTGTGTAAATTGTGGTAGCCCGACCCGACTTTCAGTTCTCCATTGAGGAAAGCACGAAGAGCTAAGAATAGCTTGGGGTCTCCATATAATTTGGACATGATGGTGGTTCTAACTTCTGAAGCCATGAAATACAATAATTTGGCATTTTTTAACGACACCTTTTGGGCTTCAGTCCCTTGACGTGGAGAAGATGGGATCTCCATTTCTTCGATAGGGTCAGGTAATCCCTCGGTAAACATTTTCTCCAACAAGAAGGGAGTACGCCCACTTTCCCATGACTTAAAGTCACTTTCTGCTTGGATGACACTTGGTATGGCTAGTGGTCTATGAACTCTGCGAGGTTGCTTTTGTGTAGGGAACACTGTTAGAAATTCTGGGTTTGCCTAGGTGCTGGCTCTAGATCCCTTTGGGTCTCTTCTACCAAACTCATTAATTGCTTGACTTGCTCGATCTCCTGTGTAGGGTTTGGGTAAGTTCCTATCTTCTTCTTGGGTCGTGGCCATTGTGGCTCATGACGATCTTTCTTGTTTGTTTCTTTCCTAGTGGTCGGTTTAGTCTCCATGGTTTCACCTGAATCAAAATCCTCTTCAGTGTCGTTCATATATACAGGGTCGTTACCAGTCCCTATGTTGGTCTTTGAACTGCGGTCTGACTTTGCTACTTTTTGCAATCTCTTCCTTTGTGTTTTCTTCTTCTTCTGAGATTGGGCAATTCATACTGTGTCTCTTTCTTCAAAAATATAATTTTGGTTTTGGAGCATCGATCGTGTGAGTACATTTACTGGTACCACAGGCGTACTTTGTGTTGGTTCCTCATGAACCTCAATTCAATTCAATGGCGTGATCTTTGGTGCATTCGGATTATTTGAACATTGGGCAATCAATTGATCTATGCCACATTGATTACACATGAGTATCGGCATTGTGGATGTGCTGGCTTGATTGGTTTACATCAATGTGGCATTCTTTTGTGATCTAATAGGACATTTGGCTACATGATGTGGACCTCCACACTCATAGCATTGAAGAAATGGTCTCTTGGTAGTGTAATTGATATTTTGGTGTCTTGCCGCAAGAGCAACTACTTGATACACAAGTTTGACTGGTCCCCAATAGTCCTCCATGTAATATTGTGGACTTTTTCTTCAAGTGCATCAATCTAATAGGACATTTGGCTACATGATGTGGAACTCCACACTCATAGCATTGAAGAAATGGTCTCTTGGTAGTGTAATTGATATTTTGGTGTCTTGCCGCAAGAGAAACTACTTGATACACAAGTTTGACTTGTCCCCAATAGTCCTCCATGTAATATTGTGGAATTTTTCTTCAAGTGCATCAATCCCATAGGCAATATTAGGGTCTATATCTTCCTCAGAGCCTTCCAAACCAACAATAGATGAATCACAACCCACTTGATTCACATAAGTGATTCTTGGATGTGGTGGTTGTGGTCCTAGCACTGGAGGTGGTAAGGGTGTTGTTTGAAAAACATTTTGGGCCCTAAGGACCATGTGTTGTGACGTTTGTTTAAGAGGTGGGGCCGGCATCAATGCAGGCACTTGAGGTGTGTCCGTCCATGCTAAGGTTGGTCTATTGGCCATCGCACATTTAAATACTATGCAATCCTTGGCTTGATGACCATACCTACCAAATGCATTGTAATTCCCATTAAATTTTACTCTAAACGTAGGGAATTCACTGGTACTATGCGGACCATAGGAAACTGAGCATCATTGCTGCTCCCTTCTTGGATACATATGATTGTTTTGCGGAGCACGATTGTCTCTAAGAATTTCTTGAATGGCCTTGGTGAGATTTGCTAAAGTCATCTTAGATATCTTTGGCTCTTTAGCAATAGGCTTTATGGTCATTGGCTCATGTGTTGATGCTTGCGAGCTAGTAGATTTAGGTGCAACAGACACTCTTTCTCCTTGAATCATTAAATTTCCCTCCAATTGGATCGCATTGGTGGTGACTGCTTCCCAAGTGGTGATTCCTCTAATGACTAGGCCATTGTAGATATCCTCATGTTGTAGTCCACTAATGAATCTATCGAGAAATTGGTTATTATTGAAGCGCTCATTTGGATTACAACGAGAATTCAAATGCTTCAAGCCACTAATAAAGTTTCTCATTGACTTCCCTTCCTCTCGTTGGGCTTTCTGGAGCTCAGATGATACACCCCAAAGTAATCCCTCTCGTATGTACTCTTTCAAGAACAGTCTCCTAAGAGTAGGGTAAATCATTTTCTCTTCCATTCTTAGGTTTCTATACCAATCCCCCGCCTTTCCACTTAAGATCAGGCTTAAAGCATTACTCTTATGGAGGTCATTGTGTTTTCATAGGGAATCGCATATTTGTTCAAACACTGTGATATCTTTCTCACATCCCCCTCTCCACTAAATTTTTGTGTGAGCTTGGCTATTTGTACTGCCTTACTTCTAGGCTCTCTATCAAGCGTGTTATGCATATTTTCAGCAATGGATCGACCAATAGCTTGAGCAAATATTGCCAAGTCACCTAAGTGAGTAGGTATAGTGGGGACATGTGCTCTCGGAAATGCATGTGGAATGGGGGTTGGCATCGGGCTTGGTGTATAGGCAGCCCTTGGGGTCCAAGTTGGGTACGATGTTGTGCCATGTGGTGGTCCAAAGTTCATATGCATGGCCCTAGGCATAGCAGACGTCAGATGTGACATGCTAATGCTAGCCGGTATGGTCCCATTGAAATAAGTTCTTGGGTGTTGTGGTCATGGAGCATAAGTTGTTGAAACAATGGGAGGGGTAGGAGCTACATGAGCATGAGGACCCATAGGTGCATATGATTGATACACACTTGTAGGTACTGTTGCAGACATTGAGCTACCATGTAGCAGTGCTTTACTAACAAATGAGGTCCATGGCATGTTTTTTATCATGCCCATCACTGGGGTAGGCATGGTAGCTATGGTGTCATCAATAGAAAGATGAGATAAACTTGGAAAAGTAAAGCTCTCACTTGTGGGCTCAAATTGTACCGAGACCCTTGGCGAAACAACACATGGAGGATCCATCGAGCTTACCGAGAGAGTCTGCATTTGTGATAAGGTTTGTGCTTAGCCTTGCCTGTATCCAAGAATCTCATGAGACCCGTTAAAGGCATGTGGATCCCTTTGTTCTGCCTCTTCAACTCAATAACCCTATGGATAACATCACAAACTCTTTGCTGTTGATCCTCTACGCTAGTAGCACCCATTGTGGATTGTAGGAAATCTAACCAACCCACGTGATAGGTGTGACCTATGTATAGGTCGGTTAGAGTCTCCGTGTAGTTCATACTCCCAGTTCTCATTTAGAAACGCTTCATCTAGGATTGAGGTGCTAGGGTTGTCCTTTGACCTAGATGCAATGTGGTTCTCTATGGATCAACTCTTAGTGGTTGCTAATTCAGGAACACTTGATTACTCGCCTAGCATGGATGTTGACATAGGGGCGTTTGCTTTTAACTCTCTCCTTTGTTCTGCCTTGCGTAGGCTCTTGATTTCCTTTTCCCTAGCCGCAATGATATATCAATCAACCTCTTTCATTTTGACAAGGCTTCTCCCATCAGGTAATATAACCTCGGAGGGGAATAGCTCTGAAGCGTCAAGGGGTACAGTGAATGGAGTATTCAAATGAACACTCTCCAGGAGCATGGGGTCTATGTTGGACATGAATGGTGAATTTACTTCCCCACCCCCTTCATTCACACCGTTAGCTCCATGTTCGGAGCGAATGGAGTATTCAAATGAACACTCTCCAGGAGCATGGGGTCTATGTTGGACATGAATGGTGAATTTACTTCCCCACCCCCTTCATTCACACCGTTAGCTCCATGTTCGGAGCGAATGGCTCTACTACTCAAAGTCTCTTTCAAGCAGCTAAGCACGCATGGCCCGAACCGTGGGCCCATGGTATGCATGTCTTGGCTTGAACTATCGAGATTAGGCATCGGGTAACCTTCCATGACGTCGTAGTCAGAGGAAGTGTCATTAGATGCAATATGTGGCTCCTGAGTGGTACTACCTTGGGTTCCCGCTGAGGGCTTAGAGCCTAAGGTGGATGAATAATGAGTGCACGTGTAAACGGAGACACTCTCTATGTGTTTGTTCTCTAGCACACAACTAGAGGGTAGGTGCATGTGACCTCAATACTCTAGAAGTGTTGGTGAGTATCCATGAAGGCCGCTCACTTAGTTTTTTAGGTGTTTATAGCCCATTTTTAAAAACATTTTGGTCCTTTTTTCTAACCAAGCCACGGAATATGGTTTGTGATAGCTCAAAACAAGCATCTTGGCTAGACGGACGTGCTGTTCTTTACAACCCCCAATTCGATTACGTAAAGCACTCAAAATCCTAAAAATAGTATTTTCCTACTTGGGGAGAAAGGCTAGAATTAGTAAGTCCAAAGGGTGAGTGTGAAGATAATGGTTGAGGACTTGAGGAACTTGTCTCACATGCCCTCCCTTCACTTGAGGTCCTAGTATTTATATATAAAGTAGTGTGTATACTATATCATAAGACTGAGGACTGAGGCATGGGCCTGTACTCGAGCTCGGGCTAGGGGCTCGAGGGAATGAAGATAAAAGTTTTTTAATTTTCTTTTTGTTTTCGAATTTTCTATTTGGTATCAATATTTTTGACGTTTTTTTAAATTATTATTAAATTAAAAAATAAAACTTTTGATTTTTTTTTTGGTAGATAATGCTGTTTGTGGACATCGAGCTCACACGTGAGCACAACAGCCCCTAACAACTCTGTCTAACCTGTCTACAACTAACCAAAGCTAGTTAACACTAATTACCTCTGCTCACACATTGTCTATCACAGTAAGCTGCACACTGCCTACACTAACCAACACAACAAACTGCACATTACAGATCTACACTAACTACTTTCTACACTGTCTACTGCACATTACAGATATACACTAACTAATAAATTTGCTAACACCTACACATTACCTATCTAACAAATCTAACAAAAACAAGTACACTGCAACACCTAATAGAGATTACAAAAACCTGCTAAAATTGCACATTGCAACCACTTAACAATTCTCACACAACTCAACAAAAAACTAGAAATGGCAAAAGTAAAGGCAACCTGAGGTAGCACTGAGTGCTCCTCAAGCTTAGTGCAAGGAAATCCCCGGCAATGGTGCCAAAATGTGCACTTTGCCGCATGTGTCGGAGGCTGGGGACTTTGCCTGTGCGCTGTTGTGTGCGAGCCTCGAAAGGTTGCAAGCACACAACTAGACAGTCCTAGCAAGCTCAAGGAAACAAGGGTGTGTCACTCATTGCTCAATGCTTCCGTCATGAAGGATCCTGTACTGCGAAGAAGGAGCTGCCGCCGATGCCGCACTCAATCAACCGCCTCGCCGTCGTCAATGCTGCCGCAATGCTCGATCACCCACTCTCTCTCTCTCTCTCTCTCTCTCTCTCTCTCTCTCTCTCTCTCTCTCTCTCTCTCTCTCTCTCTCTCTCGCGCGCGCGCGCGTGCACACACACACACACACACACACACACACACACACACACACACACACACACACACACACACACACACACACACACACACACACACACACACACACACACACACACACATCCATGAGCACACGTAGGAGAAGGAGACATAGATGGATCAAGAGCATTTCTTAGCTTACACCTTAATGAATGAGGATTTTTAGGTCAAATGGACCTTTATAAGAGTTCGATCCATTCACACATGTGCGTAAAAAATGGTCGATCGTTGCAAAACTACCGTAAAAATAAGATAAGTGGTGTGCCTCTCATCGATGATCACCTACACACCTACTGGACCGACAAGCCCGGTCCATGACTCAATCAAATAAATAATAAGGCGTCCAAAGGTGACAGGGTGTTTGTGAGAGTTAACAGCATGTATCTTCACCTTTTACACAACATATTGAGTGAGTAGCATTGTTGCCATCTCCTTTGGCTTCAACTATGTTTGCAACATAGCCAAAAACACCTAGGGTTTCCAGCTTTTCTTTTCCATCTACCACAAGTGAATCTTCCTCTACTTCATAGGATTGCTCACAAGACTTAAAGATGGGTAAAGAAAAGCCAATATCAAAGAAGATGCATGCAATAGAATTATCCGTCCTCCATGACAATATAGCAAAGTAGGTATTTCACCAAGAAAAATGAATCCTTCTGAAACTTTAGAATCTCAAGGTAGTGCTACAGGCTACCAGATTGGATTTTGATGCGGGGTTAATTCAACAGGTTGTAGATACCTTGACCCAAACAATGGCACTACTGAAATCAATGGCATATCTATACAAGCCACATTAGTAGCCCTATCTCATGTGCTACATATGCCATTTGTCACCAAAGCCAAACCATGATCAACTAATGAAGCTAGCAATTTGCTAGAAGAAGATAAGCAAGTCAAGAACAGACGAGAAAAGGGTGGCCAAGGAGTTCCGGTAACATCACTAGTACAAGCATCATATAGGTTTGTAGCAGAGGCCATCAGTTTGAAGAACAACCCAACATATGCATCTGAAATGTTGTTCGGGATTCTATTCGTCAAGATAAAAATATCCTAAAGTTGATATCATCTTGAGTACCTTTTTTCACAATAGTCTGATACAACAAACTGTTAAGGTCAAGACTCAGAATGTGTTTAAAGTGCGGTATGCGTGACGGTTTTTGTACCGAACAACATGCATCCCAGCTCATGTTAACACAGATAAAGTTTGGAAGAAGGCCTTAGGGAAAGGGCATGGGAATTATGAAACCAGTAAGAAAGAAACAACTGAAGTCCAAGAAACACAACAAGACACTGCAGAGGAAGAGAATGGATTGACAATAGTCACAAGTGGATTAAAAAGGATGACAACATAGTCTGAAGCTGGTACATTGGTATAGTTGATGTCACTGAGCCACAAGTGAAAAAGTTGAAGACAACAAATTTCTTGACACAATTGAAGCTAAAACAAAAGACGCCAACAAATTCTACTGATATGGACCATACCAAAGGCACTTCAACTGACAAGGTGATTGAATTGCACCATAATTAGAAATGACTACTGAAAAGGATCAGCTTGCTCATAAGAGAAACCATAGAGCGCCTCCCAACACCTCTGAAACTTAGATGACTATAGTTACCCATAAGCCAGTCCAGCCAATTCAACATGATAGGTTGTAGAGCAGCTGCAAAAGAAGTCCCTGTAAGGAAATTTGGTTATTCAAAAAGGTGATAGATCACTGATTCCTTATCACACTCTTCTGATAGTATATGAAAGCGCCCAGAATGATGTAGAAACAATTATAGATGGATGTGTGGCTACTATGATGTATGGATGGAATACCATTCTGAATGCTACGGGGCAAATGATGGATGCCCAAAGATATATTTCCAGCTTAGTGCTAGTTGCCTTATAGATGGAACTCTAGGAAACAAAAACTAAAGCTAAAAAAGCTAAGCAGGAATTAGCTAAACTAAGGAGTATAATGCTGCAACATGAGGTTAATACGAATAGAGATGCACGAATGATGGCTACACAGGAGAAAGAGATAGAGAAGCTCAAAACCAGCAGCCAAATCCTAGCACATGAGCTCGCTGCAACACGTTGAGATGTTGGTAATGGGCAATGGATCTACAATTGTTGTTCTCTTGGTGTAGAGCCTAAGGGTGTCTTGGGTAGAACAGGGATGGCGCTCTACTACAAGTAACTACAAGAGATGAAAATGGGGCAAGCAAGGTAGTGGAGAAAGAGGGTTGAAACGAGGAAGAGCAACAAGGGCAAGAATTAAGAGCCCCATCCCGCCATGCTATTGGAAGGGCTATAGCACAAGGACTCTACTCGTTGCAAGAGAGAGAGTCCCCATGATTTCTTGTTTGAGCTTACTGACAACATCCTTTAAAAGAAGAAGATCGAGTAGCAGTTTGGCTAAAATAGATGCTTAACTAGCAATTGACTCGCAATTGTCAATGACCTCCGAGAGAGTGAGTGAAGCTCTACAAGTTTTTGTTATTTTCATTTTTTTTAACAGTGGTTGTAGCACAAAGCCCGTTTGTGTCAAACCCCCCTAACCCTTCGCTGATTGCGTGTGAAACTGTGGGTTGCAAAGTTTCAGCCCCCGTAGCCCCTAGAGGTGCCATGCGAGACGGGGCTCTAAGTTCCGAGGGTTTCCAATCAACGAGCAAAGAAAACCGAGCAAAGCTAGTTTCCTAGCAAATATGAGAAACACCTTTGACAAATTGATGCAAGCACAAGCTATATTGAAGAAAATAATCATGGCTTGTTGGATTCCACCACCCAACACCTCAACTCAAAAGGCAATTACCCAACACCTATTAAAGCGTATCACACCTTTAAATAAGTCACTACTGCAAGTCACATATTTTGTTCAAGAGTTCCTATCAAATTGTTGTTCCTTACCATACATGCTTGAGTTGTCACATTGTGGTGGCATCTCAAAAGCAATATATCCATCATATTGTTGGGTTAAAGGCCCGTGTGCCCGGCTGCCCGTTGTTCAGCCGCCCATGTACAGCCATTCATTTACTCATTCATAATAACTATACTCATAACTACACATTGTAGTGTGAGTACCGCCCCACCACACACTGTGTCTATCTCCTTCTTCGTGCTGGCTCTCTGTGTGTGTGCTCTCCGAACCCAACTGTTGGAATTAGGGTTGCAGAGAAACACACACAGCTTGGAGAAGACGAAGGAAGCTCAAGGCACACAATAGAGAGTGTGTTACTTAGTGTGCAATGGAAAGATTGATAGCCCTAGAGTGATGGGCGTATATACAATGCACGGGGGAAAAAACCTCCTAAAGAGGGAAAAAATGCCCCGGCGGTCCTAGTGTGTTCACACACATCACTACCACATGTATATGGTAACAAATCCCCCCTGGAGTGATGCGGTGAACGAGAGCTGGCACATGAGTAAAGGGAAGTGCCATGCCCTGAGGACAGGATCAGTCCACAAAGGGGAGTAAGCCCAAAGCTTTGCGGAAAGCTTCAAGCTTCTCACGAGACAATGCCTTTGTGAAAAGATCTGCAAGGTTGTCCTGTGTTGGCACATAAGCCAAGCTGATCTCTCCTGCTGAGAGCCTCTCCCTGACATAGTGGTAATGCACCTCAATGTGCTTTGTGCGAGCATGAAAAACTGGGTTCCTCGCAACTGCCAATGCGCTCTGACTGTCAGTGTAGATAGTGTTGGCAGTGTCCTGTCCAACACCCAAGTCAGCCATAAGGCGTCTGAGCCATACACACTCAACCGTAGCTGTGAAGACTGCCCTGTACTCAGCCTCACAACTCGAAGTGGCCACAGTAGGTTGCTTCTTGCTCAACCATGATATACATGAACTGCCAAGCATGAAACAAAAACCACTTGTGGACACTCGCGTGTCAAAACAACCAGCCCAATCTGAGTCCGAAAAAGCATGTAAGTCTGGCGGCAATGATCCCCCCTTGGGATAAAACAAGCCAAGATGTAAAGTGCCACTAAGGTAGCGGAAAATCCTCTTGACAGCCTGCCAATGCTTAGACCCTGGGCTATGCATAAATCTGCTGACCTGCGAGACTGCAAACTGAATATCTGGCCTCGTGTTGCATACATAAATGAGGCAGCCAACAGCAGTTTGGTAAAGAGTGACATCAGCAGGATCGCCAGCATCATGTAGACTCAACTTCAAACCTGTTTCCATGGGAGTGGCAATAGGTTTGCAATCCTCAAATCCAAACTTACATAGCAATGTCTCTATGTAACTTTTCTGACACAAGGCAATACCACCATCACACTGCTTAAACTGTATACCCAAGTAATGTTGCAACAGCCCCAAATCTTTCATCTTGAAAGTAGCATTCAAATCAGCCTTAAATTCAGCAATATGTCTCTCATTTGGTCCAGTGATCAGCAAATCATCAACATAAAGAACCACAATGAGAAATACATCATCCTCACGCTTTACATACAATGTGCTTTCTGTTGGACTGTTACGAAAGCCTCGTTTAACCAAATGAGTGTCAGCTTTCTCATACCAAGCACAAGGAGATTGCTTCAACCCATACAAAGCCTTCTTACATTTGCACACTTTGTCCTCTTGTCCTTTTATGACAAAACCGCGAGGCTGCGTTACATAAACTTCCTCAAATATGTCACCATTCAAGAAAGCAGTAACAATGTCTGATTGATGTACATCCCAACCAAAATGAGATGCCAATGCACATAGAAAACGCACAGTAGTCATACGACAAGTGGGAGCAAAAGTCTCTTCATAATCTATGCCTTTTTGTTGTGCATAACCCTTTGCAACAAGTCGAGCCTTATGGTGATCGATCTCACCATCCGGCTTGCGTTTCAACTTGTAAACCCACTTCGTACCAATGGCCTTTTTGCCAGGAGGCAAATCACATAAAGTCCATGTGTCATTCTCTATAAGTGCATCATATTCTGATTTCATGGCAGCAATCCAATTTTCTGAATTCTGTGCTTCATCAAAAGACAGAGGCTCCTCAACATCATGTAAACTAGACACAGCCAAAGCATAACAATCTGATGCATAAGATGCATGGCGAGAGCCTGAACGAGTACGACTAGATAAAGGTGCATCCAATTTACTGTCACGCAAAGTGTGCACCAGCCATTTTGGCATACCTCTAGCCTGCTCATTTTCAGCCCTTTCCTCAACAAGTACATCATGTACATCTGCATCAGTAATAGGCTGTTCTAAAACATTTTCAGAAACCCCCATAGGCTGTACATTTGCCTCATTGGAACTTACATTCGTATTTCCACCACTGAAAAGAGGCAACAAAGTGTCATAAATGTCCTGTGAGCTTACATTACTGTCTCTAGTACATGACAGCAAGGGTTGAACAGAATCTTCCACAAACACTACATCCTGTGAAACCAAAATACGTTTTGTTTGCGGATGATACAACCTGTAACCTTTGCTTTCAGCACTATAACCAACAAAAATACATTTGACAGCCTTATCATCCAATTTTCTGCGCTGCACTTGTGGCACCAAAGCATATGCCAAACAGCCAAAAACACGCATGTGCTCAATAGAAGGTTTTCTATCATGCCATGCTTCATATGGAGTAATAGACTGCAAAGCTTTCGTAGGACACCTGTTAAGTACATAAGTGGCACACATGATGGCCTCAAGCCAAAAAGAATGCGGCAAAGCTTGACTTTTGACCATACATCGTGCCATTTCCGTTAGTGACCTGTTTTTCCTCTCAGCAACACCATTTTGCTGAGGTGTATAAGGCACTGTACATTGGTGTTTTATCCCACGACTAGCCAGAAATGCATTAAATTCATGAGACATATACTCCCCCCCTCGATCGGAACGGAGGGTGCCCATAGTACATTTTGAGACATTTTCAGCCATAGCCAAAAATTGTTTGAAGCACATAAAAACTTCGGACTTTGCTTTAAGCGGAAATACCCATGCATGCCTGGAGTAATCATCAATGAAAGTCACGAAGTACAGGTAATTGCCCAAGGACGGAGTTTGCATGGGCCCACAAACATCACTATGCACAAGCTGCAACCTGCATGTGGCCCTAACTGAACCATCCTTTGGAAACTTAGAACGCTGCATTTTACCCAGAATACAGCCTTCACAAACATGTTTGATAGGTGCTTCAAGAGGCGGCAAAGAAGCAACCATATCAGATTTCTGCAAACGCAGCAACCTGGCAAAATTCAGATGACCAAAACGTGCATGCCAAAGTTTTGCATCTGAAATAGCCCTTGAATCTGCAACAGCATTTGCAAAATTTTGTCCACACTTGTCATACAAAGTGAGCTTATACAGCCCACGGCACAAAAGCCCAGATGCAACAATTTCATCACCAAAACTGAGATCATGAACTGTACATCTGTCATCCACAAATTTGACTACAAGTCCAAGTCTAGCAAGTGCGGATACAGACAATAGATTCTTCTTGATCCCAGGTACATAAAGTGCATCAACAAGTGTGAAGGAACTGCCATTAGCAGCAGTGAGCACAATCTTTCCAACTCCCTGAACTGGATAAGAGGCGTTGTTGGCACAAGTGACTGAATTCCCATGAGGGACAGACTCAAGAGAGGTAAACAATTCACGATGTGAGGTAATGTGCTTTGTAGCACCACTGTCGAAATACCACACATGTGAATCTGCAGCAACTGACAAGCATGCATCATGGACAGCAGGATTGTAAGTGCACTCTGCGCTAAAAGCCCATTCTGCATCAACATCAGCATCACAATCTCCTTTCACAGAAGACTCAACAATGGCTGCATTTGTAGTGGAACCAGCATTTGCAGTGGAACCACCCTCTTTCTTCTTAGCCTCTTTGGCCTTCAACTTAGGACACGACTTGATCAAGTGATCATTGGCTTTACAATAATGGCAACGCATCTTCTTTTTGCCCTTATCACCAGAATTGCCAGACGAAGTGCTGCCAGCAGAAGCATTAGGAACAGAATTTTTGCCACTCGCAGCAGAACCATAAGAAGTGGCTGCATTACTGTTACCACCCTTTCTTTGAGAAGCAATAAAAGCCTGTTCAACTGCACGTTGCCTAGTCCTGTTTTTTCTAGAAAGTGACTCTTGCAACAGCAATGTGCATAATGCATCAAACTTGACAACTTCAGGATTTCCTTGGGTCATCAGTCTCCAAGTACTAGCAAAAGTCTGGTAGGAATCTGGTAAGGCATCAAGAACAGTCTGCACAAGGGAACTGTCAGAAATGACTTCACCTGCAGAAATGAGTTGCTCATTGATATCCTTGACACTAGCAAGGAAAGTGTCCATATCATCTTCCTCATGCATAATCTTCGACTCTAGCTCTTTACGCAGCAAAGCAATTTTAGCCTCATTGCGGCTTGCATAAAGACCTGCTAGAATATCCCAAGCCTGTTTTGCAGATTTTGCTGAACGGATGTGAGGAATAATGGTGCGCTTCACAGACAACGCAATCAATGCATGAGCCTGCGCATCCTTAACATCCCAACGAGCTTGTTCTGCTGTAGGCAAAACAACTCTAACAGTTGCAATCCTTGCAGCAAGACCTGCAACATCCTCAATATCGCCTACATCTTCAGAACCAGGACGTACATCAATGCCCTGCACAATGTTCCAGACACCTTTTGACACAAGAACGTGTTGCATCATATAAGCCCACATAGGGTAGTTGTCCCCATCCAACCTGTCCTCAGCAGCAAACATCTTGAACACATCTGTGTTGTTGTTGTCAGCCATGGTAAATGCTGCACCTGATGTGAAAACTGCCCGAAAATAGGAGAAATGGAGCGGGAACAACTTGTGTTATATAGCACAAACCGTAGAAGACTATAAGGCACCTGTTATGCAGAAAACGGCACTGACAGAAAATCTGCACAAAATGACGAAATAACCTGTGCAGTACTGCCCGTAGTGGAAACGGAGGCCGAAATGAGGCCAAATCAAAATTCTGAGTAGACCAAGCTCTTCGAGCTTTTCCAAAATATTTGTCGACCTGCGAACGCTTGCCAAAGCTCACTGAAATCGGAGAAAGTGAGCAGGCGTGAGCTGGAGCAGCTGGCGACTAAGCCCGGGAGGACGTGACCTGCTCTGATACCAATTGTTGGAATTAGGGTTGCAGAGAAACACACACAGCTTGGAGAAGACGAAGGAAGCTCAAGGCACACAATAGAGAGTGTGTTACTTAGTGTGCAATGGAAAGATTGATAGCCCTAGAGTGATGGGCGTATATACAATGCACGGGGGAAAAAACCTCCTAAAGAGGGAAAAAATGCCCCGGCGGTCCTAGTGTGTTCACACACATCACTACCACATGTATATGGTAACACCAACAAGTGGTATCAGAGCTTGGTAGTGAGAGCATTGAGAGCTTCATCATCATTGTTGAGTGTGTTGAAACTTGCTGCTGTTTCATTGCCGTTTTTTGGTTTCGCGCACGCGCGCATTTCTAAAGAGCAGAAGGTTTTTCTGAGCTTGGCATTGGAAGGTTCAGCACTCCGCGAGTATTTTCAGCAGGCGTCCTCGAGTTTAACCCCCCTTTCGGAGCCATTCGTGCCATTAGAAATCCCATCCGAGCTACAGACTAGGAGCTGCGTTTTTCAGCTCTCTTTGGTAGTTTTCTGTTGCCAGAGCTTCCATAGCCATTACAGGTGCCATTGTTGTAGTGTCTTCCACTTACGTGAGCCCACAGCTCATTTGAGAGTGTGTAGCCTCTTCTTGGAGTGGCCTCATACACACAGATAGAGTGGGAGTTTGGCGACATTGTCTTCTTCGACTACATGTACAGGTACAGGTGCAGGTACAGGTACAGGTACGGGTACAGGTTACAGGTTACAGGGAGCTTTGGATACAGGTTTCTTCTGTGGTTACAAAACATGTATTTTGACTGTGGGACAGCCATGTATATGGTTGTGTTTTGAGTGGGAGCTTCTACTCTTCTAGCCTGTTTATGCGTGTTCTTGAGCTACAGGTTTACATCATCTATGTATGTTGATGGATGTGGATATGGCAGTTTGACAAACACTCTTTATGCATGATATTGTGGAGATTTGGTTCACTTATACATAGAGCGGGTTTGCTCTTGCTTGCAGTGTTGCGGTTTGAGTACGGACAGGTACTTGGTTGACATTAGAGATTGGACTTCGTTGAGCTTGTGCATTGGTTACATGCTCACTTGGATCCATTTATGCTCACGGATTTGTGTAAGCTTGGTCAGCTTATGTCTCTATTGTGGTTATTCAGACATGGAGTATGTTTATGCCTCTATGACAGCTCGTTGTTGATGCATTTTGTGGCACGGTTTGCCTAGGCCGGTTGAGTTACAGGTGTCACGGGTTTATGCATTTGTTTGTGGATTTCTACGTACGTTTTTTGACCATATTATGGGCTGATTTATACTCTATGCGTTTGCTCTTTGATTGAGCAGCAGGTGTTGTCAGATTTGCAACACTACTTTGTTGTGGCAGTTTGTTGGTTGGTTACAGGTTTCTCATTGTTGCATTCTTGTTGTAATGGGCACTAAAGAGGACACAGTTTTCAATATTGAGAAATTGGATGGTGCTAATTTCTCATATTGGAAAGATCAGATTTGGGATGTCTTGGTGCAGAAGAAACAGATTCGACCTCTAAAGTTGCAGGGATTTAAGCCAGAGAACATGGAGAGGGATGATTGGGAGGAGTTGGATGAGATGTGCAGGTCTACCATTAGGCTTTCCCTTTCAAAGTCTGTTTATTACAATGTGAAAGATGCACAGGGTGGAGCTTATGAGCTATGGCAGCGGATTTGCGATATGTATGATAAGCATTCGGCTGCTTCTATGGTGTATTGGATTAAAAAGCTTATTGATTTGCGAATGGAGGAAGGTGCTTCCATGAATGCGCATTTGAATGAGTTCAATCCAATTTTCAGCCAACTTGCTACGCAGAAAATTACGTTTGAGGACAATGTAAAAGCTATGTTTTTACTTGTCACGTTGCCTGAGTCATGGGACACATTTAGGACAGCCATAAGTAACTCGGTTCCTGCGGATGAGTTGACAAGTACTAATGTTGAGTCTAGTCTTCTCACGGAAGAGATTAATCGAAAGAATAATGCAGGTAGTAAGTCTTCTAGTGCAATGGTTGTCAGAGGCAGGACTATGGACAAATATAAGTCCAACAGGGGTAAATCTAGAAGCAAGTCCCGTGCAGGCACAAGTAAAAAGGATGTGGAATGTTTTCATTGTGGTAGAAAAGGCCATTTCAAAAAGGATTGCTACAAGTGGAAAAGGGAAAATGGAGATGGTAAGAAGAAAGACCATGATGCTAAGGACAAGCCTAAGTCCAATGTCAAGATTGAGGAGTTAAATGCAACACAAGGAGAGTGTAGCTCTCAAGATGACCATGTATGTGCTCCGACTAATGCTACTAGTGAAGAGCTTGGTGATGTGTTGCTTGCATCCTATTTTGATGACGCTTTTCTTCTCACTCATGAGCGTAGTATGCCTATGGATTGGGTCATTGACAGTGGTGCTTCTTTTCACGTTACGCCTCATAGGTCGTGGTTTCATGACTATGATGCTTCGAGCACAGGTACTGTCAGGATTGCCGATGGGCGTTCTATGCAGATTCATGGCATTGGGGATATTCATTTGGCTATGCCAAACTCTACTACGTTTGTCTTGCAGCGTGTGCGTCATGTGCCGGCTCTTGCAAAAAGCTTGATTAGCGTGGGTCAGTTGGATTCACTTGGTTTCAATGTATCTTTTGGTGATGGAGTTTGGAAGCTCACTAAGGGCAGTCTTGTTTTGGTTAAAGGTGCTAAGAGGAATACGTTGTATTCCCTTTGTGTAGCTAGTGTGGCTGATCACATTGTGGGGATCACTGAGCAACCTCCTGCTTCTTTATGGCATCAGCGTTTGGGGCATATGTCACTGAAAGGTTTGAAGTTGTTGGCACGTGCGGATTACATTCCCGTTTCAGATTTTGGTGGTTTTGAGTCTTGTGAGCATTGCCTTTATGGTCGACATGCTCGGTCTTCTCATAAGAAAAGTGTTCCACACAGATCTTTGGAAAAGCTAGCTTTGGTGCATAGTGATGTATGTGGGCCGATGCCCAATGCTTCTCTTGGAGGCTATGTACTTTGTTACGTTCATTGATGATGCTAGCAGGAAGGTATGGGCATACCCCATTCGTAAGAAGGATATGGTGTTTGATATATTTAAGCAATGGTTGGCTCTTGTTGAGAACCAATCAGGTTGTAAGTTCAAGTGCTTACGTACGGACAATGGGGGTGAATTTATGTCTCATGCTTTCACAACATTATGTGTTGAGAAGGGTATACGGCGCGAGCTTAGTGCTCCCTATACACCTCCTCAAAATGGTGTGGTAGAGCGCATGAATAGGACTATACAGGAAAAAGTTCGTAGTATGCTTTCTATGGCTGGTTTGTCAAATGGATTTTGGGCTGAAGATGTTGCCCTTTCTGTGCATTTGATAAATCGTTCACCTAGTGTTCCTTTGGGCTTCAAAGTGCCTGAAGAGGTATGGACAGGTTTGCCACCTTCGTATGGTCACCTTCGTGTTTTTGGCTGTGAAGCTTATGTACATGTACCTAAGGCAAAACGCAGCAAATTGGATCCAAAGAGCAAGAGATGTATCTTCTTGGGTTATGGTAGCTCTGGTGAGATGGGTTATCGATTGTGGGATCCTATTGACAGGAAGATTGTGCGCAGCCATGATGTTGTTTTTCATGAGGACTCTATGTATAGAGCATCACCGCGAACGATTGAGGTTCGGCGTGTGATATTTGAGGAGGATGGTCATCGGTATGATGGTCCCATGGCTGCTCGTGGGCAGCCCATTGACCCTCAAGTGGGAGATCAGCCCTTGTTGGGAGATCATGTAGATGTGGGACAGCCAGATGCACCTCCTGCATAGTCTTTGAGGCGTTCAGAGCGGCGTGCAAGATAGCCTCAGCGTTTTGTGCCTTCTATGGATTATGGATTGTTGACTGATTGCGGGGAGCCATCATGTTATGATGAGGCCATGTCTAGTGTTGACAAGCTCAAGTGGGAGCAGGCTATGCAGTCAGAGATGGATTCGTTGATCCAAAATGAAACGGGGGAGCTTACTCCTTTGCCAAAGGGTAAGAAGGCACTACCATGAAAGTGGGTTTACAAGATAAAATTGTGTTCAATGGATGCAAAGCCTAGGTACAAAACAAGGCTTGTGGCTAAAGGATTCAAGCAACAGAAGGGCATTGATTTTGACGAGATCTTCTCCCCAGTGGTGAAGATGTCTACTTTGCGTATGTTGTTTGCTTTGGTAGCTACAGAAGACATGGAGTTGAAGCAAATGGATGTAAAGACAGCTTTCTTACATCCGGACTTGCACGAGGATTTGTACATGGAGCAACCAAGTGGGTTTGTTATTCATGGTTCAAAGAAGATGGTATGCCGGCTTCTTAAGACCTTGTATGGACTGAAGCAATCATCTCGTGAATGGTATCGTAAATTTGATGCATTCATGAGTTCATTGGGCTATGTACGCAGTTATGAGGACCCATGCCTCTATACTCGCAAGGCTGCAGATGGTAGTCTTATTGTTTTGGTTTTGTATGTGGATGACATGCTGATCGCAGGGAAGTGTATTTCTGATGTGGATGCCTTGAAACATAGGCTACATGAGACCTTTTCCATGAAGGATCTTGGGGATGCCAGTCATATTTTGGGTATGCGGATCACTCGTGATCGTTCTCGCAAGATGCTCTTTCTTAGTCAGAAAGAGTACATTGACAGGGTGCTTGAGCGTTTTCATATGGAAGGGGGGAAGGCCATTAGTACCCCGTTGCCTCCATATGTAAAACTCAGCCATGATGACTGCCCTCAGACAGATTTGGAGACTACAGAGATGTCTCAGATTCCCTATGCGTCAGCTGTTGGTTCCTTGATGTATGCCATGGTGGCTACGCGTCCAGATCTTGCTCATGCAGTTGGTGTGGTTAGCAGGTACATGTCTAACCCGGGCAAGCGTCATTGGGATGCAGTGAGAGGTATTCTCAGATACTTGAGAGGGACTTCAGAGTTGTCCCTATGTTATGGTGAGAAGGATATGTATGTTTGCGGATATACAGATTCAGACTATGCAGGGTCAGTGGACTCGAGGAAGTCTACTAGCGGCTATGTGTTCACAGTTGCAGGTGGACCGGTTTCGTGGGCATCACGTTTACAGCCATGCGTTGCTTTGAGCACTACAGAGGCTGAATATATGGCTGCCACTGAGGCTGCCAAGGAGGCCGTATGGCTCTCACGACTAGTGGGAGATCTTGGTATGGCTGGTGATGCTCCGATTCTACATTGTGATAGCCAGAGTGCCATAGCGTTGGCACGGAATCTTGTCTTCCATGCGAAGACAAAGCACATTGAGGTGAGGTATCACTTCATACGAGAGGTTCTAGAGGACAAGCGCATACAGCTTGTCAAGGTACACACTGACGATAACCCTGCTGATCTACTCACGAAGTCGTTAGCCTCACAGCGGTTTGCACACTGCAGATCGCTGATGGGTATGGCTTGACTTCTTTTGCTGTACTTTGGCCACTTTAAAGGCACACTGCCTTTAAGTGGGAGATTGTTGGGTTAAAGGCCCGAGTGCCCGGCTGCCCGTTGTTCAGCCGCCCATGTACAGCCATTCATTTACTCATTCATAATAACTATACTCATAACTACACATTGTAGTGTGAGTACCGCCCTGCCACACACTGTGTCTATCTCCTTCTTCGTGCTGGCTCTCTGTGTGTGTGCTCTCCGATCCCAACACATATTGGGTAATGTAGGTGCAATGGTAGGCATTTAATGATATCAACTAGACTTATCTAGTGATGCATGTTGTTTTGGAGATCCTTTTTGATAAATACTGGTGAGATCTTGGAACAAACATTGCTCTATATTGGAGAAGTAGATAGAACAACCATGTAGAACTAAGAAACCTCATGATAAATTGCATAAACATGCTCTCCCATATATTTTCTATGTGCCAAAGCTTTACATGCTCTCTTGACAAAGTGAGAGGACCTCGCAAAAATGTGTCTCCAATCTTTGGCCCAAAAGAATAATGCTACCATACATAGCTAAGGTCTCCCGCCCTCTCATTTCAAATTCCTTTCCTCATCAACCGAAGCTTGGCTACTCTTGAAATTCTTTCCCTACATTAAGTGGGAAAAACAGTGTATACCGACCAACAAAAAGCATTGCATGTTAGAACCTTATAGAAGTGCAAAGTCTTTAGGGGTTGACATGAAGGACCTTCTTATGAGGCTAATAGGCATGTTTTTTTTTGCTACAACATGTAGGCTTCTAGGAGCTCTCATGCTTTCTCGTTGAATTTTTCTATGATGGCATGGATAAGTCATCCCAATAGTCATGTTACCTTTCTATTAACAAGCTACCAAAGAAAGGAGACTCTGAAGCCCAACTAATTGCATGATTTACTCTACTATCCAATCTTCCACATCCTTTTCAATATTTTGACTTGCCTGAACCACCATTTTTTTTGACAAAATTGTCAATATGAACTGGTGCACCGTCGAATGGATGGCCGAGGCCTCTTTGAGGAATTCCGGCTAGTATTCCTACAATGGGAATCAAGAGAGATAGGGTTTTCTCTATTTTCCTAGATTTGCTTTTGGAGTTGAGCCAACATAGCAACAAAGAGAGCACAATGAACACTCCAATGCAGATATCTATCATTACCCAAAGCTTGACCTGATAGCTATGTGTCCAATAGAAAACCGTTGCAACAATTAGTTGGAGAGAGAGAGAGAGAGAGAGAGAGAGAGAGAGATTAGAGAGGTTTACACATCACGTCATGCTTCCTTGTGATGATGGTGTTGTAGTCGCCACTGTTGTAGGTGTGATATTCTCATACCCATGTCAACATCATGTGTAAGGCCAAATGCCTTACGGGTGCCATAATCCTTCATCCCCCCATCTCGAGGACTAAAAATGGCCATCCCTGTGATATATTATTACCTATGTGTTGCCCTAGTTGTGAAGACAATCTTTCTGTCTATTTGGAAATAGGAAAGTGCTGGAGCGGTTGGATTTGTGTAAGGATCACACCAAATCCCTTGCCCGGATCCCATTGTAAATGATCAAGTGGGAAAGCTCCGTAAACCCACAAGAACCACTTCAATTCAATCTCTCCGAGATTTGGGTCTATGTGCGACCTTTGCGAAGCAACTACTATTACCCGAATCTTTGGAATTCGATGCTCATCACCTCACGAGCTCTTGAAGGGCGACGCACGTGGCGGCAGCGTCGACCTGCTGCTGCAGATCAGGATCTATGTACAAGTGGTGCCGGACATGCGAGTGGCGACAGCAGCCTCGAAGGCCCTCACCTGGAAGAGCAGCGTCGGTCGGATCGGCTCTAGAAGAAGCAGCTCAACCAGCGTATCCACCACTGTGCTACTCGTGGCAGGGTCTTAGCTTCCATCTGTAGCACGATGGTCACATACAACCGGCCCTACCTGGCAGGCCTTCACGATAGCACTGCCCACAAACTGCCAAGCCTCGCCACACAGCTATGTCGGGTGAGGTGAGGCAGTTGACTTGACTCTCCTGTGTGTGTGTGTGTGTGTGAGAGAGAGAGAGAGAGAGTAGAGAGAGACAGCTTTATCAGTCGTTTGTTGTTAAATTAGCATGTCTGGGAAGCAATCCTCCGGCGGCGGCGGCAAGGGAGGAGGAGCAAGCAGCGCTGCTTCAAAAGGATCAAGCGGCAGTGGTGGCTCCAAGAGCACTACTCCCATGACGGGGGCGGAAGCCACCCGGGTTCAGTCGATCACCGCCAAAGCCAGCGGAGGGGGGATGCCCAAAAGCAGCTTTGCCTCTCGGGCACAAGCTGCCCCTGCAAAGAATGCCCAAAAATGGCCACACAGTGGTTATTGCAGGGAGCTCCATTTCTTTTAGAGTAAGAGTAGTTGCTTTGTAATATCCTTTTAAGAGTACTTGCTTTGTAATAAACACGACCGCTAATATTATAGGGCTCGGTGAAGCCCCTTTTTTTCAAAAAAAAAAAGAGAGGTAAAGAGAGAGGAAAGCAGAGTAAGTCACAGGAGAGAGTGAGGTTGGTAGTGCGCTGAGCTAGATAGTGCATGTGTGTCTGCGAGGGCAAAGTAAGAATAGAGAATAATCATGGAAGGAAGCAAAAGCAACAACTCTAGGGTGGTGGCGGCACTAGAGGTGGTGATGGTGGTGGCGTGCAGTCTTGTCGAGAAGGAGAAGGCGGAAATCTCGTGCGGGACAATGCGAAGCAAGCTATTTCCGTGTGCAGGCTACCTTACAGGAACCACATCGGTGCCTTCATCACTGTACTCCCTCACTAAGGGGGTGAGGGCGGACCGCGTCATCGCCTACGGTTGCATCAAGCAGGTGTCCGCATCTTTGGGCTTTGCGCTCAAGAGCTCCAGTGTGTCCGCCCTTCCTGGCCTATGCGGCATCAATCTCGGCTATGCGATCAACACCTCCACCAACTGTGCCACGGTTCCTTGAATGAATAGCCCTTGAGACTAACGACGCCATCCTATAACGCCCAGGCGGCCCATCATTATATTCTTATAAGCCTACTTATGCCAATCCCCGCCCTCCATGATGAGTACATTAGCCCCCCAGCTATCGTGATATTGACCCCCTACCAACCAAGATGCAGTAGGGTGTCAGCAACTAGCTTTGCTCCCCTCTGCGGTTGTAATTTTGCCCCTACTCTTATACTGCTATACTTGCTTTTTCGTGAATAAAATCCGCCCATTTATTACAAGTTCAGAGAGAGAGAGAGAGAGAGAGAGAGAGAGAGAGAGAGAGAGAGAGAGACGCTTCTCAACTCACCAAGTCACCTGCAAAGTCTAGACAAAAGTGAGAGAGATGGAGAGAGAGAGAAGAAAAAACTACTAAAAACAGCCCGCGCCGACGCGGACTGTTTTCAATAGTTTTTTTTTGGTTGAGAGAGAGAGAGAGAGAGAGAGAGAGAGAGAGTTGTGGAGCTTGCAATGGCTGCCGATATTTCAGAGAACGTGGTAGAACTCAAAGCTCCGCTTGACCAAGCTACGCGACGTCATCGCGACCTCATGTGTAGAGTCTTATATTCTTTGAGATATAGACATTAGAAATGGTAGAAGCCTTGTCTACTCAATATCAAGGGAAGGCCACATTACTTCATACCTCAAAAAGTCAAAGATCATCAACTCATCATAAAAGTTGTTTAGTTTTAGCTGGGATCAAGATGACATTGTTGAAAAGTAAAAAATCTAGATATCTCTCTTCAAGGAGGCCTCCAAGGAGAAAATTGACGTTGATGTGTATTTTAAGGCAAGATCCTTGGAATTGAAGGTCCATGATAATGATGGCAAGAACTATCGCCTGGGTGATTATCGTCTGGGTGTGTTGTGTCTGTGTAAAGCTATCGTACCTGAGAAATGTAGTGTCATTATTAGGCCTACTTGGATTAACATTATTTTGAAGAAGCGGGAGAAGGGCACTTGGCAATATCTTCATGGGAATGAAGACAAGTAAGAGCTGTGGAGTGATGATAGAGAACCCATGTCTGGGCTCATGCAAATAATGAGGAATTTTTTACTTTGTTGCGACTTTGTACTATAGAAATCCAAGAGCTTCATGATAGGATAGGTGGTTTGGGGTCATGGTTAGAGTCCATGGTAGTTCTAACTTCTTTTGGAGACGTAGCTAATGGTATAAGGTTTTATATTCTGGTATGGAAGTAGATCCATCCACTTGATTGTTTATATAGCGGTCATGATTGGTATAAAGAACTATTTTGGTATGGAAGTAGATCCATCCATTTGATTGGTCTAGAGAGTTGGCATCAATGTTCCCAGGGAAAATCATACAAATTTCCCTTTATGGTAGATTCAAACCTAGGAAATTTTTTGCACTAATTGGCATTTTTTACAATTTAACTCTATTTTTATGAATTCTCCAAACGGATTTTCTCCCTCTCCATCTATTTTGACATTTCAACATCTAGTGCTCACCCAAAACATTTGTGAGAGAAACTAGTGATAAAATCAGCTCAAGGCTAAGCTGATGCACACTTTTTTCGAACATTGGTTGGCATGGTAGCAGCATCAAACCTCTATTTTTTGGTAGAGAGAGAGAGAGGTTTCTCAAATCACATATAGACTTGAGAGAGAGAGAGAGAGAGAGAGAGATAGAGAGAGAGAGTCGGCATGGTAGCGGCATCCAACGTCCAAAAACTAAAAAAAGCCCAAAAAACTCAAATAAAATATTTTGTGACTACAATATTGATAGAATGCCACATGAGATGTTGTTTATAAACAAAGCTCAATGTTTGTGAGAAAGTAGCTCGGTTTTTTCTTTGCTCGAGAATGTTCGCTCATCGTTTGGTAAGACTCTTAAAAGCACTAACATGCGCTCCTTGCTTGTTTACATTTGAGGCAACCAAGGGTATTGTCAATATCTTCTTCTTGGTGACCTCTCTCTAACCACTCACCCAAAAGCTCTAGCAATCTTAGTTACCTCTTGCCGCGTGGAAATACCTTTATTGCCTTGGTGATGGCATTCTTTGCAACATTAAGTCTACCAAGGTGAATTGCAGTTTCTTGGAGACTTTTCCACATAAGAGTTGAAGAGTAAAGACCGTTTGTCTGGTCTTTATGATTTCTTAATTTGCAGGCATCCTCAAGAAGGATTTCAGCCCATCGAGCCTTACGTCCCTTCAAATCTTTGTGTTGTGTAAACCATTATATATTTTTTTGTGATAAAAAACAATCTCAAACTGAGCACTATACAGATAGTGTCTCCATTGCTTGAGGGCAAGAGAGTACTTCTGCTCATTAGGAAGAGAATGGGGTCTAGGAGGGCCTCTTTATTTGGCAGTTTAAGGGAGTCAAAGCTCTAGTACTAAGAAAGCAATCGAAGGACATCTTTTAAAATCAAACAGGCAAAACAACTAGTTGTTTGAATTCAAAATTTCCTCCAAAATGAAATTTAAAATTTAGTGGGCAAAACTATATCATATAACATATATACGGAAAGAGCTTGGCGTGTAGATTACAGATCCATAATCTCCGTTCAAATCGGAGATCGTATGTAGGAATTATGGAAGGCCAAAAATCATAAAGTTGAGGGGGAGGGGGAGTGCATCCTTTGACCATTCTTACACCTCTCTTACACACCCACCATTCTTGCACACATGACATGCACCTATTTGTCAAAATGTTAATAACCTACATATAATCTCATGGAAAATAAAGAGGCCCTCCTAGACCTCATCCTCTTCAGTGAAATCTAGTTTCTTACTTTTAAAAGCAATAGGCCGTCCTTCTTACATAAGCAATTGGCCTTCTTACATAAGCAATGGCCATATAGCTTTGTTGCTAGCACTCTTCTCAATCACAAATGGTTTAAGAGGATCAATAATAGCTAAAATATATGCTATAGATAATGCTAAGTGTATTCAAGAAAATGGTAATCTATGAAGCTCTTTTTGCTGTAGCTTTATTTTGTCCCATTAAGCACCTAGAGTTTTAGCCTCCCTATCAAAAGCATCCAATTATGTAAATTGGGAAGTCTTGCACAGTGGAGAGAGAAAAATTCAAATGATAAGTACAAGATCATGATTATGCAATTTTAAACAAGAAGTCTTGCACAATGGAGAGAGAAAAAATTGGGAAGTCTTGCACAGTGGAGAGAGAAAAAATTCAAATGATAATTACAAGATCATGATTATGCAATTTAAACAAGAAGCTCTCAGATTTAATAAAATCGCTCTTCTTCGCTGTGTCATGATAGACTATCGGCTAAGTAAGTATAAAAGCAGATTAGAGAGAGAGATGGAGTGTGGGGAGAGCTCTTCGATGAATCTAATCATGCTAGAAAGCTCAAGCATGCTCTACACATGCACACATACACACACCTATCTAGAGGGATAGCGCCCTAGAGAGCTGTGGTACTGGCTAATTTTAGAAGGTTCCTTGCATGGCAATCCAAAGTCCCCTGGCCAAGATTCCTTTTTTGAATTTTGTGTGAGTATCTATAGATCATAAGGAGCATGTGAACTTATTATATGTTGGCTTTCTTGTACAGTGTTCATACTACTTTAGAAACACTAAAATCAACGCTCAAGAGTCATTTTGATCCCGCTTGGATCCCATGACTATATGTTGGGTTTCTTAAATAATGTTTCACATCATAATAGCATATGGCATGGATCCACTTATTGCACTGTACACCATTCCAAAGCAATTGCCTAAACTACTTAGTGCTTGAGAGAGCATTTCTTATGTAAGCATGTTATCAAAAAAAAAAAGCCATGCACCATTTCCCCATCTACTAAACCATGTTCTTCACTAGAAAAGGAAATCATACTCAGCCTTCTTGAGCCTACCCCCTCGTTAGCAATACGCACTATCACAACTAGGTAGCTTAGCTCTCACTTCCTTCGGTGCAAGATGGGGCACTAAGGCAATGGAGAAGAGTCACATCAACTATGGACATTATGCTCACTGTAAGTTCGAGAGTATGAGTACCACACACTATAAGAGTGCTCAATGTTTGCTCACATCTGAACTTGCCTCTCTCACACTATCAGTCATGACTTAGACTTACACACTTTCTTCTCCTAGCCACAATGTGGGCTCTCTATGCAATTCTCATCACCAAGATCTTGGAGCATCTAAAATCACTTATCAAACCCATATAAAGTACATCACATGTATCTTTGGTCCCATAGGTCATATTTGACCTCCGAGGATGATAATAAAATCTTTCTCTCTCTCTCTCTCTCTCTCTCTCTCTCTCTCTCTCTCTCTCTCTCTCTCTCTCTCTCTCTCTCTTCTATCCTCTCCTTGTCCACTACTCTCTCCCTCAATCTCTTTGGCCCCCTCCCACCTTATATTCTTCTCTCTTCAACCCTCATCTCTCTCTCTCTCTCTCTCTCTCTCTCTCTCTCTCACGCACGCACGCACGCACGCACGCACACACACACACACACACACACACACACACACACACACACACACACACACACACACACACACACACACACACACACACACACACACACACACACACAAATGTATTTTGGCTTCAACAAAATCCAATGAGTCCCGCTTCATACATTACACAACCCATATTTTCCCAAACCACAAGACCATGTTCTTCCTAAAAGAAAAAAACCGTACTCACCCTTATATGCTTGAGACTATCCCCTTGTCAATGATAGAAACTATCTCAATCATTCAGCTTGGCTCCCACCCCTCCATGCGATATGGGACACTCCAGCAATGGAAAAGAGTCACATCAATTATGCACATCATGCTCACTGCAAATTTGAGAGTATAAGTACCACACACTACTAGAGTTCTCAACATTTGAACTTGCCTCTCTTACACTAGAATTTCTCTCTCTTGATCTCATTTTACTCATGCTGTGCCACACCCTCTCTCATGCATTCTCTCTCTCTCTCTCTCTCTCTCTCTCTCATCCTTAAAATAGCAACCAAAGCTATGGACCAAACAAAGTTGCTAGCAATACCTAGCTAATTACTAGCCCCAAATCTTTCATCTTGAAAGTATAATTCAAATCAGCCTTAAATTCAGCAATATGTCTCTCATTTGGTCCAGTGATCAACAAATCATCTACATAAAGAACCACAATGAGAAGTACATCACCCTCACGCTTTACATACAATGTGATTTCTCTTGGACTGTTACGAAAGCCTCATTTGACCAAATGAGTGTCAGCTTTCTTATACCAAGCACGAGGAGATTGCTTCAACCCATACAAAGCCTTCTTACATCTGCACACTTTGTCCTCTTGTACTTTCATGACAAAACCGTGAGAGGCTGCGTTACTTAAACTTCCTCAAATATGTCACTATTCAAGAAAGCAGTAACAATGTTTGATTGATGTACATCCCAACCAAAATGAGTTTCCAATGCACATAGAAAATGCAGAGTAGTCATACAACAAGTGGGGGAAAAAGTTTCTTCATAATCTATGACTTTTTGTTGTGCATAGCCTTTTGCAACAAGTTGAGCCTTATGGCGATCAACCTCACCATCCGGCTTGCGTTCAACTTGTAAACCCACTTTGTACCAATGGGCTTTTTGCCAGAAGGCAAATCACATAAAGTCCATGTGTCATTTTGTATAAGTGCATCATATTCTGATTGCATGGCAGCCATCCAATTTTTTTTATTTCTGTGTTCATCAAAAGACAAAGGTTCCTCAACATCATGTAAGCTAGACACAGCCAAAGCATAACAATCTAATGCATAAGATGCATGGCGAGAGCCTGAACGAGTATGACTAGACAAAGGTGCATCCAATTTACTGTCACACAATGTATGCACCAGCCATTTTGGCATACCTCTAGCCTGCTCATTTTCAGGCCTTTGCTCATTAAGTACATCATGTACATCTGCATCAGTAATAGGCTGATCTGTAACATTTTTGGAATAGGTTGCACATTTGCCACATTGGAATTTACATTCAAACTTCCACCACTGAAAAGAGGCAACAAAGTGTCATAAATGTCCTGTGAGCTCACATTACTGTCTCTAGTCCATGACAGCAAGGGCTAAACAAAATTTTCCACAAGCACTACATCCTGTGAAACCAAAATACGCTTTGGCATTATACCAACAGAAATGCATTTGATAGCCCTATCATCCAATTTTCTGCGCTGTGTTTGTGGCACCAAAGCATATGCCAAACATCCAAAAACACGCACATGCTCAATAGAAGGCTTTCTATCATGCCATGCTTCATATGGAGTAATAGACTGAAAAGCTTTTGTAGGACACCTCTTAAGTACATAAGAGGTACACATGATGGCCTCAAGCCAAAAAGAATGCGTCAAAGCTTGAATTTTTCCCATACATCGTGCCATTTTTGTAAGTGACTTGTTTTTCCTTTTAGCAACACCATTTCGTTGAGGTGTATAAGGAACTGTACATTGGTTTTTTTTCCCATGATTAGCTAGAAATGCATTAAATTCATGAGACATATACTCCCTAGGGCACCTGTTAAGTACATAAGCGGCACACATGATGGCCTCAAGCCAAAAAGAATGCAGCAAAGCTTGAATTTTGCCCATACATCATGCCATTTCTGTAAGTGAACTGTTTTTCCTTTTAGCAACACCATTTTGTTGAGGTGTATAAGGCACTGTACATTGGTATTTTATCCACGATTAGCTAGAAATGCATTGAATTCATGAGACATATACTCCCCCCCTCAATCGGAACGGAGGGTGCCCATAGTACATTTTGATACATTTTTCAACCATAGCCAAAAATTGTTTGAAGCACATAAAAACTTCGGAATTTGCTTTAAGCAGAAATACCCATGCATGCCTGGAGTAATCATCAATGAAAGTCATGAAGTAAAGGTAATTGCCCAAGGATGGAGTTTGCATGGCCCCACAAACATCACTATGCACAAGCTGCAACCTGCATGTGGCCCTAAGTGAACCATCCTTTGGAAAATTTGAATGCTGCATCTTACCCAAAATACAACCTTCACAAACATGTTTTATAGGTGCTTCAAGAGGTGGCAAAGAAGCAACCATTTTAGATTTTTGCAAACATAGCAAACTGGCAAATTCAGATGCCCAAAGCGTGCATGCCACAGTTTTGCATCTGAAACAGCCCTTGAATCTGCAATTGCATTTGCAAAATTTTGTCCGTACTTGTCATACAAAGGGAGCTTATACATCACCAAAACTGAGATCATGAACTGTACATCTGTCATCCACAAATTTGACTACAAGTCCAAGTCTAGCAAGTGAAAATACAAACAAAAGATTCTTCTTGATCCTAGGTACATAAAGTGCATCGATAAGTGTGAAAGAACTGCCTTTTGCAGCAGTAAGCACAATCTTTCCAACCCCCTGAACTAGATAAGAGGCATTGTTGGCACAAGTGACCGCATTCCCATTAGGGACAGACTCGGGAGATGTGAACAATCTACGTTGTGAGGTAATGTGCTTTGTAGCACCACCATCGAAATACCACACATGCGAATCTGTAGCAAGTGACATGCATGCATCATGGACAACAAGATTGTAAGTGCACTCTGCACTAAAATCCCATTCTACATCAACATCAGCATCGCAGTCTCCTTTCACAGTAGACTCGACAATGGCGGCATTTGTAGTGGAACCACCCTTTTTCTTCTTTACCTCTTTGGCCTTTAACTTAGGACACTGCTTGATCAAGTGATCATTAGCTTTACAATAATGGCAACGCATATTATTTTTTCCCTTATCACCAGAATTTCCAGACGACTTGCTGCCAATAGAAGCATTAGGAACAGAAGTTTTGCCACTCGCAGCAGAACCATAAGAAGTGGCTGCATTGTTGTTACCTCCCTTTCTTTGAGAAGGAATAAAAACCTGTTCACTTGCACGCTGCCTAGTCCTGTTTTTTCTGGAAAGTGACTCTTGCAACAGCAATGTGCATAATGCATCAAACTTGACAACTTCAGGATTTCCTTGGGTCATAAGTCTCCAAGTACTAGCAAAAGTCTGGTAAGAATCTGGTAAGTCATCAAGAATAGTTTGCACAAGGGAAGTGAAATGACTTCACTTGCAGAAATAATTTGCTCATTGATATCCTTGACATCAGCAAGGAAAGTGTCCATATTATCTTCCTCATGCATAATCTTTGATTCCACCTCTTTACGCAGCAAAGCAATTTTAGCCTCATTACGGCTTGCATAAAGACTTGCTAGAATATCCCAAGCCTGTTTTGCAAATTTTGGCTGAACGAATGTGAGGAGTAATGGTGCACTTCACAAACAATGCAATCAACACTTGATCCCGTGCATCCTTTACATCCCAACGAGCTTGTTCTGCCATAGGCAAAACAACTCTAATAGCACCAATCCTTGCAGCAAGACCTGAATATCCTCAACATCGCCTACATCCTCAGAAGCAGGACGTACATCGATGCCCTCCATAATATTCTAGACCCCTTTTGACACAAGAACATGTTGCATCATGTAAGCCCACATAGGGTAATTGTCCCCATCCAATCTGTCCTCAGCAACAAACATCTTGAACACATCTGTGTTGTTGTCAGTCATGGAAAATGTCCGCACCTGATGTGAAAACTGTCCAAAATGAGGAGAAATTGAGTGAGACAAGCACGTGCTATATAGCACAACCCGTAGTAGACTGCATGGGACGTGTTATATAGTATTTGGCACTGACAAAAATTTTGCACAAAAATGACAAAATTGCCCAAAATTTTCGTCGGCTTGCAAACGCTCACCAAAGCTCACAAAAATCAGAGAAAGTGAGCAGGTGTGTACTAGAGCTGGTTACGACTAAGCTTGGGAGGATGTAACGTGATCTGATACCAATTGTTGGAATTAGGGTTGCAGAGAAACACACACAGCTTGGAGAAGACAAAGGAAGCTCAAGGCACACAACTGAGAGTGTGTTACTTAGTGTGCAATGGAAAGATGGATAGCCCTAGAGTGATGGGCATATATAGAATGCACGGGGGAAAAAACATCCTATAGAGGGAAAAAATGCCCGGGCGGTCCTAGTGTGTTCACACACATCACTACCACATGTATATGGTGACACCTATTGAATCTTAAAGTCGTGCTTTTCTTTTCTATTTATGGCTGAATGTGTCCTTTCAAGAATCTCTTGGGTTAACGGAAATTGATATTTCCTTAACGTGCATCCACTGATCCAATTGAGCATTTCCTGTCCCATCCGATGTTGCAAGATTAATGGCCCCACTCGGTGATATATAATGAATCACAAATGGTCCCATTCCTCGCTTTTTCAAATTCCTTTTTTTTTGCTTCAGAGTGTATACAAGCACATAATCTATTGGAGCAAAGTCTTTGGACTTTACATGCTTGTCATGAAACTCTTTCATGCATCGTGATTGGGCATATGTTACGACGACTACCTTTAACCTAATTTCCTCCAACTTCTCTAGGTTATCCAAACGGTTGGACCATTCATGTCCAATCCATTCAAGTTTATTCACTATATGCAAGGTTGGAATAAAAAACTCTATGGGTAAGATTGCATTAAGTCCAAACACCATGTTATAAGGTGTAGTCCCTAGAACATTCTTGTATGCAACAATATAGGCCCAAATAGCAGAGTGCAACTGTTGATCCCAATCCGACCTATTGTCATTCACAATTTTGGTTAGAACTGTGCACAAGACTTTGTTTGGAACTTTTGGCTTGACCATTAGCCTATGGGGTTTGATTTTCTTGCGAGCTTCCTTTTGCGAGCTTTTTTGACAAATGAACCTTTTTTGCAAGCTTCTCCACTATTGAGGAAATTTATATAAATAGCATACCACTGTCAAGACTTCGGTGAATCATGAAGGCAAACCTATAAGTGATGGTTTATACTTTCCTCCTTCCTCCTTCACCCGATCTCTTATGATCCCCGTCTCTCTATCTCTCTCTCTCTATCTCTATCTATCTCTGTGTGTTTTCACTTGTACATTCCCGCATTGGAGCATCTTCTCCTCTTTTCTATCTCATGTGACAACTTTTCAAGACCAAAGAGTACCTCTAGGTCTACTACCACCTTGTATCTACACCTCATAAGATCTCAATATACCATGTTTTAACTCTAAAGGCCACTTTAATCAAAATTGTAGAGATTGAGGGCTTCCTTTATTCGCTTACCTTATCATTGTAGTACACCTGATCGAGCATATCATACCTTTGTGGAAACTGTGTAGGTCCTCTCTCTCTCCCTCTCTCAATTATTTTCCTCATATACATGGGGCTAGCAGGTTATGTTTTGGCCCAACCCAATTTTATACCCTCTATTTAGGACTTCATAGTTGGGCCCAGACCTATCGGGGTAGTAGTAGATCATACCCTCCTCATGTTTACCATCTTATTTACTTTTGCATAACTCGACTAGTACATACATATAAAAATACGTGATACACTTTTACTTCAGAGATTGATTTTTTCTACATAGATGGTATATACAGACGCTTATGCAGAGAGGATTCGGGGAGACCTCTAGAGGAGATCACTTATATATATACATACACACTCTAAGATGTAGTGAAAGAGGCATACCAACACACTGAGCTTGGGAAGAGACAACATTGTGAGAGCATGTTTTAGAAAAGCTGGTTTAGAGGGAGGTACTTCTAGGAGTCATCACTCCACACAAGGATTGCTTCTTGGCATTTAGTGTGACAAAAAAAGAGGGTGTTTCTAACTTGACTAAAGTAGGATTTATAGCAATTATTTTTTAGCTAGGATTTAGGCGAGGCATGGCGACTCTTCCATGGGCATTCTCTCCCACCAATCATCACTTGTACAAAGGTATGGGGTCAATATGCATCATTTCTCTACAGAGTCTTGAGGCAACCACCTCTTCCACATCCACCAGAGCCATGAACACACACATGTGCTTTCTTTACGGTGAAGATGTTAAAGAAGGCCATTGACAGGATGAGTACCAAGAGAGCCTGAATCCCCAAAGGGGATGCATCATCACTTAGAGGCTTTGTAGACATTTGCTCATGATAGTGGAGTGTCTATTAACCTGGGGAGAACCAAGGTTATGATGTTTAACACCACATCACAGTCGGTTAGGAGGTCAACACCCACATTTACATATGGCAAGGAGACGGTGGAGTATACAATTTGACCTATGTTGGGGTAGTCTTCAGTGGACCTGTGTGTTCATTCAGGAGAGCAACAGAGTCTAGACTGACAAGAGTTTAAGCAGCCTTTGGAGGATTAGAGAGGATATGCTTGCAGGTTCAATTGCAAGAACCTTGACCAAAGCTCTGTAAAAAAAACACTCTCGTGGATTTAGCTATGCTTTACAGAGTTCAGATTTGGGGACCCTCAATGGATCACCATAAGGAAAATCTCGTAGCACTGATGGACCGAGATGTGTGGAGAGGTCTTTAGTCTCTATGATCTCACAAATGATTTAGGCTAAGGCCTTAAGTGCCACATGAGATTATTCGAGCCGAGCTAGCTGCCTCCCTCTCATGGTCGAGACACTTACTAGATCAATATCCTTCTGTGCTATATAGCACGTGTTGTTCCCACTCCGTTTCTCCTATTTTCGAGCAGTTTTCACATCAGGTGTAGCATTTACCATGGCTGACAACAACAACACAGATGTGTTCAAGATGTTTGCTACTGAGGACAGGTTGGATGGGGACAACTACCCTATGTGGGCTTATATGATGCAACATGTTCTTGTGTCAAAGGGCGTCTGGAACATTGTGCAGGGCATTGATGTACGTCCTGGTTCTGAGGATGTAGGCGATGTTGAGGATGTTGCAGGTCTTGCTGCAAGGATTGTTGCTGTTAGAGTTGTTTTGCCTATGGCAGAACACCCTCGTCGGGATGTTAAGGATGCGCAGGCTCATGCATTGATTGCGTTGTCTGTGAAGCGCATCATTGTTCCTCACATCCGTTCAACAAAATTTGCAAAACAGGCTTGGGATATTTTGGCTGGTCTTTACGCAAGTCACAATGAGGCTAAAATTGCTTTGCTACGTAAAGAGTTAAAGTCAAAGTTATGCATGAGGAAGATGATATGGACACTTTTCTTGCTAGTGTCAAGGATATCAATGAGCAACTCATTTCTGCAGGTGAAGTCATTTCAGACACTTCCCTAGTGCAGACTGTTCTTGATGCCTTACCAGATTCTTACCAGACTTTTGCTAGTACTTGGAGACTTATGACCCGAGGAAATCCAGAAGTTGTCAAGTTTGATGCATTATGCACATTGCTGTTGCAAGAGTCACTTTCCAGAAAAAATAGAACTAGGCAGCGCGTAGTTGAACATGCTTTTATTGCTTCTCAAAGAAAGGGTGGTAACAGCAATGCAGCCACTTCTTATGGTTCTACTGCGAGCGGCAAAAATACTATTCCTAAGGCTTCTGCTGGCAGCACTTTGTCTGGAAATTTTGGTGATAAGGGCAAAAAGAAGATGCGTTGCCATTATTGTAAAGCTAATGATCACTTGATCAAGTCGTGTCCTAAGTTGAAGGCCAAAGAGGCTAAGAAGAAAGAGGGTGGTTCCACTGTAAATGCTGGTTCCACTACAAATGTAGCCATTGTTGAGTCTTCTGTGAAAGGAGACTATAATGCTGATGTTGATGCAGAATGGGCTTTTAGCGCAGAGTGCACTTACAATCCTGTTGTCCATGATGCATGCTTGTTAGTTGCTGCAGATTCACATGTGTGGTATTTTGACACTGGTGCTACAAAGCACATTACCTCACATCGTGAATTGTTTACCTCTCTCGAGTATGTCCCTCATGGGAATTCAGTCACTTGTGCCAAGAACGCCTCTTATCCAGTTCAGGGAGTTGGAAAGATTGTGCTCACTGCTGCTCATGGCAGCTCCTTCAGACTTGTTGATGCACTTTATGTACATGGGATCAAGAAGAATCTCTTGTCTGTATCCGCACTTTCTAGACTTGGACTTGTAGTCAAATTTGTGGATGAAAGATGTACAATTCATGATCTCAGTTTCGGTGATGAAATTGTTGCATCTGGGCTTTTGTGCCGTGGGCTGTATAAGCTCACTTTGTATGAAAATTGTGGACAAAATTTTGCAAATGCTATTGCAGATTCAAGGGCTATTTCAGATGCAAAACTTTGGCATGCACGTTTTGGTCATCTGAATTTTGCCAGTTTGCAGAAATCTGATATGGTTGCTTCTTTGCCGCCTCTTGAAGCACCTATCAAACATGTTTGTGAAGGCTATATTTTGGGTAAGATGTAGCGTTCTAAGTTTCCAAAGGATGGTTCAGTTCGGGCCACATGCAGGTTGCAACTTGTGGATAGTGATGTTTGTGGGCCCATGCAAACCCCGTCCTTGGGCAATTACCTGTACTTCGTGACTTTCATTGATGATTACTCCAGGCATGCATGGGTATTTCCGCTTAAAGCGAAGTCCGAAGTTTTTATGTGCTTCAAACAATTTCTGGCTATGGCTGAAAATGTGTCAAAATGTACTATGGGCACCCTCCGTTCCGATCGAGGGGGGGAGTATATGTCTCATGAATTTAATGCATTTCTGCTAGTCGTGGGATAAAACACCAATGTACAATGCATTATACACCTCAACAAAATGGTGTTACTGAGAGGGAAAACAGGTCACTAACGGAAATGGCACGATGTATGGTCAAGAGTCAAGCTTTGCCGCATTCTTTTTGGCTTGAGGTCATCATGTGTGCCACTTATGTACTTAACAGGTGTCCTACAAAATCTTTGCAGTCTATTACTCCATATGAAGCATGGCATGATAGAAAGCCTTCTATTGAGCACATGCGTGTTTTTGGCTGTTTGACATATGCTTTGGTGCCACAAGTGCAGCGCAAAAAATTGGATGATAAGGCTGTCAAATGTATTCTTGTTGGTTATAGTGCCGAAAGCAAAGGTTACAGGTTGTATCATCCGCAAACAAAACGTATTCTGGTTTCTCGGGATGTAGGGTTTGTGGAAGATTCTATTCAACCCTTGCTGTCATGTACTAGAGACAGTAATGTAAGCTCACAGGAAATTAATGACACTTTGTTGCCTCTTTTTCAGTGGTGGAAATACGAATGTAAGTTCCAATGAGGAAAATGTACAGCCTATGGGGGTTTCCACTTGTCGTATGACTACTGTGAGTTTTCTATGTGCATTGGCAGCTCATTTTGGTCCCACTTTTGCTCCCACTTTGTCGTATGACTATTTTTGACACTTTTGCTCCCACTTGTCCCCCATTTATGACACTTTTGCTCCCACTTGTCGTATGACTACTATGCGTTTTCTATGTGCATTGGCAGCTCATTTTGGTTCGGATGTACATCAATCAGACATTGTTACTGCTTTCTTGAATGGTGACATATTTGAGGAAGTTAATGTAACGCAGCCTCGTGGTTTTGTCATAAAAGGACAAGAGGACAAAGTGTGCAAATGTAAGAAATCTTTGTATGGGTTGAAGCAATCTCCTCGTGCTTGGTATGAGAAAGCTGACACTCATTTGGTTAAGCAAGGCTTTCGTAACAGTCCAATAGAAAGCACATTGTATGTAAAGCGTGAGGGTGATGTACTTCTCAGTGTGGTTCTTTATGTCGATGATTTGATGATCACTGGACCAAATGAGAGACATATTGCTGAATTTAAGGCTGATTTGAATGCTACTTTCAAGATGAAAGATTTGGGGCTGTTGCATCATTAATTGGGCATACAGTTTAAGCAGTGTGATGGTGGTATTGCCTTGTGTCAGAAAAGTTACATAGAGACGTTGCTATGTAAGTTTGGACTTGAGGATTGCAAACCTATTGCCACTCTCATGGAAACAGGTTTGAAGTTGAGTCTACATGATGTTGGCAATCCTTCTGATGTCACTCTTTATCAAACTGCTGTTGGCTGCCTCATTTATGTATGCAACACGAGGCCAGATATTCAGTTTGCAGTCTCACAGGTCAACAGATTTATGCATAGCCCAGGGTCTAAGCATTGGCAGGCTGTCAAGAGGATTTTTCGCTACCTTAGTGGCACTTTACATCTTGGCTTGTTTTATTCCAAGGGGGGATCATTGCCGCCAGAGTTACATGCTTTTTTGGACTCAGATTGGGCTGGTTGTTTTGACACGCGAGTGTCCACAAGTGGTTTTTGTTTCATGCTTGGTAGTACATGTATATCATGGTTGAGAAAGAAGCAACCTACTGTGGCCACTTCGAGTTGTGAGGCTGAGTACAGGGTAGTCTTCACAGCTACGACTGAGTGTGTATGGCTCAGACGCCTTATGGTTGATTTGGGTGTCAGACTAGACACTGCCAACACTATCTACACTGACAGTCAGAGCGCATTGGTAGTTGCGAGGAACCTAGTTTTTCATGCTTGCACAAAGCACATTGAGGTGCATTACCAGTATGTCAAGGAGAGGCTCTCAGTAGGAGAGATCACCTTGGCTTATGTGCCAACACAGGACAACCTTGCAGATCTTTTCACAAAGGCATTGTCTCGTGAGAAGCTTGAAGCTTTCTGCAAAGCTTTGGGCTTACTCCCCTTTGTGGACTGATCATGTCCTCAGGACATGTCACTTCCCTTTACTCATGTGCCAACTCTCGTTCACCGCATCACTCCAGGGGGGATTAGTTACCATATACATGTGGTAGTGATGTGTGTGAACACACTAGGACCTCCGGGGCATTTTTTCCCTCTTTAGGAGGTTTTTTCCCCCGTGCATTGTATATACGCCCATCACTCTAGGGCTATCTATCTTTCCATTGCACACTAAGTAATACACTCTCTATTGTGTGCCTTGAGCTTCCTTTGTCTTCTCCAAGCTGTGTGTGTTTCTCTGCAACCCTAATTCCAACAGGAAGTCCTTTGATGATGTGTCAAAGAAAGCCACATGGTGGCATGTAGTCCTAGCATTGAAATCCCCAACCAAAATAACATCCTCCTGTCTAGAGTACTCTATAATCTCATCATCCATAATCGCATATGGTGAGTGCCCTCTTGGGCATATGCAAAGGCCGCACGGGTGAAATAACAAATGGCAAGGAATAAGGGGCGAAGGTCCTTTATCTGCACTCTAACCCACATGTATTGTGCATGCTCACTGCTTTGTAACACCTTAATGATAGTTTGCAATCCCTCTCTATATAACATAGCGACTCCGCCTAACCCTCTGCTCCCTATACTCGTACGTGCTCCACTTCTGAAAGCCTATCCTGCTTATACACTGTAACTATGGACAAGGTCCCATGCTGACACTGGTGGGTCTCTGTGTAAAAAATATAGAAAATTACCAAAATACCCCTCTAATTCCCAAAATACCCCTCAAATTTCAAAAATTCCCAAAATACCCTTGTATTCTATTTTGGTTGTATTGTTCAAGATTTTCTAATCTTTGTTCCTTTTCTACAATTGAGATCCATTTTTGAGTGCTTAGCATGTAATTCACAAATTACCTCGCAAAAAAAGTCGATTATGTCTAAAAATTATGAAGCGATTCATCTCCAAATTAGCCTACATAACCAATTCAAATTCTAGTTTTAGCATCTTGTATTGATAGACAATTAGTCTTCTTATGAAAAGCTACAAATGTTTTTATCTTTGGAGAAATTTAATCTCACGACCAGGGGTATTTTGGGAATTTTGACAAATTTGAAGGGCATTTTGGGAATTTATGAGAAAATATTGGGGGTATTTTGAGAATTTTTGAAATTTGAGGGGTATTTTGGGAATTTCCACAAACTAGAGGGGTATTTCGGTAATTTTCCAAAGGAATAAAGATAAAAAAAAAATTTGAACAATATGACCAAAATAGATACAAGGGTATTTTGGGATTTTTTTAAATTTGAGGGATATTTTGGGAATTAGAGGCGTATTTTGGTAATTATCCCTAAAATAATATCTCGTCCTCTAATTGTCTCCTCAAAGACTCCCGCATCTAATTGTAACGCTCCATTGCAATTCCAAACCGCCATCTGTAAACTTGCACCGTCATAAATCCCTCTTCTCTGATATGAGCACCATGCCATCCATGTAGACTGCCCACTTTCCGACAACCCTTGCCTCCAAAATGAGTGGCATACACTCCCTCCTATGTGCCATCTGGGCGATTGTCAAGCCATCTTGCAAAAATAGTTGGTCCCCCTTCAATTGCATGTCGATCTCAGGAAATCCTTTCTTTTCTCCAAGGTTAGAATGAGGGCTTGTTTGTTCCTTTGTTCCATCCTTCCCCACTCTCCATGCATCTACTGGAGAGAGAGAGAGAGAGAGAGAGAGAGAGAGAGAGAGAGAGAGAGAGAGAGAGAGAGAGAGAGAGAGAGAGAGAGAGAGAGAGAGAGAGAGAGAGAGAGAGAGAGAGAGAGAGAGAGAGAGAGAGAGAGAGAGAGAGAGAGAGATGATGGGTGAGGGAGACACAGAAAGAGATCACACCTTGAGATGTTTATTTCAATAGAATACTTTCTCTGGGAAATAAAATATAGAAAATAGAAGAGACCATAGTCTGGGTCCCATCGACCCTCTTAAGCTCCCCCATCTATTTCTGGAATGATACTATTAGTGTTAAGATTGGACAAGCACCAGAATTTCAATGGACATGTAACTTTCGAGCTTGTCAATCACACCGTAATGGCAAAATTTTGCATTGCCAGTCGATAGAAACTTTCTTTTAATCTTGCCAATCGCAAAAAAATTATAGATCTAATAAGAATGACACTGACAAAAAATAAAATAGACACAATGGAAGACAACACTGCCAAAAATCTTATATAAACATCACAAAATACAAAACAAAATGTTCATGAGAACATCACCTAAATCGTGGCCTCTTGCATACTTAATACTTATCTTACTTTTAGTATGTTAAAAAAACATACCAAGTAGCATTTGAAATTGTACTCGAGATTCACCAACAACTAAGATTCCAAAACCATGAACCAATCGAGAAAGAGGCCAAAATCTATGTTGTCACCAACCATCTAGCTCTCCTTTCCTTCATGTTCTTCCAAGCTTCAAAGCATTCACTCCAAAGCACTTCTCGAGGATTGTCCACCTTTGGAGTGTTTAAACCCACAAACATCATCAAGCTCAAGCTCTCTAGTGAAAGATGATTTCAAAACTTGTCCTTTATCTCATTCATCTTGGAAAAGCCCCTTTTGCAACAAGCAACTGATGACAATGACAAAAACAATAATGCTCGCCACATCTTCATAGTCCATGGAAATGATTGTTCCCATACATCCTGATTACTACATTCTTGCGAAGCACTATGCATACTTGTCCCCTTGAAATAGTTTTTCATCCTTGTAACAAAAGATCTACGTTTGCCCATACATTCTTTATAAACAATGAGGGGCTTTGGTCCTTTTCCCAAGTGTTTACATAGAACTTGCAACCATTCTTGAAACAATTTTTCATCCTTGTAACAAAAGATCTACATTCGCCCAGACATTCTTTATCAACAATGAGTGGCTTTAGTCCTTGTCCAAAGTGTTTACATAGAACTTGCAACCATTCTTTAGAAGATGCATCCAACTTCTCCAAATCATTATCATAATCCTTTGGAGCGAAATATTTTGATGTGTCAAATACATCAAAATCATTGTTGAATCGGCTACATAATGCATGTACCAGACTTTGAAGATAGCAACTATAAATTAAGTGTGAGTTCAAACTATCAAATGTCTCACGAAAATCACCCACATCTCCTTCATATATAGGCCCCAAGTGCAAGTATTGGCTATGAACAACATTGGCATTGTCCTTAAAAATCAACATTCCCTTTTTAGCACTTACATTTTTCAAAAACTCATCCGTATATTGTGTATCAGCAGCAAAAGTAGCTCCAAAGAATGCAAGAGGAAGAGTCTCCACTACTGACTTAATGTGACTTCCAATGCTTGCAATGCATCTTCACTTGTAAGAACAATTAATAATGTAGGCATAATTCTCACAACGCTCACCATAACTTGTGTCCTCGAGAGCTAATGAACATCATGCATTTTTTGCACTCTCAGTTTTCCTCTTCTTCCAATGCCAAAAGCTCTTACAACTTCAACCAAAGATGCATGCCTCTGCGACAGATCTAGAGGTCCATTCATATACCTTTCTTGCAAGCTTATCAACATATTTGAACTCTTTGTATGCTTTAAATGCATCGCTAGCAGCAAGCGCTTGACGATGGGCTATAGAATGAAAGATAATAAGGTGTGGTACATTTTCTCTCAACCTAGCAACTAGTCCAATGTGTGGCCCAGTCATCAAAGAGGCTCCATCAATGGAAATTCCAGTCAACTTCTCCATAGATAGATCCACATCCTTTAAATACTTCACCAATGCATCATACAAAGCCCCTGCAAAAGCACTTTCAGGATGTATAAGATCCACAAATTTTGTACATACTTCACCATTTTTTGCATTCTCAATATATGCCACATAAGGAACTATATATTGCATAGTACTTATATCAGTACTCTCATCAACTTGTAATGCAAATCATGGACTGATGGATATATCGCATTTAAGCTTTTCGAAGTGAACATAATGAATTGCATTTCCAAATTGTTTTGCAACATCTTTGCATATGTATGAAGAGTACTCATTCACAATGGGCATGTTTGGTGTGCCCATAAACTTATGAAAGTTGCATAGCTTAGCATACTCTTCTATAGGCATAGAACTCTTCATGACATACCAACAAATTTGCATACATGTCACAATTCTCTCTTTCTCGGTATCATGTATTTCCTCTACATGTTTGAGCATTGGAACCATGCTTTTTTTTCATGTTCCTTCCATGCAGCTTTTGTCTTGCGATGTTCATCATAATTCTCATGGACATGCAAGGCAGCCCATTACATTAAATAATTTACAACCTCAATGCAATACTTGATTACTGCCATGGCAACTGTTTGAATGCACTAGTTTGGACCGATTCAACTTGATGTGGGTTGTGATGAAGGGATAGATATGTGTGATGTCCATCAAGGGATAGATTTTAAGCTGATTTGCGTACGTTCTCTATGTGATAGGTTGAATGCGGGCTGCAAAAACATAGATCTAATTGCTATGGGGAATGGATGATGATGCAGGTGTGGGCAACAGTATATGGGGCAGATGGTGGGAGAGATGATGGGCAGCAGGGGTGCTTCCAATAGATGAGGTATGGGCAACATGCGTGATAGCTGCCTAGAGCGCTAGAAGGAAAGCGATGGGACTGAAAAGGTACCATGTCTAGTTGCAAACATTTGCAACCAGTGCAAATTCTTTTAAGTTCATATGAAAAGTTTTCACAAAATTTTTGTGTGTTGGTTGCAAACTGGTTGCGAGCTCGCTCCATGCACTGGGAGGAGCACTAGAGCAGCACAACAATCATAGAAAAAGACAAGCACAACTTCACTTTCACAGCATGATTCTTGGTACTGTGCCACCGACACTCAAAAATAGTGTTGTGCAGCTAAATGTTGTTAAAGAAGAAAAAGTTGGGCATGAAATTCAGGATGCACAAGGGAACTCATATAGGGCTGGTTACTGGTTGCCAACATGTTCGCAACAACCAACCCCTGTGTAAACAGGCTCTTAGAGTGAATGCGCAAGGGCAGCCCAAGCCTCCCAACCAATGGACTTGGGGCCCCGTAAGTTCCTGATTTTGAGTCAAAATGTGCAAAATGTTGATTCAGTTTGTACCTATTAATGAGCTAATGTCTCCCAAATGGCCTGCCCAATCTTAATCTACATACTAGTGGTGAAGATGCCTAGTTGTAGTGTTATAACACGCTGCCAAACACCTTATATGAACCTTCTATGCAAGAAGGGTTCCACACTGACAACATTTGTTACCTAATCAAATGGACTTGTCCGAACATGCAATGTAAACATTTGAGAGACTACCTTGTTTTACCTTAACTTTCTTTGCGTTTTTTTTCTTTTCTTGCTGTTCCAAGAGCGCTTTTGAAATATTAGGGATTTTTTTCTTGGTTCACCGATATTGATGTTAGGCGTTTTCTACTAGGATAGTTTTGACTCTTGAGGAGCTCTACTTCTATTTTTATAGGTTGTGATTCTGCAAGTATTTCATGCACAATGGGGAGCGCATAATCATCCATCTGTGATGGGTAAACTTTGTATTAAAAACGTTCTTCAGACAATTAGTGAACCGTTGCTACCTCCTAGATTGCAATGTCCATGTTCATTATTAGAGAGAATACTAGCCGTAGCCCCCACTTCAACCTCTTTGGAGATCACTTCTATTTACATCCCCCTTTCCAACATCTCATCAATAGGTAGGAAGCTTAGGAATCAATTATTGAAACAATTATACAAATACAAAACAAAAATGTCCCTCAGGAGATGGTTACCAAAACTACCATCTAATCTTGTTGAAAGTACCCGCATTTCACTTTTCTTCTTGGAGGTAGACTCTGCACAAGCATTAGACAAACTAGGTTATGTCAATCCATCAATGAATATAGAGCTATGTCCAGAAAGATGGACAAAGTGGTACAATCCCACAGTGCTTGATACCATTGTGTTGAAAAAAGGTATCTATCCCTAGACTCGCAACTATCACAATACTACTGGGTGACATCAAGGTGCTAGGTGGCTCAAATCATAGTAGCATGAATAGCTAGTACAACATTGGTACCTACCATAACAGAGGTATCTAGCATCACATTGAAATCTATTGTGATAGCACCTAGCACACCATTTCTACCAACTAGATCTATTTGTTACCCACCATATTTGTGTTTTCCCTAGGACGTGCATCTTATATCTAACAAGACATGTAACAATTACAATAAAGTGGTAACTACCACCTTCGTGGTAGCTACAATTGTGCTATATGAATTGGTACCTACCATGTACACGTCAGCACCAGGATTCCATATTACACATACCATGGTCAAGAAGCATATCATCATGGAAATAAAGTGGTAGCCACCACCTACTATAGCTACCACCTTTCGAGTAGTTACCACATAAGTCAGTAGCAACCTACTACCCAAGCCAACTAGCAAGGGCTTTGGGCACCTAACAGTAACAAAACAAAGAATTGTAGCATGTTGAAATTGACTTGCAGCTCATCCAAAAGCTTCTAGAATGCGAGGGAAAGTGTCCTAGATGTGTACTTTTGTCTTACACAGGTTTTGGTTCCCTTACGCTACCAGAATTGGGTCAAAAACATGTAACTGCAGCCATGGACAGGTTTGGACAGCTTTGTGAGAGTTAGATAAAAGCATATGGATTGTTTATTTGCAATAAGAATAAAGAAATACTGAATGGGGCACCAGTCTTTAGAGTCTACAGGGTGTCGTTGTCTGCTTGGAAACACTCTAGCTACCGAGTCGTGTTTTTGTTTGAAGTGTGAAATTCCAATCACAAGTTTATCTGTGAAGTTGCTCTGTGGCGTAAAGTTGGGTGAAAGCTAAAGTCTACCGCCTTGTAGCAACTTTACGGGCTGGTTTCATGGTTTCGTTACCGAGACAAAATCACTTTTTCCCTAAAGAGGGCCTTGGTTGGTTTTCAGCGAGGCACAGGAACTTGGAACTACACTATGGATGATAGAGTGAATGACACGAGGGAAGAGGGTTCCTCTTCATAGGATAGACAGGCTATTTCTCCTCCACTGGTTGAGGTTGGTGAGAGTTCACAGCCACCCCTGTCTATACCTTTTTTCGATGTGAATGCTCCACAAGGTCAAGGGTTTATGACTGGGAAACTAGACAAGGATGCATTCAGGACACAATTGGTTGCTCATGTGAATGTGTTTTCTGGTTGGTGCAGAATCCTAGGTTCATGGAATTTTTGGCAATTTCCCTAGTGTCACAACACTTTCTCTGCAGGAGATCCTGTCACTCCATCCATGACAAGGATATGGCTTATAATGGATGGAGTGACGAGCCTAAGGGGTTAGGGTTTAAAAACATAATCCCTATCAACTTGAAGAACACCAACAGAGGGGTCAAAACTTTAAAACTCAAAAGCACAAGGACTGTAGTATAGATTTTTGCAAATTGTGCTTCTTTTTTTTTGGATGGTTTGCACCATGCTTTTGGAAGTAGTTGTTTTTGTTGCCAAGTGCTTTTAGACTAGAGATTTTGGGGATTGACTTTTGGGCATCTGTTGTACTGTTTATAAGTGCTCAAAGGGCCATTCTTCTGAGAGCATATGGAGGTCGTGTGTCAGAGAGAAGTGGACCCTTAGGGAGTTGTACCTTTTTGAAGAAATAATAAAGAAATATCGGACGTGGAACCAATCTTTTAGGGCTAGTGCATCTGGGGACGAATCTCCGCCATTCTGTGTGTAATCTCTAGACTCTATAAATACACACACACACACACACATGCACACACACACACACGCACACACACACACACATACATATTCAAGTTCAATTATATGCAAATTTGTTTTGATAACAACCAAATGAATCCTACTTCATACCTTAAACCTCACTTGGAAGTAAGAGAATCATCTCATAACAACAAAGAGGCACTAAGTGGACCTATTCTATGTCTATAGGAGGAGGTAAGAACATTTGTTCATGATAGCCAAAAGACCCTACATGTATGTGTATATCTTATCCATACTTAGAAGTAGGAGACCCTGCTCAAACAACCAAGTATAGAAGTATTACATTTAAATAACCTTTGGTAACCTTTTAATTGCACATATAAGTGTTTATCTTAATCTTCTAAATCAATGTCTTATCTATTTAGTGAATGATATGTTCCAAAATGTATGAATTAACACTATATCTATGCACATATTATAGCTATGATAGATTTTAACCATCAAATATCACTTTTAGTATCTATTCTAAAACAAATAGAGGTAAGAGTATAGCCTCTAATGTTTATAATTATACATTTGCACTAAGACACTTTACATTAAAAAGTAGCCCCTAATGCTTATAATTATTTATTTATCTATTTTAAAACAAATAGAGCTAAGAGTATAGCCTCTAATGTTTAGAATTATACATTCGCACTAAGACACTATAGCTAAAAAGATAGACTCTAGTGCTTAGAATTATTTTTTTATACTAAAACAATAGAATTAAAGAATAAATTCTATTGCTTAGAATTATAGATGATTCAAATCTATCCATTTTTTTATGTTTAATGTTTTAACATTAAAATAATCTATTTTCTTAAAAAATCAAAGGATTTTTTAAGTTGACAATTCAACCTTTCTATGTCGGGGGTAACCTGACACTTTGATGAAGGAAATTGTACCTAAAACCCGTAAATCTGGGCTTTTTATACTATTTCATAATCGATTGATACTGTTTCGATCGATACCCTAGATTGATCGATAGTCTTTCGATCGATATGTAAGCAGTAAAACGTTATTTTGAATAAAGCTGACGGGGCAACGAATAATACGTGCGAATAAATCTTTGAAACGTATTAATCAACCATTATTCACGAATAAAACAAATGTCGAATAACGAATCATGCAACCCAGTCTATGAGTAGCGGTTTCTCTAAACCCATACCAAGGGCATTTATCAAGTGTTAATTCATGAGGCTGATTGGTTCGCCTCTTTAAACAAGCAATGGAAGAAGCAACGGTCGAAGGCTCAATGGGTATAGGTCACGAAGAACCTCTGGTATCCACAGTGGCCTCAATTTATGAAGATATTTTTGTGGAAGGTACCTTGGAGGCCTTGCCGACAGGCGTTTAGATTCAAGCACGTGGTATTGGACCTGATAGATGTTCAAGGTGCAGATTGGCTAGCAAAGACCTCACCCACCTTTTCTTGGCTTGCCCAACTATCAGAGGCCTTGAAAGAAAGATGTGAAAATGGATATAGAGGACATGGAAGATAGGGGTTTTCAAGAGGTATTTGTGCCTTGGTGGCAAATAGTTTCGAAGGTCTGCACTTCTAATTTGTACTCAAATTTTCAGATGTTTTTTCTTTAGTAATATTTGGAAGGCCAAGAACTGTCATGTGTTTGATAGAAACCTCTCTATGACCAGCTTCTCAAAGATTGTTCAAGAAAACAAGGAGATAAAATATGTAGTAAGTAAAAGGCATAGCTCGGATGATTGGCGTAGGGCAACCATCGCTATCCGGTAGAGCTCTGCTTTGTGGAGGATTGGGATGTTCGCAATAGTAAGCTACTAGGTACTTGTAATTAAGCTCGGATATATTCCTTTGTCCCTCAAGGCTCAGCCTGATCTGGAGACTGATATGTATATCCTATGGTGACATTATAATACAATCACTCACAATTGCGAGTTTTACAAAAAAAAAAGAGCACAAGTGGGACATGGTAGATACGATTCGAGTCCCCAACAAGAAAGTAAGAATGTTGATGAACTTTACTTTGGTTAAGGGTCATGTAGCAAAAGTAAAATATGTTATATCTGAGTTTGGTACTCCTTTGGGATACTAGATTGAAGGAAAAAAAGACACGTATGTATTAACACAACCAGTAACTTTGAAGGGAATATTCTACTCAATGTCTCAAAAATAACAAGGTGAAGGCTTGCTTTTGCATTCTAAAGGAAGAAAATGAAAGTAAACTTAAGTCCTTCAAGGCTAAATAAAATGAAAATACTTATTTCCAAACTAAACTTTAAGAAAGAAAAAAGCTTTCAATTCAAATATGAGAGGGCTCTAAAAGTAAGGATTGAATAGGATGATCATGTTGTCACTATTATCAACATATATGGGCCTTGTACAACAAACGAAAGGGCCAAAATCTGGGAGCACCTTCAAGATATTCAAGTTAAAGGAGAATGGATCTTGGTAGGTGATTTTAATATGGTAGAGAAAAGAAGGGACATAACTAGTACATCGAACATGTTAACTAAATATGAAAAGGCCAAGTGGCTTAGCCTATGTGAAAAGTGGGCCTTGGTGGACATGTGGGATGGAGTAGCATGCTGGGTTCACATACACTAGCTTGCAATATGCCGGTATGGCTTCTCGACTAGACTGATGCTACTTGTTAGCAGCGGCTAACACAGGCTACACTGAATATGCATCAAAGAGGGAGATATGCTATGCTTGTGCATAATATTTCCAACTCACTTTGTATAAGTCTTGGGCTCACTTGGAGTTCCAAAGTTGTATATGCTAGTTAGAGGGCTTAAGCTTAAACCCATAGTAGAAGGGATTTTGGTGAAAGCCTTTATGCAAGGAGGCTTCATTCTTGAGTATCTACTCTTGAGGATCCACTTTTGAGAGCTCTCTCTCTCTCTCTCTCTCTTGAATGTTATTCTATGGATGGCCTAGACTTGGGCTTAATGCCCATGCTTAAGAGGCTAGGACTAATCCATTGTAATCAAAGAAGCTTGATTAATCTAATCCATATTTTACTTATTAGTCTTATCTTCTCTACATTTCATTATGTCATGGAGTAGTATTACACTCTCATTATTCTAGATTTGATAGAGGTATGTACTTCTTGCTTTGATCTTAACTCTCTTCTTTCCTAAGTAATTCAATTAGTTGATTACTCCTCTAATTCTCTTGATTAGTGTAGTGTGTGTGCACTCTTGGTCAAGTCCTTAGAGTTTGTGCCTAATTGTGTGCTTAAGCGTGTGAAATTTTAAGAGCCTTGAGCTCAATGCCACTTATGTGTGATGTGATTAGAGTAACTTGGTTGGCATGTGAAGATTGGGAAATCCAACTTCAATGCAATTAGTGTGTTCTTTGATCATGGATGCTTGTGTTGATTGTGTTCTTGTGACTCCATAAGATTGGTAAGTCGAACTTCGGTGGACTTGATGTGTGTAGGAGTGGATTGGATTAGTGATTAGAGTATGTTTAGAGTTAGTCTTGCCATGGATAATCTCTACTTGCATTGGTGAGGTATTCTCTTGAAGCCTCTATTTCTATTCATCCGATGCTCGTGCTTCCATGCCCTAGCCGGGTTGCCGATCCACGGATTTGAAAATTTTGTGTGGGTTGCGATTAGTTCGTGCTACAACGTCACCCTACACTACTACTCTCATCAAGTTGATTGGCTGAAGTCTCGTATGATTTTGGTATGAGTTGGTGAGTTTCCTTTTGCTTGTGTGTATTTGGATTGGGTGGTGTAGTTGAGAGCAATGAGATTCCTGATTTTGGTTAAGTTGGCCTTCTAGAGTGTTGTATGTGTGGGATGGTCTTAGCCTAACAAGCTATGGAAACCACGACAAGGATAAAATTGAAAGACCATAGCTACAGGGATGTGATGAGATCACCAATTGAGGAGCTAGATTCAACTACTTTAGCTAGATTAGAACTTCTAGCATGGTTGGGTAAGCCTAAAAAACTGTGGATGTGTGGGGATAATTTGAAACATGGAAGATTAAAGCAAGAGGAATGTATCTTAGAAAGGGTGATTGAAGGTAAGGATTATATCCTAGAACCATTTCTCGAAGACGCATTAGATCCACTAGAATGGGAACACATCTTGGCTACTCTGGAGATGTGTGCTATCCAAGACAGTCCAACAACAAAGTTTTGTGATAAAGATGGATTTGATGTCGTTCCTTACTTGGTAGTGAGTGTGATCCAAGAAAATGAAGAGAACCCGACATCAACAAGCTCCCAAAACAAAGAGAAAACAAAGGAATGTTGTGAATCAAAAGACAAAGAAGAAGATGAGTTCTATGACTTCGTAGAAAACTTGGAGCTTCAAGATGATGCAGACAATGGAAATCCGGACAACCCAGTAGGTGACATGAATGAAAACTTTAACTAATGCACAATCTTATGATTATACAAATCAAAGATCCAAGAACCAATGCCACCGTTGCAAGAATAAAGTGCATTAAAATGGATTTCAAAATCTCCGGTGGTGACGCAACAGCAACAAGAATCCTCATATGTGGCCCCTTTACAAGAAGAAAAGACTTAGACAAGAAGAATACAGCCATTAAAAAAAGCTAACAACGCGCTAATCAATTGGTTAGGAAAGTCCTTCTAGAAACTGCAATCCAAGAGCAAACAAACATTAAATTTCCATAACTAGCCAAACCACCAAAGGAAAGCGTTGGATATGAACCTTGCTGAGGATAGTAGAAACAATGATGATTCTTATGACATCCCCTACTAGGAGCTTAGGTCATCACTATCACTAGCAACTTCCGTAACAACCATGGAAGGCCAAAGGGAAAGAAAAACAAGTCAGAGCCAAAAAATTTGACAAATGTGGATACCAAAGAGACAATTTGACCAAAAGTAGGTATGGATTAAGAAGATGAAGATCTCTGATGAAAAATCACAATATCCAACACCAAAAGGAAAACATTCAAAGTCTGCAAGAATGGCTAAGCAAATCGCAAAGTTGTAAGATTTCGCAACTCAAATTTGGGTTCCAAAGAAGTTGATTCAAGCACAAAGAGTTCATGAGTTTATTTGGATTTTGAAACGGTTAAAGTATCAACTCCCAAAGTCTGAATCCCGTCCCCAACCAAGCGTACAAGGGTTGAATCAAAGACCGCTGCTGACTCACACAAAGACAAGGTGGATCCCAAAGAAGTCTCTTTAAAAACAATCAAAGAAGGGACAAGTATGGATTCCCAAATGAGCATCATCAACAAAACAACCAGTAATCACAAAGAAGTGGGTCCCAAAGGAAACCAATGAAACTAGTGTCACCGCGCTATTGCTTGAATTCTTTCAATCCCTCCTATGATTACAGTAAAATTAGGAGAGAGCAAGTCGCTCACTTCACCAGTGCATGTTGCACAAGGCTTGCGGATCAAGAGATAAAGTGAATGTATAGGAAAATATCAAAAGCAAAAAGACCAGAGGCAACCAAAGAGGAATTCCAAATCTCAAACAAGTAAGATAAACCTTTGAGACAAAGTGGATTTTACAAACGTGTATGGGTTCCAAAGAACGTGATCAAAGCACACAGAAGTCAAAAATACATTTGGATCCCCAAACAAGCCAACCTTACAACATAGTCATGCAGACCCACTCCAAAGAAGACACAACTATCAAGGTCATCACAGTGGACTCCAAAAATTAAAACAAAGCACATCTGGCTACCAAATAAGTTGGTCAGAGCACATGTTAATTAAGCATATATATATGGATATCGAAGGTCAAGCCGACACCCATTGTTGAGGAACAATGCTAAAAATTACAACCAACAACAAGGCTAAAATGGATCCCAAAGAAGCATTAAAAAAATAATTAAGCCTTCAAAAAATCTCTAAAACCTTCAATCAAGCAAATGACACAGGAGCTTCAAAGACCATCACATTGCTTAGAATAGGAAGCCTCGCTAGAAAATGCCAATAAGAAAATTGCTTATACCCACATCTTGCACATCATAAATTTTTTTCATGCATTGATTGTGTATGCATAATAGGGCTACATTACAAGGCCCATAACCTCCTAGATGGTAGGGTATCATCAAGGGTATGTGCTATCCTATGCTTGCCCATAAATAGAGCATAGCTCATACCCTTGACGATACTCTATCATCCAGGAGGACTCCAAATAGGAGGGAGGGAGGCCTTCTAAATGCGGACCTAATATTATGAATATTAGAGGGCAATTTTTTGTGAGCTGCATTGAATTTTTGCATTTGATTGTGATGATTTATTGACAAAATCCAGAGTATATGCCCTCATAATAGCGTTATAGGAGGAGTACAAAAGCCATATATGAGCCCCCAGGGACATGTGTATAGTGTACATAGCATTTAGAATTCTATTCAAATGATTTTGATTTTTGGTTTTATTTACTTATATTTTGAGATTTTCTTGAGAAATACATGGAAAAAATCCATAATCCAGATGAAGAAAAGACTAAGGAGATGCCTGAGTAGTACAAAGAGAAGAAGGTTTAGGAAAATGATGCAACTTCATGAGGTATATTTCAAAAGCCATATACACAAGGGTATAATGTCAGAGGTAAGAAGATAATGTTGATCAGTCTACAACAACAATATGAGGCCAAAAATGACTAAGAGTGGTCATAAAACTCCGTGATGGCCTACAAGAACAAAGAAAGTTGGTGATACGACTAAACAAAAGCATTCATCAAGTGTAAAGTTGCCTATTAGACACTTGACATGACTCCAAGACCGTATATAGGAAGCAGATCTTTATACTCTAAATCTTCTATCTTGTATGTGACTTAATGAAGCCTAACAAACAAAAGGGACTAACAGTAATGACAAAGGAAAAAAGGGGCACAAATGACAATTCAGTCATCTATCGCGATAAATGTCTGCAGGAGCAACCACGGGTCAAGCCAAATTTTGGTCATCAATATTGGTTCTACATGTTTAAAGGATGCTCAAGGTATAATTGGTTTCAATTTAGGCAGCCAGAAGGTGCCAAGATACCCATCAGTCATTTTTGAGACTGAAATCCAAAAAAGTTAGCTTAGAAAGCCAAATACAAGTCCAAATCAAGCCAAACTTTTTCAGTAGGCTATGAATAGATAATACAAGCTAAGGGTGAAGAAAAATTGAAAAATGATAGAAGTCTAACCCCTAGCCAGAGATGAAATTTTTCAAATCTGAAGCCATGATAGCCATCTACATACCCTGTACATCATATATATGAGTTTTGGGGACAAATGGACAATGATAGCTCATAGATGGTCATCTATTGTGAATGATGTTGGATAAGGCCTTTTTGAAGTAAGTTACTAATTTGGGGAATTAATTAGGGTATGTCATGCTTTAATTAAGTCATGTATCAAGTAGAAACAATATAATGATTTACACAACATCCAAAAGCTAACAGTGGAAAATGCAACTTTGATCACCTCGATGTAAGAATAAAGAAGTCCCCAATGAATAAGAGCAGACATGAAAGGTAGACAATTGAAGACCCAAAGCATTAAGTCATTCCTAAAGTTATAGTATGGCCGACAAGCACTGGACATCAAAAGAGATTCTAGTAAGGAATCTACAAAGGCATTCAAAAGACAATATACAAGCGATGGAGCAAAAAAAAAAACGATGACAAAGACTGCACTGACATTAACAATTTGGTCATGTCAAGGAACGACATATATGTATTCGGAGGGGGGGAGTGTTGACCCATGGGTCACCAATATGGCATAGTTCAATTTTCATACCAAAGTCTTATTTTTTGAGAGTTATGAAATGATTCGGATTATGATTAAAAACATCATTTGTAATGAGTAGCTATTCTAGATGTAGAAGCCACGGTGCAATGGCACTTCCAGATTGTAAATACAAAGCCATTTTCCCCATTGAACTCTTTTTTTGGTTTAACCTATGGTAGCCTTAGTATATAAGGTACCTAGGTCATTTTGTAAAGAGACTTGTATCTTAATCAAGGTTTTGTGCTGTCGTCGACCGTGTGAGAGAGAAAGAGAGGGAGGGTGAGCTTCATCCTGATGCTACTCCCTACTTGTTCATCGCATTGGAGATCCAAGTGCACCATTGCGATAGGATTAGAGAGAGCTAAGTAACAACGCCAAGCATTCAATGAAAAACGAAGCACATGCGCTAACGCATCTATGAGCTATTTGTGGTTGTAAATGTATCAAATAATGTCTGTTGTTTGCGTGCAAGTAGTTGTTAGAATTCTGGAGACATAAGCTATGCATAGGTACTCATAGATTTCAGTTTTGGGCACTTTCAAAATTTTCTCTATCTTCATACACATTTTTGCAGATGGGTTTGGAGTGTAGAGGCTTTGAGGCAAGTTCATCCTTGTGAGGGGATGGTGTTCCTTAAGTTTCGTATGATTCTGGTATGTTTTGGTAAGTTTTCTTGTGTTTGTGTGTATGTGGGTTGGGTGGTGTAGTTGAGAGCAATGAGGTTCTTGATTTTGGTTAAGTTGGCCTTCCAGGGTGTTGTATGTGTGGGATGGTCTTAGCCTGACAAGGTATAGAGATTGCCTCTGTGCGCCTAACGTGTCATCTGTGTCCTTGATTGAAATTATGTTGATCTAGGTAGTGTTGCATGCACTTTTTAGGTGGTGTGAATCGCTCCCGCAACACCTTCTGTTAAGCATAAAGTTAAAAAGAACCAAAGGAGAAAATCATTGCCCTCAAGGGTCTAAAAAGCTACTCTCAACAGGGGCCCACTTGCTCATGCACTCATCCGCGTACACGCACTCTTCAATTACAGTTACAAGGGACTCATTGGGGGTGAGGAAGGATTTGAGGGCCTTTGTAAGGTCTCCACCTTTCTAGCTGCAGAGGGATGAACTCAAATTTTTAGGGGAAAGCATTGGACTTACAAACAGGTAAAGCACTATTTCAAAATCAATTAAAAATGGTATTTTTGGAATCTTAAGCACAACAAACCCCGAGCTAAAAATTTTCAGATTTAAATTCGGACAAAAACTGACCCCGCTAGTCCTTCAGGAAGATGCACTGTAAATAAATTATTAAGAAAAATTGAAGGGTTGCAATAATCATTTAAGCATAGACTTTACTAAAGGCCTCCCATATATTTACCAGATATTTATCAATTAAGCAAAAATAGGTCAAAATATAGTAGAATTGATATTTTAAAGCTGACAGGTAATGGGAGGGGTCATGATTAACCTGCCAGGGTCACAATGAGCAGCAGGGGGCGCCATCTTGAGTTGTAGGGATGCTTGAGCTGTAAGAAACTGCCATATTCAGCCTATGAGAGGTTATGAGTGCCCAGAAACCTATAAATAAGACCCCTTGCTTCACATTTTGAGCAGACTCGAAGTCCTGGCCATTTATCTCTAACCTAGAGATAGCTCTACTCAAAAATCACTAGAGAGAAAAAATCTAGTTGGTTAATCCACGGTAATAGCACTAAACCTTTTTAATTAGCAGAATTATGCTGATCTACTTACATTTTTTTAATTAATCCAATTAATTAAGAAGATTAAACTTACTTACACTCTAAAATTCTCTCCTAATTCTTAATTCTCTGCTGATTATTGAGATTAAGCTTAGGGATACTGATCTAATTAATTATTATGTTATATTAGGGCTGAAATTAATCATTTTAATCATAATTTAATGGTAATTATACTAATTAAACTTAGATTGAGATAAGATAATCATCAAAGATGTATTAGACTGTCAAAATTCTAGGAAAATTATCTCTTAATTTTTTGACTAATTTTTATAATTATTTAAGTAGAATTACATTATTTTTAAGAGAAAAGTAAAGGGGTAAATCATCAAATTAAACTATAAATCTTTGAGATAACTTTCAGAGGTCAAATACATCTAATGGAACCTTTGATAATTATCTTAACCACAGATAATTAGTTTAGATAGTTATCTTAGTAGAAAAACACTATTTTTAACGGAAAATTAAAGGGGGGAAATAGCAAATCAGACTAAAAAGATTTGAGATAATTTTGAGAGGGAAAAAAAATTTTAGGGAACCTGTGATAATTATCTTAACCACAGATAATTAGTTTAGATAACTATCTTAGAGAAAACATTGTTTTTAAGGGAAAATCAAAGGGGGAAAATAGCAAATCAGACTAAAAAGCTTTGAGATAATTTTCAAAGGTAAAATACATCTTAGGAAACCCATGATAATTATCTTAACCATAGATAATTAGTTTAGCTAATTATCTTAGTAGACAAATACTATTTTTAAGGGACAATTAAAGGGGGAAAATAGCAATTAGACTAACAAGATTTGAGATAATTTTCAGAGGTAAAATACATCTTAGAAAACCTGTGATAATTATTTTAACCACACATAATTAGTTTAGCTAATTATCTTAGTAAGAAAACACTGTTTTAAAGGGAAAATTAAAGGGGAAATAAAACACATTAGACTAAAAAGCTTTGATATGATTTTTAGAGTTAAAATACATCTTAAGAAACCCATGATATTTACTACAGAAAATTAGTTTAGATAATTATCTTAGTTTATTACGAACAATGTTTTGATTGACAGTACCCTGTTTTAAGTTTAAAGATGTCTGTTTGTTGAAAGAATGCTTTTCAATACTATCTTTAATATTTGATTGAAGGAATTACTGTGATGGAAAGTTAAAAGAAACCATTATTTTAAGTGTTAAAACAATGTGATAGTAAATAGAAAACAAAAGAATCATGTGTGAGTGCGGGGTGGTAAGTGGGGATTGACTAAGGTTGTCAATCATGGATGGGTGGACCTGATTGGTCAGGTAACTATCCATTCCCGCACACTAAAAACATTTGGAAAACATCTTCACTTGGAAGAGGAGTCCACCAGTGGCTGTGCCCTCACATATGTTAGGGGGAAAAAAGCGTTGGTTGAGGATACCTTAGGCTAATATGTGGAAGTTATAGGGCCGAAATAAATTTTTGGACTTTTAATACGTTGTCCCGTTTTTGCTGCGAGATAGGACTAGGTCTTCTTCTAAGGCTATAGACCCAAGCCATTGTCAATGGTAAAGGTCTATTCCTTGGATTTTTCTTGTTTAGAGAACTCTGATTTTTATCAGACCTAGAGACCTGTCAAGGATCCCATCCCGATCTTGGTATTGGCGGGTTGGGGATCTCACAGCCTTGGAACGTCTCCCCACATCAACCACTCCACATCGAGGCCCAATTATGGAAAGATTGTGCTTCCTAAACCCCCAAGGATTCTAACCAAAGATTGTGCTTCCTAGAGCTCCATGGATTCTAACCAAAGATGAGCTTTGATCAAATGAAGGGTTCCATTGCCTCTATTTGCACACTGATAGAATAAAATGTACTTAGTGTACTCTTGTGTGTTATCTTGTAGATTTGTAAGATCCAAAGAAATAGAAAGAGATGCCATCCCTTGGTACGTTCTTGTTAGTCAAGTCCACCTCCTAGTTCATGTGATGAAGGAGATAGCTATATGTGGAGTAATGCAGGCACAATGGATGTTCTTTATTGAGAGGTTTTTAAAAACTCTCAAAGATTCTGTATGACTAAGTGCCATGTCAAAGGCATGTATGGCCAAAGGATGGATCATGTAAGAGGCATTTGTATAAATCTTAGAGTGTTTGGCTTCTATTGATCCCTCTATGCTTCGGATGTGGATAGATGAGGAGGACGCAAGGATGATTCGACACTTACCAAGTGAGAAAGGAAAATTAATTAGCATGGACATGGATTTATGCCAAGTGGTCAACAATTTTTGCATCCTCAATGCAAAGATTATGACCAAGTGGGTGGACTTGTGAACAATGGCAAAGGCAATACGTTTGCAAGAGAGGGAAGCATGGAAGGAAGATCATGGAGGCAAAAGGGCACCTCCAATTCCTTGACACCTTGCATGTTTTCTAAATCTCATTAATCTTCAGTGGATCCATGAGAGAGAGACCAAAGCAAAGGCACGTGGAGAGGACATCACAAACAAAGAATGGGATATGCATGAGATTGCATGCCAAAGGTAGATTACTCATACACCTAAACCATATTGTATTTTTTACTTGATTTTATATTTGTAATCAATTGTATATTTTTTATATTTTATAGTGTCTTTCCTTTTAATCTATGTGGTCGACACTTTCATGCACACCACATTCAAGAGTATCGAACCAATATAGATTATGGCCTCATCGAAAAATTTGACACAGATACATTAGGAAATTTGGGAGGTCATTTGGAGGGCCTTCTAAGAAAATACAATTTTTTGCCTTCTCTCTCTAGAAAATTGGTTTGGTAAAAGAAAAGGTGTCATCATCAACCGTTCAAAAAGTGTACTTCCAAGTGGAATTTTTTCACAGAGTCATAACGATCGTAATGATTGATCGAAAGTCCCTTTTCAGTTATATTGAATGCACCTCGTGATATTGGAAGGAATTTCTTTTACATATGATGTATGCAGTAGATAGTCTAGGGAGTAATGGTTCTATACTCTTTCGTTTCTTGATTTTCTTAACTGTGTATTCATGGCTTCTTCATCCACTACCTCAAACCTTCTCTCTAAATGTCATAAATATCATCTACACGTTGATTTGAGTCCTGAATATGAGCCTTTATGCAAGCGAATTAAAACAAACACAACAGTAACACAAACGGAGAAAGCAAGACTCAGAGTAGAAGGAGCAAAACAGATAGATTTACGGACAAATGACTCCGTCTATCCTTTGAATCCTATGACCAATGCCTCCCCTGCATTTGTAAATCCAACTACTTTATTGACCTTTGCAGGTGACGGACAGAATGGTTTACTTGGCTACTGCAAAGCTCTAACTGGAAAATCAAAAATTTAGAAAAGCATGGTTCACCACATCAAGCAAATGAGATTATTACGACTTTCTACTTTGCATTGTGAGGACCAAAAAAACCCCGTTTTGTAGTGCACACAAGAAATACAGATTTTGCAAGAAAAAGTGTGTAACTTGCAAAGGAAAGATACAAGCTTGGGTGCTCGTCTGCGAAAGAAGAGACTACGGAATCTTGAAACCTTGAAGGTTGGCTCTGGAGGTCTCAAGAAAAGAATACAAGCATTGAAGTCAGGATTGTGAACCTTTTAGTTTATTTCAACTATACATTGTTTTTTCTTATGTCTGTTATATTTTCTATGTAGACATGCTATATATCCAGACAAAGAAAATATAGATCCAAAGGCAAATGTAGGAAAGCAGTTGAAGCCTTTGATAACAACTGGTCTCGCAAAGAATATAATGCATGAAAAAAAGTATAAGGTTTTGCAGTGTGATGTTGTTGATCGTTTTTTTACTAAGAGTGCAGTGTGTGCAAGTGAAATACAGGGCACACTTGACTCACTTGGTGTGAGTAAGAGAGGGTACTCAACTATTTAGTAGTCTATCTCCTCCATTTTTGTGAAGAATGGAATCAAGTCTAAACTTCTACCAATAGTAGCAAGTGTTTGGAAAGAGAGACTTCAACTCAACCATGCACAGACAGATTTCATTGGATGTCCCTTTCATATTGATGGTATTTATAGATCTCAAGGAACAAGTGTAACCTACGATGTATACAACAATATCTTCATGGACCTCACTTTGTTGCAAACTAGAATGGTTGAGTTCTACAATATAACATTTGAAGAGACAAGTCGGGTTCTTCATTTTGTTTTGAAGCTAGATGAGTGTGAGATTTTCAAAGAGAAGAAGCTAAAACAGGTCACAATAACATTGATGAATAGGGCTCTTTCAAAATGCCCCACTGATGAGCCTTCGTCCTCCAATGTTCAATCAGAAACCAACATATGGTGGCTTGGTGCTTTTTAGGTATTCCATTTCCACTTTTTGTACAGCTTTGGTGAGCCCTCTTGAGATTAAATTTAGATTTATCTTAACGTCTCATACGGATTTAATCTTGAAGGTAAAGAAAGAAGACCATGATATTTTTTATTGGGTGTTCCATCAAACCCCTATCCCTGATATCATTGACAAACAAATGAATCGTGGAAAGGTGCTGGTTGTCAATGGGAGGGGAGACTTTCAGGTCCAATGGCATCTTGCAGGTGACCTTAAAACACTAAAGTGTATGTATGATTGTGGAATGGGTGCTATGGTAAAGGCTCCATGCTTGTATTGTACGGAGCGTGCAAGGACGATGGACCGTGGAGAAAGGCACCTACTCGCCACAATGAGGATCCGAATTTCCACCCAGTTCTAGGCATTCCACTTGTAAATGTCCACAATTGTACAATGCATTCTCTTCGCAGAATTGTGGAGAAGTTGGTATATCCGTACATTGGGTTTGCTTGGAAAATCAAGAGCTCAAAAGAAGAGAAGGTTGCGGTAGCAGCGCTTGAACTAGTTTTGTCAGAGATGGGTCTCCATGGGGGCAATGTGAAAATCCAGCAGGACGAGAAAAGGTCAACCAATGATAAAGATGTACCTTGCAAACCATCTATTGGTGGGGTCAAGGCACATCGTTTTTTATCAAAGCCAGCAGGCGTCAAAGATCGGAAGCTAACCAAGCATGGAAGGATATATTAGTCCACTTATGTTAGCAAATTTGAGTTTCAGCAATAGAAAAATCTCCATATGGCAATGAAGGACCAAGAACCCACATCTCGCAATGCCAAGGGTGAAGTGTGGTGTTCCATCGATATGCTCTTTCAGATGTGTGACAAAGATGAATGGACACAAAATGATCTAAACAAGTTTAATGAGAACCTTTAGCTACTAAAGAAAGCATTTAGGTCAGCATGGACTGAAACTCAGATTACTCATTACATGGTATTCTTAACGCACCCTTTAAATGACAAGGGCTAATAGGTTGTTTATAAGTCCTAACAACGTTTTTTATTTGCAACACATCATTTTCAATCACTTACCATACCTCATTCAAAAGTATGAAAACGTAGGCATATGGAACACCCAAGGCTTGGAAAAGTCTCATTACGTGGCGGCCAAGAATGCATATTACGACACACACATCATGGCGGCTCTCAAGATAAGGCAAATAGTCTGAAAGAGTTGTTCTAGTGGTTTTATAATAGAATCCTTCATTGGCTGCAGCAAAAACATGTATTAGACTATTCAACAACAACACAAGCAATTAGGCATTTGCAAGAAAGGAAACGGAAACGAATAGAGGCATTCAACAACTCCAGTGCTCTTGAAGGCCAGAGAAAGTGGAGAGAGACAATTCAATATGGTAACCATAGGTGGATCAAAAGATTTTGATTCTAGGTAACAACATGTACAAGAGATGCCTAATGAGAAAATAGATACAATACAAGTCACAAGTCTCTCAACTTGATGACATGTAGTGGATATCTTTTGGCACATTACCCTTGTATCGAATCATTAAATGTTTGCCATAATCTAATAGTTCATTTGGGTTTTGTTTCCCCAAAGTGAGTGTCATTGTTGTGTATGTGTAATAATAAGCTGCATGACCACCAGTGTAGCCCGGACAGTATCCAAAGCATGCTGTAGCAAAAACTTTATCAACGAGGATAACTTTTTTTGCATTTTGTGATAGCATTGGTCCACCTAGGAAACGTGATAGCGTCTTGAGGGCGAATGTTGTAGTACTTTTCTCTTGGGACATTCCATTGTGAAATACTAGTATGGGTGCCTCATAGAGTCTGGCAAGGTATTGTCCTAGTGCTGCATCCCTTCCATGATACTCTCTTGTCCGACAGCAAAGAAAGTCATCCTTTTCAGCAATCCATGACTGTGAATAAAAGTATGAGCTAGAGAAAGACAGTGACAACTAGATTTTTATTTTTTTTTTGGGGGGGGGGGGGGGGTTACCATGTAGCTCTCACCTTGCATATATAAGTCATCCTTCCATAGGTCCACTGACCTCGTGGACCCTTGCGTGGGACACGTAAACCAGTCTTCTACTTCTTGAGTAATGGTTGATGGCCTGACATTGTTTCTAATAGCTTGGAAGGTGGCCTCATCTGGGAGTGTCTCCCTATACTTTTCAGACTTGTCAAAGAAAAGTTTGAGGCACTCCACCGGGTTAATAGAAGTTACCATTGCTGTGTCATCACTGCTGTCATCAGATACAAAGCCACTCCTCCCCTCTTGAGATTTGGAGAGTGTAGCAAGTGCAAAGTCCTCCCTTAAAGAAAATATACTTTGAATGTCATGGAGGAAAATGTAAGATCTGTCACCAAATTTAAAGTCTGGCAGTCTAGGAAGCATCAATGTGGCTTGTTTTTCATTAAAGCCAGAGACATCTAAAGGTAGTTTGATGTCAGATGTTTTAAATGTAAGTATTTTGGTTCATTGCACCTCTTTAGCCTATGCCTCAAGATTAATATCCTCCTCAATCTCAGGAACCTCATTGGGCTCCAAGTCCTCATCATCTTGTTCATTGGGTGGTAGATCTTCCTCCTCCATTCCCTCTGAAGGATCATTCAATAGACTAACAAACAGAGAATTTAAGAGAAGAAGGAACCCAAAGGATTCTTTGATTAGCTTGCAATCTCGTTGGTGCATAGGACATTGTGAGGTTCGATAGATGATAGGCAGTTGATGGTACTTCATGTACGCCCATCTTGAGGAATCACAATGTCTTAAGTGCACTACCACCATGTCAGCAAGAACCACCCTGCCCTTGTGGACCTCACACTCAAACTTATCCTTTTCAGACTTGACGAAATCGTTGTGCTAGGCTATAAGGTCATCCAGAATGAATGGGGCATTGAAAATAGAAGAGACCTTGTCGAACATTTTAGTAGCTCGTACAGATACTGCAAAATCAAAAAGTCTTTCATCCACACATGCAGGATGTTCAACCTCTTCCTTACATTTTATAGCTAACTCACTGGTAGAAGAAAGATCAATGTTTCTCTTTTTGCTGCTACTCAATTGAAACTTCTGGCTTATATACACTTCTTCCTGTTCTGAATCTTCTGAGTCATTGGAGGGTTCCTCTATCACCACAACTTCATCTCCAAGAAATGTGTCTTTAGCAAGAGCAAAGTCCACATCTCTCTTTAAAGATCCTCTTAGCAACTGAGGTGGTCTCTCTTCTGCCACCTATTCACCACAGACAATTTCTGGATCCACCCTCTGCCACTTCATTCTCTGGCATCTTAGTCCTCAGAAAAACAAAATACAGGCAAAAAGAGGTAAGTATGGAAAATAGGTTGGTTTTTTCAACAGTCTCTCTCTCTCTCTCTCTCTCTCTCTCTCTCTCTCTCTCTCTCTCTCTCTCTCTCTCTCTCTCTCTCTCTCTCTCTCTCTCTCTCTCTCTCTCTCTCTTTGACAGATGCATCTTACAGGTCATGTTTTTTTATTTTTATAGAGTTCACTTATAGTAGCTCATTTTATTTGAGTTCTACCCCCTATATGCTCCACGACTTCTCTCCCTCACTCTGTGAGGGTCAAATTTCCCTGCTTATCGCCCAACAAAGCTTTTGGTGCCCTACGGTGCACAAAAGACAATTGGCCTATAAAAAAAAGCCGTCTCCATGCCATAATGCCATCTCAAATTGTCGTGGATCTCTCTCTCTCTCTCTCTCTCTCTCTCTCTCTCTCTCTCTCTCTCCAAAGAAAGATCTGAGGGATTACCTTTTCCTGGGCTTGGCCTCTCCCTCACTCTCTCTCTGTGTCTTGTCTCAACCAGCGTATCTGTGTGTGTGTGTGTGTGTGTGTGTGTGTGTGTGTGTCTCAACAACCCTCTCTCTCACACTCTCTCTCACAATCACCCTCCCACTCTCTCTCTCTCTCTCTCTCTCTCAATCACCCGCTCCCTCTAGGCTCGACCTCTCTCTCTCTCTCTCTCTCTCTCTCTCTCTCTAAACTTTTTGTTTTTGTTGCCGATTTGAAGTCAATGTCAGACAAAACTCGCAAGGGTGGAAAATACACACCCGCCATGGAGAATGATGCAAAATCTCCAAGGAAGTTGGATGCTAATCCAACCACATCGCTTACAACAACGAAAGCAATGATCATGGCTTACTTGATCTCATTACAAGAAACCATCAACAACCAAGGTGCAGAGTTGCACGCACTTGCAATGGAGAATGGCACTTTAAGAGTTCTCATTGTGGAGAATGAGCACCTCAAGAAGGTTCTTGAAATGCAAACAACACGCTTGATGCATCTTGAGAATGAAGTTCAAAAATGTAAACGCTTTCTTGTTGACATGAATGTATTGAAAGAGCGCTTGAGCAAAGTTGAGAGTGATCATGTATTGAAAGAGGAAACAATAGATACAATACGACATGATGTATGTGAGATGAGAAATACATCCAAATCATGGGCTGATATATGTAAGGATAATGTGGTTTCTACATCTCCTATCACACAAGCCGTTGTCCAAGCAAAGAATGTAGAGAATGTGGACACTCTAGAATTGCAAGAACGACAAAAACGCCCAAAGAATATCGTCATTCGTGGAATCAAGGAAGAAAGCATGGAAACACCCCAATCTCTTGCGGTTGCTATTGAAGAGTTTTTTGCTACACACTTTGGCATGTCAGGAATCATGGCTTATGGTGCACATCGAGTTGGAAAAAAAGGAGTCCCTCGCTCGGGAGAAAAACCTATTGTATGTACTATGGCTGATGAGGTGAAGAGAAAGATCATCCTTGACAATGGTTGGATCTACCTCAAAGGAACGGGTTGTAATGTATATGAGGATCGCACTCTTATGCAACAAAATGTACGTCACAAAGCATATGAGGAAAGAAGCAAGAAGGTTAAGGTATCATCTCAAGAAGAAAAACCACTTGAGGAGGATGCAAGTCCACCCAACAAATAGGGACACATGATCTATGAGACCAACTCACGCTTGCAAATAAGCTTTTGGAATTGTAACGAGTATCCATGGAATGCGGGAATTGGAATTGATGAGCTTACCAATGACTCCGATGTGATACTTCTTGTCGAAACATGGGAGCATGATGCACAACGAATTCTTGGATTTGACAAATATGATGTGCATTCTTTGATGTGGGCGAAAAATGCAAAGCAACGAAGAGGCCAATGAGGCGTAGCATGTATGACCAAAAAGGTTTTGAAAGATGTTTTCGTTGTCAAAGAAGATAAGTATAAATGCTACTTATGGCTGATAATCAGCCCACCAAATGGTCAAGTCATGTTTGTGGCTGGTTGCTACATTCCTCACTATGACTCCAACTTCTATTCTCGCTTGAATATGGATAGAGATCAGCCCTTTGTTGAACTAGAGGAAGACATTGCTCATCACAAGAATCAAGGTGAAGTCATTGTTTTTGGAGACATGAATGCTCGCACAAATATGTTACAACGCGGCACACAACAAGTTGACATGCCGCATGTCTCAAGAAGAATGGATGATTCATTCATGTATAATCGAAGTTCTAATGATGCAAAAGAATTGGATCACTATGGAAAGTCGCTTTTACATATGTGCAATAGTACCAGAATGATCATTGCAAATGGTGTATCTCTATGGCGAGCACCAATGACTTTACATGTAGAAAGCACAATGGTGATAGCGTGATTGACTATATGTTGTTCTCGGAAGCCACTCTAGAATGCATACAAAGCTTTACACTTGGTGAATGGAATCCGGAATCGGATCATAGGATGTTTTGTATTGACCTCAAGTGTGGTAAACGGCGTGAGCATGTAGCCTCTAATCATGATGTGAATCATTCTAATGTGGGTCTCTCTTGATAGAGCATCAAGAGAGACCAACATTAGAATGCAAGTGGAAAGTTTTCAAAGAAGTAATTTTCTCTTGTGCAAAGGAATGCTTTTCGGTGAAACACATGTCTTGCAAAAGGTCTAAGAAGGGTAGCACCAAGAAGAAATGGTTTGACACGGAATGTAGTCAAGCCCGAAAACACTTGCTAAGATTGGATGCAATCAAAGAAAAGAAATTTTACTTGGAATGTTCACACACATACAAAGCACTTGTTCAAAAGAAGAGGAGAAGGTGGGAAGTCAAAAAACAACTTCTTTTAGTGAAACAGAAAGCACATGCATGTGGTAAGTTTTGGCAAAATCTAAAAGGCAAGCGTGTTGAGAGCTTTGGTGACTTGACTCTTGAGGATATGTATATGCATTGCAAGAACCTCAATGAGCAACCCAATGTTGGTAAGATAGAGTGTTGTAGGTCCTTTCCGTTTATGTCTCCCTTCTTTACCATTGAAGATGTATGCCGCGTGCTTGAGAAACTTGCTACTCGCAAGGCAAGTGACCTTCAAGGTATCAAGGCTGAAATTATTAAATGGACAAGCAAGAAAACACGATATTGGATATGCGATATGTTTAACCTTGCACTTCAATATGGCATGCCTCATGATTGGAGTGCAAATTGGATCAAACCTTTGCACAAAGGAGGAGATGTAAACAATGTGAACAACTATCACACTATAATGGTTGGTTCTTTGATGGCAAAGTTATTTGGATGTATCATGTAGATGAAGATAAGTGAATGGGCTGAAAAGAATGGCAAACGTACGCTTGGCCAAGCAGGTTTTTGAAAGCATCATAGCACTATTGATCACCTTGTCACTCTTCGAGTTCTTATGGAAGCGTCTCGATTGAAAGGAAAAAAGTTGTATTGTTGCTTTGTGGATTTCAAGAAAGCTTTTGACATGGTACCGCGAGGAAATCTTTGGAGACGTATGCAAAGCCTTCAAGTGCCGAGAGAATTTATGCATGCAGTCTTTCGCATCTACCAAAAAGTGATATGTCGATTATGTATGGGAGATGGAATTTTAGAATTTTTTGCAAGCACCATTGGTGTAAAACAAGGATGCCCACTTTCCCCAACCCTCTTTGGGCTACTCATTGATGAATTGGAATGCATGGCTCTTGATTTTATGCAGCAAGAAGGCATAGAAGAGGTTAAGATCGAAAATGCCGTGATCATGCTTTTGCTTTATGCTGATGATGTAGTGCTCTTGGCACATACCTTAGAAGATGCACAAAATCTTATGAGTGTCTTGGAACGCTTTTGCCTACATAGCGGGCTGATCGTGAATGGATCCAAAACCAAGGTTATGCTTGTAAAGACCCTCAATGACAAAAATCCATGTATTGTATACAACAATGAGAAACTTGAAGTGGTAGATCATTTCAAGTACCTTGGCCTTGAGGTTCCATCCAATCATAAATGGAAGGATTGTGCAATGCGTCGCTTGGAAGCTGGAAAGAGGGCTTATTATGCATTTGAGAACATGTGCAATGCTGGAGAGATCAAGTGTTGGGATCTCAAAAAGTACCTCTTTGACACATTGGTGACACCAGTACTTCTTTATGGAGTGGAGGTGTGGGGTGGAAGCATTGGGAAGTCTACTTGGAAAGAGTTTGAGAATGTCCAAAAGCGTTTTCTCACCAACTTTCTCCAAGTCAAGACATAAACACCCTACATGCTCTTACTTCTTGAGTCCGGATTGCTTCCCATTGAGCTCTTGGGCATGCAAAGGGTTGTGGAGTACATGCGTAAGACACAATGTAGCCCTTTGCATCGACTTCCTAGAATCGCATATGAAGCAAGTCAAAAGGTTCAAAGACATGCAAGAGCAAAATACTAAGTTTGGGGTGGATGCTTGACATCAAGAAATGGTTTGGAAGATGGGATGCATGTCACTTGGTCAAGGATGCATCAATCGAATCCCAAGTTAATGAGGCCTTCTTACAACGCCAATGTATCACGGCTTGGGAGAAATCCGGAGGTTCTCGCTTCAGCCATTACACCACACACGTTGCCCCAAACTACAAATCTCTCTTCTTCTCCGAACGAGATAACCGAACCCATCCCTACATCCTTGAGCCCATCCCGCTGAGTGCGATCCACACCATTGCCTCCATTCGTCTTAGCTCCCATTCTTTACGCTGCGAGATAGGACGTTGGGGCACTGGCGAGGAGTGTCATGGACTTTGCACCTTATGCCCTCGTCAAGCGCGAGAGAGTGAGTACCACACACTACTTGAGTACTCAAATTTTGACCACATTAGGTCCTCTTTTTCCCATATATTCAGCCATGAGCTCTCCCTACATACCTTCCTCTCCCAACCACGATGTGGACTCTCTATTGAGATGCTCATTTTAGCCATTTTTGAGCGTCGAGAGTCACTTATGACCTCCACTCACACCATGTGACATGTTCATTTAGTCCCATAGGTTATATTTGACCTCCGAGGACAATAATAGAACTATCTCTCTCTCTCTCTCTCTCTCTCTCTCTCTCTCTCTCTCTCTCTCTCTCTCTCCGTCCAATCACAAGTGGCATGAATCTGCTATGTGTCGTTTGGAAGCGGGAAAGAGAGAATTTTATGCATTTGAAAACATGTGTAATGCTTTTTCATGCATTGGTGACACCGGTTCTTCTTTATGGAGTTGAAGTGTGGGGCAGGAGCATCTCAAAGTCTACTTGGAAAGAGTTTGAGAATGTCCAAAAGTGTTTTGTTACAAACTTTCTCCAAGTGAAGACACAAACACCATATATGCTCCTACTTCTTGAGTCAGGATGCCTTCCAATTGAGGTTATGGGCATGGAAAGGGTTGTGGAGTACATGATAAAGATGCGTCAAAACCCCTCACATTGACTTCCTACAATTGCATGGGAAGCAAGCAAAAAAGTTCAAAAGACGCATAAAAGCAAGATCTTGAGCACAGGCTGGATGCAAGACAAAGAAGTGGTTTCGGAGATGGGATGCATTACACTTGTTGCATGATGCTTCAATTGACTCCCAAGTGAACGAAGCTTTTCTACAATGCCAATGAATTACAGCTTGGGAGAAATCCGGTGGGTCATGCTTCATACATTACACCACCCATATTCTTCCAACTACAAAACCATGTTCTTCGCTGAAAGAGGAAACCGTACTCACACTTACATGCTTGAGCCTATCCCCTTGTCGGCGATATGCACTATCGCAGCCATTCGTCTTAACTCCCATTTCCTTCGATGCGAGATAGGGCGTTGGGGCAATGGAGAAGAGTCAAATCAACTATGCACATTATGCTCACTGCATGTTCGAGAGTCTGAGTACCACACACTACTCTAGTTCTCAGCTTTTGGTCACATCCGAACTTGCTTCTCTCACATTTTCAGCCATAAATTAGACCTACACACTTTCCTCTCCCAGCCAAAGTGTGGGCTCTCCATTGCGACTCTCATCACTACAATTTTGGAGCATCGAGAGTCACTCATCAGCCATACACATACTACATCCCATGTAACTTTGGTCCCATAGGTCATATTTGACCTCCGAGGACAATAATAAAATCTATCTCTCTCTCTCTCTCTCTCTCTCTCTCTCTCTCTCTCTCTCTCATATCATCCTAGTATCGTTAACAACATGCACAGATAATAACTACATGATTTACACGTGTCAAACGAATAAAACTAAATAGTGGGCATTTATTGCACCGTATACTTTTTATTGAGGGGTCACTTTCACACTTAAATGGTTGCACAATATTCGTTGGTGTCCTTATTGTAGCACCTTAGAGAGAGAGAAAGAGACTGAGAAGAAAAATTTATAGCTTTGTCATGAGAGAGAGAGAGAGAGAGAGAGAGAGAGAGAGAGAGAGAGAGAGAGAGAGAGAGAGAGAGAGACGGTAAAGTAGAATAAGATACATCCTACAGCCTACAAACTTCATTGCGAGAGAGCGTGAAAGAGAGAGAGAGAGAGAGAGAGAGAGAGAGAGAGAGAGAGAGAGAGAGAGAGAGAGAGAGAGAGAGAGAGAGAGAGAGAGAGAGAGAGAGAGAGAGAGAAAGGGAGACGGAGTAGTGCAAACATCCATCGCGAGAGGCAGGGAGAGACAGAGAGGCAGTGAAGGTCAACAACTCAAAAAGGAGCACAGAAGGTGACAAGGCAGAGGGTATTGCTAACAACCTATATGTACAGGTATGAGAGAGAGAGAGAGAGAGAGAGAGAGAGTAGTGTTGTGGGTGTATGTGTGAATCCTTAACTTGAAATGGTATTTCATTGGGACTGATAAACTTCCCAAAATTACAACCTTCCAAATATTAGTCGGGTTTCCACAATGGCGCGCGAATAGGACTCTACGTTTAGCTTAACGTCTTACGGGCACCATATTGACACTTTTTCCCTAGGTGTGATAGAAATGGATTTTAATGTTGTTTACCCCTACGTGTGCACAACAGCATGCGGATTTGACTCTATGAAACTCTAAATCTCTCTCGTGCGCCATAATGCCTCTAGTGGGGTGGAGAGAGAGAGAGAGAGAGAGAGAGAGAGAGAGAGAGAGAGAGAGAGAGAGAGAGAGAGAGAGAGAGAGAGAGGGAGATTGTGTTAACCCTCACGCACATTCCTATCACCTACGATGGACACTGTATTATTTATTTGGTAGAGTCAGGTACCGGGCTTGTCGATCCAATAAGAAAAGGGTAAGAGTGATTGCCGATGAGAGGCGCACTCTAACTGGAACATTCAAGGGATTAGTTGGCTAAGTATGGGCGCCCAAGTGTGAATGGAGCGAGCTCATATAAAAGTCAACTAAACCTAAAATTCACGCATTCTCTCATTTGTGCAATTGAAGAGTGCTCTTGCTCCATGTCCATCTTCTTCTCCTTCATCTCCTTGTGTGTGTGTGTATGCGAGAGAGAGAGAGAGAGAGAGAGAGAGAGAGAGAGAGAGAGAGAGAGAGAGAGAGAGAGAGAGAGAGAGCGTGCGATCGAGCATTGCAACGACGGCACGACGGCGATGAAGCTGTTGAGCGCGGCACAACGGCGGCTCCTTCTTCTTCGCGGCGAGGAATCCTCCACGACAGGAAGCGTAGAGCGGTGAGTGACACACCATCGCCATATTTGAGCTTACTAGTTTAGGCTAGTTGCGTGCTTGGAGCCATTTGTGGCTTGCACACAGTGTATCGACAAGTTCCTTGCATTGACACGTGCGACATACGCGCACATCTTTGGCGTCGTTGCCAGGGAATGCCATACACTAAGCTTGAATGGCACTCTGTGCTTCTTTTGTGGTGTAATTTCAACTGTAGGAAAGGTAATGAAGGAGGGTGTATGTGTTGAGAAGAAGGATTTTGTGTTGCTACTGTGTATTTCTTTGTTAATAGAGTTTTCAAAGGTACTGTGTTTTTTCTCTGTGTAAGGTGTTAGTATTAAGGTTATTAGTTCTGTGTAATGCAAAGTACAATAAGTAGCAAGTAGATAGTAGGTAGGTAGAGTGTGTGTGCGCTAGTGTGTAATAGTAGGTGTATTAGTTGTAAGTAGGTAGGTAGAGTGTGTGTGCGCTTGCGCGCAGGCCGCGGCGACCTTATCCCAACAAAATGTTTTTATAAAAAATTTTAAAAAAAGAAAAAAATAAAGGTAGGACCGGGATCGGGAATATCTCCCAGACCCAAGCCCAAGCTCATGCTCAGGCTTAGGCTTCAGTCGCCCTTTAAAATTACGTATTTTAACTTCACACGTAGCTAAAAATCGACCTTTTTTGAGGACCAACGGAGCTTCAGGTGACCGAACGTTGTGCTGTAAAGCACACCGCGATCCTCTGAGTGATACACTCGTTTCAAGCTATCACACACTTTAATAATAAAAAAAATCGATCATTAAAAAACATTAAAAATAGTAAAAAACATATTAAAAATTTAAAAAAAAAGAAAAAATGAGTGAAAACGGACGCCTAAAAAAGTAAGCGGTTAACCTTCGAGGTTATTCGTCGATGCTTGTAGGGTGCCAAAGGCACATGCATCTACGCTCTGGTCGTGTGCTAGAGACGGTGACGGGAGCAAAGCGAACCCCGAACCCCGACGGCCTCTAAAACACCGGGGCCGAATGGCGCGCCTTGAGCCTGTCACGGTAAAGCGATTAGGGGGCACCACCTAGCTTGAGCGGCTAGGATGCAAACAACACACCACCATAACAAAGTTTTCATCCAAGAGAGATGGATGCTTGGGAGTAATGATGAAGAGGAAGGGGAATGAGATCAAGTGAGAGAGAGAGAGAGAGAGAGAGAGAGAGAGAGAGAGAGAGAGAGAGAGAGAGAGAGAGAGAAAGAGAGAGAGTATAGCGGCTTAGTACTTAGGCACCACAGAAGGATGGCGAATCCGCACATCCTTCACACATACACAAGCTCACTCCAAACACAAGACTAGGTGGCGATTCCGCACACCTCACATGGGTAAAACATTGCAAGAAAACATACTCACAAAACCTCAAGCTTTATTTAGAGAATAAGGCGATGAAATGGGGAGCATAGGGTAGGGGAAAGAGAAGGGAGAGAGTGGTAGAGCACATGGCGGATAGGTGGGAGCTGATGGCGAAGACTCGCACGAGGGTTATGGCCATCATCCTTCATTTAGCTGCCCTTCATCTTCCATAGCCCAAGGGTGTAGAGGTCATGCTCAAGACGAGCATGGTGATTGCGGTGATGGTGATGGTGTGGGTGTGTGTGTGTCTGTGTGTGCACTAGGCACACACAGTGCATAGAGAACTCTTTGGTGATATTGTGTGTGTGTGAAGTGTGATGGTGACCCCTCTTTATATAGGGAAGGAGGGGGGAGATATTCTAGAATTTAGAAATGAAGAAACCATTATCTACATAGGCCATGTGACTGTGGGCCCCACTTGTCTGGCTGTGTGTATATGTGCCAGAACAGCAGTTTCATGAGAGAGAGACTAAGAGAGAGAGATGGGTTGATGAAAAAAAATGAGAGGTGACATGGAGAATAAAGTAATTACAAGAGGGGAGAGAGGGGAGTGTGTTCAGAGATGAATCTGTGTGCAGATGTGTGTGAACACAAAAAAAATCAGGTAACCACCGGGTGGGGATGGGTCTGTGGGCACCTTTTTCAGTGAAATTGAGTGTGTGTGAGTGTGGGGGAGATTATTTAGCTACAAGACAAGAGACATGGCGTCCTTTAGAGAGAGGGGGGGGTATTTGGGTCATGGGATATGATAGGAGAGAGAAAGGGGGGGTGGGGTATACTATTTTGGAAGATAGGATAAGTTGCATGTGAGTTAGGGTGCATTATTGGTGAGTTAGAATGCATTATTGGTGAGAGGTGGGGTAGCTTGAGGGGAGAGAGAAAGGAGAAAGGACAAGGGGAAGAGAGAGGGGGTTGACCTTTTGAGTGGAGGAGAGGAAAAGGGACACACGGGGGGGGGGCAACAATGAAGAAAAAGGAGGCAAGGTGGGGATGGGCTGCCCCGTAGGCACGAGATGGTCTATTTTACCTTTCTCATATATTTACATAATCATACTTTTTTTTTCTTACTTTTTCCAATGCCTTTTATCACTCCCTCCCTAAGAGGGGGTTTTCATGGGGTGGGGACGAGAGAAGAGGGGTATGGAAGCTTGGCTTGTGAAAAGCCCCCATCATTAGCCCTCCCCTTTTGGCTAGAGACATTCATGTCTCTAGCTCATCTGTTTGATCATTATCGTCGGAGGTGGCGGCTGATGGTGTGTCCTCATCTGGAATGTCAATAGGTGGAGCCTGGTCAAATCGAAGAAAATAAGGTTTAAGTCGCCAACCATTTACCCTGGTTTTATGAAGTTTTCCATCAGCCTCCATAAGCTGGTAGCTTCCATTGGCATACTTTTTCCTGACGATGAAAGGACCTTCCCATCGGAGTAGGAGTTTCTTATCCTTGCGCGTGTTGAAGCGATTGTCGTAGCGGAGCACCAACATTCCTTTCTTCAATTCTTTTTGTCGGAGATGCTGGTTAAAGCTAAGCCGTCTATGCTCTGCTTGTGCCGCATAATAATTTATTGCTTCTTCTCTGTTCAGCTGGAGTCTTTCCAAGTTGATGATGTGATCTCTCAAATGCATGTTGGGCTGTTGAAGTTGGCTTGCCATTACTCTGAGACTTTGTAGTTGCACTTCAATGGGCAAGATTGCTTCCTTACCAAATACTAGATGATACAGTGTGAATCCCAAGGATGTACGGAATGAAGTTTTGTAGGCCCATAAAGCTGGTAGTAGGTACTTATCCCAGTCTCCAGGATGAATGTTTACCTGCTTGGTAATAATTTTAGAAACCATTCCATTTACCTTTTCAACTAAGCCATTACATTGAGGGTAATATGGTGAAAAGTGCCTCCTTGTAATGCCCAGTTTTTGCATTAATTCTCCTACCAAGTCTTCTCTGAAACCTGGCCCTCTATCAGAGATGATATCTAAAGGTGTGCCAAACCTACAACATATGTGCTCGTAGATAAATTTAGCTACCTCTATCGCTGCGATTCTAGTGGTGGCTGTGGCCTCTGCCCATCTAGTCATGTAGTCGACCCCCATGATAATGTAGAATTTTCCTGAGTTGGACCTAGGTAATGGCCCAATGGCGTCAATACCCCATTTTTCAAATGGGCCATATGAGAGAATAGGTGTCTGTGGTTCAGGCATAAGTGATCTAGTGCCGGCCTTTTGACAGAACTTACATGTTTTGCACCAGTGGTGTACATCACGGTTGAAGCTAGGCCATATGAAGCCTACTTGCAAGATTTTCCTACTTGTTATGTCTAGGGCAAAGTGACCACCACAAACCCCGTCGTGACAGCTAGCAATTACTCGCGTGATTTCCTGAGAGAGAGGGACCTTCCTGAGTATTTGGTCCTTACCCTTACAGTACAAACCGTCATTGATGAGTCGATACCTTGTGGCTTTCCGCGTCAGCCATTTCTTTTGTCCCTTTGTTGAATCTGATGGGCATTCTCCTGTTTCCAAAAAATGCATGATGTCAGGCAAGGCATCACTGCCTTGAAATAGAGGGAGCTTTAGCTTTATTGCTCCAACCACCACTTCCTGTAGTCTTTCACTTGCTAGGGCATCTGCTTCTTGGTTTTGAGCCCTTGGGATATGGTGTATTTGAACTTCTTAAAACTTACCCAACAAGTTTTTTACACCACTTAAGTGAGTCCTTAAACTAGGATTCTTGCATGTCCATGCTCCATTTACTTGCCTTACCAGAAGTAGAGCATCCCCAAATACATTAAGGCGTTGTACACCTTGTGAGACGCACCATTGTAGACCCTTGGTTAGTGCTGCATACTCAGCTTCATTGTTAGAATGTGAATCTAACAATTGGCCCAACGAAAATACCTTTGTCCCTTTGTCATCAAAGACTACTATGCCTGCAGCTGCTTTGTCGGACGCTCGCTTGTAGGCTCCATCAAAGTAGAGAGAGTATGCTCCTTCTACCATCGGTGGTACTGGAGGTAATCGGACTTCTCCTTCCTTAAATTGCTTCTCCTTCCCTTCAAAGACTTGGTAGGTCATGAGTCCCCCCAAACTTGCCCTTGTCGTGCTTTCTACCTGTACCGTGTAGTTAAACTCTTGCAGACGAACTAGCCATTTAGTAATTCTAGCAGACACATCCATGTGTTGTACAACATAGGGGAATATTTCATCCGTGGTTAGAATCACAAATTGCTTAGGCAGCAAATATGACCTAAACTTTGTAGTTGCAAATCTAAGAGCTAGGACTAAGTGTTCCACATGGGTGAAACCTTTCTCTCCTACTGTCATCATTTGACTAGAGAAGTAGATTAGCCTCATGAAAGATGTCGTCGTATCCTTTTGGAGTAGCACAGCCCCCAATGAGTCATCACCAACTCTTGAGGTGACATAGAATTTTTCATCCCACTTAGGTGGTGAGATAGTTGGCAGGGTGGCTAAGACCTCCTTTACCTTGTTGTAGTGATGTTCGCTTTCTTCATCCCAAGTGAAAGTTGATCTTTGAGTGAGTTGTTGTAGTGGTAGAACAAGTTGTGATAGTAGATGTATGAATCTACTTAAGTACCTCACCTTCTGTAGAAAAGAGACCAGTTGACGTGCGGTTGTTGGTGAAGGTAGGGCTATGAGTGCGGACACCTTACTTGGGTCAGCGTTGATAGCTTTTGCTGAAATTTCATGGCCTAGTAGAATGACTTTACTCTCCCCAATGTGGCATTTATCCACATTTAATTGCCCCCCTAGGCTCTACAACCTGGCCAAACCTTCAGTTACCTTTTCTAAATGTGAAATACGGGAGCTATATATACAAAAATCATCAATGAACACTCTTATGGATGTTCCAAAGAACGGCTGAAAAACATATGTGACATATCTTTGGAATGTGGCAGGTGCATTGTGTGAGACCAAATGGCATAACCCTGTATGCAAAACAACCCCATGGCGTGATAAAAGTGGTTTTTAGATGATCTTCCAAGGCTATGCGTATTTGAAAGTATCCAGAATAACCATCACAGACGGTATAGCATTCAAAACCTGCTACTTCATTCAGAATTTCATCCAAGAAAGGGAGAGGAAAGTTGTCTCTCTTTGTAGCTGCATTTAGTGGTTTGTAGTCAACACAGACCCTCCACTTACCATTCTTTTTAGGCGTCACCACTACGGGTGACACCCATTCTGAGTTTTCTACAGGATAGATGAATCCCGCCTCCAGCAGTTTCCTTACCTCGGCCAAGAGTGCCTTTTCTTGTATGACCCCCAGTCATCGTAGCTTTTGCGCAACTGGTTTTACCCCTTCCTTCAGCTTAATATGATGTTCCACCACTGTAATGCCTGTGATTCTTTCATAGTTGTCAATGAACAGGTTAGGAAATCCCAACAACATTTGCAAAAAACTATCTTTCTCCTCAAGTGTTAATTCCGTAGACAACATACCCTTCAACCTACTTCCTCCTAGTCCAGGTGATTTGCTCTCCTCTTCATTGGGTTGCCCTTTTGGTGATGGATCACCAGTTGTGCTTACCCTTTGTGGATCCTTCATAATGATACCCATCACATCAATGGAACTGTCACTTTCGTCGATGGATGTGGTCTCCTCCTCAGAAATGGAAGATTCTCTAGTGGTTTCATCTGCCGATGTTTCCAGATTCATTTTCTTCTTCTTGCCAATCCTCATGTCGTAGTAGATTGTCTCCCCTTTCTTACCGGTCATGCGTAGAAGGCCAGTACCCCAGTCCTGTTTTTCCTTCATGGCCATCAACCATGGCCTTCCCAAGATTAGTGGATAGCCCTCCCCCTTAGTAGGCATTACAAAAACATCTACCTCTACCTCAGTGTTGAAAGCTTTTATTTTCACGGCACTTACCACACCCACACACTTTACTTTTGCGTTGTTTGCCATCTTTGCCTTGCATGGAGAAGGCCTATCAACCTCGAGCCCTAATCGAAGCATCATAGCTTCGCTCATTACACAGATTTGTGCACCTCCATCAATGTAGGTGTTTCCAACCCTCTTTCCTTTTATGTTTACGTCGACAATTGGAAAGATGTCATCCATGTTGCATCCCGAAATTGCTCCGGCTACCTTTGTTTTGGACGTCTTGTACTTACCATTTTAGACCATTGTCGCCTTACTTTAGGTACAAGATGTAGCATCTGTGGCCATGTAATCTTCGGTCCTTGCTCTGCCACATCCAATGTTAGATCATAGGGCTTAGAACTTTCCCCTAGCTGGAAGTCAGTGATGCCCAATTTCCGTCGTGGTCTAGATGGCCTCTTGCTAGTCTCTCCTCTCATGCTTCTCTCATCATTTGATTGTGTAGCTTTCTCCCTCCTAGCTCTTTTCACAGTCATGGCTTCAAGTGGTTCTAAAAAGGTTACCTTCTCCTTACCCTTGTCCCTCTCCTTTGCTCTGGGTGGATCCACTACTACGGCTTTTCCTTTCTCTTCTAACCTTATGATGTTTACAGAGCGATCAGGTGGTGGGGCTGGTGGAAGAGGTGGGATGGATGCTTGTAGTGGTGTCTGGGTTGGACATAGAATTTGTGTTGGTGGGGCTGGTGCTCGGGGTGGGGGTGTTCTTTCTCTAGGGGGTGACAATTGGTTCCTGCTACCTCCTCTATTATAGTTTTGTCGTGGTTTGGGACAGTAGTACATACCGTGGCCGTCTTCTCCGCAGTTGTAGCAATGATACTCCATGTTTTGTCGTCGTGCTCTTCCAGGGTCTTGATCTCTTTCTTGACTCCTCCCCTGCTGTATTAAGTGGACAGACAAATTCTGCAGTTGGTCAGTAATATGGGCCAACATATCTTGTTGGTCATCTCTTACCCCAAGAGCCGGTGGTGGTGGTGGAATGGTGGTTGTCGTAGTTGCTGGTTGACGCAATGTTCCTGCTTCGGTTGACTCAGTTTCTTTGGCTTTCATTCGCAGCTTCTCAACGGCTAACTCGTACGTAGCCAGGAATCTACCTTTCACCTTCTCCTTGAGAAGCGGCCATAAGCCATGCGTGAACCAATCTTTTTTTAGGAAATCGGGTGCAGCTTCCCCCCTTAAGGCGAGCACTCTCAACGGCTAACTCGTACGTAGCCGGGAATCTACCTTTCACCTTCTCCTTGAGAAGCGGCCATAAGCCATGCGTGAACCGATCTTTTTTTAGGAAATCGGGTGCAGCTTCCCCCCTTGCCAGTGACTCAATCCACCGTTCCCACAATCCACAAATTTGGACTCATAGGTGGCATATTCTAAACGACCCTCCTGCTTCAAGTCTCTCAACTTGTCCCACAACTTTTCTGAAGTGGTACCTCCCCCAAAGCGCCTCTTAAAAGCGGTTTTTAAGGGTTCCCAGTCATCCTTGGTTGCTTGTGGAAGTGCATTGTACCATGATTTAGCTTCTAGCTTCATGAGATGCTTAAAGATTCTAACCCGGGATTCATCCGTATCTTTGTTGCTCACTACACATGCTACTTCAAAGTCATCTAGGAAGTCTGTTACCAAATCCTCCCCCTTCTTTCCTTTAAATGTTGGAAATGCTACACTTGCCATGATTACTGAGAGAGAGCTAGAAAGACACACTGTTTAACTTGCAAAAGTTTTTTTCTTTACAAGGAGGCGTGTATACCCTCTTATACTAGGACATAGATTAAAACTTCAAACGGTACATTGCCTTGTACCAAAGGTAAGACAAATGGCTGATCTGATGCCAGAACCTCAAAAAACCGCTCCCCACCCGGCATGGTGTCAATGATGTGCTGGTAGTGAGCCTTCAAGTCCAGTATTACCTTGATTGAGCATACACATGTTGGTATGTGTGATCTGTCTTGAGGTAGGTTGCACTGATTCATGTGAAGCTTAGAGGTGCTTAGTCACTGTCCAAGCTTGTGGGAGAGGGTGGAGTTCTTTCCTGAAAGAAACTCAGTAGATCCCTAGTTTCTCTAGTGAGAGTGTGAGCCAATGATTTCGTTATCTGTGCTGCAGCATCAGGTGCGACTTGAAAATTGACTGTGATAATTACCTCGGTGACTTGAGTTACCCGATTCTCAAAGTAGAATAGTGTTGATTCTCTATTCTGCAGAGCTCCTTCCATTTTGTTGTTGTGGATTAGTTGTAGGTTGCGGACATGGTTTCGACCTTCTCCTTCTTCTTCTTGGCACTTGGCCTATGTATATCCACTGGGTTTGGTGTGTTGGTTGACTCTCCCACTGTAAATCGATTACCGTTACGCCTGGCACTCGAGCTTCGATGGAACTGCGGAGTTCGTCTAGTTGTGCTTGGAGCTCTTCTTCTTCTGTCGTCCAATTAGCAAATCCTGCTAGCCAGTCATCCATTCACAATAGTTTAGGGGTTTTAGTCTTGTAAACTGAAGGGTTTCATGAGAAGATCCTCAGTGGGGGCACCAAATGACGGGAGCAAAGCGAACCCCAAACCCCGAAGGCCTCTAAAACACCGGGGCCGAATGGCGCACCTCGAGCCTTTCACGGTAAAGCGAACAGGGGGCACCACCTAGCTTGAGCGGCTAGGACGTAAACAACACACCACCATAACAAAGTTTTCATCCAAGAGAGATGGATGATTGGGAGTAATGATGAAGAGGAAGGGGAATGAGATCAAGTGAGAGAGAGAGAGAGAGAGAGAGAGAGAGAGAGAGAGAGAGAGTATAGCGGCTTAGTACTTAGGCACCACAGAAGGATGGCGAATCCGCACATCCTTCACACATACACAAGCTCACTCCAAACACAAGACTAGGTGGCGATTCCGCACACCTCACATGGGTAAAACATTGCAAGAAAACATACTCACAAAACCTCAAGATTTATTTAGAGAATAAGGCGATGAAATGGGGAGCATAGGGTAGGGGAAAGAGAAGGGAGAGAGTGGTAGAGCACATGGCGGATAGGTGGAAGTTGATGGCGAAGACTCGCACGAGGGTTATGGCCATCATCCTTCATTTAGCTGCCCTTTATCTTCCATAGCCCAAGGGTGTAGAGGTCATGCTCAAGACAAGCATGGTGATTGTGGTGATGGTGATAATGGGTGTGTGTGTGTGTGTGTGTGTGTGCACTAGGCACACACAGTGCATAGAGTACTCTTTGGTGATGTTGTGTGTGTGTGAAGTGTGATGGTGACCCCTCTTTATATAGGGGAGGAGGGGGGAGAAATTCTAGAATTTAGAAATGAAGAAATCGTTATCTACGTAGGCCATGTGACTGTGGGTCCCACTTGTCTGGTTGTGTGTATATGTGCCAGAACAGCAGTTTCATGAGAGAGAGACTAAGAGAGAGAGATGGATTGATGAAAAAAAATGAGAGGTGACATGGAGAATAAAGTAATTACAAGAGGGGAGAGAGGGGAGTGTGTTCAGAGGTGAATCTGTGTGCAGATGTGTGTGAACACAAGAAAAATCAGGTAACCACCGGGTGGGGATGGGTCTGTGGGCACCTTTTTCAGTGAAACTGAGTGTGTTTGAGTGTGGGGGAGGTTATTTAGCTACAAGACAAGAGACATGGAGCCCTTTAGAGAGAGAGGGGGGTATTTGGGTCATGGGATATGATAGGAGAGAGAAAGGGGGGGTGGGGTATACTATTTTGGAAGATAGGATAAGTTGCATGTGAGTTAGGGTGCATTATTGGTGAGTTAGTATGCATTATTGGTGAGAGGTGGGGTAGCTTGAGGGGAGAGAGAAAGGAGAAAGGATAAGCTACATGTGAGTTAGGGTGCATTATTGGTGAGTTAGTATGCATTATTGGTGAGAGGTGGGGTAGCTTGAGGGGAGAGAGAAAGGAGAAAGGACAAGGGGAAGAGAGAGGGGGTTGACCTTTTGAGTGGAGGAGAGGAAAAGGGACACATGGGGGGGGGCAACAATGAAGAAAAAAGAGGCAAGGTGGAGATGGGTTGCCCCGCAGGTATGAGGTGGACTATTTTACCTTTCTCATATATTTACATAATCATACTTTATTTTTTTTCTTACTTTTTCCAATTCCTTTTATCACTCCCTCCCTAAGAGGGGGTTTTCATGGGGTGGGGACGAGAGAAGAGGGGTATGGGAGCTTGGCTTGTGAAAAGCCCCCATCAACGGAGCAACTAGAGAGAATTTCAACTTATGCGAGTTCTCAATATCCACCTACCTTAGGTTCCGGGCCCTCGGCGGGGACCCAAGGTAGTGCAAACCAAGACCCGAACATAGTGGCTAGTGACTCTTCCTCTGACTACGACATCATGGAGGGTTTCCCAATGCCTAATCCCGATAGCTCAAGCCAGGACGTGCATGCAATGGGCCCGTGGTCTCGGCCGAGCGTGCTTAGTCGCTTGAAGGAAACCTTTAGTAGAGGAGCTAATGATGTAAATGAGGGGGGTGGAGAAGTAAATTCTCCATTCATGACTAACGTAGAGTCTATGCCTTTAGAGAATGTGCACGTGAATACTTCATTCACTGCACCTCCTGACTCTTCAGAGCTATTCCCCTCCGAGGTCATATTACCCGATGGTAGAAGCCTTGCCGAAGTGCAAGAGGTTGAGAGATATAACAATGCGGCTAGGGAAAAGGAAGTCAAGAGCTTACGCAAGGCGAAGCAATGAAGAGAGTTAAAAGCAAAAGCCCCTATGTCAATATCCTTGCTAAGAGAGCAATCGAGTGCTCCTGACTTAGAAACCGCTAAAGGGAAACCTCTAGAAAGCAACATTGCATCTAGCTCAAAGGACACCCCTAGCACCTCAATCCTAGATGAAGTGTTCTTAAATGAGAATTGGGAGTACGAACTACAAACAAAAACTCTAACAGACCTATACACAGGTCACACCTATCACATGGGTTGGTTAGATGTCCTACAATCCACAATGGGTGCTACTAGTGTGGAGGATCAACAACAAAGAGTTTGTGAGGTCATCCATAGGGTCATTGAGCTAGAGAGACAGAACAAGGGGATCAACATGCCTTCAACGGGTCTCATGAGATTCTTGGATACAGGGAAGTCTAAACAACCGACCTTATCGCAAATGGAGACTCCCTCGGTAAGTCCGATGGATCCCCCATATGTTGTCTCGCCAGGGGACTCGGTGCAATCTGAGCCCACAAGTGATAGCTTTACCTTTCCAAGTCTATCTCATCTTTCCCTTGATGACACCACCGCTACCATGCCTACCCCAATGATGGGCATGCCAAGAAACACGCCATGGACCTCACTTGTTAGTAAAGCACCACTACATGGTAGCTCAATTCCTTCAACAATACCTACAAGTGTGTACCAATCGTATACACCCATGGGTCCTCGTACTCATGTAGTCCCTACTCCTCCCATTGTTTCAAATACCTATGCTCCACAACCACAACACCCAAGTTCTTATTTCCATAGGACTATACCGGCTAGCATTAGCATGTCACATCCGACGTTTGCTATGCCTAGGGCCACACATATGAACTGTGGACTGCCACATGGCACAACAACGTACCAAACGTGGAACCCAAGGGCTTCCTATGCGCCAAGCCCGATGCCAATACCTACTCCACATGTAGTCTCTAGAGAGCCTTCACCCACGGTGCCTGCTCACTTAGGTGACTTGGCAACGTTTACTCAAGCTATTGGTCGATCTATCGCTGAGAATATGCATAACACACCTAATAGAGAACCTAGAAGTAAGGCAGTACAAATAGCCAAGCTCACACAAAAATTTAGTGGAGACGGGGATGTGAGAAAGCATATCGAAGTGTTTGAACAAATATGCGATTCTCTAGGAGAACACAATGACGTGCATAAGAGTAATGCTTTAAGCCTAACCTTAAGTGGGAAGGCAGGGGATTGGTATAGAACCCTAAGGGTGGAAGAAAAAAATATTTACCCTACTCTTAGGAGACTATTCTTGAAAGAATACATACGAGAGGGAGTGCTTTGGGGTGTAGCCTCTTAGCTCCAGAAAGCCCAACAAGAGGAAGGAGGGTCGGTGAGAGACTTTATTAGTCGCTTCAAGCATTTGAATTCTCGTTGTAATCCAAATGCGCGCTTCAATAATAATCAATTGCTGGATAGATTCATTAGGGGATTACGACATGAGGATATCTAGAATGGCCTAGTCATTAGAGGTATCACCACTTGAGAAGGAGTCACCACCAATGCGATCCAATTGGAGGATAATTTAATGATTCAAGGACAAAGAGTGTCTGTTGAGCCTAAATCTATTAGCTCGCAAGCATCAGGGCATCAGCCAATGACCCTAAAGCCTATTGCTAAGGAGCCAAAGATATCTGAGATGACTTTAGCAGATCTCACCAAGGCAATTCAAGAGAGTCTTAGAGACAATCGTGCTCCACAAAACAATCATATGTATCCAAGAAGGGAGAAACAATGGTGCTCAGTATGCTATGGACCGCATAGTACCAGTGAATGCCATACTTTTAGAGTAAAATTCAATGGGAGTTGCAATGCCTGTGGAAGGTATGGTCATCAAGATAAGGATTGTATAGTATTTAAGCATGCGATGGCCAATAGACCAACCTTAGCATGGACAGACACACCTCGAGTGCATGCATTGATGCCGGCCTCACCTCTTGAACAAACAGCACAACACATGGTCCCTAGGACCCAAAATGTTGTTCAAACAACACCCTTACCACCTCCAGTGCTAGGACCGCAACCACCACATCCGAGGATCACTTTTGTGAATCAAGTGGGTTGTGAGTCATCTATTGCTTGTTTGGAAGGCTGTGAGGAAGATATAGATCCTAATATTGCCTATGGGATGGATGTGCTTGAAGAAAGTCCACAATACTACATGGAGGACTATTGGGGACAACTCAAACCTGTATATCAAGTAGTTGCTCTTGCGGCAAGAGGCCAAAATATCAATTACACTGCTAAGAGACCATCTCTTCAATGCTATGAGTGTGGAGGTCCACATCGTGTAGCCGAGTGTTCTATTAGGCTACAAAAGAACGCCACATTAATGCAAACCAATCAAGTGAGCACGTCTACAATGCCGATACTCACGTGTAATCGATGTGGCATAGATCATTTGATTGCCCAATGTCCAAATAATCCAAATGCACTGAAGATCATGCCATTAAACTTGATTGAGGTTACCGAGGAGCCATCACAAAGTACACCTGTGGTACCAGTAAACGTACTCACACGATCGATGCTCCAAAAACAAAATTATATTCTTGAAGAAAGAGACACGGCATCAATTGCCCAATCTCAAAAAAAGAAGAAAATGGGAAGGAAGAGATCGCAAAAAGCAGCAAAGTCAAACCCCAGTTCAAAGACCAACATAGGGCCTGGTGACGACCCCGTATATATGAACGACACTGAAGAGGATTCTGATTCAGGTGAAACCATGGAGACCAAAACGACCACTAAGATAGAAACCAACAAGGAAGATCTTCATGAGCCACAATGGCCAGGATCCAAGAAGAAGATAGGAACTTATCCAAACCCTACAAAGGAGATCGAGCGAGTCAAGCAATTAAGGAGTTTGGTAGAAGATACCCAAAGGGATCTAGAACCAGCACCTAGGCAGATCCAGATTACAGACACCGTGTTCCCTACGCATCAACAACCTCACCAAGTCCATAGACCCTTAGCCATACCTAGTGTCATCCAAGAAGAAAGTGACTTAAAGTCATGGGAAAGTGGGCGTACTCACTTCTTGATGGAAAGAATGTTTACAGAGGGACTACCTGATCCTATCGAAGAAATGGAGATCCCATATTCCTCACGTCAAGGGACTCAAGGCCAAAAGGTGCCGTTAAACATTTCCAAATTGATGGATTTCATGTCTTCAGAAGTTAGAACCACCATCATGTCCAAACTATATAAAGACCCTGAGCTAGTCTCAGCTTTTCGAGCCTTCCCCAATGGAGAACTAAAGTTTGGGCTACCACAATTTTCACAGATGGATGGAGCTGGGGAGATGCCAATAGAGGAGGAACACTTAGATCCACAACCCAACCTAGATGAGAACCTTGTTATAGAAATACATGTTAACAAGTTGGGACAATACTTTGAGGGTGATGAATCCAATGCGACCATACCAATCACTACTAAGGGATTAACTGTGAAGGGAATCCTTGATGGTGGCGATGGGGTTAACATTGTGACTAAAAATTATTGGGAAACTATGGGAAGACCTCACCTTGCAACCACAACCATAGTAGTGAAGATGGCCAATGGGTCTATTGTTAAACCTATTGGGATGCTAGAAGATCTCAAGATCACGGTCTTTGGACATAAAATAAGGATTACCTTCATTGTTATGGATTTCTCCAAACACACTATGGCATCGGAGATGATCTTAGGACGTCCTTTCATGAGGGAAGCAAAAATGGTACATGACTGGTCTAAAAACCATGTCTACTTGTAGTTCCAAGATTCTGTCATTCGAGTGGATCTTGTTACTGGTCGAGCACATCCTCTAGAAAACAGGTTTATAATGGATCATAGATCTGACACCACAGTTCACTCGGCCCCATTGCAGTATTGTTACACGTGTAAAGCGGACATTGATGCTGGGGAAGATTCTCCTTATATGGATGTACTACCTCTGAGTCGGACAACATGGATTGTGGGGAAATAGGGGGACAACCTGGGTAACACCTGAGGGGGATGAAATGCCACCGCTTGTACCCTTAAATATGCTACAAGCAATGCATATAGCTTCTGACAAGACTCATCCTAATACAAAAAAGAAAACATACAAGTGGGTCTCTAAAGCTTCTTTAGCAACCATAGCTAGTGCTAAAAAACAGAAGCCTTGTAAGAAACGTCCCACTCGCTCCAAGAAATATAAGGAAACATGGCGTTGGATTCCTTAAAAACTATTGGAAGCCCAAGGCTACTATAAAGGAAATGATCAAATCTAGGTGCCAAAACGTAAATTGTGCTCTTAGTTGTCATCGGGCCCATGTAAGCTCAATCATGTGGCTCCAAAACAAATTGAAGATCGCGGAAAGGAAAAAATGACGGAATGCTACACACCTTCTCCAGAGCTAGTTTGGGTACCAAAGAAAGAACGATTTGTTCCACCTAGCTCAGGAACAGCGAAATCAAATGAAGCTTCTTGATCTTCGTGTAGTTCCTATACGAAAATAGAAGCTTCAACACAACCTCCACCTATCATTGTACATATCCATACAAGCAAGAAAGAGTTTTCACCTCCCATTGTAAGTTCACCACCTACAACAATGTTGCAAATAAAATCATGGGAGAGTACCTTACCACCCTTGCAACTAGATGAAACGCATAGGGCGGTCAAAAACTATTTGTTAAAGCCTTCACCCATAACAACTTGGAACAATTGGTTTCTGTGCGCTCCTTGCCGCACTGTCGAAGCAAGGGACTTGCCAATACACCGTGTGCGAGCCACAAACGGCTCCAAGCACACAACAAGCCTAAACTAGCAAGCTCAAGAAAACAAAGGGTGTGTCACTCACCGCTCTACGCTCGCCTTCGTGGTGGATTCCTCGCCGCGATGAAGAAGAAGCTGCAGTCGTGCCGCGCTCAACCACTTCGCCGCCGTCGTGCCTTCGTAATGCTCGATCGCACACACACTCTCCCTCTCTCTCTCTCTCTCTCACACACACACAAGGAGGTGAAGAAGAAGAAGATGGAGATGGAGCAAGAGCACTCTTCAATTGCACAAATGAGAGAATGAGTAAAAATTAGGTTTAGTTGGCTTTTATAGGAGCTCACCCCATTCACACTTGGGCACCCATGCTTAACCAACTAATCCCTTGAATGTCCAAGTTAAAGTGCGCCTCTCATCGACGATCACTCTACCTTTCCCTATTGGTCCGACAAGCCCGGTACCTGACTCTACCAAATACATAATACGCGTCCATCGTAGGTGATGGGTGTCCGTGAGCCGTGAGGGTTAACATGCCCCCCTTCCTGATGTAGATTCCGTCCTCGGAAGCTATTGAGTTGAAGCTGGTTCGTCGAGGTGGAAGAGCATTTGAGATGAATGTCCTTAGCCTTCTTCAGTCACTGCAAAATCAAACAACATTGGCACAGTAATTGCATTCTCTTAAAAAGCATATGCAGTTTTAGGTAGACACATTGATTGGTAAAAGAATTTCAAACAATTTGTTAGCAATGAACATTAAATTGCAATGTCATCAAATGCAGAAACAGATGTAAAGGTAGAAAATTAAACAAGTCTGGGGTCGCTAATTTGACGGTCGAAAGGCACTAGAGATCGAATATTAATACCATGGGTAAGCTTCTTAATTTTCTGTGGTCAATTAAGTTGTTTAATCGCGAGAGCCAAGTATTCATGTTCAAGGGCTGACTAGAGGCTATATCTAGAAAACCTTGTAGTTAAGCTACCATAAAAGGAATTTCTCATGAAATCATCGCCTGACTGATTACTTTTTCTTTGACCCCCCAAGGTCTTTTCACATTGATTCAATTATGATGTGTGTGCTTATTTTGTATGCCTTGGGTTTTTTGCTTTTCAAGGAAAAGCGCCCACACTGGGAACCTCTAGGGCTCTAGTACCATAGGCGATACATGTGAGTGAAGTACCAAATCAAGCTGAGATTTCTCTTCCAGCTTAAAATTTTACATTGTGGCACTTTGATTTTTTGTTTGTTCATTTTCAGCATTTTAATTTTGTAACTTTGGGGGGTCATATAACACTGTTACATTCCCCAGGCTCATCACATTAGTAAACTCCCTTTATAATACTTAAGCTAAAGGTCACTAGTGTTAAGCCCACTAGAAAGCCCTAGTACATTTCATACAATGCTGCCTAAATCGGATTAAGAACCTAAGTAACCATTGATTTTTAGGAAGGCATTCCCCATGGTATTAAGAGAAGATCTCTAACACCTAGCTTGGTCAAACTAGCTTAGTCAGACTGCTTGATTTTTAAACCTAGACAAGTGATTATGACAAAAGATTGCATTGAATTAAATGTTTGATACTAAGCAAATGCGCTGAATATTATGCTACCAATCACAATCAAAGCAGACAAACATGGATGCAAAAAAGATAAGGGCAATGCTAATGGACAAGAAACACCTGTTTGTGTTGATGGTCACGCTTGATTTGAAGGTTCCATGAAGGTCCAAATCCTATCAATAGCAACACGTTCCTGTACACACTAGGAAACAAAAGGAATACCTCCAAGAGGCACATTAGTGGGAAAAGAGATCTTTGCTAATCACTCAACTCTAAAACAGAAACACTCCTATCATACTAATCTTACCTACCCTCCATCACTCAAGTGATGAGGATCAAAGGTGTTTTATGGCATAGGTTTCTGTTTCACTGTACCAGATGTGACATGTGTAGGTTTGAGTCAATGTTTTGACTTTTAATGTGCATACTCGTTTGCTAATTGCTCTTGCTCTTTATTTTTATTTTTTTGTGAGTATAAAGCTTTATATGTACATTCCCTAAGATTGGAGATTAAGAGGTCAGGGAAAAAGGTTGAGAGGGAAACAAATGAATGATGGATGTCCACAAACACTCCCCCCTTCCTTAGGTAGATCATACCGTTTGAAATGAGCTTGTCACCCTTTGAAACCAATTGTTCCACTTGGTAATAGGTGAGGATTTTTGCCAGTAGTTTGCTATTACCCTAGGTGCCTTGTCAAGTTGCAACGGTGGTAAGGTATTCTCCCAGGATCGAACTTGAAGTGGTTCATTAGGTGATTCTTGAACACTGGGAGGTGTGGATTCTTTTGTAGCTTCATGGAGGTCCACTACTATAGATGGAGGCTGTGTAGAAGCTTTTACCTCTATGGATGTATTACATGATGAGCTAGAAGCTTCATGGGACTCCCCCCTTCCTGAGCTAGGTGGAACAAATCGTTCTTTCTTTGGTACCCAAACTAGCTCGGGAGCGGGTGTGTAACATTCTGTGATTTTTTTCTTTTCACGATCATTGATTCGTTTTGGAGCTACGGGATTGGGCTCACTTGGGTCAGGTGATAGGTAAGAGCACAATCTACGTTTCGGCACCCAGATTTGATCATTTCCTTGATAGTAGCCTTGGGCTTCCAATAGTCGTTTAGGGATCCATCGCAACATTTTCTTACTTTTCTTGGAGCGAGTGGTACATTTCTTACAAGGCTTCTGTTTTTTAGCACTAGCTATGGTCACTAAAGAAGCTTTAGGGACCCACTTGTATGTTTTCTTCGTTACATTAGGATGAGTCTTGTCAGAAGCGATATGCATTGCTTGTAGCATATTTAAGGGTATAGGAATTTCATCCCCCTCAGGTGTTACCCAGGTCGTCCCCCTATTTCCCCAAGTGTCTATGGTTGATGCTAGGTGGACCCAATCCACATTGTCCGACTCAGTCATCCCAGGTAGGATATCCATATAAGGAGAATCTTGGCCAATGTCTGTATCCTTCTTACAAGTGTAACAATATTGTAGTGGGGCCGAGTGAACTGTGGTGTCAGAGCGATGATCAATAATGGTTTTACTCCCTAAGGGGTGTACCTTACCAGTCACCAAATCCACTCTAAGGACAGAGTCTTGGAATTGCAAATAGACATGATTTTTAGACCAATCGTGAACCATTTGTGCTTCCCTCATGAATGGTCGTCCTAAAATCATTTCATATGACATAAGGTGGTTAGAGAAATCCATTACAATGAACGTATGTCGTACCTTGTGTCCTAGAACTTTGATCTTAAGATCCTTGAGCATCCCCATAGGTTTGGCTATGGTACCATTTGCCATTTTTACCACAATGTTAGTAACACTGAGGCGGGGTTTTCCCATGGATTCCCAACAATCTTTTGTAACGATGCTAACTCCCGCACCACCATCAAGAATTCCCTTTATAGTTAATCCCTTGGTAGTGATGGGTAGGGTCGCATTAGACTCGTCTCCTTCAAAATACTGCCCTAATTCGTTAATGGGTACCTCAATCACAGACTCGTGTCCATCTAAGTCAAGTGATTGCGCATGATTTTCCTCATCAATCATAATCGAGTCAGGCCTATTTGGTTGCGCAAACTGCGGTAATCCCGTTCGTAGCTCTCCGTTAAGGAATGCTCGAAGTGCAAGGAATAACTCAGGATCTCCATACAGCTTTGCTATGATCATGGTTCGGACCTCAGAAGACATGAAGTCCACTAGTTTGGTAACATTCATTGGCGTTTTGCAGGGTGTAGGTCCTTGACTAGGAACTGGTGAGGATGGAATCTCATATTCCTCAATGGGATCAGGTATTCCTTCGTTAAACATCCTTTCCAACAAGGGGTGTATGCTCACTTTCTGATGTCCTGTCCTCACTCCCTTCTTGGATGATACTAGATATGGCTAACGGTCTATGGTTCATGTGGGGTGGATGAACTTGCGTGGGAAACACTGTGTCATGAATTTTGATATGCATGGGTTCTGGTTCTAGTTTCCTTTGAGTCTCCTCCACTAAACCTCTTAGATGTTTCACCTGCTTAATCTCGTCTACAGGGTTTGGGTACGTCCCAATCTTCTTTTTACGATTCTTCCCTTTTTGCCCCTACGGTTTTTCTTGGGGGTCTTGGATTGGATTTGGAAACACTTGTGGTGTTTTCAGAGGCTCTTTATGGTTTTCTCTTATTCGGTTTTCATTTGGTCCCATGTTACGGTTTTCCTTGTCGGTCTTTCTCTTTGTGGTATTGGTTCTAGTCTCCATTGTCTCGACTAAATCTGAATCATCCTCGAGGTCATTCATATACACGGGGTCATCTCCTGTTCCTATGTTTGTTTTGGAACTTGGCTTTGAATTTTCCGTATTCTGCGACTTCTTCCTTCGTGTCTTCTTTTTCTTTGCTTGGATAACTGACGCGGTATCTCTCTCTTCGAGGATATGTCCTGGCCCTTGAAGCATGGACCGTGTAATCGCATAAGCAGGTGCAACGGGTGGTATTGGCGATGTCACACTAGCAATTTCAACCAAATTCAGGGGTGTGATTTTAGGCGCATTTGGGTTATAGGGGCATTGGGCAATCAAGTGATCTATGCCACAACGATTACATGTGAGTATTGGCATTGCAGACGTGCTCCCTTGATTCACTTGCATCTGTGCAGCATTCTTTTGCAGCCTAATAGGGCACTCCGCTACTCGATGTGGTCCACCACACTCGTAGCATTGAAGAGGTGGCCTCCTAGCCTGGGTGTTGATATTTTGACCTCTGGATGCGAGAGCAGCAGCTTGATAAACCGGCTTGACTTGTCCCCAACAATCTTCCATGTAGTATATAGGACATTCTTCCAATGTATCAAGTCCGTAGGCAATACTAGTGTCTATTTCCTCCTCACAACCATCTGCATAAGCATTTGATGGCTCGCAACCCACTTGGTTCATAGGGGTGACTCTTGGATGCGGGGGCTGCGGTCCTAGCACAGGAGGTGGTAACGGTGTAGCTTGTACAACATTTTGAGATCTAGGGACCATGTGTTGCGGTAGTTGCTCAACAGGTGGAGTAGGCATCAATACAGGAGCTCGAGGCGCATCCGTCCAGGCTATAGGTGGTCTATTTGCCATCATACGTTTGATCATTAAACAATCCTTAGCTTGGTGACCATACCTACCACATGCGTTGCAAGTTCCATTAAATTTTACTCTAAACGTAGGGCACTCACTAGTGCTATGTGGACCTAAGCAAATGGAACACCATTGTTGCTCCCTTCTTGGATACATGTGACTATTTTGAGGGGGTCGATTATCCTTAAGAGACTCTTGGATTGCCTTGGTGAGGTCTGTCAAGAATGTCTCAAATACCTTTGGCTCATTGGCAATGGGCTTTGCAGTCATGGGTTCATACTCAATGGCTTGTGAGCTAGTGGATCTCGTGTCAGTAGACACCCTCATGCCTGCTATCATCAAGTTGTCCTCTAATTGGATTGCATTGGCAGTGACATCTTCCCAGGTTGTGATACCTCTAATCACTAGTCCATTATAGATTCCTTCATTCCTCAACCCTCGAATGAATCGATCAAGCAGTTGGTTATTGTTGAAGCGCTCATTTACAGGGCAGCGAGAGTTTAAGTGCTTTAGACGACTAATGAAGTCCCTTACTGACTCTCCTTCCTTACGTTCGGCCTTCTGTAGCTGAGATGCTACACCCCAAAGCACACCTTCTCGTATGTACTCCTTTAGAAACAACCTTCGAAGGGTAGGGTAGATTGTTTTCTCGTCCACCCTTAGGGTCCTATACCAATCTCCAGCCTTCCCACTTAATGTCAAGCTTAAGGCATTGCACTTATGTAGTTCGTTGCGTTCCCCTAAGGAATCACATACTTGTTCAAACACTTCAATGTGTTTCCTAGCATCTTCGTCCCCATTGAATTTTTGCGTGAGTTTGGCAATTTGTACTGCCTTACTTCTAGGCTCTCTATCAGATGCATGACGCATATTTTCCGCGATAGATCGACCTATGGTTTGAGCAAACGCTGCCAAGTCACCTATGTGAGGAGGTAGGGCCGGTGGAGGTACTCTTGGAATCATATGTGGGAGAGGAACGGGTACCGGTCTTGGCATATGTGTAGATGATGCAGGATATGGAACATAACCGGGCATAGGTCCACTCGGATAAGAGCTAGGGAGCGGCACTCGAGGAGCATAAGCAAGTGGTACAATTGGAGGTGTGGGGGCCATGTGTGCACAAGGGGCTAGAGGCACATACGATCGAGGCCCCATATTAGGTACTACGACACTAGGTAGTGGCACTGCGCTAACCGTAGATGTCATCGGTACATTCTCTGTCAGGCTTATCCCTGGAGTGAGCACTGTGTTTTCCTTGATAGAGGGTTGAGCCAAGTTAGGGAAGCTAAAGTTGTCGCTCGGAGGCTCAGATTGCATAGAGACCCCAGGTGAAATGACGTAAGATGGGTCCATGGGGCTCATTAGAGGAGTCTCCATTTGTGATAGAGTAGGCTGTTGAGCCTTGCTCGTATCCAGAAATCTCATGGGGCCAGTTGAGAGTATATTTACCCCTCGGTTTTGCCTTTCTGATTGAATAATGCCATGGATAACATTACAGATCATTTTCTGTTGATCTTCGATGCTCGTGGCACTATTGGTGGATTGTACAATCTCTATCCATCCTACATGGTAGGCGTGGCCAGAGTGTAGATCCGTCAACACCTCAGTGTGGAGGTCATATGTCCAATGATCATTAATGAACAATCCTTCTAGAGTCGACGTGTTAACGGTTTCTTGTGAGGTAGAAGCAATGTAGCTCCCCGTGGTTTTACTTGTCACCAACGCTACTCTAGAGGGAACTTCTAAAGGAGGCAGCTCAACAGGGCCTTCTTGGTAAGAAGTTGGCAGGATATCCACATGGACACTCTTTGGGGGTGTGGGGTCCACGTGCGATGTGAAAGGAGATTCCACTTCCCCACCCCCTTCGCGTGCTTCATCTGCATCAGGTTCCGAGCGAGTAGCTCTACCTAATGTTTCCATGAAACGGCTAAACATACTAGTACTAGGCTGTGGAGCTTCGGGAGGTGCATGGCCTTCTCTCTCAGTGTTTTGGTTAGGGTATGCTTCCATGATTTCTGAGTCGGAGGAGGAGTCACTAGCGGCTATTTTAGGGTCTTGGGTGGTGCTACCTTGTGTCCCCGCTGAGGGTCTAGAGCTTATCGTGGATGGGTAATGGGTGTCCGTATGAACAGAGGCACTCTCAATATGCTCGTGTTCTAGCACCCGCCCAGAGCGTAAGTGCATGTGCTTCTGATACCCTAAGGTGTCAAAAAGCTGCTCTAGGAGGCCTTGTGACTAGTTTTTAGCGTGTTTTTTGTTTGTTTTTTTGCTAGATTTTTTAGAGCGTGTCGTGGAATGGGCCGTGTGATAGCTCGAAACGAGCGTATCGGTCAGAGGGTCGTGCCGTGCTTTACAGCCCTCCGTTTGGTCACTCTATGCCCTCGGAATCCCTAAAACTGTCAATTTCCAGTAGGGAACTAGGCCCAAACTAGAAAGTCTAAGGGTGCAAGTGGGAAGAGAAAGGAGGAGAGTGGAGGACTTGTCCCACATGCTCTCATTCTCTCTTGAGGGAGTAGGGTATATATATAAGAGTGAGTTTAGTATATATCATAAGACTGAGGACTAAGGCCCGGGCCTGGGCTTGGGCTTGGGCTTGGGCTTGGGAAAACGATCCCGATCTATCTTTTATACAAACCAACCCGTCCGTTTTAAGAGTCACGTTTTTTATTTTCGAAAAATATCACCGCCCACTCGCTCGCGTTTTTAATTTCCGAATTTTTTTCCTTTTTTTTTCAAAAAATTTTTTTTTCTCAAAAAACTTTTTTTTTCCAAAAATTTTTTTAATTATTTTTTTTTTGGTTCATGCAGAAAATACAGAAATTGAAAAAAATGCAGAAAAACGCAGAACTGTAGAAATTGCAGAAATTGCAGAAAAAACGCAAAAATTGCAGAAAATGCAGAAAAAACGCAAAAATTGCAGACAATGCAAAAACGCAGAAATTGCAGAAAATTGAAAAAACGTAGAAATGCAGAAAATTACAGAAATTGAAAACGCCGAACTTGAAAATGCAGGAATTGCAGAAATTGAAAAAACGCAGACAACAGCAGAAATTGAAACTTGACAGCAATTGCAGAAAACGCAAAAAACAGAAATCTCCACACACTCCTTCCCTGCCTTTCATATGATAGAAATTGCACCACAAGGAAGCGTAAAGTGCTAACCGAGCTTAGTGTAGGGCATATCCCCGGCAACGGCGCCAAAAATGTGCGCTCCTTGTCGCACTGTCGAAGCAAGGGACTTGCCAATACACCGTGTGCGAGCCACAAACGGCTCCAAGCACACAACAAGCCTAAACTAGCAAGCTCAAGAAAACAAAGGGTGTGTCACTCACCGCTCTACGCTCGCCTTCGTGGTGGATTCCTCGCCGCGATGAAGAAGAAGCTGCAGTCGTGCCGCGCTCAACCGCTTCGCCGCCGTCGTGCCTTCGTAATGCTCGATCGCACACACACTCTCCCTCTCTCTCTCTCTCACACACACACACACACACAAGGAGGTGAAGAAGAAGAAGATGGAGATGGAGCAAGAGCACTCTTCAATTGCACAAATGAGAGAATGAGTAAAAATTAGGTTTAGTTGGCTTTTATAGGAGCTCACTCCATTCACACTTGGGCGCCCATGCTTAACCAACTAATCCCTTGAATGTCCAAGTTAAAGTGCGCCTCTCATCGACGATCACTCTACCTTTCCCTATTGGTCCGACAAGCCCGGTACCTGACTCTACCAAATACATAATACGCGTCCATCGTAGGTGATGGGTGTCCGTGAGCCGTGAGGGTTAACAGTTTCAAAAGGTGATGACATCATTCCAAAAGGTATGATCTACCCAAGGAAGGGGGGAGTGTTTGCTAACATCCATCATTCCCTTGCTTCCTTCTCAACCTTCCTCCTTGACCTCTCAATCTCCCAATCTTAGGGAATGTATATATAAAGCCTTATACTCAAAAGAAAAAAAAGAAAAAAAAGAGCAAGAGCAATTAGCAAACGAATATGCACAATAAAAGTCAAAACATTGACCCAGACCTACACATTCACATTCTGTACACTGAAACATAAATCTATGTCATAAAACACCTTTGATCCTCATCACACGAGTGATGGAGGGTAGGTAGGTTAGTACAATAGGAGTGTTTCTGTTTTAGAGTTTAGTGATTGGCAAAGTTCTTTTTTCCCACTGATGTGCCTCCTAGAGGTATTCTTTGTGTTTCCTCCTGTCTACAAGAACGTGTTGCTTTTGTTAGGATTTGGACCTTCATGGAATCTTTCTCTCGTCCACTTTTCAAATCAAGCGCGGCCATCAACACAAACAGGTGTTTCTTGTCCATTAGCATTGCCCTTATCTTTTTGTATCCATGTTTGTCTGCTTTAATTGTAATTGGTAGCATAATATTCAACACATTTTCTTAGTACCAAACATTAAATTCAATGTAATTTTTTGTCATAATCACTTGTCTAGGTTTGAAAATTAAGCAGTCCGACTAAGTTAGTTTGACCAAGCTAGGTGTTAGAGATCTTCTCTTAATACCATGGGGAATGCCTTCCTAATAATTAATGGTTACTTAGGTTCTTAATCCGATTTAGGCAGCATTGTGTGAAATGTACTAGGGCTTTCTAGTGGGCTTAGTCCCTATTGACCTTTAGCTTAAGTATTATAAAGGGAGTTTACTAGTGTGATGAGCCTGGGGAGCTGTAACAGTGTTATATGATCCCCCAAGTTACAAAATTAAAATGCTAAAAAAAAAATAAAAAATCAAAGTGTCACAATGTAAAATCTTAAACTGGAAGAGAAATCTCAGCTTGATTTGGTACTTCACTCACATGTATCGCCTATGGTACTAGATCCCTAGAGGTTCCCAGTGTGAGCACTTTTCCTTGAAAAGCAAAAAACCCAAGGCATACAAAATAAGCACACACATAAAAATTGAATCACTCTGAAAAGACTTTGGGGGGTCAAAGAAAAGGTAATCAGTCAGGCGATGATTTCATGAGAAATTCCTTTTATCGTAGTTTAACTACAAGGTCTTCTAGGTATAGCCTCTAGTCAGCCCTCGAACATGAAATACTTGGCTCTCGCAATTAAAAAACTTAATTGACCAGAGAAAATTTAGAGCTTACCCATGGTATTAATAGTCGATCTTTAGTGCCTTTCGATCGTTAAATTAGCGACCGCAGACTTGTTTAGTTTTTTACCTTTACAACTGTTTATGTATTTGATTATATTGCAATTTCATGTTTATTGCTGACAAATTGTTTAAAATTTTGCTACCAATCAAATTGTCTGCCTACAACTGCATATGCTTTTTAATTGCTTATGAGAATGCAATTACTGTGCCAATGTTGTTTGATTTTGCAGTGACTGAAGGAGGCTAATGACATTCATCTCAAATGCTCTTCCACCTCGACGAATGAGCTTCAACTCAATAGCTTCCGAGGACGGAATCTACATTAGGAAGGGGGGCATGTTAACCCTCACGCACATTCCTATCACCTACAACGGACATTGTATTATTTATTTGGTAAAGTTAGGTACCGGGCTTGTCGATCCAATAGGAAAAGGGTAAGATTGATCGCCGATGAGAAACGCACTCTAACTGGAACATTCAAGGGATTAGTTGGCTAAGTATGGGCGCCCAAGTGTGAATGGGGTGAGCTCATATAAAAGTCAACTAAACCTAAAATTCACGCATTCTCTCATTTGTGCAATTGAAGAGTTCTCTTGCTCCATCTCCATCTTCTTCTTCTTCATCTCCTTGTGTGTGTGTATGTGAGAGAGAGAGAGAGAGAGAGAGAGAGAGAGTGATCGAGCATTGCGACGACGGCACGGCGGCGGCGAAGCGGTTGAGCGCGGCACAGCGGTGGCTCCTTCTGCTTCGCGGCGAGGAATCCTCCACGACAGCAAGCGTAGAGTGGTGAATGACACACTATCGCCATCTTTGAGCTTACTAGTTTAGGCTAGTTGCATGCTTGGAGCCATTTGTGGCTTGCACACAGTGTATTGGCAAGTTCCTTGCATTGACACGTGCGACATATGTGCGCAGATTGTGAGAGAGAGAGAGAGAGAGAGAGAGAGAGAGAGAGAGAGAGAGAGAGAGAGAGAGAGAGAGAGAGAGAGATTTGCTTACAGGTAAATGGCACGAACAAAGGCGACTGCGAGAAAGGCAGGAAAAGGACCAGGTCTGGCTACTAAAGCAGGAGGAAGATCTACTAGTAAAAAGAAGAGACCAGGGAAGCCCATGAAAGTCTTGAAAGCTCCAAGGATGAATAGGCTACAAAGACACATCAGACTGTTTAAGGAAATCAGGAAGGCTCATAAATGTATTGAGCTTCTAGTACGAAAGCTTCCATTCTAGAGACAGGTCAGGTCAATATGTGAGGAAGCATGTTTTGGTACAATGAGGTGGAAACCTGTTGCATTGCTAGCACTACAAGAGGCATCAGAGGATTTTTTGCTGGAATATTTCAATGACATAACAATTGTTGCAGCAGATGCACACAAGGTAGCAATTATGGACAAAGATAGTGAAACTCTGAAAAGAGTATGATGGAGATATGACAAGCTACTCCAGTCCAACGAATTTATAGATAATAAAATGAAAGAAATTTTGCTTATTCCTCCATCGAAGCGAGAGGTGGTGAAGATTATAGAAATCACCCACAAAGTGAATACCAGGGCCAAAGTAGAACAAGAAAACCACCGTGTAGAAGAGTTAAATAAATTGAAAGAGAAGGGAAAGGCAGCACATGCTATAGAAGAAGAAGTTAACAACTATCATATTGTAACACACAAAATCGATGTCAGTAACAACAAAATATTGTCATCTATGGAGCAAGGTTTAATAGTAGATATACAACTAGAAGATGGTATAAGAAGACTTGCACTAGATTCCATGGATATCAATATATTGCGGGATCCAGAGGCTCAAATCACAGATTCAATTGTATATATCTTCATGAAGTAAGATGCTTTCACTAGCTCTAGCATATTTTTATTAACCCTTGAGGCTAGAGACTAACAACATCAAACTGTCTTGTAGTTTGATAAAGAGCCAAGTACCTCGACAATGCCATGCATAATTATATATATTGGATTCCTAGATTTCTCCCTTAATCAGAATAAAAAATACCCCTATCAACACATTCGAGAAGTGGCTTGCTCATTGTTAAATATTGCAAGTAACAACCATAATTTTTCCATAGGAGAGCAACCGCCACTGGAGCCTTGTGTGCATTGAACTTGACAAGCCAACTGTCTGGACACTAAACTCAATTCAAGCAATGCATCCAGAATTGAGATTGTGAGTATTGATAATTACAAACTGGTTTTATATTTGATAGTCAATGGAGACATATCAACTCCTCTTGCTTGCAGATGCATAAAGAGGTTGTTGCATGCATATGGAAGGCTATGCAGGAATCTAGAGCTATACAGGGAAAAAATTAAGGAAGTCACCGTGCCTTTACAAACTGATGGCAACTCGTGTGGATGGATATTCCTCCTCCATGTTGAGTTTATACTGCAGAGCTTCTTTGCATTAAAGCCATTCATGTCAAAGGTATGCATTTTGCACAACATTACTATAACATTGTGAGAGTTTGGACCAAGTTGTGTCTCAATTCCTTTTTGTTTTTGTTTCGTCTTAGTGAATTGGAGAAGTACACCATAGAATATTTGCACTGATATCGTGCCACCCTAACCCAACATCTGCTTGCAATATCACATACTGTGAGAATGGATGCCGAACAAACCCTGTTGGAACACCACGTGGTAGAGTTAATGATGATTGCTGATCATGGACTGCAGCAAACGGATTCCATAAGGGCAATTGAGAGAGGACATGAGCAAGAGGAGGGAGGGACGTCCGAGATGAAAAAGTTGTAGAGGGAGAGGGGAAACCCACACAGGAGCAAGATCACACAGACCGAGGGGCTGAGAAATAATTAGATGTTGAAACTCCCTCTGCACTTGGAGGGTTTCAGGAGGATGAAGTTTGTGCAGAGGGAGGGGCTCAAAAAGAACACTCTAACCCTCAAGCAAAGCATACCTCTGCCACACCTCCACCTGTTGGACAAGAAAATCAAGATTCTTTTATGCCTGAGACACAAACAGATTTAGCACATTAGAAGCAAATTTAGGTGCAATGCATCCCTCGACATTGGAGACACAAGAGTCTCGAACAACAAAAGGAGAAGAAAAGACGGTCCATGATTTGAACTCTCGACAAGACAACCTTGATGGCAGGAAAACCCAGTATGGACCGTTGCTAGACAACCCTATAATTGTTTCGGTAATTATCTATATTAAAGAATATGAAAGTCAACCTATTGTCTAGCTACTTATTTGTTTTACAAAATGTTTGCAGAGACTGATTATTTTGGACGTCAATGGATTGTGGATGTTTTGGGAGCCATATAATCCCCACGCAAAAATTATTAACGTGCACCACTTCAAGATTTGCGACCACAAATGTATTGAGCATCCAAGAGTCAAGGAGATTATACAATTTCTACTAACAAGGTTTCGGGTTGCCATATGGTCCTCTGTGCTACATAGAAACCTCAATCCCCTTGTAAATATAATTTGCAACAAAGCGAGAATCGGACGTTTTCAATTTGATTTTTTGCATTTGCAGAAGAATTTTGTTTATATTGAAGGCCACTACAACCCTGCCAAACCAAATGTATTGCTATTCTATAAACCTTTTTTCCAAATCCATGTCCCACATGATGATATGAACACTTTGTTGATAGATGACACACCCCATAAGGGCTTGCTAAATCCACCGGGCACCACTCTCTCCCCACCCTCATTTGAAGGTCATGAGCATGACTTTTATCTAGAGGACATTTTGATCCCTTATCTCAAGAATTTGTATTTCAGCCCATTGCCTGTTTCAAAATTTGCACTTACACATACTCTCCAAAATGCTAGCTCTCTAGATTAACATGATTCTTTGTGCTTCTCAATGTGGTGCCATTAAAATGTGTCTATGTGTGTGTGTGTGTGTGTGTGTGTGTGTGTGTGTGTGTGTGTGTGTGTGTGTGTGTGTGTGTGTGTGTGTGTGAGAGAGAGAGAGAGAGAGAGAGCTTTTACATAACTCTGCATATGTTGTTCAAATTATACAGTTATCACACTACCAGCTAATAAAGGGACATAGGTAATGGGACAAACCTCATCTTATAACTGAAATAAAGATATAACCAAATTGTGGAAGTCATCTCATAACCAAATTGCAAGAAATGTTGGTATTGACGTCATGAATATAGATTCATTCAAGTTACATTGGCACAATTTGGACTCGGCCAGTTAGTTCTCTACAGACAATCTCTTTTTCCTGTCGTTGCATTACTTTGCACCCACCTATTGAAAAATAAAATAGAACTGTGAGGGCTCGTTCTCCGTCGTCTCGTCCACAATGTCATGCCTAAGTTGCAGAGGTTGCATTTCTCTCTTATTGTAACAAATGTCACAAGGTTTAGCTCTTTATCGAATACCTCCACATCTATGACACCATTGTTCTCTAGGACTGCAGACTCCTAATCGATAGGATTAAACTTAGAGTAGCCTGCAACAATTTGAGAGCGTTGGTACCAGAAGGAGATAAGAAAGGACTGTGTGCCGATCATGTACTTGGCCACCAAAGTGTCGAGTGAAAATTTCCAATGTATGCCATCCACCTCTTTAACATACTGACGGACGCAAAGCGGACCCCGAACCCTGACGGCCTCTAAAACGCCGGGGGCCGAATGGCTCGCCTCGAGCCTGCCACGGTAAAGCGAACAGGGGGCACCACCTAGCTTTGAGCGGCTAGGACGCAAAGCCCACGATGATATGAACACCGCGAGCCTACACACCGAGAGAGAGGAAAGGAGGGAGAGAGAGAGAGAGAGAGAGAGAGAGAGAGAGAGAGAGAGAGAGAGAGAGAGAGAGAGAGAGAGAGAGAGAGAGAGAGAGAGATAACACTTGCAATTGATGAAAACAACCTCGGGGGTGTGAGGGTGAGTTATTTCTGCAATATTTACAAAGTGGCATGCCGTGGTGGTAGAGAGGTAGGGGGGGAGGAGATGGTGCAACCTACTTGGTGCGTTCTCTAGGGCGACTCAATGATTGTGAATGCTCATTGCTAGGAGCGTGCATGCGTGTGTGCATCGACCATTGGAGTCGAGAGGTGGATGTGGTTTCCTTCGCATGGTGCAATTTCCAAGGCAAACCCAACACACAAGACCTCCTCCCCGTGATAGTGATGGTGTCAATCCCTCCTGATACACTCTACCCAATGCTTGGTTCCACATAAGTTGCCCCCCCCCGATAGTGACCTCTCAGTGCCAATTTATAGGTGTTGGCTGCTTGGATTATGGTAATTCCAGTGTGGTTAGGGTAATCTTAATCGGGGAGACAAAGCAAGTGGTGGGCCCGGTGTGGTTGACCCTTGCTTTGTTTTGGGGAAGGTTATTAAAAGATGGGAATCTCTAGGTGGGCCTTTGTGACCATCACCTAGAGAGAGGATATTTACAAAATGGAAATTTACAATGGCTCAGGTGAAAAAACTGAAGATAATGGTACAATAACCTAAAAATTACTGGGATGGCATCGTGGTTGCGTATTGCCGGCGAATGGCGTGCTGCCGGTGCGTCTGTGTCGAGCGTACTTCTTTTCGGAGTCGTCCGAGGCATGCCTTCGACGCATTTTCTCTTTTTGTTGTTGGCAGCGCGTGCTTTGGGTCGTCTTCTTCTTTTGTTGATGTCGATGGCATTTTGCTTGTTCTTCTTCTTTTGTATTTTGTTGGTGCGTGCGTATATGCGTGTCGTGTGTATGTGTGTGAGTGTGGGAGCATATATGTGTATATATGTGTATTTGCGGGTGAGTGTGTATATGTATATGTGTGTGCACATGCGTGCGTGGGAACAAGGGAAGAGGGGGTACTATATAAATATATAATGTTTATATATATATTTTTATTTTTTTTTCTTCTCTGATGCCGGCGGCTTGTTCTACTGCGCATGGCGGAAGGAGAGGGGGGGGGAGGGGGTAGGATAGGGGGGGGGTGTATGTATGGTGTGTGTGTGTGTGTGTGTGTTTTCATGCTGCTGCCGCGAGGGCATGTGTGTGTGTGTGGGATGCAACGCGGCGCACAGCGCTTGGGAAGAGAGAGGGAGAGGGGGGGGGGGGGGGGTGTTGTGGGGTGTGTGTGTGTGTTGTGTGTGGTGCAGCGCTGCCCGCATGGGAGAGAGAGCAAGCTTTGGCGTGCTGTGGCGGCATCCGGATGAGAGAGAGAGAGAGACAGAGAGAGAGAGAGAGAGAGAGAGAGTCTTTGGCGTTTCCGTGAGAGGGAGAGGGGGAGGGGAGAGGGGTGAGGGGATAAGAGATAGAGAGAGTGTGTGAGGGAGAGTGAGGGGAGAGGGGGTATGGCGGGGCATGGGTTTGTGTGGGTGAGGGGGGGGGTTGTGTGTGTTGTCTTGCATGGGAGCTTGAGGACGAAGGGGGGGGAATAAGTCAATGGGGGGGTGTGTAAGGAAATATATCCGCGGGCCAAGAGGGGGGGGGGGGGGATGAGGCCGAGGGGGGGGTGTGAATGAGCCGAAGGAGGGTGAGGCGAGCGGGTGGGGAAGAGGGAGGAGGGAATATTGGCGGGCCAAAGAGGGGGGGGGGGGGGGGGGGGGTTCTCACGCGGCTCACACCGAGGGAGCACGAGAGAGGGGTTGGGGTTACTTTTCTGAATTTCTGCCTGGCCGGGGAGGGTAAATCGGGGGGAGAGATATATTAGGAAAGGGGTATGTAAGGAAAATGGGGGGAAGAGAGTGTGAGGGTTTTATCCGATGCCCGTAGGGTGGGAGGGGGAAGAATAAGTTACGGTGGGGAGGTACTGAGAGTGGGGGGGGGGGGGGTGTGAAATGAGTTTTTTCTTTTTTTTATACTTGATTTCCGAAAGTCGGCTATCATTAGCCCTCTCTCTTTTGGCTAGAGGCATTCATGCTTCTAGCCCTTCTTCAGTTTCTTCAGCTGTAGAGTTAGAGGGTTCTCCCTCTTCTGGAATGTCTAACACGAATTCTGGGTCAAACCTAAGGAAATACCTCTTCAGTCTCCATCCATTGACTCTAGTCTTGTGAATTCTCCCATCTGCTTCCATTAGCTTATTGCTGCCATTGTCGTAGCGCTTTTTGATGATGAATGGCCCTTCCCATCTGGGTTGAAATTTCTTATCCTTCTTGGTATCAAACTTGTTGTCGTATCGCAGTACTAGCATGCCTTTTTCCAGCCCTTTCTCTTTAAGCCCTTGATTGAAAGTGAGTCGACGTCGTTCTGCCTGTGCTGCATAGTGATTGATTGCTTCTTCCCTATCCAGTTGTAGTCTCTCTAGATCCAGGATGTGGTTTCTAAGGTTTATGATTGGATGGTGGGTCTGGCTGGCCAAGACTCGTAAGTTGGCTATTTGTACCTCAATGGATAGAATTGCCTCCTTCCCATAAACTAGATGGAAAGGGGTGAAGCCTAGTGACGTTCAGAACGTTGTTCTGTAGGCCCAAAGAGTTTCCATGAGATGTTTATCCCAATCTCCTGTATGGTTGTTCACCTGTTTTGTGATGATCTTGCAAATCATTCCATTTACCTTCTCTACCAGACCATTGCATTGTGGATAGTATGGTGTGGAATGCCGACGTGTGATGCCTAACTTCTTCATCAATTCTCCTACCACATCACCTCTGAATCCTGGTCCTCTATCTGATATTATCTCAAGAGGAGTGCCAAAACGGCAAACGATATGCTCAAAAATGAACTTTGCCACCTCTTGGGCTGTAATGCGGGGTGGCCATTGCTTCTGCCCATCGTGTCATGTAGTCTACACCCACTATGATGTACAGTTTACCTGATTGGGCCCTTGGTAAGGGACCAATTGCATCTATTCCCCATTTCTCAAACGGACCATATGAAACGATAGGGGTTTGTGGCTCGTAGGTTAGCGTACGATCACTGGACACTTGACAAGCCTTACGTGTTTTACACCAATGGTGCACATCTCTGTTCAAACTAGGCCAAAAGTATCCTGCTTGTAGAATCTTCCTACTGGTGGTGAAGGTTAATGAAGGTGGTCATGGTGGTGAAGGTGGTGAAAGATGGAGTTTACTTTTAATCATTGCTTAAACAGATTAGTAGGTAAACGAAAAGACCCACGGATTTTGTGTATAAGATATTTGCATAAGATAATGTGCATTATCTCAAACAGCTCAAACAACAATGAGAATCATAATTGAAGAAGTTGTGCATTCAAATTGGTTAGTACGTTATTTAATACATGACAGTTGTGCATGTATGTGCATTGAAACTGGTTAGAGGGCTGCCAAATTTATTTATGCATACCCTATTGGAGGCCCTGCCTAGGCCTCTCTTGTTAGGCACAAATAAGGGATTTCCCAGTTGATTGGAAAGAAACCTGAGATTATCCTAAAGCCAGCCCATTAAACCTGCAAACTCAACCCAAACAGGGTGAATCCCTTAGAGGGATTCGGTCAAGTCAAACACTGGCTCCCAACAACATAGACAATAGTTCTGTTAAAAATCAGGGGAGTTTTGTTCAGGATCTTTGATACGCTGGAGTCTTCTTTGAATCTAGCTGAACAAAAACCCTTCTGAAGGTAAGAGGTACTTTCAATGGCTCCACCATGCCCAAGAATAAGCGATCAATATAGCCACTAAATTAGCTCGTATCTATTCGGAACCATCCCACTGAATCCAAAAACAAGTGTAAGTTTAACTTGATTGGCTAGTTGCTCTTTAATGAGAGAGAGCAGGCGGGATTTCCACATTAACAACCTCAACCTACTGTGGCAGAGACTTCTTGAGTTGGGTGAACAAAAGGCTACATCTTTTTAACTCCATAAGACATCCGCTCTCCATAAAACCATTTCTCTTGGCATGTATAAGAAGATCTATGCTAAGAAAAATATGTGCTTATCAATCCTTTTTGTGTTTTGCAAAAACCACAGTGGATAGAATTGAATTAAAAATTTACAAGGTAAGCCCTTCTCACAAACCAAGCTAGAGCATCATCAAAACATACACAGTCATAAGCAGTAAGATTCAAGCATCCCAAAATCATCGATCAAACATGGGAGGCCATCTTTGACATCACAGAAACTAATAGGCGTACCAGATAGAGTCGATAGACGGGGCTCGATGTCCCCATCACCATGAGATGTCTTGAGTTTCCACCAACAAGCAACCACTCCCACCAATGCCCGTTACCTAAAAAAAACTCAAACCAAACCATACAAGAAACATATTGTTGAGAATACCACATGAGCAAGGCAAGAGATGACCCAAGGCCCTACAGAGAAGAATAAAAAAGAACCAGATACAAAAGCACAGGATCAAGATGCAACTACAACGAGCTTTCAAGGGAAGCCTTGCCCCTTCCTCCACGATTGTCGATGCCACCAGTAGGCCACTACACTGCCAGCAAAGTCACCCGCCTCACAAGACTAGGGGCAACAAGACCCGGGCACCATATATCCCCCAACAGAGGGGCCAAAGGGTGCCACTGTAGAGATGCCAAAAATTAGGGGGAGGAAAAAGGGCAGCAACCCAAAATAGGTAGAGGTCCAACCCCCCTCCCAGGGCATAACCATCTCCTCTCACATGGCCATTTCCTCACCGCATCCGCTACCCTACTGTTGCAAGCCATTGATCCCACTTAGTCGTAGACCACATGGAGCTTCCCCGCTCTTGTGCACCTCGCTTATCAACTTGGTTGTATGCAAAAAAGGCTACACTCTCAAATGCCGTAGGGTACCCACAATTTTGACACCATCTAACAAAACTACCATCTATATCTTTTATAAAAACTGCAAGGCTTGAATCCACATGGGTGTAAATGCTTGCATCCACAGATGGATGCAATGCAAGAAAGCCGATGTTTTTTTGCTTCTGTGCTCTCTCCTCAAACAGCGGCCCATCGTGCACTTTGTCTCCTCGAACAGTGGCCCAACTCTCTCTCGCTCTCTCTATATCTATATATATGTGTGTGTGTGTGTGTGTGTGTGGGTGTGTTTGTATATATATATGTGTGTGTGTGTGTGTGTGTGTGTGTGTGTGTGTGTGTGTGTGTGTGTGTATATATATATATGTTGGATGGGCTACTGAAAGTCTCTCCTTTGAGGTGCGGGATGGGTTGTCGAAAGCTCTCTCTCCCCCCGATCTACGGGACGGGACCTGGCAATCTCTCTCTCTCTCTCTCTCTCTCTCTCTCTCTCTCTCTATATATATATATATATATATATATATATATATATATATATTATATATATATATATATATAAATAAAGGCCTCCAAAGCTTCGATGGCCCCTTCGTCCCTTTGTTCCATTGTGTTGCTTCATTTGGTGGGTTTAATTAAGGTTTGAGTTTTTAACCTATCTACAAATGAAGGTTTTGAGTTTAAGCTCTATTTTGTTTTCAGCTTTCTAGTGGAGCCAAGTCTCGCAAACAGAGGTGAAAAGGCGCGCGCACACACACACACACACACACACACACACACACACACACACACACACACACACACACACACACACACACACACACACACACACACACACACACACACACACACACACACACACACACACACACACAGTTCATTGTAGGCTTTTGATCCTTGCAAGTTTTTTATTTTCTTCCTTGCAAGTTCTAGAAGATTTGTCAGGTTGGGTAAGCTCTCTCGGTCTCTCGTTCTCTCATCTTTTGTTCTCCCCCCCCCCCCCCTGTGTGTGTGTGTGTGTGTGTGTGTGTGCGCGCGCGCGCGCCTCATGGAAGCCTTCCCTCACTCGACCTCAAAATGTATGCCGCCTTACCTATCTCGACCTTTAAAAAAAAAGAATATAGATAAATTTAAAATTTGCATATTACTTTTAAAAACTAAAACAAAAACAAGAAAAGTATTTTGTAAATTAAAAATTGCATATTATTACTTCAAGATCCTAGTGGGGGTGGCAAGTCGAGATTTTGGTGGGGGTGGCCCCTCCATTTTGGATCCCATTGCACTAATCAGAGGACCAAGTGCAGCTATGGGATTCTCATCCGAGATTCTGATGCTCACAACTATTCCTATTCCAATTAGACCGGTAATCTTTAAATTTTTTGGCATGGCAGGACCAAGCGATAAGCATCATGGTCTTAAGTAAAATAAATTTGTGAGGAAATTCGATGAAGATCCGGATTTACATGTTCAATCCTTTGAAAAGTGGTAGGCACTATTGGATGGTAGTGGCGATGTGGGGCATAAAGAATCAGTATTTAAAACCACCATAAGTGGAAAAGCTTCAAAGTGGCTTGTGAAATATCCAATTAATTTTTAAGTTTATTTTTGGATATTGATGTGGCATTCCTGAAGAGATTCCGTACAAATAAAACAACTTTGTAGATGCTAGAGCTCTTGTGGTTGTGCAAGCAAAAAAGGACCGATGTGGAAATTTACACAACTGAGTTCCGCATGTTACTTCAGAGAGTGGGAATGGCATGTCCAACGTCCGAGATGCTGAATTCAAAATATGTTTGGGCTTTATGGAAGAGTCTCCAAATTGCACTAGCTATAATTGACCTGGAAACGGTATCACTAGAACGGTTTATATTGGTAGCTCAGGTGGTAGGGAGATCTTTGGGTGTTCATCGTTTAAAGAAATCCAAGAAATACTCAGCGGAAAGTGACTTCAAAGATGACATGAACATTTATCAAAAGAGGATGCAAGATTGGAAGAGGATGAAGATCCTTCTGCATGATCAACAAATACCAAGGAAGCAAAAAAGAAGGCCCTGGCAATGACGGCATGAAAGAAAAAACCTCGAAAGAAGACACCTCAAAACTACATTGTACTAAATGTTGGAACAATGGTCATGCGACCAATGACTGTGCACTAAATCAACTTTGGTGTGACATTTGTCAGATGTAGAGTCACAACATCAGTTAATGCCGATATATTTTCCAAAACATGGTCAATTGGCAAACTCAGCAAAACAAGTAGATGAGTCAAGCAAGTGAATGTGGTACAAGTTTTGCAGCAAGGGCAACAACAAGGGACCCAAAAAAACTATGTGGGCCCTTCAAATTAAGGGATTCAATTTGGAGGCTGAGGGGGCTATGGTTGGGGAGGAGGCCGACCAAATTTTTACCCACCAAGGCAAAAGCATTGCTCATTCTGTTTTGATGATGATCATTGACACAACAATTATAAGGAGGCTACAAAATATGACCGCAAGAAAGTGAAGAAAGGAAAAGGGCCGAATACAAACATGGTGTCCATTGAAATCATGACAATGGAGGAAGAAATAGCAGAAGAATCCAAATCTATTGAAACACAAGTCCAACTAATTACCGCTCAGGAATGTTACCATATACATGTGGTAGTGATGTGTGTGAACACGCTTAGGACCCCGGGGCATTTTCCCTCACTAGGAGCTCCTCCCCCCCCCCCCCCCCCCCCCCCCCCCCCCCCCCCCCCCACCCCCCACCCACCCCCGCGTGCATTGTATATATGCCCATCACTCTAGGGCTATCTTATATTTCCATTGCACACTAAGTAATACACTCTCTATTGTGTGCCTTGAGCTTCCTTTGTCTTCTCCAAGCTGTGTGAATTTCCCTGCAACCCTATTTCCAAGAATTGGTACCACATCAGGTTGCAACCTCCCGGGCTTAGTCGCCAGCAGATCCACCACAGACCTACTCTCTTTCTTTTATTTATATGAGATTTGGAGAGCATCAATAGGTTGACAAATACTTTGGGTAAGCTTGTAGAGCTTGGTCTACTCAAAAATTTCATTTAAGCTCATTTTGGCCTCATTTTCCGCTACAAGCAGTACTGCAAAGGCTATTTCTTCATTTTGTGCAAAATTTTTATGTGAGTGTTGTTTTTTGCATAATAGGTTCCATACAGTCTTCTATGGTTTGTGATATATAGCACATGTTTTTCTCACTTTATTTCTCCTCTTTTTGGGCAGTTTTCACATCAAGTGTAGGCATTTTCCATGGCTGACAACAACACCGATGTGTTCATGATGTTTACTGTTGAGGAGAGATTGGATGGGAACAATTACCCAATGTGGGCTTACATGATGCAAAATGTCCTTGTGTCAAAGGGCATCTGGAACATTGTGCAGGGCATTGATGTGCGTCCTAGTTCAGTGGATACAGGCGATGTTGAAGATGCTACAGATTTTTCTGGTAGGATTGCTACTATTAGAACTGTTTTGCCTATGATTGAGTACGCTCGTTGGGATGTAAGAGATGTGCAAGTCCATGCATTGATTGTGTTGTATGTGAAGCGCATTATTACTCCTCACATTCATTCAACAAAATTTACAAAACATGCTTGGGATATTCTGGCTGGTCCTTATGCAAGTCGCAATGAGGCTAAAATTGCATTCCTACGTAAATAGCTGGAGTCCAAGATTATGCATGAGGAAGATGAAATGGACACTTTCCTTGCTGGTGTCAGGGATATAAATGAGCAACTTATTTCTACAAGTGAAGTCATTTTTGACAATTCCCTTGTGCAGACTGTTCTTGATGCTTGACACGATTCTTACTAGACTTTTGCTAGTACTTGGAGACTTATGACCCAAGGAAATCAAGTTTGATGCATTATGCACGTTGTTGTTGCAAGAGTCACTTTCTAGAAAAAATAGGGCTAACAGCGAGCGTTTGAACATGTCTTTATTGTCACTCAAAGAAAAAGTGGTAACAATAATGCAACCACTTCTCATGGTTCTTCTATGAGTGGAAAGGCTTCAAGGGACAACACTTCATCTATAAATTCTGGTGAAAAGGGAAAAAAGAAGATATGTTTCCATTATTGTAAAGCTAATGATCACTTGATCAAGCAACATCCAAAATTGAAGTCAAAAGAGTCTAAGAAGATAGAGACTGATTCCATTACAAGTGCAGCTATTGTTGAGTCTTCTGTGAATGGAGATTGTGATGTTGATGTTGATGCAGAATGGTCTTTTAGTGCAGAATGCACTTATGATCCTTCTATCCATGATGTAGGTATGTCAAATGTTACACATGCTCATGTGTGGTACTTTGACAGTGGTGCTACAAATTACATTATGTCTCATCGTGACTTGTTTACCTCTCTTGAGGATGTCCCTCACAGGAATACAGTCACTTGTGCAAACAATGTCTCTTATCCGGTTAAGGGAGTTGAAAATATTGTGCTTACTACTAGAAATGGATGTTCTTTCACACTTTTTGATGCATTATGTGTACTTGTGATCAAGAAGAATCTTTTGTCTATATTTGCACTTGCTAGACTTGGTCTTGTAGTCAAATTTGTGGATGAAATATGTATAATACATGATCTCAGTTTTGGAGAGGAAATTGTTGCATCTAGCATTTTATGTCATGGGTTGTATAAGATCACTTTGTATGACAACTGTGGGTAGAAATTTTCAAATGCAATTGTGGATTCAAAGGCTATTTCAGATGCAAAATTTTGGCATGCACGTTTTGGGCATTTGAATTTTGCCAGTTTGCTACATTTGCAAAAATCTAATATGGTTGTTTCTTTGCCGCCTCTTCAAGAACTTTTCGTTTGTGAAGGTTGTGTTTTGGGTAAGATGCAACGTTCGATGTTTTGGAAGGATGGTTTGGTTAGGGCCACATGTAGGTTGCATCTTGTTCATAGTGATGTTTGTGGGCCCATGCAAACTCTTTCCTTGGGCAATTACCTATACTTCGTTACTTGCATTGATGATTACTTAAAGAGAAGAAAGAGATAATTAAGATCATTTCCAAGAAACTCCCTCAACTCAAACACTGGAGACCAATTACAATGATGACGGTGGTGTACAAGGTACTAGCTGAACTCATTGCTTAAAGAATGACCCTTGTGCTAGCAAATGTTATATCTCCCCACCATAATGGATTTATTAAAGAAAGATCAATATATGATAACATCATAGCACAGCCACGATAGGTATGGAGTATGCCAAGTTCAAAAAACAAGAATGTATCTTACTTCAGCTAGACTTGATAAGGAATATGGTAGAATAACCTGGTCATTTGTGCAAGGAACATTGCAGACCTTGGGCTTTGGTCCTTGAATCTGTTGAGATGTAAGTACTCTTGGTGAAGGGAGCCCCTCAAAAATTCTCTTCAATTCAAGAATAGTTGGTTGCTTTGATGCCAAGAGGTCCATTCGTCAAGGGATCTCTTGACATCAAGAATGTATCTTACTTCAGCTAGACCTCGATAAGGCATATGATAGAATAACACGGTCATTTGTGCAAGAAACGTTGCAGACCTGGGGGTTTGGTCCTCAAATTTGTCAAGTTGTAAGTACTCTTAGTGAAGGGAGCTCATTAGAACTGCTCTGCATAAGACCAAGCTCACATATGCATATCAAGATGCAGATGGAAATGAATACTAGCAGGTTCATGACCTTGTATAAACCCTTATAGATGGAGATATTGAAGCCAAGATTATCTCAAGATGGTGCAAAACCTCAAGCTGCCAGAATAGGTGAAGCATAGTTCAAATTCAACAACAGATAAGCATCAATAATCTACACAAAGGTCACCACCAAAATCTCCTCCTTAGAGACATATTTTGTCGAAAAGTATAATCGATCTTCTAAGATCAAAGATTACTCAAATGTAGGCAGACAATACTCAAAATTTGTAAGCAAATGGTGCAATATCACAGTCATACGAGTCAACATCAACTAAAGCAAAAAAAGCTCAACCCAAGGACAGTGCCACAGCAAAATCAGTCTATACAAAAAGAAATCCTGAGAAGATCAAGTGCAACATTACTGGTGAACATGAAGAAAATCTGACAAGTGAAGTAAAGCTAGATTTTCAGCTAGACAAGAATTTCAGTTATTTCACACTTGGAAAAAAATGTGGCCAACCACAACTGGAGGATGCTCCTAAATTTATTAGCATATCTGGAATAGCATATCTGGAAACCAGCAACCAGAATGTTGGGGAATCATTTCTACGACCATTCAGACAAGTGCAAAAACCATCATAGCCCAGTTCCACAGTGATCACAACAAAAGATCTAACAGATAACATCATATTGGGAATGCCAATGGCCCAAAAGGTTTTAGAGATGTGGGGTGCAAACAAGATGTAGTCTTCAAAGACAATAAAGAATGAAGACAAGGAATGGTCACCCATGGGCGACGGCACAAATTCTCGAGTAAAACTCAAATGGAGACTGATGCCAAAGCACATTTTATTGAAGATGAATCCTCTCCATGCAACAAAACTTCAGAAGAGCTTAAAGCAAATTAAGCAAAAGTAGGTGCAGATCAAACAGAACAAACAAAATCCATGAAAGCTATTGAGGAAAGAATGCCATCAAGACAAGAAGTAAAGAAGGACTAGGAGACAAACAACTAGGAAGCAATAAGACATCCAAAGATCCAAACATCTCCAATTAAATCAAGTGATGTAAGTCAGATTGGAAAACAAAGTGTCAAGTCACCTTTCATAGATGCTAAGCTAGATCAGGACAAGACTATGGAAAAAGTAGGACATAAATCTTCAAGAGAACCACCACGGAGGATAGCTATAGTCCTCATTAGTATAAAGGGAGAAAGTGTCCGATGCAATGCTCTATTGGATAAAGAAGCAAAGTGCATTATGATTGTAGATAGCATCCAAAGGACCCTCCAAATCACACCAAGGAAACAAGATAGTAAAGCCATGCAAGGTAAGGCTACAAAACAAGAAGAAATGGTTGCTATTCTTAGCATCCAAAAGCATGAAGAGCAGGTAAAGTTTCAAATAAAACCTTCAAAAGAAAATATTGTAGATGTCATCCTTGGACATCAATGGTTAGTAGACCAACACAAGGCATGTAGAGAAGATACAATGTTGATACTCTTTTTCCCAAGTGGTGGCAAGCAATAGTTACAGGTACCATTAATGCTAGATTCAGAGCTGCAAAAGTCACATGAATCATCAACAAATCTTGCAAACAAAGGTAAGGCTAAAGTGGACCTTCCACCGACTAGCCCTAAAGGTGTGACAACATATGCCTGTACATCAAAGAACCCTTATGGATCAGCTTCTTCAAGAAAGTCATGCTGTCAAAACTTCAAGTCAGTTGTTGACCCAACACAGCCTCTAAGGAATCACTCGGAAAAGCAAAGATATTTCAGCCCAAGTACTCAAGAAGGCAAAAGAAAGTCAAGCAAGTGTTTGTTCTAAACAGTTTAGTAAAGTCAATGATCCAATGTGGATTGAAGATGGAAGATCAACACAGAAAGACAAACACATGGAATGGATAGCATCACAATGGAGCTTAAAAGAACATGAGTACTACAGAGGTAACATATAGATATGGGTACCAAAATCACAGGTAAGGGTATATGAATTAATGTCAAGACCCTCCCAAGAAAGAAGACCCATTAGGTATCAACCTCGATAATATTCCAGGATACCTAAGAAGCAAATTCACAAAAGGAAAATATCAAATACTGCTACAGTCAACCACAATTCTCAATGGGATACAAAACAGAGATGGATCTCAAAGAATCTTCCTCTTGGACAAGGATTCTACACAGGTTATACAAATATTTGGCTACCAGTCAACCACAAGCCAGCTGCAATTACACCAGGCCTGCATGAAGATCTCAAGATCTCAACAAGACCTAGAGCTAAGCAAAGTCAACAAAGGAGTTACAAAGGTCATCAAGAGATTTGGATTCCTAAGCCTTCCAATGCTCCAAGTCAAAAGCCAGATGCCAATAGCCAACATAGGCCTACAACAACCTCAAAGACTCCTTACAAAACATGCCTAATTGGAGAATCAAACGGGCAATGGACGCTTCACAGTCAAAGAAGGAAAACTCAACCAACAAGTTGCAGATTCCAAGATAAAACAGGTATGGAAAAATAAACCTTCAATGACAGCTTGGTCCTTCAACGATCCTTTTTTTGAGGATTCAAGCTTACTTTTACTTGAAGAAATGTTTGTAGTAAGCTCAAGAATGTGAAAGGTCAAGTCGCCAGGGTGCAAAAAACACTCTTTGGCATAGTCAGAGTTGGGATGTTGAGCCAAAAAATGAGCAAAGTGTTAGTCCTAAAGCTTCAAGTCTTTATAAACTTTGTGCTACGAGTTGTAGTTATTAGGCTTACGCTCAAGCTGGAAGAGTTGAGAATATCTAAGTCGTGTCATTCATGTTGGATGAGACGAGCATAAGAGTCAAATTCTATTAACTTAATCATGGTGGAGCGACGTCGTAGAGTTCAACACTCATGCATAATGCACACTAAGATGAGAGCACAGATCCTAGACAACAAAAACCCTTCCTAAAGTGGTATCAGCTTGTAAAGCCGCATCATATCTTTTCTAGCTACACCTTCTTTCTAAAGAACCCCTCAAAAATCCTTCTTGCACAACATAATGTTGCCCATGCATTTCTATGTATGCATATAGAATGTACCACCATTGGACATATGCATTAGACACTCTTTTTTGTTTCCACATATGCACCTTGAGTGGACTACAGCGGGCAGACAAATGTTTCATCATGATACCCACATATTTTCTACCCCTTTATTTCCACATCCATCAGCAAATAATCCCTTCAGTAGTTTATTAATATTTCCCACGCTAATAAGTACTCCAATAATGTGTGTATCCCAAAGGCACGTTTTTCATATTGGGTTTTTTCCCTTTGGTCATCCAGGTATTAGACCCTTATTTAGATCCTCATCAATCTACTTCTCTTGTACATACCCATAATAAATAAATAGCAGCCAATTGTGTTGTTACAATGGACAAATGCGACATCATCTCTTACAGTAGAGATAAATTCAAACCAATAAGATGCTAAGACCAAATGAACCTTATCAAAAAATTCCTCGACAAATGAAGACAATTAGTCCATCAACAACCAATCAAACACCTTCCACAGCCTCCACAGACACTTCTCAATAGTTCCCGAGGACACTGTTGGGGGATATCTATTTGAAACGTGAGCCGGGAAGGCGCCGGGCCTCTGGCTATAGCCTATGAGAGTTGAGAAAGAGAATAAGAACAACAGGTGAAAAAGTCTATGGAAATCATCGTAAAATTCAATGAATCAGATAAAGGTCTGAGTACATTCTGATCAATAGCCAAGGTGGGCTGTTAGCAACATCGAACTTGGGTTCACTGAAATCTAGGAGTTTAGGCTCACTTTACAGTTACCTAGCTTGTTAATGACATTTAGACTTAACATAATAATTAATCAACCTTCAAGATGATGATGGTGATGAAGTTTTCCTCCATGTAGCTCTTCCTGCTTCAATTTTCCTTATAGGATCTACAAACTGACTGTTTGTAGAATTCTTTGATCACCTATGTCGTCCACCTCATGCTTAATTGACAGAAATATTGAGAGAGATCTACAAAAATCCCCATCTTCCGCCTTCTTCAACTCCTTCATAGATGCTCACTTTTACTCCTTCACTTTCCCTAAGGGATCTACCAAACTCGCCTCGATAGCTTAGGGTTTTGTGGTTCTTGTTCTGGATATATGCTTGCTCTCTCCTTTGCTTAACCTGAAACCTTGGTTAGCCCTTCTTGATCTTCTCGATCATTCCATGATTGTGTTGCTTCAAGAGAGAGAGAGAGAGAGAGAGAGAGAGAGAGAGAGAGAGAGAGAGAGAGAGAGAGAGAGAGAGAGAGAGAGAGAGAGAGAGAGAGAGAGAGAGAGAGAGAGAGAGAGAGAGAGAGCTTTACTTTGCTTTGTTTATCAGAGCCCTCTCTTGAGAGCCTTGATTTGACTTGGCTTTGAGAGCCCTTTCTTTTTCTCACCGAGGACGAGAGAGAGAGCGGGAGATCTCACCTTTCCTCGTCTCCTCGTTCCCTTCTCTCTTGCCCTCCTCTTGATTACCTCTTTTCCTCCCTCCTCGATGCCGAAAGTGAGAGAGATGGCAAGCCCCTCCTTGAGGTCGAGAGCCAAGGATATGGCCAGTCCCTCCTCTTCATGTTGCCAGATTCTCCCCCTCCTTGCTTTTACTCCACTCTATTTCATGCAAATCCCCCCTCTTTAAAAATAGCCTCTTCTTTTGCAATAGCGCCCCCGTCACTGCGTAGGAATGCATACAATGATGTGGCAATCGGCGAGAGTCAGGTGTGCAAAATTCAATGAGAGATGGGCCAAAAATGTGCACGCTGGCGAGCTCTGCCTTTTTTCCTCCTTGCTCTACATCGCCCGATGCCCCTTGTGGCCGGTGCAAGTCTCCCTTCTCCCCCTGCACTCTCCTCGTCATCTGTCCGCCATACCCCCCTTATTTCTTTTCCTTTTTCATGCACACTAAAACCCCTTTTAATTTCTTGGGCGGCCCTAAGGGCCCTTGACTTGGGTGGCCTTTAGCCCTTTTGGTTGGGCAGCCCCTTTGCTCCTTAAAGGCACCATATTTGGCATGCACATCAGCTAATCAATACACTCCATGAGACGTCATTTTGGACAATGAGCTCATCAAGGGCTTTTTGTGCTTTCGTAACAGCACCACATTAGGCATACATTGATTGATTGGGCGGCCAAAATCAATTTGCTTAATTGGGTGACCTAGCCACTTTGTAAGGGCGCCACATTTTCATACACATATCGAACAAAGCATTGCTAAGCACAAGATCTTTCATCAGTAGCCCACTCGTATGGAACCGGCCCCCGATGAATCTTTAACGGCCAATATCTTGGTAACCGTAACTCTGATCACACTGATCTGAAAAGATCGACGCGCTTCACAAAGTGAGCACTTTATGCCATGCATTCATTTCATTTTTGTCTCCTCAGTTGCAGTTGCCCAATTCGGTACGGATATGCAATTGACTCAAACTTCAAACTACCATAACTTTTGCACCGTAGCTCCAATGGACAAGCCGTAAAGACAGACTGGTAGAGCACTTCAAGTACTATAGTCCTAGATCATAATCTCCCATCTGTGCTCACTTCAAGAATACTCCTTTTTAGCATCATTAAGGCATCTGTTGGCCCTTTAAAGCTGTATCTGGCATTCATTAATCATCAAACCTTGCATGTTATGAAGCCCTGATCATCACTGATAAATAATCAAGTAGATTTCAAATAAGCTTGACGTGCACTTTTTTGGTATCTTTCTTAGCATGGGAGTGGAATTGCACGACAGCGGGCACTAAAATTGGAAGGGGGGAATGTTAACTGAGATGACGTTAATTAATAAGAGCCGCTAAAGAAATATTAACTGAGCCGACGTCAATTAAGAGGAGTTGTTAAAAGACCGAAGCCTTATGAATGCACATCAAAGATGAATATGAAGAAGCAGTGAAGATTGGAGTTACACATTTTTCACATTTTTGCAAAATGGCCATATATTGTAATTTCTCGATTTATTTAGCCATTGTGATAATTGTAACATGTTAGGGGCTCAATGAGAGTTCCAAGATGTAAAGAATAGGTCAGTTAGTGTGCCTAGGTTGCAGATACAGTAAGTTGTGGAGCCTCAAAGGTCTTGGGCACCCTGACGTTGCACATTTCAAACCTTAGCTAAGGTATTAAAGACAATTTTTGTAACTTTGGACCTAAGTTTTTGGAAAATGAAAGTGAGCGTACGTTGAAGTACAGTTCTATGAGCTCTCTACTATTTCAATGTTTTGTGTCTCCCTCATGTGGTGTTGCATTGCAAATCCAAGCATACCAACATGTTTGCAGGTGAAAGCTCTCTCTTTTTATGTAAGTTTCTTGTGATGAAGTTGTGTTTTTAGGTGTGCCCATCTATGAGCTATTTTCATTCCCTATGCACAATACACACATCTAAACTGGTTTTGACCATAGAAACAGATAGAGCATGTCCTAAGGAAGCTATAGATTGCTTCAGAGTCCGAAATCGACTGACCTAAAATAGGATATTTATCTTATGCGCAATTTTGTCCGAGTGTCAGAAATGACATTTGATCACATGAGAGTGTTGAGGATACTCTGCACATTCTAGGTATTAAGTTTTGTTGCATTTGAAATGACATTTGAGCACATGAGAGTGTTGAGGATACTCTGCACATTCTAGGTAGTAAGTTTTGATGCATTTGAAGCATTGTAACTACATGAAATCAATGTAATACGCTCCAGTAAACATGTTGTTTATCTTATATGCAATTTTGCCAAAGTGTCAAAATTGACTTTTGAGCATAGGGATGTTGAGGATACTCTACACATGGTAGGAATTATGTTTTTTTGCATTCAGAGTACTGTAGCTATACAAATTCATTGGATCAAGCTTGCGATAAGGAAAGTGGCTTTTGGTGTCTGACACACACCTGAGACCGATCTAGGTGAGAGCGCACTAGACTTAGGTTTTTTGAGAGATTAACTATCTCTTGTAGCCTCCATGCACTAGTAGGGTTAGCTATGTCCCACGGATTGACATTTTATGTCTATGGTTCTCGCTTTTCTAGCATCAATACGGTGAGGCTTGGCAGCCGACCGACACACTTTGTCAGCGTTGTCTTTCTATTTGCATCATTATTGACTACTCTTGCTAAATTTGCAACATCTTCAAAAGCTACCATATTTTGATAAGGAAGATGAACTTGCAACGCATTGTATCGGGATTCTCATCATGTATCTCAAATCCATATATCCTCCAAATTGCCTCAGATGCCGATACATAACGTGCCTCTAGATAGCTCTTAATTTCATCAAGAACACCTTCACCATCTCGAAGCAAAATTGTGGCTCTATCATGGCCTTTATAAGCGTACTTGTAAAAATATTTTATAGTTGTGATAGTTGAGCATATCTCAACATTGATGTGGGCTCTATATCTCAATGAGAGATGTGGGTTATATGGCACAACTTATCAATTATCCAGCTTCATTTGTTTTGATAGCACATAGTTTCCATCATCTCGCCGCATGTATGTTGGATATCCATCACCATCAATGCAAGTTTTTGCACAAAATTTGAGTGGATATTTAAATCTACAATTCCCTTTTACCATGCATACTGCATTTTGATTCAAAATACCACAGGGACTGTGAATGCTACAACGGGTTATAACATTGTGCAAATCAAGAAACTTGTCTTTGTCCAGTAGCTTAGCATAAACCATTTTATCATAGTGCGAAACATCAGTTGGCTTGTACTCAGATGCAAGTATTAATAGAATGTGAGAGTGAGGAAGTCCTCTTTTTTGAAATTCTATCACATTGACATGTCCAAAAATATCTTCAAAAATAGAACCCTGTATAAGCAAATGCACCAAGTCTTTAAACTTATTTGCACCAAGTCTTTAAACTTATGATAAAAGACTCATGCTGTCAAATCATGATGATCAAAAGGAGTTCTCCCTGACAATAAGGCATCATCAATCTCTTTCCAGCATGGGTTACATGTGAAAGTTATAAAAAGGTATGGCTTCCCTTGCTTGCATACAATTGCCATGTCATCTTGATAGAGTTGATACATATACCATGGCTCACCGACAAAAGACGAAGGCAAGACAATCCTTTGTCCGACATCAATGCCTCCCACTCCTTCCACCCCATCCCTAGGTACCACCATGTCTGCAAGGCCTTGATAAGCTTCCACATTAAGTTCCTTTTGATGATTTCTCAAGCATAGTAGCCTAGACTCCTCCATCCTACTATAAGAATCAACACTGTATTGTTGCAATAATCTACCCCCTCATAAAAGACACTCTATGGTGTCACTCCTTACTTGTATCATGAAGGTATAATATTGTTTTTGAGTCATAAAGCATGTCCTCCTTTCACTATTCCCACCGACATCATCATCAAAGTTAGCATTATAGTTATTGATATTGAGGAGAGGTATGTACAGGTGCTATCCACCTTCTCCTCTTGGAAACAAGAAAACATATAGTGAAGGCATATATGAGTGATGCAATGTAGAAATTCTTTTAAGGCCTCCTCCACAATATTGTAATACAATATTAGGATGCCCCATATTTCTTTCATCTCCATGCCCGAGTATGATTGTTGCAACTTATGAACCACAGGGTACTATGTATTGCCACCATTTGAAGGTGCTTCAATAATTACCATATGGACCTCATATATTTTAGAACCTTGCATCATTCTAGTGGCATGATGAAAGACATTTGCATACGGGTTCTCATGATGCATCATTTCCTGCAAAACACCTCTATCTACATTTGACACATGGTGTAATCCATTATTTAACTCATTCTCTGTGTCAAAATAGTATAATTGTGCAAAGAGAAGGAATTGATCTACCCCCCCCCCCCCCCCCCCCCCCCCCCTCTGAATCATAGGCCCAATGTTATAATACACAAATACATGAAATTATAGGTGTATAGTCCTCACCCTTGAGCAAATGGCTCATCTACATGGGCCTCAAATGATGCAAAAGCTAATGCATTATTATATGCCCTTATGTGTTTGAGAAATTGTTTTCTTCTAGGAGTAGTCCCCTACATTAATTCTTTAAGCTCCATTGGTGGATCAATCAAAGCAACCAAATACAATTTTCCTGATGAGAAAAAATTCTTTCCCGTATTGATCTCCCTTCTGCCTTCCAAGAAAAAGCACCACAAATAGAACATATGAATTCCAAGGCACCTAAGTTGTGGAGTAAGCATTTGCCATGGTAAAGAGAAAAAGCATGGAGCTATGCTTTAAGACCAAGGAATCTAGATACACAGTACAAAAAGAAAGGCTATACTTCCAACTTTGGAGAAGTCACCCTCTCTAAGAGCATTGTGAGGATCTATGTGGACATCATGTAAGGGTCTATTTGTTTTGATATTGTGGAGATTATTTTTAGAACATGCATTGATTGGTCCTTCCTCATTGATAAAAACCCTTGATGAAGAGGGGTCATTTGAAAAATCCACCCCATATGTAGAGATCTTTGAACCCTAGACTGTGCGATTTCTCATCTTTCTTTTTGAGTAGCATCGCACAATCTACTACATCTTGCGTTTCTAGGAGTCCAAAAATGTGGTCGAGAAGATACCATCTCTTTCAAATAGAGGATAAATAAATTATATCGCTAATCACAATATAAATTATACTACTAATCACGATACTACTTTAGATAGATCGCAATCTGCTATGTCTTTAAATTAACACCTAGGTACTTTAGATAGATCACAATCTGCTACGTCTTTAAATTAACACCTAGATACTTTAGATAGATCACAATCTGTTACGTCTTGTATGTTTAGGAGTCTATAATGAAGCCTTACTTAGAAAATTACTTCTTCTAGCTGTACATGATTCAAGTCATAACTTTCTTTATTGATCAGAGTTTGGCACATAGGTATACAAACACACACATATGGAGAGAGAAATTGATGCAAATTGTCTAGATTATCATCTTTTACTTTATAGAAAGAAATTGATATGGAGATAAACAATTTTAAACATTCTTAAGAAAATTAATCGTTCTTAACATCATCATCATCACCAAAACATCATAAGTATCATAGCTCATCACTCAATAAGAGTTACATATTGGGTGCATTACTTGGTGCACCTAGACAACTCGGCATAATTATTTGGCTAATCCTCTTGTAATAGGATTCAAATGGTTAATAGCTACTTTCAAGGACTGAACTTCATTTGGTTACTTGCTCTCTCAAGGCTTGAACTTGCTCCTCGTGATCTTTTAGGCACAAAAAGAGTTTCTTCACAAACTCACACCAAACGGTTTCAGTAAACCTTATGAGCTCATGTTGATTGACCTCCAAGCATCCCAATCGCTGAGATAAACTCTTCTCAAAAAGTCTCCTGGTCACTTCTACTCGTATGTGGTTGAACCTCTTTCCAAATTTTACATAAACATTCATTGGACTCATGTTGGCAAGCTTCATTTTGTTCACAAAGTCATTGAATAATATGCAAACGATTTGAAGAGCCTTCACCATCCCCATATCTTCTTGATCTAGCAAGTTTCTTTCACGTAGACTATTACGATCTAGAGCTGTAGGCATAATAACTTCATTAACCTCATGTCCTCCTATAGTAGCAATTGGAGAACCACTGGAAGGGCTATACATCACTGCAAGGAAATATGAACATGAGCTACTTGGATACTATAATCTCTAATAATATCTACTCAAACATATTTTCTTTTATTCTTTTTTTTAATTTACATATGTCTTATATTTCATCCTTATAGTTTTTCACTTTACTCTATAAATTTTTATTTTTATTTTTACTGCATTTGTTTCGAAGCCTATGTAGTTTTATATTTAATATCTATCTACTATTTCTTACAAAATACAATTATTTTAAAAAAGTATTTATTTCATCCTTATATTTTTTATTTTACTCTATAGATATAATTGTTTATTTCTATTATTTATGTATTTTTCAAGACTAGATAATTTTATATTCAATATATATCTAATATTTATTGCAAAACACAAAATTTTTAAATGTATAAATATCCTTATATTTTTCATTTTACTCTATATTTTTTAAAAAAAATTACTATTTTTTCCCTTTTCTCTACAAGTACTAGTATTATTTATCTACTATTTATTCCATTCTTTCTTTATTTTTATTATTATTTTTAAAGAATTTTTAGGTTTGCTTCTATCTTTAAAAAATTCTTCTTTTTTGAAGTAATAATATGCAATTTTTAATGCATTCCAAGAGCAGCTTGATTTTGTTATCGAGAACTCCTCTTGCAATTTGTTGCTTGACCAACATTTCCTTAATCTGAGTTTTGATATCTTTTCATGCATCTGTAGGTTGGCTTATCGCCCAATAGAATCTCGAGGTATCATCCAAGACTCTTGGGATAACATTGGATGGGTCATTGATGTGTGGGTTTATCATATCATCTTTAGTTGTGAGAAACCATTTAGGTACCGGATCCAAAACCTAGACACAACTGGCATGAGGTGGCAATTACAACCTAGAAATTCACTAGTACAATTTGGAAGCATTTAGTCCCACTTTGTTGGGCTCATAATCACATAAAATTTTACATTCTTGATCTCGGAATCAATAAATTACAAAGGCTTAAGGCTAGTGACATTTAAATTGCTCAAAAAAGATAAAAAACTACATCTTGGCTATACATGGAGGGGGGGGGGGGGGTAAGAGGTATGAGGGTGTAAGAAGTATTTTTCAAGCAAGAGAATTGGTATTTCGTATACAGTTACCCATGGGCAAGCTCTTAGCATAGCTTAGCATAACATAGTAGTAAAGATGATGATGAAGAAGAAGATTTCACTTGCTTGGATTTGCATCCATAGCCAAGTGCTTGAGCATGATGGTCTTCTCTTGAACTCCCATGTGTGTGTGTGTGTGTGTGTGTGTGTGTGTGTGTGTGTGTGTGTGTGTGTGTGTGTGTGTGTGTGTGTGTGTGTGTGTGTGTGTGTGTGTGTGTGTGAGAGAGAGAGAGAGAGAGAGAGAGAGAGGAGAGAGAGAGAGAGAGAGAGAGAGAGAGAGAGAGCTTGCTTTTCCAACCTGGGCACTTGAGAGTGTGTGTGAGAGGAGTAAGAGAGAAAAAATTTGGCAGCTGCACTCCCTCCAAGGCAATCCTACTAGCGTCGGCAAAAAGCAATTCGGAAGGACCAACACCATCTGATTCATAAGCCCAATCCAGAGAAGGAGGAGCGATTTGAAAGAATTCCAAAGTGGACCCAAACTCACTCGTTCGTCTGCAAACCAACCCAATTTGACTTGATCTACTTGGGCAAATGTGTCTGTGACTTTGATCGTATCTACTTTAAGCACCCTTTCCTCCCATGGTCTTCCGGTTTCGCTAGAGTGGTATCTCGAGTTACACGGGATTGCCACAATCCGCATTTTTGTCGGGGAACAAGAAGAATTGAAGAAGGTGGACCACGAGACTCTGTCTGTTGTTGCAACATGGATATTGCAATTCATCATCTTTAGATACACAAAACATAATGAATAATACATCATCTCCATCACTCAATACATAAGTATCCTCTCTACATACATACACACAGTACGTAGTCCGTGTTTGACTTAAGTCCGACTTCCCACACATTGGTACAGACAGTTATGCCTTTTCCAATATGTGCACATGCTACTACTAGGGTTTCCCTCCTACCTAACTGTGTCATATATATATATATATATATATATATATATATATATATAGAGAGAGAGAGAGAGAGAGAGAGAGAGAGAGAGACTCTTGCAAATTACCTTCACTGTTACAAGGAGGTGTTCATGGTTTCTTCTATTTGTCATCACTCAAGGTGATTTGGCTTCAAAATGTGATAAGAATAAGCTAGCAAATTATTATTAGTTCCTAGATTATGCCTACTAACCACTATTTATGTTAGTACCCCTTAAAGGGTGCAAAGAAAGATTATCAAACAAAAAGTACCTTTGTAAGTTTGTACAGTCTAGAATAGTAGTGTGAGTGGAATGAGCATGGGAAAATGCTAAAGGCCAAGTTTTGCTACAATACATATGCGGTAGTGATGTGTGTGAACACACTTAAGACCGCTAGGGCATTTTTCCCCCACTAGGAGGATTTTCCCCTTGTGCATTTTATATACGTCCATTATTCTAGGGCTAATTTATCTTTCATTTGTGCACTAAGAAATATACTCTCTATTGTGTGCATTCTTCTTCTTCATCTTCTCCAAGTTGTGTGTGTTTCATGCGACCCTAAATCCAACAATTGGTATTAGAGCAAGTTGCGTCCTCTCGGGCATAGTTGTTAGGTCGACAAATACTTTTGGTAGGCTTGTAGAGCTTGGTCTGCTAAGAATTTCCATCCGGGCTCATTTTGGCGTCCGTTTCCACTACAAGCAATACTGTGCAAGAGGCAATTTTGTCCTCTTGTGTAGAATTTTTGTCAATGAAATTTTCTGTAGAACAGGCCCCTTACAGTCTTCTTTGGGTTGTGCTATATAGCACATGTTAGTCTAGTTTTGTTTCTCCTCTTTTCGGGTAATTTTCATATCAGGTCCAGGCACTTGCCATGGCTGACAACAATAAAAATGTGCTCAAGATGTTTGTTGATTTTGAAAACTACCCAATGTGGGCTTACATGATGCAACATGTTCTTGTGTCAAAGAATGTTTGGATTGTTGTGCAGGGCATTGACGTCTACTTGGATTCTATGGATACAGCCACTATTGAGGATGTTGTAGGTTTTGGTGGCAGGATTGGTGTTGCTAGAGTTGTTTTTCCAATGGCTGAGCACTCTTGTTGGGATGTTAGAGATGCACAGGCTCATGCATTAATTGCATTAGCTATGAAGTGCACTATTACTCCTCACATTCAAGATCAGCTAAAAGATGATAGGGATACTTTCCTTGCTGGTGTTAAGGATATTAATGAGCAACTCATTTCTGCAGGCAAGGTCATTTCTAACAGTTCACTTATGCAGACTGTCCTTAATGCATTGCAAGATTCTTATCACACTTTTGATAGTACTTGAAGACTTATGACCCAAGGAAACCCTGATGTTGTCAATTTTGATGCATTATGCACATTGTTTTTGCAAGAGTCACTTTCAAGAAAGAATATGGCTAAACAATGTGCAGTTGAATAGGATTTTATTGCCGCTCAAAGAAAAGGTGGTAACATCAATGTAGCCACTTCTCATGGTTCTTCATCCAATCGCAAATCACCTGTTCCTAATGCTTCTATTGATAGCCTTTGTCTAGGAATTCTGGTGAAACAGGCAGGAAGAAGATGTGTTGCCATTATTGCAAGGCCAATGATCACTTGACTAAGCAATGTCCTAAATTGAAAGCAAAAGAGGCCCATTAGAAAGAGAATGGTTCCACTACAAGTGCAGCTATTGTAGAATCTTCTATGAAATGACATTTTGATGCTGATGTAGATGCAAAGTGGGCATTTAGTGGAGAGTGCACTTATGATCCTTCTATCCATGATGCATGTTTGTCAGTTGCTGCAGATTCACATGCGTGGAACTTTGACAATCGTGCTACAAAGCATTACATCACATCCTGACTTGTTTACGTTGCCGTGCCTCTTTGCGAGCACGGGGTGAAAAACAAGGATCTACCTACATTTTCAAGGTTTTTCCAAACTGATGATTTATGTCAGATTCTGCCATAATATCAAGCGATGATTGGAATGGATGCATTATGTGGTTTCTTATAGACCAAAAGTGCTTCAAAGTGGACTAATTGGGCTGATATGTGAAGAAAGGAAGAAGGGTTGGTTTTCTACTTAGAAATGTAGAGCTTGAAGTGTTGAAGGAGCAGATCCAGACAGCTCATCAAACAGAGTTGCGGAGCTCAAGCTATCAAAGGTTGAAGGATCAATGTGTTGTAGATTCTTGCCGGATAGGGCAGCTGGGGACAGGTGGCTCAAGTGGATGTCAGGGTATAGGCACGTAATGCTCAATTTATGGAGCCTACCGGTCTTTTCAGATTGTAGATAGGAGCCACGGATGGCAATTTATGGCCGGTTGAAGTTTTTCCAAGGGCCGGGTTGGTGCCCACCTGACCGCTGGGAAGTTGTACCATTTGATGTTTTTTGGCCCTCGACGGTGATCTTGAAGGTAGTATACATCATGTGAAGTTGGCAAGAAGTGACAGCTTGAGAATTCGATTCCCGATGGCCAAGATAGGGTCGGTCAAAGTTGTGAGCCGATGCCGAGCAGATGGGTGTAGGTGGTTTTTCCCATTTTCTAAATGCATATTTTGAGGCCAAGGTAAGACCGGCCTATGGCATGGACCTGCAAGTTCAAAGACGGGGACAAGGGCTTTGAGCCGGTTTTCCTAGTCCAACCAGCAGCTAATTGCATAAGGTTGAAGGGGGGACAACATTTGAGCCTAAAAGGGGGCTTTCAAGAAGAATTTGAAGGCATTTGGAGGAAGGTTAACCAGAATACGTCATGTGGCCCAGTGCTAAACCCACATGGGGAAGCTTAGAGCGAACCCGAAAGGTATAAGGACTAGAGTGCAAGCCTTCATGGGTATATGTGTGGGAATTGGAGCTCTTGCTCCATGAAGCTATGGCTGTTGTGACGGGCACTATACTATGTTGGCGCGACCCTACAGGGGCAATAGTACGACGGTTTTGGACGAGCGGGTTAGAACAGTTGGTTGTTCTCGTTGGCCCACGGGCGGCGTGCTGCACTGATGACGTGGCGTCTTGGCTTGGGTCAGTTCCCATGGCCACATGGGCCCAAGACTTTTGAAGCTTAAAGTGTGCCCCCCCCCCCCCCCCCCCCCCCCCAATAGCGATGTCGCTAATTCTTGTGTAGGGGAGGGGTCCCACGACAGATGGCTGACATGCAAGAGAGATAGAGAGAGAGTTCAAAGTCTTCAAGAGGCAAGTCAAGAGGCAAGCCAAGGGGGGGGGGGGGGGGGGGGGGGGGGGGGTATCCTGCCACAAGGTTAAATGAGAGAGAGAGAGAGAGAGAGGGAGAGAGAGAGAGAGAAAGAGCATATCCCAGAGGTGTCCAAAGTACCAAAAGGGCAAGTGCAAGGACGGAAAAAGCATAGGTGTACATCATGCAAAGGTTACCAAAAAAAAATTGTGCCAAGGTAGCATTGCAAAGAATTCCAAAAGGGTCTCCAGTAGATGTGAACCAGCTCCATTTTTTTCCTCTTTGGGGAGACTTAGACCTCTATAAAAGGGGTGTTTTGCACTAAACAAGGGTTCGTTGGTTCTTTTGGAAAGGGGTCAATTTTAACGCATTCTTGGGAGAGCTTTGGGGGAACTGGCTGGAGCAGTAGGCAGTTGTTCTGCTTGAGAGCAATTGGAGAAGCTAGAGCACAAGGAAGCAGGATGGTGGGATAGCTTGGGGAAGAATTCTGAGACGAGGGTTGCAATTCAAAGGGCATACCAAGTGAGCGTATGCAACTGGATTGTAAAAGAGCAGATAGAAATCTTAAAGTGTTTCTAATGTACCGCATCTCTTGAGTTGGAAGCTTTGTTTCGTCATCGTATCAATAAATATTGTTCTTATTTGCAGTCCACTCTCATAAACTCTCTTGAACGCCTGCTAAGCTCGTGTCTATAGCCAGAAGCTCAGTGCTTTCTCGGTCAACCCTGGAGAACCGCTCACTTTGACAATTTGGTGAACCCGATGTGAAATTGACCGCGGTAGACGAAGCCAAACATGGTGACAAGCTAATTGAAAGAAATGCAGAAAATTATAGGGCTAATGGCTACTATTTTGCAGCAGTAGCATTCAAAGCAAGTGCAGTTTCTGCACCAAAATTTTGGTACCGGTTTGAAAATTGAGAACTGGGAATTTGAGCAATCTGCAAAAGGTGAACTAGGTGGATTTCAAGAGCAGAGTAACCTAGAAAATTTTCAAGTGTCGAAGTCGGTAATAGCAAAAAGGGAATTTAAAGAGGCGGAAAGCGGGAAGCGGGAGATGATGGAGTAATTGGCACTTGAAAATGCCAAATGCTCGGTTTTTTATCAACAAGGAATTTTTTATGGCTATGATCTTGCAGGTTATTTACAGTGCTATGAAGAGGAACTAGAGTTGCATGGGGTGCCAAAAGAGAACCGGATTCTAAAGTTCGATAGGTTTGTGATTCCAGATTTTATTGAGCACGTCTAGGAGCATCAACAACAAAATTTGCATAACTAGAGCAAGTTTAAAGCTGTTGTTATCCGTGAACTATGGGATCCAAGCATGTATGAAGATGATGAGAATTGTGGTAATGTACCTATTTATGCAGAGGTTTGCAATCAGATTCAAGCTAAACTTGACATTGCTATTGATGAGTGTTTGCTTGAGGATGGAAGGCTATTACAAGTTAAAGATGATGAAGAAGTTGTTCGGGCAGTCTATGCAAAGCTAGGGATTGAAGATTTCATGATGAAAATTGAAGCTCAATACACACAAGGTCGAGAAAGGCACGATAAATCACAAGGTTTGACTATACAAGAGGGATCACATGGCGTAGTTGTGCATGAGCATCTATTGGGTTTGGATACACTAGATGTCAAGGGACTGAATGTTCAAGAAAATATGTTTGAAGATCCGCAAGGTGATGACTTAAAGAGGGTGCATACACCTTCTTTATCAAGATTTGGTGATGCACGGGACACGATGTGGCAGATTGATACCCAATTTGATGGTGCTTATTCAGAGGGGGTGCATGATCAAGTGCAATCTCTTGGTGTTGCATATGGTTGGGATCGTTATGCTGATCATATAGATCGGTTGGTGGATGCTATTTTCCATGAGCATGCTGAGCTTTGTGCTATAGAAGCTCAAAAATACTTGGATGAGGAAGAGAAGATTCAAGATTAGCCTATAGCAGGTATGGCTAGTGTTGTGCATGCCATATGTGAAAAGCCTAGTTTGCTACCTGAGATGAGCACGGTAGAGAGTTCTTCTGAAGTGATGGACCCAGAGCTTATGTGTTTATTGAAGGAATCTTTGGAAGGATTATTAGTTGTGGATGCTAAGGGTACTAAGCAACCTAATTTTGTGCATAATCAAGTTTTTCCAGATGCAGCCGATGAGGACCTTATGCAATTGCTGGATGAGGTTCTACTAGATTATGGCTATGTACCAAAAAGGGAATCTTTTCTTGATGATTCTCAAGAACCACATGAAGAGAGTTTTTCCAGGGCACTCACGAACTCAAAAGAGCAGGACCAAACTTTTATTTCTCGAGGGGATGATGCTACATTACCAATGCTCGTACCCGTAATTGATGCTCAACAATTGGCGGAGCAGGCTGCACAAGGGATATGGCAGTATCTAATGACGCCTAATGCTTTATGGGATTTGATGTTACCCTATGATATAGGGGAATTTCTGCTAAATTTTGATCCAAGCGGAGAGGGTTATATGCATGGTCCAAGCCAATGGATGGGTATTCCATTTGATCCGGGTGCAGCTGGATATGTTTGTGGTCTCGAGCGGTTGACTTTTATGCCATATGATCCAGGTGGTGTTCATTATGGTTTATGGGTCAATTTATACTTATGTTCTACTATTGGAAAATTCTTATATTTTCCCTATGATCCTGGAGGAGGGCATATTCTAATGAAGCCATAGGTTGAATTTTTTTTCAAAGCATATACCCAATGCGGTAGTGGTGATGTATTTACAGGTTTATGTTTTAAAGCTGAATAAAGATTGGCACATACTGAAGGATGTGCAAGTTTAGAGGGGGTGGATGTCATGCCTGCCTTGCGGGCACGGGGTGAAAGACGAGGATCTACCTACATTTTCAAGGTTTTTCCAAACTAATGATTTATACGAGATGCTTCCTTCATATCAAGCGATGATTGGAATGGATGCATTATGTGGTTTCTTATAGACCAAAAGTTCTTCAAAGTGGACTAATTGGGCTGAGAGGTGAAGAAAGAAAGAATGGCTGGTTTTCTCCTTAGAAATTTAGAGATTGAAGTGTTGAAGGAGGAGGTCCAGATGGCTCATCAAATAGAGCTATGGAGCCCAAGCTATCGAAGGTTGAAGGATCGGTGTGTTGCAGATTCTTGCCGGACAGGGTAGCTCGGGATAGGTGGCCCAAGTGGATGCCAAGGTATAGGCATGTAGTGCTCAATTTATGGAGCCTACCCATCTTTTCAGATTACAGATAGGAGCCACGGATGGCAGTTTATGGCCGGTTGAAGTTTTGCCACGGGTCGGCTTGGTGCCCACCTGGACCGTAGGGGAAGTTGTGCTATTTGATGTTTTTTGGGCCTCGAAAGTGATCTTGAAGGTAGTTTACATCATGTGAAGTTGGTAGGAAGTGACAGCGTGAGGATCGGATTCCCGATGGCCAAGATAAGACGGGTCAAAGGTGTGAGCCGATGTCGAGCAGATGGGTGAAAGTGATTTCCCATTTTTCAAATGCGTAGTTTGAGGCCAAGGTAAGACTGGGCTATGGCATGGACTAGCAAGTTCAAAGATGGGGACAAGGGAATCAAGCCGGTTTTCTTGGTTTAATCATCGGACTGATGGGGAGCTAACTGAAGAAGGCTGAAGGGGGGACAACTTTGAGCCTAAAAGGGGCACTTTCAAGAAGAACTTGAAGGCATTTGGAGGAAGTTTAACCAGAATACACCACGTGGCCCAGCGATAAACCCACATGGGAAAGCTTAGAGTGGACCTGAAGGTATAAGGCCTACAGTGCGAGCCTTCATGGGTATATGTGTGGGAGTGGGAGCTCTTGCTCTATGAAGCTATGGCGACCGTGACGGGCACTGTACTATGGTGGTGCGACCTTGTAGGTGCGGCAGTGCAGCGGTTTTGGAGGAGCGCGCTGGTGCGGTTGGTAGTTCTCGCTGGCCCGCGGGCTGCATGCTGCACTTTTGACGCGGCATCCTGGCTTGGGTCAGTTCCCACGACCACATGGGCCCAAGACTTTTGAATCTTAAAGTGTCCCCCCCCCCCCCCCCCTAATAGCGATGTCGCTATTGCTTGTGTAGGGGAGGGGTCCCACGACAGGTGGGTGACATGCATGAGAGATAGAGAGAGAGTTCGAAGGCTTCAAGTGGCAAGTCAAGAGGCAAGCCAAGGGGGGGTATCCCGCCACAAGGTTAAATGAGAGAGAGAGAGAGAGAGAGAGAGAGAGAGAGAGAGAGAGAGAGAGAGAGAGAGAGAGAGAGAGAGAGAGCCTATCCGAGGGTGTCCAAAGTACCAAAAGGGCAAGTGCAAGGACTAACAAAGCATAGGTGTATATCATGTAGAGGTTACCAGAAATAAAATGTGCCAAGTGGTAGCAATGCAAAGAATTCCAAAAGTTTCTCCAGTAGAAGTGAACGAGCAAAAGAGAGCTCCATTTTTTTTCCTTTTTGGGGAGACTTAGACCTCTATAAAAGGGGTATTTTGCACTAAACAAGGGTTCGGTTGGTTCTTCTGGGAAGGGGTCTATTTTCAAGCATTCTTGGGAGAGCTTTTGGGGGAGCCGGCTGGAGCACTAGGGAGTTGTTCTGCTTGAGAGCAATTGGAGAAGCCAGAGCACAAGGAAGCGGGATGGTGGGATAGCTTGGGAAAGAATTCTGAGGCGAGGGTTGCAATTTGAAAGGCATACCAATCGAGCGTATGCAACTGGATTGTAAAAGAGCAGTTAGAAATCTTACAATGTTTCTGCTGTACCGCATCTCTTGAGTTTGGAAGCTTTGTTTCTTCATTATATCAATAAATATTGTTCTTATTTGCAGTCCACTCTCCTAAAATCTCTTAAATATTTAGTATTATGTGTGTTAAAATATTAATTACATCTATCTGCACTCTATTATTCTAATTTGACTGCCTGCTAAGCTCGTGTCTACAGCCAGAGGCATGGTGCTTTCTCGGTCAACCCTGGAGAACCGCGCACTCCGACAACGTCTCTCAAGGCTGTCCCTCATGGGAATACAGTCACTTGTGCCTACAATTCCTCTTATGCAGTCGAGGGAGTTGGAAAGATTGTGGTGACTTCTATGATAAAAAAGAACCTTTTGTCTATATCTGCACTTGCTAGACTTGGTCTTATTTTGAAATTTGTGGATCAAAAATGTATAGTTCATGATCTCAGTTTTGGTGATGAAATTGTTGCATCTGGAAGTTTGTGTCGTGGGCTATATAAGCTCACTTTGTATGACAAAATGTGGGCAAAAATTTTGCAAATGCAGTTGTGGATTCAAAGGTTGTTTCAGATGCAAAACTTTGACATGCACGTTCTGGGCATCTAAATTTTGCCAGTTTGCTGTGTTTGAAGAAATCTGATACAGTTTCTTCTTTGCCACATTTTAAAGAACCTATGAATCATGTTTTTGAAGGTTGTATTTTGGGTAAGATGTAGTGTTCCAAGTTTCCAAAGGATGGTTCTGTTAGGGCTACATGTAGATTGCAACTTGTGCATAGTGATGTTTGTGGGCCTATGCAAACTCTAGCCTTAGGCAATTACATATACTTCATGACTTTCATTGATGATTATTCCATGTGTGCATGGATGTATCCGCTTAAAGCTAAATCCGAAGTCTTCATGTGCTTCAAGCAATTTATGGCTATGGCTGAAAATTTCTCTAAATGTACTATGGGCATCCTCCGTTCAGATCGAGGGGGGGAGTATATGTCTCATGAGTTTAATGCATTTTTGGCTAGTTATGTAATACAACACCAATGTACAGTGTTGTATACACCTCAACAAAATGGTGTTGCTGAAAGGAAAAGCAGGTTGCTTATGGAGAAGGCACGATGTATGGTCAAGTGTCAAGCTTTGCCACATTGGTTTTGGCTTGAGGTCATCATGTGTGCTACTTATGTACTTAATAGGTGTCCTACAAAATCTTTGTAGTCTATGACTACTTATGAAGCATGGCATGATAAGAAGCCATCTATTAATCATATGCATGTGTTTTGGTTGTTCTACTTAGCGTTGGCACCACAAACACAACACAAAAAATTGGATGATAAGGTTGTTAAATGCATTTTAATTGGTTACAGTAGTGAAAGCAAAGGTTATAAGTTGTACCATCCACAACAAAATGTATCTTGGTTTCAAAAGATGTGTTTGTGGAAGATTATGTTCAACCTTTGTTGTCATGTACTAGAGATTGTAATGTAATCTCAAAGGACATTTATGATAGTTTGTTGCCTCTTTTTAAAGGTGGAACTTAATGTAGATTCTAATGAGGCAAATGTATAGCCTATGGGGGTTTTTGAAAATGCTACGGATCATCCTATTATTCATGCAGATGTGCATGATATACTTGATGTGTACAGGGTTGAGAATGAGCAGGCTAGACGTATGCCAAAATGGATGGTGCATACTTTGCATGACAGTAAATTGGATGCACCTATGTCTAGTCATACTCATTTAGGTTCTCGCCATGCATCCTATGCATTAGTTTTTTTATGCTTTGGCTGTTTCTAGTCTATGTGATGTGGAGGAACCCCTGTCTTTTGATGAAGCACAAAATTTAGGATGGCTGCCATGCAATCAGAATGCCCTAAATGGGCTTATGCAATTCACATACATAATCAAGGTGGTGAGGGTCTTCAAAATGAGGAGGCTGTAGCATATAGATGAGCTCTTGGAGCAAGCCATGTAAGAAGGCGGTTTTTATATCAAGATGATGTAAAAGAAGATTAAACTTAGCAGCAAGTGCAATAAGAAGCCGAATTCCAGTCATACCCAGTACTAGCGAATGGTGTCGAAGTAATCCACACCTTGTTGTTGAGTGAAGCCGCGAGCGATAAGACATGCCTTGTGGAGATCAACTGAGCCACTTGGGTGGTATTTCTTCTTTAATAGCCATTTTCAAGAGACAATGTTATGATTCTTAGGAGGTGGCACAAGCTCCCAAATGTTTGCTTCTTTGAGGTCTTGGAGCTCATCCAATATGGAGGCATGTCACTCCTTGCTCTTGCTAGAAGCGAGGGCATCAAGAATGGAGAGGGGAAGGGCATCTTCAAGAGGTTCTTGTGGATGCTCAAGAATCATCTCATCATAGACAAGAGCAGAGAAATTGGTGGCTTCATAGATCTTGTGAAGAAAGAGAGCGGGTGCGGCCATGCGAGCTAGAGGCGACTTGGTCCAAGTGTATAGCCAAGGTGTGTTGCAATGGCGAGGTGGTGTAGAAGTAGAGTTGTGGGGCTCAACTTCATCAACATCTACTAGAATGGGAGTGCATTGCAAGTCTTTTTGGAAGTTGTGGGAAAAAGATGACGATTGTGAAGGTGAGGCCAGTAGCAAAGGTGATGGGAGCTCATGAGGTGGAGCAAGGGATAAAGGGGTGGTGCTTTTACGTGTCGTTTGAAGTGCACATGGCATGTTGGACTCACTGCAAAGCAAAAATGAGGATTGTCAAGGTGAAAAATCCAAGGTGCGATGAGGTGAGGATGTAATTGTGGGTGAGTGCGGTGAGGAAGGGCAAAAAATAAGAGGCAGTGATTAGAGTGGAACATCAAGTGTCTGCGGCGTGATGGAAGTAGCAGGAGCCAGGGTGGACGGTGTTGGTGATGGTGTCAATTGCGAGGACATGGGTGCAAGAGGTGGTGCAGGAGTGTTGTTGATTGGACGTGCATGAGAATGTGGGGCACAAGGAGGTGGTTGGGCAATGAGGGGAGGCCTTTGAATGGTAAATGTAGGCTCATGATTGTGCCCAGAAGGGTGGGTAATTTGCATGGATGTGTGTGTGGGTGAGACCATCAACAAAGTGATGAGAAGAGTGGATTGGTGATGAGAATGTAGTGTGCAATGGTGGAGAAGATTTGCCTGATATGATGAATTCTTCATCAAAAACAAAAGGTGAACTAGGTGGATTTCAAGAGCAGAGTAATCTAGAAAATTTTCAAGTGTGAAAGTCGGTAATAGCAAAAAGGGAAATTAAAGAGGCGGAAAGCTGGAAGTGGGAGATGGTGGAGTAATTGGCACTTGAAAATGCCAAATGCTCAGTTTTTTATCAACAAGGAATTCTTGATGGCTATGATCTTGCAGGTTATTTGCACTGCTATGAAGAGGAACTAGAGCTGCATGGGGTGCCAAAAGAGAACCAGATTCTAAAGTTCGATAGGTTTGTGATTCCAGATTTTATTGAGCACGTCTAGGAGCTTCAACAACAAAATTTTCATAACTGGAGCAAGTTTAAAGATGTTGTTATCCGTGAACAATGGGATCCAAGCATGTATGAAGATGATGAGAATTGTGGTAATGTGCCTATTTATGCAGAGGTTTGCAATCAGGTTCAGGCTAAACTTGACATTGCTATTGATGAGTGTTTGCTTGAGGATGGAAGGCTATTACAAGTTAAAGATGATGAAGAAGTTGTTCGGGCAGTCTATGCAAAGCTAGGGATTGAAGATTTCATGATGAAAGTTGAAGCTCAATACGCACAAGGTCGAGAAAGGCAGGATAAATCACAAGGTTTGACTATACAAGAGGGATCACATGGCATAGTTGTGCATGAGCATCTATAGGGTTTGGATACACTAGATGTCAAGGGCCTGAATGTTCAAGAAAATATGTTTGAAGATCCGCAACGTGATGATTTTAAGAGGGTGCATACACCTTCTTTATCAAGATTTGGTGATGCATGGGACACGATGTGGCAGATTGATACCCAATTTGATGGTGCTTATTCAGAGGGGGTGCATGATCAAGTGCAATCTCTTGGTGTTGCATATGGTTGGGATCGTTATGCTGATCATATAGATCGGTTTGTGGATGCTATTTTCCATGAGCATGCTGAGCTTTGTGCTATAGAAGCTCAAAAATACTTGGATGAGGAAGAGAAGATTCAAGATTAGCCTATAGCAGGTATGGCTAGTCTTGTGCATGCCATATGTGAAAAGCCTAGTTTTCTACCTGAGATGAGCACGGTAGAGAGTTCTTCTGAAGTGATGGACCCAGAGCTTATGTGTTTATTGAACGAAGCTTTGGAAGGATTATTAGTTGTGGATGATAAGGGTACTAAGCAACCTAATTTTGTGCATAATCAAGTTTATCCAGATGTAGCCGATGAGGACCTTATGCAATTGCTGGATGAGGTTCTACTAGATTATGGCTATGTACCAAAAAGGGAATCTTTTCTTGATGATTCTCAAGAACCACATGAAGAGAGTTTTTCCAAGGCACTCACGAACTCAAAAGAGTAGGACCAAACTTTTATTTCTCGAGGGGATGATGCTACATTACCAATGCTCGTACCCGTAATTGATGCTCAACAATTGGCGGAGCAGGATGCACAAGGGATATGGCAGTATCTAATGACGCCTATTGCTTTATGGGATTTGATGTTACCCTATGATATAGGGGAATTTCTGCTAGATTTTGATCCAAGCGGAGAGGGTTATATGCATGGTCCAAGCCAATTGATGGGTATTCCATTTGATCCAGATGCAGTTGGATATGTTCGTGGTCTCGAGCGGTTGACTTTTATGCCATATGATCTGGGTGGTGTTCATTATGGTTTATGGGTCAATTTATACTTATGTTCTACTATTGGAAAATTCTTATATTTTCCCTATGATCCTATAGTAGGGCATATTCTAATGAAGCCACGGGTTGAATTTTTTTTCAAAGCATATACCCAATGGGGTAGTGGTGATGTATTTACAGGTTTATGTTTTAAAGTTGAATAAAGATTGGCACATACTGAAGGATGTGCAAGTTTAGAGGGGGTGGATGTCATGCCTGCCTTGCGGGCACGGGGTGAAAGACGAGGATCTACCTACATTTTCAAGGTTTTTTCAAACTAATGATTTATGCCAGATTCTTCCTTGATATCAGGCGATGATTGGAATGGATGCATTATGTGGTTTCTTATATACCAAAAGTGCTTCAAAGTGGACTAATTGGGCTGAGAGGTGAAGAAAGAAAGAAGGGCTGGTTTTCTGCTTAGAAATTTAGAGATTGAAGTGTTGAAGGAGGAGGTCCAGATGGATCATCAAACAGAGCTATGGAGCCCAAGCTATCGAAGGTTGAAGGATCAGTGTGTTGCAGATTCTTGCCGGACAGGGCAGCTGGGGATAGGTGGCCCAAGTGGATGCCAGGGTATAGGCGTGTAGTGCTCAATTTATGGAGCCTACCCATCTTTTCAGATAACAGATAGGAGCCACGGATGGCAGTTTATGGCCGGTTGAAGTTTTGCCATGGGCCGGGTTGGTGCCCACCTGACCGTAGGGGAAGTTGTGCCATTTGATGTTTTTTGGGCCTCGAAAGTGATCTTGAAGGTAGTTTACATCATGTGATGTTGGTAGGAAGTGACAGCGTGAGGATCGGATTCCCGATGGCCAAGATAGGGTGGGTCAAAGGTGTGAGCCGATGCCGAGCAGATGGGTGCAAGTGATTTCCCATTTTTCAAATGCGTAGTTTGAGGCCAAGGTAAGACCGGGCTATGGCATGGACTAGCAAGTTCAAAGATGGGGACAAGGGAATCAAGCCGGTTTTCTTGGTTTAATCATCGGACTGACGGGGAGCTAACTGAAGAAGGTTGAAGGGGGGACAACTTTGAGCCTAAAAGGGGGACTTTCAAGAAGAACTTGAAGGCATTTGGAGGAAGTTTAACCAGAATACACCACGTGGCCCAGTGATAAACCCACATGGGAAAGCTTAGAGCGAACCCGGAAGGTATAAGGCCTAGAGTGTGAGCCTTCATGGGTATATGTGTGGGAGTGGGAGCTCTTGCTCTATGAAGCTATGGCGACCGTGATGGGCACTGTACTATGGTGGCGCGACCTTGTAGGTGCGGCAGTGTAGCGGTTTTGGAGGAGCGCGCTGGTGCGGTTGGTTGTTCTCGCTGGCCCGCGGGCGGCATGCTGCACTGTTGATGTGGCAGCGAGGCTTGGGTCAGTTCCTGCGGCCACATGGGCCCAAGACTTTTGAATCTTAAAGTGGCCGACATGCATGAGAGATAGAGAGAGAGTTCGGAGGGTTCAAGAGGCAAGTCAAGAGGCAAGCCAAGGGGGGGTATCCCGCCACAAGGTTGAATGAGAGAGAGAGAGAGAGAGAGAGAGAGAGAGAGAGAGAGAGAGAGAGAGAGAGAGAGAGAGAGAGAGAGAGAGAGCCTAAGAGGTGTCCAAAGTATCAAAAGGGCAAGTGCAAGGACGAACAAAGCATAGGTGTTTATCATGCAGAGGTTACCAGAAATAAAATGTGCCAAGTGGTAGCAATGCCAAGAATTCCAAAAGGGTCTCCAGTAGAAGTGAACGAGCAAAAGAGAGCTCCATTTTTTTCCTTTTTGGGGAGACTTAGACCTCTATAAAAGGGGTATTTTGCACTAAACAAGGGTTCAATTGGTTCTTTTGGGAAGGGGTCTATTTTCAAGCATTCTTGGGAGAGGTTTTGGGGGAACCGGCTGGAGCACTAGGGAGTTGTTGTGCTTGAGAGCAATTGGAGAAGCCAGAGCACAAGGAAGCGGGATGGTGCGATAGCTTGGGGAAGAATTCTGAGGGTCATCATGAGCATCCAGGAAAAGCGTTACAGTTGAGGAGGAGGAGTGAGAAGCCGGAGAATGCATGTGTTGCCAGGTGGCCCTCCGGAATCCGGTTCTCATGAAAGGTAAATATAGATTGTTACAAAAGTCTTAAAATACACAAAAATGTTGAATATTAATATACATTCATAGTATTTGCCATCATTTTTTATTAAGAAAAATGGACACTCGTAGCTCTAATGGTGAGCAAATCACTGAGTAGATAATTCATGGCTACACTTCTTCCAGACCTTTACTAGTAATTATAAAAATGAGTTACAAGTAGAAGAAGAGAATTTTAACATTGTAGGAAACTATCCCAAGAGAGTCCATAATTACAACATACCACCACACATGCATGTAGCATGTAAATATGGTTACATGGGGAAAGAATATCTAGCCAACACTAGACTAAAAAGTGCCTCTGTATAGGAAAGTAATAGACATCAAAACTACCCAAGGGACACATAAGTGTAACTGAGTGTTGATGTTGAACTCGTATGAACCCACTCTAAGTGCTCTGAAAAACAATCTTCTCTCTGAAGGAATTGAGAAAAATGGCTTCAAACCATCGTAAAGAAAGGACAATGAGGACCATCTATTATGGATTTGTGCGCCCCCCGCCACCCCAACACACAAAAAAAAACAAAAAAACCACACCCCACACACACACACACACACACACTTGAGGCCCTTAATAGGGGCCCAATATAAGTACAATATTCAAAAATAATTCGGGCAAAGAAAGCAACAAGCACACGTTATTGGAAAGTAATATGGGTTGTCGGTAAAAAAAGTTTATAAGTTGACAAAGATGTTTGTTCTTTTGCAAAATTAGAGTAGTAGCAATGTCACCCCACCATTGCTCTCGTCATTGTCCCAACATTGATTTGCAACAGTTTGTCGTAGAGCGCAACCATTTTCCATTGAGAAAAAATCCAATATAGACCTCATGAGAGAACGGGGTAACTATTTGTCCTCTGTATGGTGCAAACTATTTAATTATTATATAAGAAATAAACTTATTTAATATAATATAAAAGATAAAATTAAAAGGTATTTCTAATGGCTCCATAATGGTATTACACTAATGGTATTTCTAATGGCTTCAAAAAAATTAAAAGGTATTCTTAATTCATAGATTCCCTCAACAACAACAACAATGATACGCTAGTCTATAGCACGTAGCAACGGGTAATGATGAAGTACGTACATTTGCAACAGTATTAGCTAGGAAGGATGGATACAGCATAGAGAGAGAGAGAGAGAGCAAGGACACTTTAGAGAAGAAAACGCTAGTAGAAAAATAAAGGAGAAGAGAAACACCTCTTTGTATGGACACAAAAGTTTTTTTGACTTTCCACCTTTATCTTTCTTTTCATTTCGTAAACTCACCATTCACTTATGCATTTAATATGTTTTGAAAGACTTTTTATTTCTTTGAGATTGGGGAGACTTAATGGCTTCAAAAAAATTAAAAGGTATCTTTTTTTTTCTAATTCAAAATTTTTCTCACAACAACAAAAATGATGCGTTAGTCTATAGCACATAGCAACGGGCAATGACGAAGCACGTAGATTTACAATAGTATTAGTTGAGAAGAATGGATACAACATTGTGTTCGATCGAGAGATCGAGAGAGAGAGAGAGAGAGACAAGAAAACGCTAAAGGAAAAATAAAGAAGAAGAGAAACACCTCTTTATATGGACACAAAAGGTCTTTTAACTTTCCACTTTCATCCGTCTTTTCACTTTCCACCTTCATGTGTCTTTTCATTTTCTAAACTCACCCTTCACTTATGCACTTAACATGTTTTGAAAGAATTTTTAATTTTTTGAGATTGGGGAGACCTAATAGCTTAAAACTTGTCTATTAGGAGTAGGTCTATGGTTTTTTGGATTTGTTTTGCATGTAGGGGAGGGGTCCCACGACAGATGGCTGACATGCAAGAGAGATAGAGAGAGAGAGTTCAAAGTCTTCAAGAGGCAAGTCAAGAGGCAAGTCAAGAGGCAAGCCAAGGGGGGTTATCTTGCCGCAAGGTTAAATGACAGAGAGAGAGAGAGAGAGAGAGAGAGACAGAAAGAGCCTATCCGAGAGGTGTCCAAAGTACCAAAAGGGCAAGTGCAAGGACGTAAAAAACATAGGTGTACATCATGCAAAGGTTACCAAAATTAAATTGTGCCAAGTAGTAGCATTGCAAAGAATTTCAAAAGGGTCTCCAGTAGATGTGAACGAGCTCCATTTTTTTCCTTTTTCGGGAGACTTAGACCTCTATAAAAGGGGTGTTTTGCACTAAACAAGGGTTCGTTGGTTCTTTTGGAAAGGGGTCAATTTTAACGCATTCTTGGGAGAGCTTTGGGGGAACTGGCTGGAGCAGTAGGCAGTTGTTCTGCTTGAGAGCAATTGGAGAAGCTACAGCACAAGGAAGTGGAATGGTGGGATAGCTTGGGGAGGAATTCTGAGACGAGCGTTGCAATTCAAAGGGCATACCAAGTAAGCGTATGCAACTGGATTGTAAAATGGCAGATAAAAATCTTACAGTGTTTCTGATGTACCGCATCTCTTGAGTTGGAAGCTTTGTTTCTTCATCGTATCAATAAATATTGTTCTTATTTGCAGTCCACTCTCATAAACTCTCTTGAATCTTTAGTATTATGTGTGTTAAAATATTAATTACATCTATCCGCACTCTATTATCCTAATTAGAACGCCTTCTAAGCTCGTGTCTATAGCCAGAGGCTCGGTGCTTTCTCGGTGAACCCTGGAGAACCGCGCACTCTGACAATTTGGTGAACCCGACGTGAAATTGACCGCGGTAGACGAAGCCAAACATGGTGACAAGCTAATTGAAAGAAATGCAGAAAATTATAGGGCTAATGGCTACTGTTTTGCAGCAGTAGCATTCAAAGCAAGTGCAGTTTCTGCACCAAAATTTTGGTACCGGTTTGAAAATTGAGAACTGGGAATTTGAGCAATCTGCAAAAGGTGAACTAGGTGGATTTCAAGAGCGGAGTAACCTAGAAAATTTTCAAGTGTCAAAGTCGGTAATAGCAAAAAGGGAATTTAAAGAGGTGCAAAGATGGAAGCGGGAGATGGTGGAGTAATTGGCACTTGAAAATGCCAAATGCTCAGTTTTTTATCAACAAGGAAATTTTGATGGCTATGATCTTGCAGGTTATTTGCAGTGCTATGAAGAGGAACTAGAGCTGCATGGGGTGCCAAAAGAGAACCGGATTCTAAAGTTCGATAGGTTTGTGATTCCAGATTTTATTGAGCACGTCTAGGAGCTTCAACAACAAAATTTGCATAATTGGAGCAAGTTTAAAGCTGTTGTCATCCGTGAACGATGGGATCCAAGCATGTGTGAAGATGATGAGAATTCGGGTAATGTGCCTATTTATGCAGAGGTTTGCAATCACATTCAGGCTAAACTTGACATTGCTATTGATGAGTGTTTGCTTGAGGATGGAAGGCTATTACAAGTTAAAGATGATGAAGAAGTTGTTCGGGCAGTCTATGCAAAGCTAGGGATTGAAGATTTCATGATGAAAATTGAAGCTCAATACGCACAAGGTCGAGAAAGGCAGGATAAATCACAAGGTTTGACTATACAAGAGGGATCGGCGTAGTTGTGCATGAGCATCTATAGGGTTTGGATACACTAGATGTCAAGGGCCTGAATTTTCAAGAAAATGTGCTTGAAGATCCGCAAGGTGGTGATTTAAAGAGGGTGCATACACCTTCTTTATTAAGATTTGGTGATGCATGGGACACGATGTGGCAGATTGATACCCAATTTGATGGTGCTTATTCAGAGGGGGTGCATGATCAAGTGCCATCTCTTGGTGTTGCATATGGTTGGGATCGTTATGCTGATCATATAGATCGGTTGGTGGATGCTATTTTCCATGAGCATGCTGAGCTTTGTGCTATAGAAGCTCAAAAATACTTGGATGAGGAAGAGAAGATTCAAGATTAGCCTATAGCAGGTATGGCTAGTCTTGTGCATGCCATATGTGAAAAGCCTAGTTTGCTACCTGAGATGAGCAGGGTAGAGAGTTCTTCTGAAGTGATGGACCCAGAGCTTATGTGTTTATTGAACAAAGCTTTGGAAGGATTATTAGTTGTGGATGCTAAGGGTACTAAGCAACCTAATTTTGTGCATAATCAAGTTTATCCAGATGCAACCGATGAGGACCTTATGCAATTACTGGATGAGGTTCTACTAGATTATGGCTATGTACCAAAAAGGGAATCTTTTCTTGATGATTCTCAAGAACCACATGAAGAGAGTTTTTCCAGGGCACTCACGGAGTCGAAAGAGCAGGACCAAACTTTTATTTCTCGAGGGGATGATGCTACATTACCAATTCTCGTACCCGTAATTGATGCTCAACAATTGGCGGAGCAGGATGCACAAGGGATATGGCAGTATCTAATGACGCCTAATGCTTTATGGGATTTGATGTTACCCTATGATATAGGGGAATTTCTGCTAGATTTTGATCCAAGCGGAGAGGGTTATATGCATGGTCCAAGCCAATTGATGGGTATTCCATTTGATACGGGTGCAACTGGATATGTTCGTGGTCTCGAGCAGTTGACCAGGTGGTGTTCATTATGGTTTATGGGTCAATTTATACTTATGTTCTACTATTGGAAAATTCTTATATTTTCCCTATGATCCTGGAGGAGGGCATATTCTAATGAAGCCATAGGTTGATTTTGTTTTCAAAGCATATACCCAATGGGGTAGTGGTGATGTATTTACAGGTTTATGTTTTAAAGTTGAATAAAGATTGGCACATACCGAAGGATAAGCAAGTTTAGAGGGGGTGGATGTCATGCCTGCCTTGCGGGCACGGGGTGAAAGACGAGGATCTACCAACATTTTCAAGGTTTTTCCAAACTAATGATTTATGCCAGATTCTTCCTTGATATCAGGCGATGCTTGGAATGGATGCATTATGTGGTTTCTTATAGACCAAAAGTGCTTCAAAGTGGACTAATTGGGCTGAGAGGTGAGGAAAGGAAGAAGGGTTGGTTTTCTGCTTAGAAATTTAGAGATTGAAGTGTTGAAGGAGGAGGTCCAGATGGATCATCAAACAGAGCTATGGAGCCCAAGCTATCGAAGGTTGAAGGATCGGTGTGTTGCAGATTCTTGCCGGACAGGGTAGCTGGGGATAGGTGGCCCAAGTGGATGCTAGGGTATAGGCGTGTAGTGCTCAACTTATGGAGCCTACCCATGTTTTCAGATAACAGATAGGAGCCACGGATGGCAGTTTATGGCCGGTTGAAGTTTTGCCACGGGTCGGGTTGGTGCCCACATGACCGTAGGGGAAGTTGTGCCATTTGATGTTTTTTGGGCCTCGAAAGTGATCTTGAAGGTATTTTACATCATGTGATGTTGGTAGGAAGTGACAGCGTGAGGATCGGATTCCCGATGGCCAAGATAGGGTGGGTCAAAGGTGTGAGCCGATGCCGAGCAGATGGGTGCAAGTGATTTCCCATTTTTCAAATGCGTAGTTTGAGGCCAAGGTAAGACCGGGCTATGGCATGGACTAGCAAGTTCAAAGATGGGGACAAGGGAATCAAGCCCGTTTTCTTGGTTTAATCATCGGACTGACGGGGAGCTAACTGAAGAAGGTTGAAGGGGGGACAACTTTGAGCCTAAAAGGGGGACTTTCAAGAAGAACTTGAAGGCATTTGGAGGAAGTTTAACCAGAATACACCACGTGGCCCAACGATAAACCCACATGGGAAAGCTTAGAGAGAACACGGAAGGTATAAGTCCTAGAGTGCGAGCCTTCATGGGTATATGTGTGGGAGTGGGAGCTCTTGCTCTATGAAGTTATGGCGACCGTGACGGGCACTGTACTATGGTGGCGCGACCTTGTAGGTGCAGCAGTGCAGCGGTTTTGGAGGAGCGCGCTGGTGCGGTTGGTAGTTCTCGCTGGCCCGCGGGCTGCATGCTGCACTTTTGACGTGGCATCCTGGCTTGGGTCAGTTCCCATGACCACATGGGCCCAAGACTTTTGAATCTTAAAGTGTCCCCCCCCCCCCCCCCCAATAGCGATGTCGCTATTGCTTGTGTAGGGGAGGGGTCCCACGACAGGTGGGTGACATGCATGAGAGATAGAGAGAGAGTTCGAAGGCTTCAAGTGGCAAGTCAAGAGGCAAGCCAAGGGGGGGTATCCCGCCACAAGGTTAAATGAGAGAGAGAGAGAGAGAGAGAGAGAGAGAGAGAGAGAGAGAGAGAGAGAGAGAGAGAGAGAGAGAGAGAGAGAGAGAGAGAGAGAGAGAGAGAGAGCCTAAGAGGTGTCCAAAGTATCAAAAGGGCAAGTGCAAGGACGAACAAAGCATAGGTGTATATCATGCAGAGGTTACCAGAAATAAAATGTGCCACGTGGTAGCAATGCAAAGAATTCCAAAAGGGTCTCCAGTAGAAGTGAACGAACAAAAGAGAGCTCCATTTTTTTTCCTTTTTGGGGAGACTTAGACCTCTATAAAAGGGGTATTTTTCACTAAACAAGGGTTCGGTTGGTTCTTCTGGGAAGGGGTCTATTTTCAAGCATTCTTGGGAGATCTTTTGGGGGAACCGGCTGGAGCACTAGGGAGTTGTTCTGCTTGAGAGCAATTGGAGAAGCCAGAGCACAAGGAAGCGGGATGGTGGGATAGCTTGGGAAAGAATTCTGAGGCGAGGGTTGCAATTTGAAAGGCATACCAATCGGGCGTATGCAACTGGATTGTAAAAGAGCAGTTAGAAATCTTACAATGTTTCTGTTGTACCGCATCTCTTGAGTTTGGAAGCTTTGTTTCTTCATTATATCAATAAATATTGTTCTTATTTGCAGTCCACTCTCCTAAAATCTCTTAAATCTTTAGTATTATGTGTGTTAAAATATTAATTACATCTATCTGCACTCTATTATTCTAATTTGACTGCCTGCTAAGCTCGTGTCTATAGCCAGAGGCATGGTGCTTTCTCGGTCAACCCTGGAGAACCGCGCACTCCGACAACGTCTCTCAAGGCTGTCCCTCATGGGAATACAGTCACTTGTGCCTACAATTCCTCTTATGCAGTCCAGGGAGTTGGAAAGATTGTGGTGACTTCTATGATAAAAAAGAACCTTTTGTCTGTATCTGCACTTGCTAGACTTGGTCTTATTTTGAAATTTGTGGATCAAAAATGTATAGTTCATGATCTCAATTTTGGTGATGAAATTGTTGCATCTGGAAGTTTGTGTCGTGGGCTATATAAGCTCACTTTGTATGACAAAATGTGCGCAAAAATTTTGCAAATGCAGTTGTGGATTCAAAGGTTGTTTCAGATGCAAAACTTTGACATGCACGTTCTGGGCATCTGAATTTTGCCAGTTTGTTGTGTTTGAAGAAATCTGATACGGTTTCTTCTTTGCCACATTTTAAAGAACCTATGAATCATGTTTATGAAGGTTGTATTTTGGGTAAGATGTAGTGTTCCAAGTTTCCAAAGGATGGTTCTGTTAGGGCTACATGCAGATTGCAACTTGTGCATAGTGATGTTTGTGGGCCTATGCAAACTCTAGCCTTAGGCAATTACATATACTTCATGACTTTCATTGATGATTATTCCATGTGTGCATGGATGTATCCGCTTAAAGCTAAATCCGAAGTCTTCATGTGCTTCAAGCAATTTATGGCTATGGCTGAAAATTTCTCTAAATGTACTATGGGCATCCTCCGTTCAGATTGAGGGGGGGAGTATATGTCTCATGAGTTTAATGCATTTTTGGCTAGTTATGTAATACAACACCAATGTACAGTGTTGTATACACCTCAACAAAATGGTGTTGCTGAAAGGAAAAGCAGGTTGCTTATGGAGAAGGCACGATGTATGGTCAAGTGTCAAGCTTTGCCACATTCGTTTTGGCTTGAGGTCATCATGTGTGCTACTTATGTACTTAATAGGTGTCCTACAAAATCTTTGTAGTCTATGACTACTTATGAAGCATGGCATGATAAGAAGCCATCTATTAATCATATGCATGTGTTTTGGTTGTTCTACTTAGCGTTGGCACCACAAACACAACACAAAAAATTGGATGATAAGGTTGTTAAATGCATTTTAATTGGTTACAGTAGTGAAAGCAAAGGTTATAAGTTGTACCATCCACAACAAAATGTATCTTGCTTTCAAAAGATGTGTTTGTGGAAGATTATGTTCAACCTTTGTTGTCGTGTACTAGAGATTGTAATGTAATCTCAAAGGACATTTATGATAGTTTGTTGCCTCTTTTTAAAGGTGGGACTTAATGTAGATTCTAATGAGGCAAATGTATAGCCTATGGGGGTTTTTGAAAATGCTACGGATCATCCTATTATTGATGCAAATGTGCATGATATACTTGATGTGTACAGGGTTGAGAATGAGCAGGCTAGACGTATGCCAAAATGGATGGTGCATACTTTGCATGACAGTAAATTGGATGCACCTATGTCTAGTCATACTCATTTAGGTTCTCGCCATGCATCCTATGCATTAGTTTTTTTATGCTTTGGCTGTTTCTAGTCTATGTGATGTGGAGGAACCCCTGTCTTTTGATGAAGCACAAAATTTAGGATGGCTGCCATGCAATCAGAATGCCCTAAATGGGCTTATGCAATTCACATACATAATCAAGGTGGTGAGGGTCTTCAAAATGAGGAGGCTGTAGCATATAGATGAGCTCTTGGAGCAAGCCATGTAAGAAGGCGGTTTTTATATCAAGATGATGTAAAAGAAGATTAAACTTAGCAGCAAGTGCAATAAGAAGCCGAATTCCAGTCATACCCAGTACTAGCGAATGGTGTCGAAGTAATCCACACCTTGTTGTTGAGTGAAGCCGCGAGCGATAAGACATGCCTTGTGGAGATCAACTGAGCCACTTGGGTGGTATTTCTTCTTTAATAGCCATTTTCAAGAGACAATGTTATGATTCTTAGGAGGTGGCACAAGCTCCCAAATGTTTGCTTCTTTGAGGTCTTGGAGCTCATCCAATATGGAGGCATGTCACTCCTTGCTCTTGCTAGAAGCGAGGGCATCAAGAATGGAGAGGGGAAGGGCATCTTCAAGAGGTTCTTGTGGATGCTCAAGAATCATCTCATCATAGACAAGAGCAGAGAAATTGGTGGCTTCATAGATCTTGTGAAGAAAGAGAGCGGGTGCGGCCATGCGAGCTAGAGGCGACTTGGTCCAAGTGTATAGCCAAGGTGTGTTGCAATGGCGAGGTGGTAGAAGTAGAGTTGTGGGGCTCAACTTCATCAACATCTACTAGAATGGGAGTGCATTGCAAGTCTTTTTGGAAGTTGTGGGAAAAAGATGACGATTGTGAAGGTGAGGCCAGTAGCAAAGGTGATGGGAGCTCATGAGGTGGAGCAAGGGATAAAGGGGTGGTGCTTTTACGTGTCGTTTGAAGTGCACATGGCATGTTGGACTCACTGCAAAGCAAAAATGAGGATTGTCAAGGTGAAAAATCCAAGGTGCGATGAGGTGAGGATGTAATTGTGGGTGAGTGCGGTGAGGAAGGGCAAAAAATAAGAGGCAGTGATTAGAGTGGAACATCAAGTGTCTGCGGCGTGATGGAAGTAGCAGGAGCCAGGGTGGACGGTGTTGGTGATGGTGTCAATTGCGAGGACATGGGTGCAAGAGGTGGTGCAGGAGTGTTGTTGATTGGACGTGCATGAGAATGTGGGGCACAAGGAGGTGGTTGGGCAATGAGGGGAGGCCTTTGAATGGTAAATGTAGGCTCATGATTGTGCCCAGAAGGGTGGGTAATTTGCATGGATGTGTGTGTGGGTGAGACCATCAACAAAGTGATGAGAAGAGTGGATTGGTGATGAGAATGTAGTGTGCAATGGTGGAGAAGATTTGCCTGATATGATGAATTCTTCATCAAAGACAACGTTGCGGGTGAAGATAAACTTGTGATGGTCCGAGATAAAGCAATCACCATAGCCGACAAAAGTCATGCGTTGAGCACGTGGTGATAGTTTTGATAGAGGTTGCATCACAAGTGGGTATGCACTGCTTCCAAATATGCAAAGGTGGCCAAGATATAGAGGTGGTACACCTTGATGCCAAAGCAATCACCATAGCCAACAAAATTCATAGTTTTGATAGAGGTTTTGTCACAAGTGGTATGCAACGCTGCCAAAGATGCGAAGGTGGCCAATGCCAGAGGGTGTAGGGCATAGTAGTAGAATTTTGGGTGGATGGAATGCGGTTTTGAATGTAGCAGGTAGTGGTGGTAGCTTCTTCCCAATAGGTGTCTGGGAGGCTAGCTTGAAGAAGCATGGCACAAATAGCTTTGAATAGTGTGCGATTCTTGTGCTCGGCATGGCCATTTTGTTGTGGGTGGTCGATGATGGAGATTCATGTCGAATGCCAGTAGAAAGACATAGATTTTTGAATGCATGAGAAGTGTACTCCCCACCATGATCTATGCGGAGAGTTTTAATGTGGCGGCCATGCTGAATCTCGACTAGTGCCTTGAATGTGCAAAAATAAGAGAAGGTTGAGGATTTCTCAGCCATGTAATAAGTAGTTGTGTATTTTGAGAAATCATCTATAAAAGTAAGCATATACTTATTGCTAGTGACGGAGTTGACAGGAAATGGGCCCACAAACATTAGAGTGGATGAGGTCAAGAGGTGCAAGGGCTTGTGATGATGATGTGGGGAATGGGACGTGAAGTTCTTTTGCAAGAATGCAGCCCTCACAAAGTGTGATGTGAGTGAGGCTCTTGGGAAGACCTAGTGCAAGTTGGCGATGTGTGAATAGGTGCAAAACATGTTGAGAAATATGTCCTAGTCTATAATGCCATTTGAATGTGTTTTTATGGATGATGCAGATGCATGTGCAAGGGATGAGTCACCTAATGGATAAAGATGCCCAATTTTGGGGACCAAACGTGTGACATATTGACCATCTTTGTCTTGTGCCAAAATGTGGCAGCCTTTTCACATGAATTTGATGATGATGCCGTTGTCGGTTAGCTTGATGACAAAGATGAGATTTTTCTTAAGATCAAGGACATAATATGTGTGAGAAATAATAGTGTGTATGCCATTAGGTAGGTTAATGATAGCATATCCATAGGCTTTGGCGATTTGGATGTTGTTATCACCGAGGCATGCTTCTAAAGGGTGTTCTAGGTAAGTGATGTTGGATAGCCAGTGTAGGTGATATGTCATATGATGGGGTGGTACACGTATCAAGTAGCCAAATATTGGGATATGAAGTAGCTTTAGTGTTGGCATATAGTTGCAAAGGATGAGATGGTCTATCATAATTAGATATGTCAACATAATGAACTTGACCATAAATAGAAGGAGATGGCTGGCCATGGCATGTCCCTCCTTGAGGGTAAGAAGGATATAGATTAGGGTGAGAGATAGGATGATTACCTTGATTGCGTGATTGCTGACAGTCCTTTGTGAGGTGTCCAAAGTGATGATTGGTGCATTGCTTTGAATTTTGGTGATTGTGGTGGCTTTGAAACTACGACTTTGTTCCAAAATTATTATTTTGTCGAGGAGGGCGTGAATATTGAGGTTTCTTGACATTGTAAGGGCGTGAGTTTCTTGTCATAGTGACAAGCATTGTAGACTTCTACGAGTTGCTAGTGTGGTCGCAAAGCGTTTCCTCGTGAAGAATCTTGGCTACAAGATTCTGTAGCCGCAAGTTAGACGTGGTGGCTTGTGTAGTGATAAAAGGCTTTCCATGATGCAAGTAGGGAAGCCAATAAGTGTTAAGTATGGAGCCTGATTTACCCTTGTAATTTTCTGTGGTAAAAGCGCACATTTGTAAGGCCCCCATTATGAGGAGAAGCCATCGTGCGTGAAGGAAAATCACTCACCGGAAACCAAAATTTTCACAGACAAGAATCAGGGGCAACTTTAAAGGCCTCGGGGACGGAGGCCCCCGAGACTTTTTTTCGCCGGAATATTCTTTTTCGCCGGAAAGTGGTCAGAAAACAACCGGTCGATTGGCCGGTGGCCGGTAGTCAATGGCCGATGGCCGGTGGTCGGAAGTCAATGGCCGGTGGCCGGTGGCCGAATTCAAAAGCGGACTTGTCTTCTCAAGGGCGGCCACACATGGGTGGATTGGAGGGTCCGATTTGGACTTATTCGCACAAGGGCGGCTACACATGGCTGTCTCTCATAAGAGAGGGCAGCTCTTTTGGCCTATAAAAGGAGGCCATTTCTACACACATTTCATAGTGTGAAGTTGATGCAACAAGGTGAGTGTGAGGTGGTGAGAGTGAAGCAAGGCGGGAGCTCCATTAAGGGTATAATCCCTTTGTAAACTACTTCTTGTTTTGAAGTACTAAAGCCATTGAGTGGCTGCTTTCCCGTGGACGTAGCCCACATTGGGTGAACCACGTATATCGTGTGTACTCTCTCTCTCTCTCTACTCTATAATCTCGTGTATATAAATCTGTCTCTCTCCATTAAGTAATCTACTCAATTATCTATTTAGCTACGTCTTATTTCCTAACAACTGGTATCAGAGCAAGGTCTGCTCGTAGCTAAATTATCTCAAGGAAAGGATTCCTTGAATTGAGTGGGAGTTATGGCGGAGGAAGGGAAGCTCAAGATTGAGAAGTTCAACAGCAAAAACTACCAACATTGGAAGATGCAGATTGAAGACTATCTCTACCAGAAGGACCTCTATTTGCCACTAGGCGGTCTTGCGAAGAAGCCCGCAACAATGGCAGATGAAGCATGGATTGTCCTTGATCGAAAGGCACTGGGAACAATCCGGTTAAGCTTGGCGTCAACGGTGGCCTTCAATGTTTCGGAGATGAAGACCACGGAGGACTTGATGAAGTCACTTGACGACTTCTACGAGAAACCATCGGCATCCAATAAGGTATTTCTTATGAAGCGCTTGTTCAATCTAAAGATGGCAGAGAATGGTTCAGTTGCAGAACACCTAAATGACTTTAACACAAACATAAGTCAACTTCGATCAGTGAAAATCAATTTCGATGACGAAGTGCGAGCTCTCCTTATACTATCATCTCTACCGGATAGTTGGGACAGCCTTGTGATGGCTGTAAGTAATTCTATCTCTGGCACAAATACTCTTAAGTTTGATGATGTTGTGGGTGTTCTCCTAAGCGAGGAAATGCGAAGGAGAAGCACAGGAGAATCATCAAGTGCTGCACTATCAGTGGAAACAAGATGAAGGCCTAAGGAGAGGTTCAAAAACCAAAAGGGTCATTATCGCTCAAGACGGAGCAAATCACGAACAAAGTCAGCTCTTGAATGTTGGAACTGCGGCAAGAAGGGCCACGTCAAGAAGGATTGCTGGTCCAAGAAGAAGAAGGAGACAGAGTCTCAAGACAACAAGCCAACATCGGAGGCCAATGTGGCAGGTAAAGTAGAGCAAGATGCTCTAATTCTCTCATTAGACAATGTGTCTAATTCCTGGATAGTAGATTCCGGGGCTTCATTCCATGCGACACCACACAAGCAACATTTCCAAGACTACACCAAAGGTAATTTTGGGTATGTATACTTGGGAGATGATGAAGCTTGTGAGATTGTCGGCAAAGGTACAGTTTTTGTCAAAACTGCTAACGGAAATGAATGGAAGCTTAAAGATGTTAGGCATGTTCCTTCTCTTCGCAAAAATTTGATCTCTACAGGACAATTGGACGATGAAGGTCACAACATTGCATTCGGAAACAAACGGTGGAAGATCTCAAAGGGATCTTTGGTGGTTGCCAAGGGTGAAAAAGTCGGTACACTTTACTTGTGTACTGTTAGCACGCAACCTTCAGCTTGTGCAGCAACTACAGAAGTTGACAGTGCGGTGTGGCACTACCGACTTGGGCATATGAGTGCCAAAGGAATGCAAATCCTTCAAACAAAGAAGCTTCTACCAGGTTTGAAAGAAAAGGACTTAGAGTTCTGTGAAGATTGTGTTTATGGTAAACAAAAGAGGGTAAAATTTCAAAAATCAGGAAATGAAAGAAAAAATAAAAAACTTGAGTTGGTTCATTCTGATGTTTGGGGTCCTGCAAGTACACCATCACTTGGTGGCTCATTGTACTATGTAACATTCATAGACGATGCGCCTAGAAAAACATGGGTTTATATCATGAAGAATAAATCCGATGTATTTTCCATATTTCAAAGGTGGAAAGCCTTTGTGGAGAATGAAATAGGTACCAAGGTTAAATGCCTCAGATCCGACAATGGAGGCGAATATTGCAGCCAAGCTTTTGAAAGCTTTTGTGCTAGCAATGGCATTCGGAGGCAAAGGACAACCCCAAGGACACCTCAACAAAATGGGATTTCGGAAAGGATGAACAGGACAATCATGGAACGAGCACGAAGCATGCGGCTACATGCAGGCCTATCGCTTGAGCTTTGGGCGGAAGCTGTAAGTACGTCTGTGTACTTAATCAATCGGTCACCCTCAACGGCTTTGGATGGAGGAGTTCCAAAAGAGGCATGGACAGGTAAACCGGTGAATTATGCATTTCTCAAAGTGTTTGGGTGTGAGGCTTTCATGCACATAGATAGAAGCCTAAGATCAAAGCTAGATGCAAAGTCCAAAAAGTGTTTCTTCATTGGCTATGGAGAAGGAGACTTTGGGTATCGCCTATGGAATCCTGAAGATGGTAAAATCTTAAGGAGTAGGGATGTAATTTTTAACGAACAAAATATGTACAAAGATTACTTGGAAAGAAAACAAACAAAAGAAACAGGTGATGAGTACATGGAGCTTGAGGACGGTGAAGACTCAAGGACTACAAACGGTGACAATGTGCAACAACGTCAACCAAATGAGGAGCCTCAACCTATTCCCCGAAGATCTACAAGAGCAAGTAGACCTCAAGAAAGGTTTGTTCCTTCCTTCAACCATCTCTTGATCTCAGATTCTGGAGAGCCGGAATCATACGAAGAAGCTATGAAACATAAATCCAAAGACGAATGGACGAAGAGCATGCAAGTGGAGATGGACTCACTACATTTCAACCAAACATGGGAGTTGGTTGAGTTGCCTAAAGGTAAGCGGGCACTTCAAAACAAATGGGTGTACAAGCTAAAGGAAGAAGAAGGTGGGAAGAAAAGGTACAAGTCTAGGCTTGTGGTAAAAGGTTTTTCTCAAAAGAAAGGTATTGACTTCAATGAAATATTTTCTCCTGTTGTAAAAATAAACTCAATTAGGCTTGTCTTAAGCCTTGTGGCTGCTCATGATCTAAATCTCGAGCAAATGGATGTAAATACGGCATTCCCTCACGGTGACTTAGAGGAGGAAATCTACATGCTTCAACCAAAGGGGTATGAAGTAAAAGGTAAGGAGAAAATGGTTTGCAGATTAAAGAAGAGCCTGTATGGTTTAAAGCAAGCATCAAGACAATGGTACTTGAAGTTTGATCGATGGATGTTGGATCATGGATTCACAAGATGCAACTCCGATCACTGCGTCTACACGAAGAATTGGGGAGATGGGAAATTCATCATCCTAATGTTGTATGTTGATGACATGTTGATTGCAAGTGCTAACATGCAGGACATCAAAGACCTAAAAGAGGAGCTGTCCAAATCTTTTTCAATGAAAGATTTAGGTGCTGCAAAGAGGATACTTGGTATGAAAATATCAAGGGACAGGACGAAGAAGACAATAAAGCTATCTCAAGAAGATTACATCAAGAAAGTACTAGAAAGGTTTGCAATGCAAAATGCAAAACCAGTTTCTACACCTTTGGCTGGTCATTTTAAACTAACGAAGGATATGTGTCCAAAGACACAAGAGGAGATAGCCTATATGTCTAAAGTTCCATATGCTGCAGCGGTAGGTTCTCTAATGTATGCTATGGTCTGGACAAGGCCAGACATTGCACATGCAGTGGGAGTTGTGAGTAGGTTCATGGACAACCCAGGTAAAGAGCATTGGCAAGCTGTGAAGTGGATACTTAGGTATCTAAAAGGGACAACCACAAATGCTTTGTATTTTGGAGGAACTGATATTTTTCTAGAAGGGTATGCTGATGCAGATATGGCAGGCGACAAAGATACTCGAAGGAGCACTACTGGCTATGTGTTCACGGTTGGAGGCACAGCAGTAAGCTGGGCTTCAAAGCTGCAGAAAGTGGTTTCACTTTCTACCACGGAAGCAGAGTATGTAGCAATGACGGAGGCAAGCAAAGAAATTCTGTGGCTTCACAGATTCTTAGAAGAGCTTGGATTCAAACAAGACAATTGTGTCTTGTACAGTGATAGCCAAAGCGCTATCCATCTTGCGAAGAACTCAGCCTTTCATTCAAGGACAAAGCACATTGAGGTGAGATATCACTTCATACGCACTCTTTTGGAAGAGGGACAACTAAAGCTAGGAAAGGTGCATACAAGTGAAAATCCTGCAGACATGTTTACAAAGGTGTTCAACAAGGAGAAGTTGAGTTTTTGCTCATCTTCAATCGGCATTCAAGGATAAGAAGCCAGAATGGAAAGCAGTCACAGGTTTGGTTTGGAGATCAGTCTCCAAGTGGGAGATTGTTAAGTATGGAGCTTGATTTACCCTTTGTAATTTTCTGTGGTAAAAGTGCACATTTGTAAGGCCCCCATTATGAGGAGAAGCCATCGTGCGTGAAGGAAAATCACTCACCAGAAACCAAAATTTTCACGGACAAGAATCAGGGGCAACTTTAAAGGCCTCGGGGGCGGAGGCCCCTGAGACTTTTTTTCGCCGGAATATTCTTTTTCGCCGGAAAGTGGTCAGAAAACAACCGGTCGATTGGCCGGTGGCCGGTAGTCAATGGCCGATGGCCGGTGGTCGGAAGTCAATGGCCGGTGGCCGGTGGTCGGAAGTCAATGGCCGGTGGCCGAATTCAAAAGCGGACTTGTCTTCTCAAGGGCGGCCACACATGGGTGGATTGGAGGGTCCGATTTGGACTTATTCGCACAAGGGCGGCTACACATGGCTGTCTCTCATAAGAGAGGGCAGCTCTTTTGGCCTATAAAAGGAGGCCATTTCTACACACATTTCATAGTGTGAAGTTGATGCAACAAGGTGAGTGTGAGGTGGTGAGAGTGAAGCAAGGCGGGAGCTCCATTAAGGGTATAATCCCTTTGTAAACTACTTCTTGTTTTCAAGTACTAAAGCCATTGAGTAGCTGCTTTCCCGTGGACGTAGCCCACATTGGGTGAACCACGTATATCGTGTGTACTCTCTCTCTCTCTACTCTACTCTATAATCTCGTGTATATAAATCTGTCTCTCTCCATTAAGTAATCTACTCAATTATCTATTTAGCTACGTCTTATTTCCTAACAATAAGATCATACTTTGTATCTCTTCAGGGATGGAAAGCCCTGAGATAAGTACTTCATCCAGGAGTATATGCCACGTCTCCAAAAACTTGCAGGATAATTGACCCTCTTGCATGGTAGTATCTACCAATTTCTTGATCAGGGAAACTTGGTAGACGAGGTCAGTGTGCTCATAGTGCTTCTCAAAGAACTTCCAAAGTAGTTAGCTTCTTTACCATTTGGACTTGTTGATCTTGGCAATGGAGAATGAGATACATCTTGGCACTATTGTTTCTACTATGCCAAGTGTTGTAGGTGTCGATGAATCTTGTTGAATCTTTGTCTTCGAGGTGGTCAAGCTTCTCTTCGACTCTTGACATGAAGTCCCAAAGTTGCAACTGCGTGAGGTAGAGCTCCATCCAAATCTTCCAAACTTGGTAGTTTGTGCTGTTAAGCTTGGTGATAATGTAGCGGGGCTTGTCGGTGGATGTAGAAGATGAAGAAGATGACTCAGTCATCTTTCAAGGTTCCGGATTCCTTAAAAATAATGGAGAGGTAGGCTTCGAGTGTGGGCTAGAGAGGATGGAATGCTCTTAGTGCTAATGAGAAAACTAATCTTAAGTTCTAATGCTCTGATACCATGTTAGAACTTCGAGATTAACTTAATATGACTAATGTCAATGTAAATGAATATACTAATGTCAAGAAATAAGAGAGTGCAAGATAGGAATAGAGCAATGACACTAAATTGTACTTAATGAGTTGAGAAAGAACACCTTGTACAAATGATGACAACTTATGACCTTTATATACAAGTTGAGGTATTGGAAAATATCCATTACATGTGAATTTTAGGTAGGTGGGAAAGGCACATGTTGAAACTTACATAAGTGGAAGGAGTCCATGTGGGAATTAAGGTAGGTGGTTGTAAGGAGTGTGGGAATAGGTAGGTGGAAGGAGTCCGCCCTTATTAAAATACTAATTAAATTTTACACAGAGTAGCAATACATACCTACAGAGCAGTAACATGATGAGGCATGCTGCACTTTAGCTACAATCAAATGACAATAGAATCCTCTTTTGCGATGGCAACAAAGTTCTCAGGAGCAATATATACCTACAGGTTCTCCAAGTGACATACAAGAATCGATGTCCAATTCCCATTTGCATGCACACTCAACCTCTTTTGGTCTTGAAGCCAACTTACCATCAGGGTGTGCACTCAACTACAGGTCTATAGGAGAGAGAGAGAGAGAGAGAGAGAGAGAGAGAGAGAGAGAGAGAGAGAGAGAGAGAGCTGTAATTCAAGATACCATAAGAATGCTGTGTGGGGAGATAGTAGTCCAATAGAGGTGCTCTTCGGGCACGACACAGCCAATTGAAGGCAGTCGGAGCCATGAAGAGTGCTCTACGGTGCTGCCAAGGACCCATGGAGTCATATGTAGTGCCGTAGGCAATCATCAACAAGGAAAAAAAATTGGAAGGCTTCGGCACTTCATGAGCAAGGGCCATCGAGTTCTGCCAGACAACATAGAACAATCAATAGCAATGGTAGGGTTAATAGCACAAAGGAATGCAATTATTTGTCGACAAAGATTGGTGAACACGTGGCAGGCAAGCATGGCCATCTGAGAGAGAGAGAGAGAGAGAGAGAGAGAGAGAGAGAGAGAGAGAGAGAGAGAGATCTTGCCCCAAGAGGAGGAGAAGCCTCAAACGGCTCAGGTTGTGAGCAACACGAAGAAGCAACAAGCAACGGCCTGCACGCGGAGAAGCATTTGGCAGCTACCTATAGAGAGAGAAGGTTTGACGGCCTTGCATCCTCTCAATTACTCCTCCCCACTTTCTTGCACCAAGGTAGGCAACGGGGTGGGACTCTGTGGGAGCCTCATGTGGTGAGCACATAAGTCTGAGGCTGTTGAATCCTACCATTGCTTCTGGCTGGTTGGAGCACTCTATGTGCTAGGGTCATCATGAGCATGCAAGAAAAGCGTTACAGTTGAGGAGGAGGAGTGAGAAGCCGGAGAATGCATGTGTTTCCAGGTGGCCCTCCGGAATCCGGTTCTCATGAAAGGTAAATATAGATTGTTACAACAGTCTTAAAATACGCAAAAATGTTGAATATTAATATACGTTCATAGTATTTGCCATCATTTTTTATTAAGAAAAATGGACACTCATAGCTCTAATGGTGAGCAAATCACTGAGTAGATAATTCATGGCTACACTTCTTCCAGACCTTTACTAGTAAGTATAAAAGTGAGTTACAAGTAGAAGAAGAGAATTTTAACGTTGTAGGAAACTATCCCAAGAGAGTCCATAATTACAACATACCACCACACATGCATGTAGCATGTAAATATGGTTACACGGGGAAAGAATATCTAGCCAACACTAGAGTAAAAAGTGCCTCTGTATAGGGAAGTAATTCACATCAAAACTACCCAAGGGACACATAAGTGTAACTGAGTGTTGATGTTGAACTCGTATGAACCCACTCTAAGTGCTATGAAAAACAATCTTCTCTCTTAAGGAATTGAGAAAAATGGCCTCAAACCATCGTAAAGAAAAGACAAGGAGGACCATCTATTATGGATTTGTGCGCCCCCCCCCCCCCCCCCCCCCCCCCCCAACACAAAAAAAAAAACCACACCACACACACACACACACTCGAGGCCCTTCATAAGGGCCCAACATAAGTACAATATTCAAAAATAATTTGGGCAAAGAAAGAAATAAGCACACGTTATTGGAAAGTAATATGGGTTGTCGGTCAAAAAAGTTTATAAGTTGACAAAGATGTTTGTTCTTTTGCAAAATTAGACTAGTAGCAATGTCACCCCACCATTACTCTCGTCATTGTCCCAACATTGATTTGCAGCAGTTTGTTGTAGAGCGCAACCATTTTCCATTGAGAAAAAATCCAATATAGACCTCATGAGAGAACGGGGTAACTATTTGTCCTCTGTATGGTGCAAACTATTTAATTATTATATAAGAAATAAACTTATTTAATATAATATAAAAGATAAAATTAAAAGGTATTCCTAATGGCTCCATAATGATATTACACTAATGGTATTCGTAATGGCTTCAAAAAAATTAAAAGGTATTCTTAATTCATAGATTCTCTCAACAACAACAACAACGATACGCTAGTCTATAGCACGTAGCAACGGGTAATGATGAAGCACGTAGATTTGCAACAGTATTAGCTAGGAAGGATGGATACAGCATTGAGAGAGTCCTAGGATGGATATAGCATTGAGAGAGAGAGAGAGAGAGAGAGAGAGAGAGAGCAAGGACACTTTAAAGAGAAGAAAACGCTAGTAGAAAAATCAAGGAGAAGAGAAACACCTCTTTATATGGACACAAAAGTTTTTTTGACTTTCCACCTTTATCTTTCTTTTCATTTCGTAAACTCACCATTCACTTATGCACTTAATATGTTTTAAAAGACTTTTTATTTCTTTGAGATTGGGGAGACTTAATGGCTTCAAAAAAAAATTGAAAGGTATCTTTTTTTTCCTAATTCAAAATTTTTCTCACAACAACAAAAATGATGCGTTAGTCTATAGCACATAGCAACGGGCAATGACGAAGCACGTAGATTTACAATAGTATTAGCTGAGAAGAACGGATACAACATTGTGTTCGATAGAGAGAGAGAGAGAGAGAGAGAGAGAGAGAGAGAAGAAAACGCTAAAGGAAAAATAAAGAAGAAGAGAAACACCTCTGTATATGGACACAAAAGGTTTTTTGACTTTCCACCTTCATCCGTCTTTTCACTTTCCACCTTCATGTGTCTTTTCATTTTCTAAACTCACCCTTCACTTATGCACTTAATATGTTTTGAAAGAATTTTTAATTTTTTGAGATTGGGGAGACCTAATAGCTCAGAACTTGTCTATTAGGAGTAGGTCTATGGTTTTTTGGATTTGTTTTGCATGTAGCTTTTCTTTCTGTCATTGAAATTGTTTTGCCATTCATGCCAAATGATAGTTTCTATTGGTGCACCTTTTGGGCCTGATAGCATGTTTCTTCAACCTTTCAAGACCTTGTCAGCATGTACTAAGTATCTATGTATGTTTTGCTTGTTTGACACATGCCATTGAGCCATAGAACATGAATCTGCACTTGGAGGATATTAAGGATGCCCATATTCCAAAGATGAGGAGGATGTTGGAGATTTTGACGTGTACACAATTAAAAAATCTCTTCAACAATATTTGCAGCACATTACTACACTTGAGAGGGGGTAAAGTGGCATAGTTGTATGCTACATCACATTTTTAATTGTCTAAATGCTTTGATGCCTATTTGCCATGATACTAGACAGTAGTTTCAACGAAAGTTCAATCTTCGAAAAAGTGACATAGTTGTCTGCTACATCACATTTTCAGTTGTCCAAATGTTTTGATGCCTATTTCCCATGATACTAGATAGGGCCATGTTGCAGATACAAGATCTGGAGAGAACTCGTCGTCCCTCTCGCACTTCAAAAAAGGGCCACAAAATTCTACCAAGCCGCACCAAAACTCCTTTAAGTCTCAGCCGCTCTAAAGTTTGATGCCCTCCGCAAACCTCTTTCCCTTCTCCCAAAGCCGATCACAAGAAACCAAGGGGCCTCCGATGCCCTCTCTAAGCTTTCCCCTTGAAGCAATTGAGGTTGCCTCTTTGAGGTTGAGTGAACAAGAGAGGATCCAGAAGGAAGGGAAAGGGGGGGGGGGGGGGGAGGGGGGGAATGATGAAAATTGGAGCAGTGTTTTAAAATGTTGCCTGCACACTAGGGGAGAGGGGGACATTACCGACATTGGAAAGGCCACTGTATCAAAAGGGTGTGTTGATGTGATGTCGTCGCCACTGGCACAGAGCAGCAGCTTTAAGGGCATTTTAAAATGCCAGGTAAGATGGCGCTCTTGCCTGGCGGTCGATCTCTTCTTGCTACTAGCATTTTAAAACACTAACGATAGCAACCAAAGAAGGGAAGTAGCAACATGCAGAGGGCACAAGGGCGTCAACACGCATTAACATGCCAAATTCTTTCAATGTTTTAAAACGCTGCCAAAGGAGGGGAGATTCATTGATGGGATTAAAAGTCATCGCTATCAAGCGAGGGGATTCTCTTCTCATTTTGGTGTTGATCCTCTCCCACCTTGGAATCACTCAGCACAAAGCTCTAATACCATGTCAAAGTCAACATGCGGAAGCATAGAACAACAAGAAGAATACACAAGAGAGAGAGATACTATTGCATGTAGAAGCTCACCTACCTTGAGATGCTCGGCTTTTGTCACTAGACATGTTTGGAAATTTATCATGTACTCATGTACGTCTTGGTGTAAACCTGCCTAATAAAATTTTCAGCGTACTAATGCTTATGTATTCCAAATACAAAGATGATTAGTGCTTGGGCTGTAGTGGTAGTCAAAAGAATTTGGTGCCTAGTATCTGAGTCCTTGGGTACACTTGCTCTCCCTTTATGGAGTAAATAGCCATCCTTGTTTTGGAGTTCAACCTATGAAAAGGAAGAACTAGGTGTAGAAGTAAGTGACACATTCCCATGAGAGCGAGAAAGATCCCACATTTTCACATGACTCTGTTGGAAATAGGGTTGCAGGGGAACACACACAGTTTGGAGAAGACGAAGGAAGCGCAAGGCACATAACAGAGAGTGTATTACTTAGTGTACAATAGAAAGATAAGATAGCCCTACAGTGATGGGCATGTATACAATAATGCATGGGGGAAAAACCCTCCTAGTGAGGGAAAAAATGGATCGACGGTCCTAAGTGTGTTCACACACATCACTACCACATGTATATGGTGATAAATCCCCCCCGGGGAGCGATTTGGTGAACGAGAGCTGGCACATAGAGTATAGGGAAGTGCCATGCCCTGAGAACATGATCGGTCCACAAAGGGAGTAAGCCCAAAGCTTTGTGGAAAGCTTCGAACTTCTCACGATACAATGCCTTTGTGAAAAGATCTGGAAGGTTGTCCTATGTTGGCACATAAGCCAAGCTGATCTCTCCTGTTGAGAACCTCTTCCTGACATCGTGGTAATGCACCCCAATGTGCTTTGTGCGAGCATGAAAAATTGGATTCCTTGCAACTCCCAATGTGCTTTGATTGTCAGTGTAGATAGTGTTGGCAATGTCCTATCCAGCACCCAAATCAGCCATAAGGTGTTTGATCCATACACAATCCATCGTAGCTATGAAGGTTGCCTTGTACTTAGCCTCACATTTTGAAGTGGCCACAATAGGTTGCTTCTTGCTCAACCATGATATGCATGATAAAACAAGATAAGATGTAAAGTGCCACTCAAGTAGTGAAAAATCCTCTTGACACTCTTGCAACAACAATGTGCATAATGCATCAAACTTGACAACTTTTGGATTTCCTTGGGTCATAAGTCTCCAAGCACTAGCAAAAGTCTGGTAAGAATGTGGCAAAGCATCAAGAATAGTATGCACAAGGGAGCTTTCAAGAATGACTTCGCCTATAGAAATAAGTTGCTCATTGATATCCTTAACACCAACAAGGAAAGTGTCCATCTCATCTTCCTCATGCATATTCTTCGACTCCATCTCGTTATGTAGCAATGCAATTTTAGCCTCATTGCGACTTGCATAAATACCAACCAGAATATCCCAAGCGTGTTTTAAAGATTTTTTTGAACAAATATGATGAGTAATAGTGCGCTTCACAGACAATGCAATCAATGCATGAGCCTGCTCATCTTTTACATCCCAACAAGCTTGCTCAATCGTAGGCAAAATAGCTTTGGCAGCAGCAATCTTGCCACCAAAACCTGCAACATCCTCAGAACCAGGATGTACATCAATGCCCTGCACAATATTACAAATTCCCTTTGACACAAGAACATGTTGTGTCATATAATCCCACATCATAGAATAATTGTCCCCATCCAATCTATCCTCAGCAGTAAACATCTTGAACACATCTGTGTTATTATTAACCATGGAAAATGCTGCACCTAATGAGAAAACTGCCCAAAAAGAGGAGAAATGGAGCAGGAACAACACTTTCTATATAGAACAAATTGTAGAAGACTGTAAGGGACCTTTTATGCAAAAAACGGCATTGACCAAAATTTTGCATAAAATGGAGAAATAGCTTGCACAATAATGTCTATAGTGGAAATGGAGGTCGAAATGATCCTGAATCAAAAATCTAAGCAGACCAAACTCTATGAGCTTTCCCAAAGGATTTGTCGAGCTAATGACGCCCACCAAAGCTCACAAAAATCAGAGAAAGTGGGCAGGCATATGCTGGAGCTGCTGACGATCAAGCCCGGGAGGATGCAACCTGCTTTGATGCCAATTGTTGGAAATAGGGTGTAGGGAAATGCACACAACTTGGAGAAGACAAAGGAATCTCAAGGCACACAACAGAGAGTGTATTACTTAGTCTGCAATAGAAAGATAAGAGTGATGGGCATACATACAATGCACAAGGGAAAAAACCTCCAAGTGAGGGAAAAAATGCCCCGACGGTCCTAAGTGTGTTCACACACAGACTCCACATCATATTGTATAATGGATTGTGCTCACATTTTTTGCAAAGGGAAACCAAATAATCATTTGTAATTTTCGTGAAAGAAAGAGCATCGATCTTTGGAATGCGGCTCAAAGCATCGACTACCACATTGTAGCAACCCTTACGATACCATAAAGAACAATCATGTTCTTTCAAGATCTAGGCCCATCTAGCCTTGTGACCCTTTAAATCTATTTGATTGGTAAACCACTATATACTCTCATGGTCAAATACTATTTCAACTCTACTTCATAAAATTAATTCCTCCATCAACAAAGAGCATGAATAATGGTGCACAATTTGCACTAATACATAGAGTAATTCTGTTGAACACCATCTAAAATCTTTCTATCGAAGGTAGCTGCTCTACCATGTTGAAGTTTGCACAACACCAATAGCCTTATTGTTGGCATCTGTCTCCAAAACAAAAGTTTTTCTGGGATAAACAATGTGCAAGATAGGAGCAGTAGAGCCAAAGTTGTCCTAAGCTTCTCAAAACTACTTTGTTGCGTTTCTTGCCAAGTAAATTAAGGACCCTGACTTTTTAACTCGTCTGTCATCGGCACAACTATCTTAGCATAATTCTGGATGAGTTTGTGGTGATAGCTTGCCATGCCCAAAAAAAATAGAAATTCTTCTAAGTTTTTTGTAGAATGCCATTTCGAAATAGCTTCCACTTTGCCAGGATCAATCTTGATACCCTCATTAGAGATAATATGACCAAGATATTGTAGCTATGTTTGGATAAAAGCACATTTTCTCTTCTTGGTATATAAACTATGCTTCCTAAGTAGATCAAAAACCCAATTGAGATGATCTGAATGTTTTGCTTTAGTACGATTGTAGACAAGGATGTTGTTTAGAAAAACCACTACAAATTTACCCAAATGAGGCCATAGGACCGTGTACTTAAGTGTCATATATGAAGCTGGAGCATTTGTTAACCCAAAGGGAAACACAAGGCATTTAAAATGTTCAAATCGTGTTTGGAAAGTTGTTTTAGGAATATCCCTAACACTAATTCATAATTGATGATATCCTGAGCATAAGTCAATTTTTGTGGCCTCATAGAGTTGATCAAAAAGTTCAGCAACCATGGGCATAGGATACTTGTTCTTTCCCTTGTTGAGACCGTGATAGTATACGGACATGTGCATAGGACTATATTCCTTCCGCACCAAAAGCACTAGAGATGCCCATGGAAAATAATTGGGTCTAATAAAACCTTTATTAAGATAGAATTTATTTTCACTCTGACTAAGCCTATAGGTAGGTTTGCTTATAGGTTTAGTATCTAGTTGTACGTCTATACGATGTTGTCTCTCTCTCTCTCTCTCTCTCTCTCTAAACCAGAAGGTAAATTGTTTAAAAAAACATGATAGTTGTGAAACACACAATTAAGTTCATCACATTGGGAAACAAAATTAAAATCTTTATCTTTTGGTATAGAAAGAGAGTAGGCAAGCAATAACAAAAATAAGTATCCTTTATTTTATTTGCTTTTTGGAATAACTCTGACTCAACTGTATAAATAATAGGAGAGGAAGGAACATCTCATTATTTAAAAAGTAACACATGATTACCATCAACCTCAAGCTGTATTGTGCTGAAAACTATGCTTTAAAGTAGGCCCTATGCTACATAACCATTCATGCCCAAAAACAATATTGGCTCTTGACATGTTCATAGAGTGGAAAGCGCTTCACCAAAGCATGATTGAGAAAGTTATGGGTTTCCCCATCATCAATGAGTATAGCCATGTAAACAAACCAACTCATGTGGACCCAATGGATGTTTCAACATTGAAGCCATCAATAACCACCCATGTGCTTTGGTGGAATGAGAAACTTTAACCTAAGTAAACTTTGCCACATTGAAGCCATCAGTAACCACCCATGTGCTTTGGTGGAATTAGAAACTTCAACCTAAGTATACTTTGCCAATGTGTTTAATTATACTAACTGGGTGTGTAGAGCCTTGCCCTTACCTTTGCTTGCATATTTGTCATTTCTCTTGGCTTTATCTTGTTCACTAAATGCATTCAATGCAAAATCACGGTTGTATGTTTGTCAGACAAGCATTTGAAACATAAATTTTCCTTCTTGGCCTTATCAAAATCAGCTACTGACAAAGGATAACAAGGTCTTCTTTGAAATTTTTGAATCATGAAATGATGCTTTGTGCTTATGGTGGTGATTATTGTGATAGGTAGGTCAAGTATCTGACTATATTCCACAAGATCGTAGTCCCTTTTCATCCGTATAATATACTAACTCTTCAGATTTTTCATCCTCCAAAGTTTTAGGATGCAAATGGGTGATCTCGGATTTCACATCGCGGTGCAAACCTCGTAGAAAACTGCATACCTTTATATTTTCATTGAGGTTTTCAAGCTTAAGGATGACTTCAAGATAGTGGGAAATATAATTGGCGAGTGGCGAATGCATGAAACGGTCATCCCAAGCATACCAATTCAAATCAACTTTGTTTCTTGGTATGAACTCCTTTTGGAACATGACTTGAAACCATTCTCAAGTGGTTGGTTTTTTATGAGGTTTGAGGGACATCTACCACTTGTAGGCCCTACCCTCAAATGCTAAGCTATTGTTTTATGTTGAAAACATCTAGGGTGGCCCATAGTAGTGGACATTGATCCGTTTATGAAAAAAAACTTTTATCGCATCCTTCTTGTGCTCTTTATCTTTGCCCCTATACAGAGGCAACTTTAGGTCCTTCATCCAAGAAGAGGTCTTTAAAATTTCAACCCCCAATGGAGTTGACTGTGAAGGTGAAATCTTTCCATTAACAACTTTAGTTGTCGTAATATGGTTTTGCAATCTCTCTCGAGCCATTTGCATCATAAAGTTGTTGATGAGCTCCATGAGCATAGTCAAATTCTCACTAACGCCCGCTAAATCACGCTCCATTTGCTCTGTGTTTTGGAGTAGGACATTGAATTTGTGAATATAGACAAACATGTGGTCATCATTCAATTCATTCCTTTCTTAAACCAATACGTCTTCCATAGTTTTTTCCACACCGCCAAGAGGCCAACAAAATACGAGTGCAAAGTTGTAGTTTAGATTGAAAATTTCTTACCCACAAGCTCACGAGTCCAAGAGTAATAAGTCCTTTAATTTTTGCAATATCCTCATGCCAAGAGGCAAGAAGAGATTTCCCTTTGCTCAATTCCCTAGAAACGTACTGGCCTTGATGAAAAGAGCTTTGCCCGTTTGCTACCAATTGTGCGGAAAAGATCCCCGAAGAAGAGGCCATAGTGTCTAGGGCTTTTGAGGTGGCCCTTCTAAATCCCACAACATGAACTCAAGAAGCTATGGAATCATCTGCACTGCAATAGCCTGAGGAGAGAGAGAGAGAGAGAGAGAGAGAGAGAGAGAGAGAGAGAGAGAGAGAGAGAGAGAGAGAGAGAGAGAGAAATTCTCTGCATGATAGAGTGCTTGGCAGGATGGTATTAGCACATAGCTAATATCAGGATCCTATACACTCGGCTTATGATGTAGTTTTTCACTTTTTTGATCATTTTGGATATCCATAGCCCAAAGCCATTGTAATTCTTTAATTTCAAGATTATTTTGACTATTATGTGATTACGATCTAGAAAGAGTGGGGCTACGTGCTTCCAGATTGTATCAAGGAAATCCTAGGCTACTGTGAGTTAGAACCTTTTCTCATTGTTGAACCTTGAACCTTTGGTTAAGGTATAAAATCCATATTTTGTAAAACCTAAAGGAGACTTTTTGGATAATAAGTGTTACCACTGACTTGCAGAGCACTGTGTGCTCTCCTTCTTCTTTCTCAAGCTCATAACTCCCTCGCGAAGTGTTCATTTGAAGTCCCGTCTACTTCATTGCATTCATAGGTGAAAGCTATTTGTGACATTGTGCTTTTCTTGTGGTAAAACTATGTTTTTTTTGTTGCTCACCTACTCCTTAATCTGATCATAATCTAGATTTACATAACAAAATTACATTTTATGCATTGGAAGGGTATAATGGCATCATTGCTAAGTGCTAGGGTGTATTCGGTTTTGAAAATAGTTAGGTCGATTATTTTAGATGTTGTCATCCTGTAAGTTTTGTCTTGTTTAGATTATGTTTTCTTGGTGAGCTGAGGAGATTTGTTTGCGATGTAGTAGATAGATTCTGCTTCCTGACATGAAATATAGTGTAGATTTGGGTAGGACAAGGATTGAGTGTGTTTTCCAAGAGATTGAAAACCTCTTGTAGCCTTCATGCACTAGTCGAGTCAACGCCGTCCCATAGTATGACATTTATGTTCATTGTTCTCATTGTCACTATAATAAGATAGCGAGGATTGGCATTTGGGGAGCCCCACATTTTGGCATTGTTGCCAAGGATGAGGTGACCTTAAAAACCTCAGTGTTCAGTAGGATTGTCCAAAAACTTCCTCTAGGTTTGTATGGAGTACAAAAACCATCTTTTAAAAACCGCATGGTTGAGGTGTGTCTATTCAGCTGTGTAGAGGTGTCTTGAGAGTTATCATACTTGTTGAGGACCTTTAGGCGTAGGTTAGGTCATTTTTAGTGGTTGATAGCTTGGACTATGTCAGAGTCTAAGGATTGATGCACTTTTCAAGCAAAAAACACCGAAAAACTAGTGTTGGTGGACAGTTTCCACTATCTTTTGACCAATGTGATTAGGAGTAGGGTAAGTAGGAATCGAGGAAGGTTTCCAATCTATCTCTCTCTAAATTGACATCACTAAAGTGCTTGTGGAAAATTTCAAAGTTTTCAGGTTTGGGATAAAGTTTAAAACTTCAAAATAGCATTTCTAGTCATCATTACTGATCTTGGAAAAGCTATACTAACCTATGGGTAAGTCAAAAATCAACTTTCAAGAAAATTTTCAAAGTTTGGCCAAAATTCATCTTATTATCTCCCCAGTGATAGATGCATGCAAAAGTAGATTTAATTGGCTAAAAGTGTTTGTATTAGCTTGTTCCCGCTCCGTTTCTCCTATTTTTGGGTAATTTTCACATCAGGTGCAGCATTTACCATGGCTGGCAACAACACAGATGTGTTCAAGATGTTTCCTACTGAGGACAGGTTAGATGGGGACAATTATCCTATGTGGTCTTACATGATGCAACATGTTCTTGTGTCAAAGGGTGTCTGGAATATTGTGCAAGGCATTGATGTACATCCCGGTTCTGAGGATGCGGGCGATGTTGAACATGTTGCAAGTCTTGCTACAAGAATTGTTGCTATTAGAATTGTTTTGCCTACGACAGAACAAGCTCGTTGGGGTGTAAAGGATGCGCATGTTCATGCATTGATTGTGTTGTCTGTGAAGCACACCATTGTTCATCACATCCGTTCAACAAAATCTGCAAAAGAGGCTTGGAATATTTTGGCTGGTCTTTTTGCAAGTTTCAATGAGGCTAAAATTGCTTTGTTGCATAAAGAGCTGGAGTCAAAGATTATGCATGAGGAAGATGATATGGACACTTTCCTTGCTAGTGTCAAGGATATGAGCAACTTATTTCTGCAGGTGAAGTCATTTTAGACAGTTCCCTTGTGCAAACTATTCTTGATGCCTTACCAGATTCTTACCAGACTTTTGCTAGTACTTGGAGACTTATGACCCAAGGAAATCCAAAAGTTGTCAAGTTTGATGCATTATGCACATTGCTGTTGCAAGAGTCACTTTCCAAAAAAAAACAGGACTAGACAGTGTGCAGTTGAACAGGCTTTTATTGCTTCTCAAAGAAAGGGTGGTAACAGCAATGCAACCACTTCTTATGGTTATGCTACGAGTGGCAAAACTTCTGTTCCCAATGCTTCTGTTGGCAGCACTTCCTCTGGCAATTCTGGTGATAACGGCAAAAAGAAGATGCGTTGCCATTATTGTAAAGCTAATGATCACTTGATCAAGCAGTGTCCTAAGTTGAAGGCAAAAGAGGCTAAGAAGAAAGAGAGTGGTTCCACTGCAAATGCTGGTTCACTACAAATGCAGCCATTGTTGAGTCTTCTGTGAAAGGAGACTGTGTTGCTGATGTTGATGCAGGATGGGCTTTTAGCGCAGAGTGCACTTACAATCTTGTTGTCCATGATGCATGCTTGTCAGTTGCTGCAGATTCACATGTGTGGTATTTCGACAGTGGTGCTACAAAGCACATTACCTCACATCGTGAATTGTTCACCTCTCTCGAGTTTGTCCCTCATGGGAATTCAGTCACTTGTGCCAACAATGCCTCTTATCCGGTTCAGGGAGTTGGAAAGATTGTGCTTACTTCTACAAATGGTAGTTCCTTCACACTTGTTGATGCACTTTATGTACTTGGGATCAAGAAGAATCTCTTATCTGTATCCGCACTTGCTAGACTTAGACTTATAGTCAAATTTATGGATGACAGAGGTAGAGTTCATGATCTCAGTTTTCGTGATGAAATTGTTGCATCTAGCCTTTTGTGTCGTGGGCTGTATAAGCTCACTTTGTATGACAAGTGTGGAAAATTTTTGCAAATGCTGTTGCAGATTCAAGGGCTATTTCAGATGCAAAACTTTGGCATGCATGTTTTGGTCATCTGAATTTTGTCAGTTTGCTGCGTTTACAGAAATCTGATATGGTTGCTTCTTTGCCGCCTCTTGAAGCACCTGTCAGACATGTTTGTGAAGGCTGTATTTTGGGTAAGATGTAGCGTTCTAAGTCTCCAAAGGATGGTTTAGTTTGGGGCCACATACAAGTTGCAACTTGTGAATAGTGATGTTTGTGGACCCATGCAAACTCCGTCCAAGGGCAATTACCTTTACTTCGTGACTTTCATTGATGATTACTCCAGGCATGCATGGGTATTTTAGCTTAAAGCGAAGTCCGAAGTTTTTATGTGCTTCAACAATTTTTGGCTATGGCTGAAAATGTCTCGAAATGTACTATGGGCGCCCTCCATTCCGATCGAGGGGGGGAGTATATGTCTCATGAATTCAATGCATTTCTGGCTAGTCATGGGATAAAACACCAATGTACAATGCCTTATACCCCTCATCAAAATGGTGTTGTTGAGAGGAAAAACAGGTCACTTACGAGAATGGCACGATGTATGGTCAAAAGTCAAGCTTTTTCGCATTCTTTTTGGCTTGAGGCCATCATGTGTACCACTTATGTACTAAACAAGTGTCCTATGAAAGCTTTGCAGTCTACTACTCCATATGAAGCATGGCATGATAGAAAGACTTCTATTGAGCACATGCATGTTTTTGGTTGTTTGGCATATGCTTTGGTGCCACAAACACAGCACAGAAAAGTGGATGATAAGGTTGTCAAATGTATTTTTGTTGGTTATAGTGCCAAAAGCAAAGGTTACAGGTTGTATCATCCGCAAACAAAACGTATTTTGGTTTCACAGGATGTAGTTTTTGTGGAAGATTCTGTTCAGCCCTTGCTGTCATGTACTAGAGACAGTAATGTAAGCTCACAGGACATTTATGACACTTTGTTGCCTCTTTTTAGTGGTGGAAATGCGAATGTAAGTTCCAATGAGGCAAATGTACAGCCTATGGGGATTTCTGAAAATGTTACAGATCAGCCTATTACTGATGCAAATGTACATGATGTACTTGATGAGGAAAGGGCTGAAAATGAGCAAGCTAGAGGTATGCCAAAATGGCTGGTGCACACTTTGCATGACACTAAATTGGATGCACCTTTGTCTAGTCGTACTCGTTCAGGCTCTCGCCATTCATCTTATGCATCAGATTGTTATGCTTTGGCTGTGTCTAGCTTACATGATGTTGAGGAGCCTCTGTCTTTTGATGAAGCACAGAATTCAAAAAATTGGATGGCTGCCATGCAATCAAAATATGATGCACTTATAGAAAATGACACATGGACTTTATGTAATTTGCCTCCTGGCAAAAAGCCATTGGTACAAAGTGGGTTTACAAGTTGAAACGCAAGCCGGATGGTGAGATCGATCGCCATAAGGCTCGACTTGTTGCAAAGGGTTATGCACAGCAAAAAGGCATAGATTATGAAGAGACTTTTGCTCCCACTTGTCGTATGACTACTGTGCGTTTTCTATGTGCATTGGCAGCTCATTTTGGTTGGGATGTACATCAATCATATATTGTTACTGCTTTCTTGGATGGTGACATATTTGAGGAAGTTTATGTAACGTAGCCTCGCGGTTTTGTCAAGAAAGGACAAGAGGACAAATTTTGCAAATGTAACAAGGCTTTGTATGGGTTGAAGAAATCTCCTCGTGCTTGGTATGAGAAAGCTGACACTCATTTGGTCAAACAAGGCTTTCGTAATAGTCCAACAGAAAGCACATTGTATGTAAAGCGTGACGGTGATGTACTTCTCATTGTGGTTCTTTATGTAGATTATTTGCTAATCATTGGACCAAATGAGAAACATATTGCTGAATTTAAGGCTGATTTGAATGCTACTTTCAAGATGAAAGATTTCGGGTTGTTGCATCAATATTTGGGCATACAGTTTAAGCAGTGTGATGGTGGTATTGCCTTGTGTCAGAAAAGTTACATAGAGACATTGCTATGTAAGTTTGGACTTGAGGATTGCAAACCTATTGCCACTCCCATGGAAACAGGTTTGAAGTTGAGTCTGCATGATGCTGGTGATCTTGCTGATGTCACTCTTTACCAAACTGCTATTGGATGCCTCATTCATGTATGCAACACGAGGTTGGATATTCAGTTTGCAGTCTCATAGGTCAGCAGATTTATGCATAGCCCACGGTCTAAGCATTGGCAGGCTGTCAAGAGGATTTTCCGCTACCTTAGTGGTAGTTTACATCTTGGCTTGTTTTATCCCAAGGAGGGATCATTGCCGCCATATTTACATGCTTTTTCGGACTCAGATTGGCCTGGTTGTTTTGACATGCGAGTGTCCACAAGTGGTTTTTGTTTCATGCTTGGCAGTTCATGTATATCATGGTTGAGCAAGAAGCAACCTACTGTGGCCATTTCGAGTTGTGAGGCTGAGTACAGGGCAGTCTTCATAGCTACGGTTGAGTGTGTATGGCTCAGACGCCTTATGGCTGATTTGGGTGTTGGGTGTTGGACAAGGCACTGCCAACACTATCTACACTGACAGTCAGAGATCATAGGCAGTTGCGAGGAACCCATTTTTTCATGCTCACACAAAGCACATTGAGGTGCATTACCACTATGTCAGGGAGAGGCTCTCATCAGAAGAGATCAGCTTGGCTTATGTGCCAACAGAGGACAACCTTGCAGATCTTTTCACAAAGGCATTGTCTCGTGAGAAGCTTGAAGCTTTCCGCAAAGCTTTGGGCTTACTCCCCTTTGTGGATTGATCATGTCCTCAGGGCATGGCACTTCCCTGTACTCATGTACCAGCTCTCGTTCACCGCATCACTCCAGAGGGGATTTGTTACCATATACATGTGGTAGTGATGTGTGTGAACAAACTAGGACCGCTGGGGCATTTTTTTCCTCTTTAGGAGGTTTTCTCCCCCGAGCATTGTATATACGCCCATCACTCTAGGGCTATCTATCTTTCCATTGCACACTAAGTAACACACTCTCTATTGTGTGCCTTGAGCTTCCTTCGTCTTCTCCAAGTTGTGTGCGTTTCTCTGCAACCCTAATTCCAACTATTGTGTCCTCTATATAATAAGCACCTTTTTTCTTGGGTTGGAAACTAAACTTTTTTTGCATGAACAAAACACTTTTGTGAAGGCACAAGTAACTATAACTCCATTTGGATACCAATATTGGGCCAAAAATGTCCTTTCTTTGAACAAACAGAAAACTGAAGATGAATACACTTGAAATTGAACAGAACTTGACCAAAGCTCCTCTTGATAGGTCTTTAAACACGTTGTTGCAATTATGGGAGGTGAAATATTGGAAAAAAGTGCCAAAAATCACCATCTAGATAATAAGAACGCTTAATATCTAAGAGGCTAAAAAAGTAAGATTTTGACCTATTTTCAACTCCACTGGTATCAGCATAGTGTAAGGAGGCTCTGACTCAAGTTTGGTAGCATTTGGACTTGTCAGTTGTCAGATAGGCTTAGAAATCTTTGAAACCAAATTGCGGACATAAAATTTGGCTTAGAAACCTCAAAATTGAACCAAACTTCATGAAACTTGGTTTGTGGCTTGGTTAGAGTGCATACAACTAGTGCAATCCAGAAAAGTTGAAAACTCACCTCATTTTGACCCTGGAGATAATAAGCACGCTTAACATCTCCTACCCTAAAAATTGAACTTTTGCAAGTTTTTTCAAAGGGAATTGGGTCTACGGTAGCAATAGAGTGCTTGGAAGAAGTTTCAACCAACTTGGACATCATTTGACTTGCATGACTACTAAAATTGCATCTAAAACTGCCAAATACACAAACTATTGAGGATTGAGACCAAATTGACATAAAAGTTTAAATAACCTCATTTAGGGCTTATTAGGGACATACTTGACCAGTGTGGACAAGAAAAAGTGCAAAATTTGTCATTTTTTGGCCTAGTAGATAATAAGCGCGCTTATTATCTCCTACAGCTAGAGAGACCAATATTTTGGATATTTTTTGGTCCAAATAGTTGGTAGACACCTTAAGCAACTAGCCTAGCAAGTTTGAAGTCAATTGGGAATTGTTTGCTACACTTGAAGTTGAGTTTTCTAGAATTGAAGGTTGCAGATTGACATTGTGGCTATTTTGATACGATTGAGGAAAATTTACATCAAGAGTTCTTGTGTATTCTTGTTATCAATAGACTAACTTATATACTCTTGATTTCATATGGAGATCAAAAATAGCTTGGAAAATTATCAAGTTGAATTTACGACACCTCAAAAGGGTTGGTATTTGTACTAAAGCCCAAGTATCCATTTTCATTGAAAAGTTCAAGTCTTTATGTACCTAAGGTCGGGCCGTTTTGACACAAATCAAGGTTACAATTGAGGGATTGAGAGTAGAGTATCTACAAAAGAAAGTGTAAATCAAGGGAAGTCTTTAGAGACTATAGTAGAAGAAGTACTAGACACTTACTCCGACTCAAGTTCTGAGATGTCTAGACACTTAATCCAAGCTCAAGTTCTAGAAGTACTAGACACTTACTCCGACTAGACACTTACTCCGACTCAAGTTCCTTTTCAACTCAATCGGGGACTCGAACACATCTCAGGTTGAAGCACATTTTGATCGTCTATAAGACTAACAAGCATGGGGCTCAAATTTACCTAGATCCTAATGAGGAGTATATAGTAAGAGTAGATGACCATAACGTTGAGTTTGAAGAAGAGGTTAGGGCTAATAAGCAACATACCGTCTATATGGACTCAAACAGAGTGCGATACCTCCAAATACCAAATCTTGACACTATAGACCGATGAGGATTAAAGGTTGATACTCTGATTTCAAACATAGCCGTAAAAGAGGGACTGCCAAGCGTTAGAGCTAGAAGGGTACGACTTGATAGATACAAAACCTCTGAAGCGCATACCTACCGACAACCCGTGGCTTGGAGTTTAGTGTTGGGAGGACAACAATGTTAGGGATTTGATTTGGATTGCTCATGCCAAACCAAGGTAGTTGACACCCTTGAAAATCTAGTATATTTTGAAGATAAGGGAGAAGGGCTTAGCAAACCTTGCCGTCCATCTCTTTAGAGATTGTTACAACAACTTTGTTATGATGACTCTGAAAGAGATTGAACAAACAAAGTACCAAGGATAGACAATCCGAGAAATCATATGTGTACAATACTTGAAATAGAATAGAACATGGGGCCAAACAAAAGAGCATTTGGTAGCATGGCCAATCAACGGGGAAGTACGACCCAAGGTAGCCACCTCAATTTGATGTAAATTTGGGTAGAGATGCGGAAACCACCATTAACAAGAGAAGAATAGGTGACACTAGGGCAAGAGGAGGTCCACATGAGTCACACCTGCCAAGCAACTGATTTGAAGGCTTAGTGGGAGAAACACCGACCGAGAGAGTGGGTGCGAAACATCACCGTAGAGTCAAACCAGGTGGTTTTCAAAAATGGTTCAACAAATACATTGGATCTAGGGATCCATATGACCATTTAGCAAGATTCAAGTAGATCGTGAGAGCTAAATGCATAACAGACTTCCATACTTAGTTTGAGGAGTTTGGGATGACCTTAGGGGAAAAGACTTACCTTGATTTCATACCATACTTCCTAGATCTATTACTGATCTATCGACATTGGCTATGAGATTTCTTGCTGCTTGTTTGAAGATGGTAATCAAACACAACATTGTAGCACAAATCTACAACTTCAAATAGAAACATGGAGAAATAGTAAGAGATTGTATGAGTCGGATGCGATAGTACATCGATAGATATTCAGAGTTGGAGATTCCAACCTAGGAGAGACTTGTCTCATTGTTCCTAGAAGGGTTACTCAACAAAGGTTTGCATGCCATTTGGTATAGTAAGAAACATGCAACTTGGGAAGCATGCAACCTGTATGCAATCGACTTGGGGGATAACTGCAAAATCTTTAATGAAGAAAGCACTATTAAGGATACTCACAGTGAGCAGACCACCTCAACAGTACTACCACATGTAGGACCAATTGTGGAAGCTCTTGTAAATGCCATGGAAGACGTGAAATGCATGAATGATATGATGAATAGCATGCAAAGGATGCCGATGCAAGGGCCGGGACAGTGTCCACCATAGGGGCAACCTATGGGACAACCCAAACCAGCAAAATGGTGTGCCATTAAAGGAAAATGGACAAACCATGAAAAGAACAACTGCTATTACAAGCCTAAATATGATGGAAATGTCTAGTATATACCAATGAGACAATAGGGGAACGTGAAAACCAATGTATAGGTATCCGCCTAACATGGGACCAATCTAGAACGAGACAGAGACCACAACTTGTATTGTGTCAGCAGCCACCACTGCCAGGAAACGATGTTGTATCGATCAAGTACATGTTGCCTGAAGGGCAAGTGGAGGAGCAAACTCTAGTACCATTCACACCATATAATGAAGCAAGTTCGAAAACTGTGGGAATAGAGGACAAGTGGTACACTCAATCAACTCCTGCCACGGTAGAACAAGTTTATCAAACACCTTCTGATGTAGCACCGGTTTACTTTATTGCAAACCAGGGAGCTAGGCCACCCATGATGAAGCCAATGCCTAAGCCGAGAACAAGAAATTTCCATAACTGTGGTTCAGGCGACCATTGGAAAAATGATTTTCCAAAGCCAGATAAAAATGCTAGACCAATGACACTTATTGCATGCAGTGTGGCCGCAAGGGTGGACACTTTCCATATAAGTGTCCTAGGAATCCAGCTAACAAAGGGAAGGCAACCATAGACATATTTCAAGTCATGCCAAGTAGCTCATCAAAGAACCCACTGTTCCGATTTGAGTAGTTACTAGGACACATGCCAAGAAAAATAGATAGAACAATGCAGGTCAAATACACCCAGCAAATCTTCAAAAGATTCCAAAAAAGAGCAACACAAACGATATGATCTTTTAAGATAGAAACAACGAAGGAAAATCAAAGAGAAAGTTCATAAAAGAGTTGAGAAAATGACTCAGTCAATGTCATTGGAATTTAAAGAGTCGAAACCAAGATCAGGAGGATCTGTCACAAGACGGACACCACGTGCCAATAGAAAAGAACAGACTGAACAGACTTTTAGCACTTCAATAACAATTGAACTAAAAGAGAGAGACGACACAAGACACGGAGCGACGGAATTCCACACCAGAGAGTATTGGCCCCAAACCTTGGCGCCCCTTTCGGTATTTCTTTATATTGCATAACCTCACTACAAGCCGGTACTCTAGACTCTGCACCTTCTCCAAGAAGCATGCCAGAGAATGAGTCCTAGCCTCATATTTAAAGGCCCTTGGCCTAAAAAGCAATTACAGTGAAAAGCCTTCAAACTTAAAAGCATTTGGTCCAAAAGCAAAGCCAAAAAGCTACCAATGTAAATCACGGAAATTCATACAGCCTGCCACATCATCAGCAAAGCGCAAAACACAGAAATTTGTCTGCTGCCCTTAGAGTTAGGGTTAGGGATTTTGCAATTTTAGGGTTAGGGTTTCCAAAATTAGGGTTTGCAAGTTTTAGGGTTAGGGTTTCTAGAATTTGGGTTTCAACAGTTAGGGTTTCTGGCAGAAATTAGGGTTTAGGCCCCTCGGCCACATCTGTAAGTTGGCTCCATTCTTTAGGCTTTGACACTTCAGCAGTTTGTTACATCTCCCCTTCTTAAAAGAGAGTAATCGTCCGTGATTACAGCATATCTGCAAAACAATTCAAGTTAGCTCAAAAATTTCCCAGGGTCATTCCGAGGGACAATCAATTTGCTCTTTTTATTAAGGAGTTAGCTTCTCCTTTCGGCGGCTGTTTTGATCAAGGAGTTAGCTGCTCCTTTCTTCTCTTTTGGTCAAGGAGTTAGCTTCTCCTTTCGGCTGTTTTGATCAAGGAGTTACCTTCTCCTTTTGTCCAGATCGAAACTCTTGATATTCCAACGTAGTAAAATTAGCCATCACACCCAGACCGTACTGATCTTCCACGGGTGTCTTGATGCACTAAAATTACATACCTAGGCAATCTCATCCAATTAGGAAGATTCAGTAGTTGGCACATCACAATGAAACACAAATGCTTACATATGCATGTTATAAGACACAACAAACAGCGCCACTGAGCACTCCCCCGAGACAAACGGTCTGCGGTATGAAGCTACTCAACGACTACCTCATCACTCCCCCCGCAAATAACCTAAAAAGGTCCGGGCCATGAGCTCAGAGGACTGTACAATCAAACGCTCCCCAGACCCCAGTCTGCGTCGCTCGGAGGTTCAAGCATACAACCAAACACTCCCCAGGCATCGGCCTGTGTCGTTCGGAGGTTTTCTAGCATACAACGGAACGCTCCCTAGGCATCGGTCTACATCGTTCCGAGGTTTTCAAACATACAACGAAACGCTCCCCTAGGCATCGGCCTGCGTCGTTTTGAGGTTCAAACAATACCAAAACAATATTTCTCACTTCTCCACTCGGGAGTAAAATCACCAATCATTGAAACCAGTATCAAACCAGAGTCAAACAATTCAAATCGGCACCAAAATAGGTTCAAAACAGATACCATCCATTTCAAAAAAATTCCAAACAGGATCACCAAACAAGATTAAACAAAACTCAGACTAAAAAGAAATCTCCACATCAATCGAGCTCAAAAAGTCGACTGACTTTCCATCTTGAAACCTGCACCAAAAATTAGGATTAGGTTCCTTACATGAGGTTGTAGCTGAGCACAACATGGTCCATCAGCTCTTGGACAGACAGTGTTTCTTTGGCGGTGATGGTAGTCCCAAGAGATAGCAATCACACCGAACTTCCAAGGTTATCAACTTGAGAAGAGATGTCTACTAAGAGATGTCGAGAAATTTCAAGATATAATCTGCTAGGGTTTCCATGGCAAGCATTTCAGGATACCCCACTCTGCCAGAAGTTGCACTCCGAAGGAAGATGTCAGAAACCATACAACTTCGGGAAAAAAATTTCTTGAAAGCTTGCCAAGTCCTTGGAGTATGTTGCTTGGTAGCTATAGACATCAACATCTGCATGGCACTGCTTCTGAGAAAAACAATGACTTGAAAAAATAAGTCTAGGTTGGAGTGGCTAATAAGTCCGGATTGGAGGGCGAAGATATCTCGAATAAAATTCCATTGATAGCTCTGTCTGCTCTTTTGTAGGACCGGTATGATTTCAGAAAAGCACACGCCTGATGCTCTGATACCACTATCACAAGACGGGCAACACGTGCCAATAGAAAAGAACAGACTGAACAGACTTTTAGCACTTCAATAACAACTGAACTGAAAGAGAGAGACGACACGAGACACGGAGCGGCGAAATTCCACCCCAGAGAGTATTGGCCCCAAACCTTGGCGCCCCTTTCGGTATTTGTTTATATTGCATAATCTCAATACAAGCCGGTACTCTAGACTCTGCACCTTCTCCAAGAAGCATGCCAGAGAATGAGCCCTAGCCTCATATTTAGAGGCCCTTGGCCTAAAAAGCAATTACATTGAAAAGCCTTCAAACTTAAAAGCATCTGGTCCAAAAGCAAAGCCAAAAATCTGCCAGCGTAAATCACCAAAATCCATACAGCCTGCCACATCATCAGCCAAGCGCAAAATGCAAAAATCTGCCTGTTGGCCTTAGGGTTAGGGTTAGGATTAGGGTTTCTATAGTTTTAGGGTTAGGGTTTCTAGAATTAGGGTTTGCAAGTTTTAGGGTTAGGATTTCCAGAATATGGGTTTCAACAGTTAGTGTTTCTGGCAGAAATTAGGGTTTAGGTCCCTCGGCCACATGGCTCCATTCTTTAGGCTTTGACACGTCAGCAGTTTGTTACAAGATCCATGTTGGTAGACAAAATATATGAACCAATCAATGCAGCCTTGGAAGCTTTCCAAGTGGGGTCAAAAGCAAGAAAAACATTGGAAACAAAATGGAAAAACTACCGAACACGCTACCGAGCTCGAAGCTTACAAAAACTTAGTGTAAATCACGCAATCAATGCTAGAGAAGCAAAATCCAAAATTGGAAATCGTAGGAGAACTAGCAGAAATTGAGACCAAATCAGAGCTGTGAGAATGAAGGATGTTAAGGATTTGAGGGAATCTTTATCAAGAATTGACATACTTGAAATAATAGTTCCACAGTGAGGAAGCACTAGATGGAATCCCCTTAGTTAAGGAAGGTCTGAACCACCTGTGGGAACGAGTCAGATAAGAGGATGATGGAAGCATGACTCTGAAGTCGGCTCCAATCAAGGAAGTATGGATGGATCAACCACCCATGGAACTAGATGAACGATATTCTTTGTATACAGATTGGAGATCAGAGAAGTAAGCTTATCAAAAGCTCAAACACTTCAAACATTACCCTCATAATTAGAAGAAAATGAAGAAAAATCATTGGTTTGTAAAACAAGGAAACTGATTAGACCAAAGGAGACTTTGGATACGATTTGTAGTCAATCATGTCGACTCCTATCCAATGTACCATGACATTGGGTGAGCTGATCAAGATAAGGCTACATCTATGAAAGGATCTGCAACAAACCATGGAAAAGATGGGCTTAACTAGATCAAACAAGGAAAACCTTGAAGAACTGCATAGGGAAGAATTGCAGGCAAGATTGTCAAATCCGTCACCATGAACAAAGTCAAAAATCAATGTGAAGGAAACATGACCCTTCCAATACAGTACAATGATGTAACGACCATGGCTATTCTAAACAGTGGGGCAGGTATAGCCATAGCAACTAAAACAATCTGGGAAGCTTGGAGGAACCCAGCAATTAGGCAAACACGAATGAAACTGCAATTGGTAGATGGGCATATTGAGAAACCAAAGGGTTTACTAGAAAATGTGATGGTTAGCTCTTCTAAAATTGACTACCAACACACTTTTGCCATTGTATATTTCGGAAAAAACTGTACTATGAAATAATTTTGGGAAGACCTTTCATTAGATAAATACACTTGATTCAAGATTGGAAAAATGACTATCTTTATTTGAAACAAGTTGGATCAATTACACGGGTAAACTTGAAGGATCATTTCTACAAGGATGTTCTGAGAATACCAATCCAAAAATTGGATTCGAAAACTGAGCAGAAACTAAACTACCACCATGGTTACGCAAAGACACTCAAATTTGGTTGTGTAGAGCTTCAGAGAGTGGTAGTTTATGACGAGAAAATTGTGTATTAGACCGAGAGGTAAACAATGTACCAAAGCCCTTTCTAGAACATTTGTTTGAACCATTTGAGTGGACTTAGATTCTGGCCACTGTGGACATATATGTTAAAAATCCACACCCACACAATTTTGCGATGAGGTGGAATACAACAAATTCCTATTTAGATGGTATCCATTGAACTTATTGAGGAACAATAATTTTTTTCTGATCACTCCTATGATGTCACTGATGAATAGAACAGGAAACACTCACGACTGAGGAATCAGACTCTGAAAAGGAACATGTTAGGGCCAAACTACTACTTAGGGGAGGGGAAGAAAAAAAAATTGAGTTTCCAAATCATCATCATAGATGTCAACAGACATATCGGAAAAAACGAGAAAAAAAATTGAGAAGGAAACATTCAAAACTGAAACTAGGAGGCAAAACTCAGTTCTTGATGATGGTGGATGCACAAGATTGCGTCAAGGACCCTACCTCAAAGAAAAGAAAAAAACACAAATCAACGGAACAAAATCGAATAGAAATTGAGCAAGCTAGATGAAACCAGAGAAAAGGAACCTCCAATGACTAAAATGGAACAAAAAGCGATGTTGAAACGAACCCTAAAGGAGATTTGGATAACTGAGAGGAATCAGAGAGCGATAAACCAAGGGTAATCAATGTTTCTTTACACTACAAAAAGTAACTCTGCAAGATGGATGGATCATAGTAGAGTAACTAATGGGACAACCCAAGGAACCAAGAAAATCCTATGAGGGTCCTAAAAACGCCAGAAAATTTGACCTCGGAGAGCCTGGGGAAGACTCAAAGCCAATATACATAGCTGCAGATTTGTTTCACGAAGAGGAAGAGATCCTCATTAGGACATTAAAGGAGTATCAAGATGTCTTCGCTTACAAAGATCTTAAGGGAGTGGATCCTGAAATATGTTAGCATAATATCCTTATGAGAGATGATGCTAAGCCAAGTAGGCAAACACAAGGGTTGCCAATTTTTGAGTTGAAAGCCATGAGCTAGCTAGCCAAGTATCAAAATTCATACACAATTTATCCTTTATTGATAGAAAATCTTAATCATAACCAAAATATTTGAAGTAGAAAATATGTTTGAAGAGTTTTTTTTCAAAAAATTGATGCCACTACCTTTGAGCATAGAAGCTATTGTAAGAGCAATAAAAATTCCTATAATAAAATTTTGATGCCATTACCTCAACAACAATAAAAATTCATGTAGCAACTTCATTTGTGAGGTCTATTATCTTTCTTTTTTAGTATGTTTTCTTTATCATCATTGGCTTCATGTGTCACATGGAAGCTGGGTCCAACTCCTATGTGCTGTCCCTTCAAGAAAGTAGTATGATGTGCACCCTGTAGGCATGTAGCAATGACATCTGACACACATGCCTCATACAAGGACATATATTTCACACTAGTGGTTGTGGTCAAACAACTCCCATGAATATATATATAGATAGGTTAAAACATGGAATCATATTTCTTGGAGAAAAATGTAAGAATGTTTGAAAGGAACGAAAAACCAAATAAAATTTTCATAGAAAAGGTAATATACCTTTAGAATATTTTCTCCCTAGTCGAAAACTGTAGTCTGTAGCATGCCACTATGGAATTCAAGTTTCTTGCATTCTTTCATGGTTTGATCTTGTAGATAGCACATACTGCAAGAGGAAGTCTTCTGGTAGCTTTTTTTGCAAAGATTTACGTCTTGAACTTGTGCCTTGATGTAATATATCTTGCAATCTTTGTTTCATATCAACCGGATCTTGTTTTGAAGACCCTTCACTAACTTTATGCATATGATACCCCAAATGAATGACACACTGTGTTATAGGTCTAGTTGGTGTATCATGTGGAAGAAACAAGTATACCTTGCATCCACACGAAGCCATACAAGAAGGAGGACATTGGCAATAGAGAAATTTTAGGGATCATGGAGCTCAACCACTAGTCCTTGAGACCTTCTTTACATGACCATTCCAATGATATTCATTCCTTGTCCTTGTCCTTCTCAAATAAGGGCAAGAACCATTCATACAAAACGTCCGACTAGCAAACATTCTTAGCCTTATTGTCCCAATAAATCCTAAGATGTGTGTTGTGACATCAACACTCCAAAGGTGCTCACTACATTTGGCCTCCATTCCCTTACTCTTTGTCCCATCAAAATATGGTGGAAACTCAAATAAAATATTTCCATCATATCTGTTTGGAAGTTCATCAACCTATTGAAATGATGAAACCAGGTTAAAGGCTATATGTAGGGAATAATTGGAAGGTAAACCTGCAATCAAATGATGGTAGGTGATATATCTACTTCCAAATTGACCTATGGGCTTTCACAAATATTAAACTTAGTACCAAGTTGTTTGTCCAAAAGAAAATTCTTTTCCATTATTACCTACACATGGATCAACACTTCAAATAGAACCTCACCTCTATCCTTGCCATCCATCTACTAATATACAAAATGCTAAGGAACAATTCCACAATCCGCAACAAAGATATTAAGCCAAGTACTTGTTGAGTTGTCTGAGTACTTGTGGGGATCCACATATTTCTTAGGTAATATAGGAATGCCTATCTAATTCCTTGAAGTATTATCATGCCTGCTCAATGTTAAGACATTTAGCAAATATGGAGTTTTATAATTTGTAATATATATGGGGTTTGTGACTCATAATTATAATAGGTTGTGGTCACTTGAGGCATAGTTATCAGTTACTTTTTATGACAACCAGGCCCGTATTGTGGTCACACAAGAAATCTCATGATGCTTAGATGAACTATGAAGAGCCTTTTGCAACTATGTTGAAATCAACATAGTTACACAACATGGCGAGCATCAAACTGACCAAAGTATTAAAATCGGTCTCCAACTTGCGATAGCTTTTGTTAATAGGTGTTGCTTGCAGTAACATGGCATCGAGATAGTGGATTCTACCATCTATTCTCTACTAAGATTTTTTGGGTACTGTTGGGATCCATCCTAATCACTCACCACCGGTGTACATGTTATGATTTTTATGCAAGTGCCATGCATGATGCAACTAACCTCCATCTGCCAGTAAATCTTATGGACAACCTTTTGTTTGACCATTGAGAGAGTTTTCGATGCTCGTTCATTAATGAAATGACCTTAGTTTTGCATGGTTTACTGATAGCTACGCTCATGTAACGCGACATCCACATTGATTTTGTAGCCTACCATTGACATTAGCGAGAGACTACCAGTGCAAATGCTATCTACTAGCCAAATTCATGGCCTTTACACACTATGTAGTTGCTTGCCAAAACAGTCTGCAATGCCCAATGAGATTGGCACATGTGATTTGGACGCTGTGCGCGTTACACACTGTTGAAACTCCACAAGACGTGGATCCATGCTGGCTGCTAGGTCGACGCCATTTCAAGCAAGGTTTTGGACGGGCGTTCAGAGCATCCAAATTTGGCGGAGGACTCGTCACACTCTCACTTTTGCTCTCTACCAATCACATACAACGCTATTTCGTCACTAGTCCAGCCCTCTGCCCAGCATTGGATTGTGGGCCACCTTATTTTGGATGGGCACCCATTTTGTTATGTGAGCGGCTCATTCTAAATATCGGACTCTCAAGCATGTGGCATTCTTAAAAGCCTGCCATGTGGCCGCAAGGACAACCTGCTTAGTAGGTGAACCGGTCAAGAGTTCGTTCATTTGCGGTGCGGTTCATTCACCAAAAGTGTTTAAACACAGTTTATGAATGAGCACGGGGCTGGTTTGCACAACATGAGGGTTGAACCCGGGTGGGCACGCCCGTAGGCGCAGATCATTCCAGCACGAGATATCATACTTATTCAAATACTTTCCGAAAGGGGGCCGGGGGGGGGGCCTTTTACCGGGCACACCCGGTTGCCAGTTTTGCCACGTCCGCTCAGAGTCCGAAATTTAGGCTGGGCCAAAAGCATATGGCATTACGGAATTTGCCAAAAAAACACATACAGTCCCGAGATTTGAGTCGGCAACAACTTCCTAGAAACACCATCATCTTGGCATAGATAAGAGCTGATATCAAGGCTCAAAAAATTTCTGGCCCCTTTGGATGGGCAATTGGGCTAAGAGCTGAAGCAGATTATCCAAGACACCATTCGTGTCCTGAGTTGCCACTTTTTGGCTGAAAAGTTGACTCTATCCAATTCATTTCCTTTCTATGAGCTTCCTGATCCTCAAACTTAATACAAAATGGCAAATATGAGTTTTGTAGATGCAACAAATGACTCCGAAGAACCAAAAGCCCTGAGCGTTCTTCCAAAAAGGGGTATTTGACGGCATGTCAGTGGGGCCCTAAATTCAACCTGCGAGCGGAGGCCCTACACTCAGAGGTTAAAACAGAAATGAAATAACATAGCAATTCATCATCAGCAACCATAAGCTTTCCATCAGTGCCAATGATGATAGACAGGAAACAGAAATATGAGATAAACAGAAAGCTTACAACATGAAAAAGAAGAGCGCCAACTCACATGTATCTCGCTATACTTTTATTCATTGAACAATGCCACTGTCAACGTGAGAAGATACATAGAAGCAACATCAATAGCACACATCCCATGAAAGAGCTAAAAAACACAAGAACAATGGTTATCTTGGTGGCAAGTTATCAGACATATCTTCCAGCTAATGCTCCTAGTCTCTAGATGACATAAATAGGTGCAGGCTACAAAAGCTAGTTGGCCTTCAGAAAATTTGTGAGGAAAACCAAAGAAAAACCAACCGAGGGCAGCATGTTGAAGGCAGAACCATCTTCCTAGATTAGCCAGGTTAAGAAAATTAGATCGAAACAACCCAAACTTCCTCCCCGGTCATGCGGCCAGGACCCTCCGCAGGTCAATCGAGCCTTGATGGTCTCACACAATGACTTTTCTAGTCCTTCACAAAAATACTGTATACAGAGGTTTTACTTCCACCAGCTCCACAAACGCAAGTGACAATAAATTCATACCCCATGAGTATAAGAAGTATCAAAGAAAAGGCAATGCAAGGGTTGCTCAATGTCATGTCTGACAACTGAAAGCTGCTATGAATTTCCCATCAAATAACTGAACCAATATTAGTTTCAAGCACTTCAGCCACATCAGACTTCTATAACAAATCCTCCAAATGACTATCTAGAGCTTCAAAAACATTGGGACAGTAACAGACTTTGCAAGAGGACAAGGAATGAGCTTCCTATTAAAGACGCTCTCAACGACTATCTCAAGCTTCAATAAACATCGCGACAGGAACAGACTTCGCAAGAGGATAAGGAATGAGGCTTCTATAAAAGACCCTCTCAACAACTGTCTTCAGCTTCAATAAACACTCAGACCAAAACACACTTTGCAAGAGGATAAAGAATGAGCATTAAGTTCCATTAAGCAGCTATTAAGACAAAGTATTCAACACGGTTTATGAGAAACTGACAGATCGACTACCTAAAACCGATGAGAATTTACCCACAAAACGAATGAGATTAGCTCAAGTACTGGAGTTTTGGCAGCTTCATCGGTGCACAAGGACTGTCCTTAAATCAGTGTTCAATTATACATTGTGCTAAGTTACCTTAGCCAGGTGCCCATACAACCTTTTGACATGCTGCTGTGAGTGAAGGGACCATTATTTCAAGTGATGGCAGCTTGAATATGAGGGGGCAATATACCTTTCATCTTCAGCAAAAACTCCTCTTCCTTCACAATAGAAGCACCAGCGGATTTTGTAGGTTAGAGGGCCTCCTCCCTGCAGAAAATAAGAAAATAATCACATACAGTGTGTGACTTTGCCAAGATGATCAGAGGGAAGAGCTCAATATCCATGCAGACTGCTTATTCAAAAAAATATCAGCATTTATTGTCAGGTGCAGCAGAATTGAATATGGTGAAGAACTAGTTTTACACCTCCACAAAATCCTTCGTTCCTTTCCTTGCGTTAGTGATTCCTTTAAGCTTCAATGGTGGTTCCTTTTACTTTCCCCTGAAGAGAGGGGTTGAGAGAATGCAGCAGAGATGTGTAGAGGGAGAGAGGAAGAGAGAGAAGAGCAGAGTGACACTCGATGGGGTCCCATCCAACCCTCTCAAGCGCCCCCCACACCGTTGCCGATGTGGTATTTGCTTTTGTTTGCGTAAATGGAATGTACACACAATGCAATACCTCAATGCAGACTCTATTGACTCGAATGATGACTCTAGGCTCGGTAACTCCTCAGAAAGAGGCACCTCCGGGGCTGATGTGATGCACCTTGGATCCTTCTCGATGTGGGATTGTGGATGCCCACCAAGGGGCTGATTTGCACTAAGGTGAGATCCACGGGCGAGAACCTTGATTCCCGAGGATTCGGAATAAGGAACAGCTCTTCCTGTGAGCACAGGCTTCGCTTTTCTACACTCGTCTGTCCTTTCAACTTTCCTCCCGACCTGAGAGGAGAGCAATGGCCTCACACCATCTCGAGTAAATCTCATCAATCGGGCCTCTAGAGTACTTGATCAATCTTTTCACACGTGTCAACCTGCAAATGACATTTGTACTCCGCTCTAGCAAAATTTTCCACCAAGAAGTTGTCCAAATCTTCATTCTTTTCTTCAGTCCCCGCGTTGGATTTCAACTTTTCTTTTGTCTGCCCACCTAAAGGTGTTATCTATGTCAGATTCTCCGAGGGAACCCATGAGTAATCTATAATTCTTTATGGCTTATGCCCTATAAAACACAGTGACGATGAAGACGAGAGCGCGCATGCGCGATGTACGAAGGGTGGGAGTGCCTAATAACTCCAGGGTAGGGACACAAAGATTCTTTCACAAAAAACTATGTGTGCTACAAAAAGGATCGGATCCTCTGTAGAAGAAGAATCTTTATGTGCTCTGATACCATTGCAACCAGCTTGGACACTCCAAACCCGAAAATCAATAGCAACACACAAACAAATACTTCAAAATTATTAAACTTCAATTAAGAAAGAGAGAGAGGGTCGACACGGCCCGAAGTAGTACCGTGCTAAGAGGTATTGGCCCCAAAGTCTGGCGCCCCTTTCGGTATTTATTTTTTAATTAATCATTGCAAAGTACAAATCCCGAGGGACCTCTGTTCTCAGACTCTACGTCTGGGTGCCCTCAAAGTGAGGCCCCAGGGGCTCCTAAAAAGTTTACAAGGGATACCAAAAGAAAAGCCCCAAAAGCTTCAAACTCAAGCAAATAGTCTCCAAAAGCATCTAGTCTAAAATCTGTCCCAAAAAGCACAAAGCGCAAATTACAGACATCCGTAGAGGCTGCTGTCACAAACTGGTGACATGGCGTGTCACAACACACACACAATCGCCTTCGGCTGGCAGCAGTCCCAGAACAGCGCAGAAATGCTGACGTGGTAGCCTCCGCGATTTGCTGCGCATTTCACGGAACGCTAGACACGTGGCAAGCTGTAAGGACTTCCGCGAATTACGGCGCTTTTTGAAGGCAGATTTGGCGTGCTTTTAGAAACCTGCTTTATTCCACGCAAATTGGAGAAGAAGCTTTAAAGCCTTGCTTTAATTCCATAAGAGGGCTTGAGAGGGAAAATTGAAAGTTGCTTTATTTTAGGGGCAGCTTTTTATGGATAGTTTTTGAAGTTTTTGGGGCTTTTGATTTTCAGCTTTTGCGCTCTGCTTTTAGCATCCCTTTGTAACCTTTAAATACGCAGGTTGGCCTCTCACAACTCAGAGCATCTGGACGCAGAGTCTGAGTTATTGCGAGAGATTCAGGAGCTCTTTTCTACCCACCTCTTCATTTAAGAAGATCTCGTTTGTAACAGACTTGGACACTCCAAGTCAAGAATCAATCACGACAGCACCAAATAACCACTTCAAAACAGTTCACAGTTCACAATAGATTTGCACTGGTCCGGCGGAGTTCCGTGCCTAGAGATATTGGCCCCAAAGACTGGCGCCCCATTCGGTATTTCTTTATGTATTAATCAGTTCATAGAACAAGAGAGCGGTTAGGGTTTCACTCTCAGACTCTGCGTCCATATGCTTTGCAGAGTGTGTGCCCAAACCGCTTATTTATTGTTTACAAGGGTTGCCAAAAGCAGAGCCCCAAAAGCTTCCAATCAAAAGCAAAGTGTTCTCTCTCTCTATCTCACACAAACACTCTTGAGTATTGTAAATAAAACGCAATGTAATTCTCTCTCTCTCTCTCTCTCTCTCTGTGTGTGTGTGTGTGTGTGTGTGTGTGTGTGCGCGCGCTGGCGTTTTTCACGGAAATTCAGTTGCTGCTTCTTAGGGTTAGGGTTAGGGTTAGGTCAGGGTAGATTTTAGAATTAGGGTTTAATGGCAGAAATTAGGGTTTGCAAGTTGTAGGGTTAGGGTTTCCAACAGTAGTCAAGCTTTCCTCTCGGGCAGACACGTCATCACTTTGTGACATACCCCCCTCTTGAAAGCAATGTGATCGCCCTCGATTACGCCTGCAAAACAGACAGAGGCCATAAACCGTCTTAGCAGACACTGACTGTTAGTACCTATGTACTAGGAACACACATCTAGCACATGTACCAAATTGACAGTCACATCACACGACATCATAGGACATTCAACATTCATTCGGATCTTAGACCATGATTTATCAGCAATGTAGCTAGCAATCGCATCTAGATCCAATCGGGACCTTTTCGATGTCCGATTGACTAACCCCTATTGCAACCATGTCTATTCGGGATCAATCAAACCAAAATGCTGCAGTCATTTCGTCTATCAGTTCCTTCATTCAAAAGAAGTCTACCATCAGAGTTTACGCTACTTCTTGTCACAGAAGCAGCTATCGGAAAAGCAGATACGGTGGGTGAACATCTTGTCACGATGTCACTTCCATATTGTCCATGTGCAGGGACAACAGAATTTGGTGGCAGATGCTTTGTCTCTGAAGTCGTTGGTTCTGGTTATTTCCGCGATACATCATAGGAGCTTCGAGGATATGTCGATCAATATGCCACACATACAGGTTTTGCAAACGTGTTCACACGGATATGGGATGGGGAGACAGTAGCGGGATATTCCATTCGGGATGGCTACTTGATGAGGAAAACCATGTTGTGCGTTACACAGCCGTTGAAGGAAAAGGTTATGACTAAATGCCACTGTCTGCCTTTTACGGGTCACCGTGGCATTGCTACCACCTTCAAAGGGGTAGAGAGATACTTCTTTTGGCCGAGACTCGAGAAGGATGTGGACGAGTTTGTGCGCAGTTGCTTGGTTGGCTAGAAGGTCAAGTTTGACAGGCATAAAGCACAGGGATTGTTACAGCCTTTGCCCATACCCACGCAAGTATTGCAATGGATTTCATTTTTTATATCCCGAGAACACAGAGTGGTCACGATGGTATGTGGACTGTTATTGATAGATTTAGCATTTTATTCCAGTGAAGAAAACATTCAAGCCGGATCACTTAGAGAGACTGTTTCTGGCCCAGATTTTTAGATTACATGGCATGCCCGAGACGATTGTCTTCGACAGGGACCCCAGATTTACAAGTTTGTTTTGGAAGGCAATTTGGGAGAACATTGGCACGCGGCTGCACTTCTCGTCATCTTTCCACCCGCAGACTAACGGGCAATCTGAGATTGCCAATTCAAAGGTTTTAGATTTATTGAAGTCTTATATCTCGGATCAGAAGACTCAATGGGAAAAGTATCTACCATTGGTGGAATTTTCCTACAACAACACGATACACTCTTCGACGTGGAAGGCACCATTTGAGATTGTTGAAGGTGCTGCGAAGGTTCCACCCTTCCTAAGCACGAAAGATAGGATTTTTGAAGATGATGAGTACTCGAGCGACTTAGACACGGCTTTTGCCAAAGTTCGCGAGGCTTTGCAAAAATCTCAAGAAAGACAGAAAAAGGCAGCAGATCGCCATAGTCGAGATTTGAAATTGAAGGAGGATGATTGCGTGCTCTTACGTTTTGAGAAGGCACGCCTGAGAAAGAAGAAGGAAAAGGAGAGGCTCTTTCCAAAGCTTAGTATGAGATATTGCGGACCTTTCTAGCTCTATGAAAATATCAATGATGTCTTTTTCAGATTGAAACTACCTGACACTTGGAGGATTCACAATGCATTTCATGTGAGTCTCTTGAAACCTTTTAAAGGTAATGTGTCCGAAGATGGGGAGCCCGATGAGCAACCCGAAGTGGACGAAAACGAGGAGATCCTTGTTCCTGAACAGATTTTGGCACATAAGAACAGAAAGAATAAGGGTAAAGTACGAAGGCGGTTCTTGGTTAAATTCAAGAACTATCCTGCATTGGATGCGAAGTGGATGGAGGAGGAGGACCTAGCAGATACTCCTCAAATTGTGAAACTTTACCTTGAAGCTTTTGGTTTAGCATAGTCTATTCCAAATGGAACCCAGAATTCAGCTTGGCCGGAGATCTGGTGCGCAATGGGTTTGCAGGTGCGCAATGGGTTTGCACAAGAGGGGAGTTACTCCGCTCCTTTGTCAACAAATGCCTTGATTTTAGAATACTAGAGTCATTGATGTCTCTTTGAGCTTCAAGGATACTGAGAGCTGACAGTATTCTGCTGTATGACTTTATGAAATGGAATTCCTGAATATAAAACTGGTTTGTTCTTGACTTGTTTTTAAGTGCAGGAACTGATAGACAAAATGACTGCAGCATTTTGGTCTGAATGATCTCGAATAGACATGGTTGCAATAGGGGTTAGTGAATCGGGCATCTACGAGGTCCTGAGTGGATCTAGATGCGATTGCTAACTGCATTGCCGATAAATCATGGTCTAAGATCCGAATGAATGTTGAATGTGATTTGTCATGTGATGTCCTCTGATGTCAAATGATGTCCTGTGATGTCATGTGATGTGACTGTCGATTGGTACATGTGCTAGATGTGTGTTCCTAGTGCATCGGTACTAACAGTCAGTGTCTGCTAAGGCAGTTATGGCTTTTGTCTGTTTTGCAGGCGTAATCGAGGGCGATTACAATGCTTTCAAGAGGGAGGTATGTCACAAATTGGTGACGTGGCGTGCCACAACACACACACACACACTCGCCTCCGACTGACAGCAGTCCCAGAACAACGTAGAAATGCTGACGTGGCATCTCCGCAGGAACGCTAGACATGTGACAGGCTGTACGGATGCTTTTTGCAAGCATATTTGGCGTGCTTTTAGGGACCTGCTTTATTCCACACAAATTGGAGAAGAAGCTTTTAAGCCTTGCTTTGATTCCATAAGAGGGCTTGAGAGGGAAAATTGAAAGTTGCTTTATTTTAGGGGCAGCTTTTTATGGACAATTTTTGAAGCTTTTGGGGCTTTTAATTTTCAGCTTTTGGGCTCTACTTTTAGCATCCCTTTGTAACCTTTAAATACGCGGGTTGGCCTCTCACAACTCAGAGCATCTGGACACAGAGTCTGAGTGTCAGCGCCTGCCCGCACTCTTCTACTTTGAACACAGATTAATACAAAAAGAAATACCGAAAGGGGTGCCAGTCTTTGGGGCCAATATCTCTAGGCACGGAACTCCGTCGGGCCAGTGTGGAATCAATTGTGAACTGTGAACTATTTGAAATTATTATTTGTGGTGTCGTGGTAGATTTTCAACTTGGAGTGTCCAAGTCTGTTATAGCTGCCACGTAAGCATGTCAGTGCGTTAAGCGGAAATCTGTATTGCTGCCATGTGGCACCTTGCCATACAGACTGCCATGTCATCTACGGTACACTTTCTGCCATGTCATCACTTTTGTCCGCGGGGTCATGCCACATCATCAACTTGTGACAATATTAGATACAATCCATTCTGATATGGGACCATGATTCCTGGCAACGTTATTAGCAATCGCATCTAGATTTGCACGGGACCTCATAGATGTCGGATTAACTAATCCCATATTGCGATTGTCACAAACTAGTGATGTGGCATGCTCAGACACACTCACATCGGCTGGCAGTAGGGTATATGCCTGTAAAACACGGCGGTAGGCTGACGTGGCAGTACTGTACGAAAAATCTCGCTTTTTGTGCTGACTTGTTGATGTGGCAGAGCGTATGGATTTCCGCTTTTTATGTTGATGTACGGAATTCCTAATTTTGCGCTAGTTGAAAATTACTGGCAGCTTTTGGCTCCAATGCTTTATTTTTAGAAACTTTTCACTTATTACTTTTGGGCATCCCTTGTAACCAATAAATAAGTGGGTAGGGCCTCACATCTTAGGGAATTTGGACGCAGAGTCTGAGAGTGAGCACCTACCCACTCTCTTGTACTTTGAACACAGATTAATACAAAGAGAAATACCGAAAGGGGCGCAAGTCTTTGGGGCCAATATCTCTAGGCACGGAACTACGTTGGGCCGTGCCAACTCAATTGTGAAAGTGTGACTGTTTTGAAGTGAATCTCTACTGTGTCGTGGTAGAATCTTGACTTGGGGTGTCCAAGTTTGTTACAGTGGTATCAGAGCGAGCCCAATTTCTCTTCTACCGGAAAATCCGATCCTTTTCTCGCAACACTTATGGATTCCAATAGAGAACAGTCGACTTCTTCTTCTTCTGGGGATGAGGGAAGAGATCACAAAGAAGATTCTCACGAAGAGTATAGGCCATGTCCGCCTACTCAAGCTGAGATAGAAGAGATGGAACGTCGACAATTGGTTGATGATGCAACAAAGATGATGATCAACATTGCGAAGGATCCAAAATTTGTGAAATTTTAGACTCAGCAATCCTTCGAAGAAGTGCACACCCAGTGGCAGAAGGCCACAGAGCCACCCATCAAACCGGCACTCAAGAAACCTCCTGCTCCGAGGATGTTTACAGAACAAGAATTAGAAGAGGTGGTTGATACACGGATAAGTTAGCTTTTGGACGCGAACAACAAAGCCAAAAGCACGACAAAAAGCAGAAGAAAGGAACTGACTTCCCGGGTTATTTGGGTCGTCAATCTACTTTTTCCTCGGCAAGAAAGAAAAAGCAGCGTGTATGATTTGAAGGACTACCCAATTCTTCTTCTTCTTCTTCTTTTGAGAGTTCTTCTAGCTCTTCTGACTCGAGCGAAGAAGACTGACAAGGAAAAAAGCGAAGCAACTTGTATCAAATGTTCTTGAGTAGAGACTCAGGAGAGGCATGGCGATTCTTTCATGAGCACTCCCCTCCCCCAGTGATTACTTCTCCTGATGTGTGGGGCCACTATGCGACATCGTTATATACAGTTCCTAGACAAGAACCCCTTCCAGATCCTACAGAGCCATGACCACCTACCAGCACCTTCTTTACCACTGAGATGGTAAAGAGAGACATTGACAAGGATGAGGACCAGCAGGGCATACGATCATGATGGTCTAGTAGCAGAGCACTTTATACATGCTAGAGATATGCTGGTAGAGGTTCTTGTAGTGTTGTCTACTATTGTAACTATCTTCAAGGCGGGTGATCCTACAAAGCCTGGGAATTACCGCACTATTATGGTGGGCACACATTGGCACGGTTGTATGCATCCATTCTTGAGCAGCACTTGAGTAATTGGGCAGAGGGTGACGGTGTACGAGCAAAGGGCCATGCCGATTTTAGGAGGGGTTTCTCCACTCTTGATCATATTCTGACACTCAGAGCCATCATTGAGGAGGGCAGGTCGCATGGGAGACGGATTTATTGTAGCTTTGTGGATTCCCGCAAAGCATTTGACATGGTATCGAGAGCTCGATTGATGCGCAGACTGCAGGAGATGGGGGTGCCCATAGTGTTGATTTGGGAGATTATCGCTCTATACATATCAGTGATGGGACATGTACGCACCCCGGAGGGGATATTTGATTTAGTTCACTCCACCATTGGGGTGAAACAGGGTTGCCCATTGTCTTCTACTCTATTTGGTATGTATGTTGATGAGGTGTCTGTTTACATTGACAGAGAGGGTGATAGAGGTGTCCAGCTGGCAGGGACGTGGATCCCATTGTTGTTATATGCTGATGATATTGTGTTGATCCTTGACTCACCAGAGGGTATGTAGCGACAGTTGGATGCATTACACAGTTTTGCAAAGGATAGTGGATTGTCTGTAAACCTTGGTAAAACCACGGTTATGGTGTTTAACACCACACCACAGTGGATCGGGAGATCAGCACCAACTTTCACATATGATTAGGAGATTGTAGAGTATACAGATGTATACACTTACCTTGGGGTTGTCTTCACTGGGCCGACGTTTTCTTTGGGGAGAGCAGCAGAGACTACACTAACTAGGGCTTATGCGGCCTTGGGAGGCTTGGAGAGGACGTGTTTGCAGGTTCAATTCCAGGAACCTCGGACAAAGGTATGGCTCTTTGATACTTTAGTAGCCTTAGCTATGTTGTATGCGGTGCAATTATGGGGACCTTCTGTAGGCCAAGATGGTTGGAGACGTATGGAGAGGCCCTTGGTATCTATGATCTCTCGAGTGATTAGAGCCAAGGCCTCCGTACCCCACGTTATCATTTGAGCAGAGCTAGCTGCCCCTCCTATGGAGATTGAGGTGCTTACCAAATCAGTCGCCTTTGTGCACAGCTTGTGGGATACTACTAGAGACAGATATGCTAGACTGGCCCTTGAGTCTTCCAGACAGTTAGCTCTTTAGGGGGACACTTCATGCTGGTATGCACAGATGACATCATGGTTTCACATGCATGGCTTCACCATGGACAGGCTGCCCCCTTTCCAGTACTCTCTTCAGACACCCTCGATGTCTCTTACACAGGTGGAGATTACTAGACTCATTTGTCAGGACCTGATCCAGCTAGATACAGGAGGACATGGATAGAGCCGCCACGGGAGTTGGGCACGAAGATGGCTTTCTATAGAGAGCATCTTCTCCACCTCACAGGAGATGGGTTTGTGATTCGACCCAGCTACATGGATACACATATGTCTCATGGTTTGCAGTGTGCCATTGGTCAGATACGCACATCCTCACATCAGCTCGAGATTGACACTGGTAGATTCAGAGGGATACCAGCAGAAAACACGATATGCCGCTTATGCCAGCTAGAGCCAAAGACAGAGCTACATTACATATGTCATTGCACAGTGTACTATGAGATTCGGGGCCGTTTCCACTGCTTATTCGGAGAGGGTTTTGGTCCTTTCTCTAGGGTCATGAGTTATAAGGAACAGAGATGTCTTGGGCTATATCTACTTGAGTTACACAGATATAGAGACACTTTACTGGGGAGAGCTAGAGAGATACAGTCCCAAAGACAGATTACAAATTTCTTTTCACTAGATATGGAATAGCCAGAGGAGTAGCCATCACTGCAGAGCTCAACCTACACTCATTCGACCACTACCGGCACTCTCATCGACCGAGCACCAGAGCTACGGAGATCCAGACGGCCACGATTGAGGAGAGAGGCTACATAGCATTGACCGAGACTACAGTAGAGAATTCGAGCCATACTCTCGACATCAAGAGTGCAGATGAAGATGTATTTCTAGTAGTAGTAGTATTTCTGTTCTAGTCTTTTTGTACCCAGACATGGTATCAGATTCACAATTTTGTAATAGTTTGGTCTCATAGGTCATTTTGGCCTTTTGAAGACGTTAATATAACATCTCATTTCATTTCATCTCTCTCTCTCTCTCTCTCTCTCTCTCTCTCTCTCTCTCTCTCTCTCTCTCTCTCTCTCTCTCTCTCTCTCTCTCTCTCTCTCTCTGTGTGTGCACCCCCCCTCCCTGCCCTGCGCGCGCTGTACCCCCCCCCCCCCCCCCCTCCTCTGCTCGCCCTGCGCTACATCCCGCTCTGCTCGCTACCCTGACCTGCGCGCTCGCGTCTTACCCTGCTCGCAGCCCACCCCCCGCATAACCTGCAGCGCATCCCCCCCCCCCCCCAACCTCGTTTTCGCGTTTTTCGTCTGCATTTTTTTTTTCCGCGCCTGTCCTCACAGCCCAGCAATTTCCAACGTCCTCCCCCCCCCCGGGCAGGTGCAGGTTCCCACACGACTTTTTCCAAACAGCCTTCTAAGCCCTACAGGAAAACAGTGACGGTAAATTCAAAAATTTACAGAATTCTCAAAATCTTAAGAATTTAGAGAGCTTACAAAAATTGCAGAATTGGCAGTTGCAGAAAGCGGTAATTTGTAGAAATTGCAGGAAAGGCAAAAACGTATGCCATGTATGCTTAAAGTGGGGAGAACATGTATGCATAGTGTGGGGCATGTAGGCTCGTCTCCTACTACCATCGCAAATTCCCCTCACGGTTCTTGTGGCGACCAAGCATGCGGAAACAAAATGACAAGCTTGACCCTTTAGAGGATGCAATTCAAAAATGCAAAGAAGAAATGACCGAAACAATTAACAAGATCAACCTCAACTTACTGGGCACAGTAAAAATGCTTGACGAACGCGTGTTGGCCCAAGAAAGCAAGATAGCTACACTGGGACATCGGGTGACTGCCCAAGACGAAGAGATTGCGTCACTCAAGAGGGAGCTCTCAGAGGCAAGATCACGAAATACACTTGAAGAGGGAGAATTGCAACCTCCAGTAATAGAAGAGCTAAACACGATCAAAGAGCAAGTGCGAGCCATCAAAGAGGGGGAAGAGCAACACAAAGAAATGACGACCTCTTGGGTGGACGTTATTACAAAGACCCAACAGAAGGCCGATGAGGCCGAGAAGTGGATTGAGGTTGCCAAGAAAGGGAAAAGCAAGGAAACAACTACATCCACACCCGCCATCATTAACTTGACACTTGAAGAGGAGCAAAGAAGGCGTGTGCGCTCTCTACATGTGAGGATTTGCGATCTTAAAGAAAAAGACAATGTGGACGAAGAGGTAAAAGAACTCATGGATTTGATGGGGATTCATGAGCCGATGCACTCAAGAGCTTGGAGAGTGGGCAACAAGAAAAATGGGAGCAAGGGGGAAACCTTGAAAGAAAGAGCACTCATCCTTCGTTTTCCCTCCATGGAAGCGAAGAAGGACTTTTTGAAGAAGAGACCAACTCTTAAGAAAACGGGATCTTCCTCGGGGATGACCTTACCCTCTCACAGATAGCTCATATGCAAGAGGTAATGCCAGAGATTAGAGCAGCAAGGGAAAAAAGTAAGATTGCTTTTTACCGAGATGGAAGAGTGGTGATATTGGAACCACGCTCCACATGACGGTGTGAGACCTATGGGACCACACTCAAAGTTGCTACCTGGAACTGTTATGGATCTATGCGTCTAGATGTGGGTGCTTTTGAGGAAAGTTTTAGTGGGAGAGATATCATGTTCTACTCTGAGACACATCAGGCCCCTGGGCAGTCAATGCCTCACATTAGTGGCTACAGATGGGAGACCGCATGTAGACAAGAGACACGATCAAAGCACAAAGGGCGGGGCTCAGGTGGAGTGGCAATGTTATTCAGGGAGGAGTTGCAGCCATTGATACACATAGCTCACAAGGATGAGCAAGCTAGGTACATGTGGGTGAGATTGAGAGCAGAGACAGGTAGATATCCTTACATTGCTATTTGCTACTTTCCCCCGAGTACGTCCGTGTATGCACCACCCAGAGGACAGTCCCCCTTTTCTATTCTGGATGATGACATCTGGGATTTCTCTAGAGATGGTGACATCATCATGCTAGGGGATTTCAATGCTAGGACTGCTCATCATCAGACAGTTTTTTATGATACTTCAGAAGAGATGCTGAGAGAGTTGGATGTTGCAGAGATAGGTCTAATCCAGACTATCACATGATGGGGAGCATACTGAGTATGGACGACACTTGATAGACATGGGGACTGCACATGGATTGGTCATCTTGAATGGCCTACAGAGATTTCCCGCTGCGGGGGGTTTTACATGCTTTCCACACAGACATGGAGCTAGCACAGTGGATTATGTCATGGCATAGCCGAGTCTCATCTCTAGTATCCAGGACCTCACAATTGGACCCAGACCTATTGGTGTGGCAGTGGACCATACTCTTGTGTTGCTGACCATATCTTTCGAGTTTAGTGTAGCACACAGGCCACAAGTGGCAGCTCCTACTTGCTACACCTTCACGCGAGAGACGGACTTTGTATACATAGATGGGATCTACAGACACTTGGGTATAGAAGAGCCAGGGCGACCTTTGGAGGAGATTACTACTATACTGACGTAGACGTTACATGATGCAGCAGCAGAGGCATACCCACACACATAGCCTGAGCAGAGACGTCGTTTTGGGAGCATACCCCAGAACAGCTGGTATGATGAGGAATGCCGAGCGACTAGAGCTAGACTTCAGAGGGAGGTGCTTTTGGGGACATCACTCACAGACAGTCACAGATTGACTTCCGACGACTAGTGCGGCGGAAGAAGGGGGTATTTTTGGCTCTCCTAGAGCAGGATCTATACCAGCTATTCTTGAGTTAGGACTCATGTGAGGCATGGCGGCTCTTTCATGAGAACTTCCCTCCCCCTGCCATTACCTCCACAGAGGCTTGGGGCCAGTACGCATCATCTCTGTACACAGTTCCTGGACAGCCGCCCCTTCCCGACCCCCCCAATCCATGCCCCCACACATGTGCTTTTTTCACCGCTGAGATGGTGAGGAAGGCCATTGACAAGATGAGGACTGGGAGAGCATATGATCATGATGGTTTAGTGGCTGATCACTTCATGCATGCCAGAGATCTACTAGCAGAGCTCCTAGCAGTTATGTTTAACCGTGCCATGTGTGAGGGCTTGCTTGATACTTGGAGCCTATCTACTATTGTACCGATCTTCAAGTCAGGACACCCTATGGAGCCTGGGAATTATCGCACTATCAAGGATTCAGGAGAGTTTTTTCTACTCTTCACCATATCTTGACACTCAGAGCCATCATTGAGGAGGGCATATCACATGGAGACGGATCTATTGCAGCTTTGTGGACTTCTGCAAAGCATTTGACACCGTACCCAGAGCTAGATTGATGCGCAGATTATAGGGGATGGGAGTACCCACAGAGCCTATCTACAGTGGTTCACTCCACTATCTACAGCGGTTCACTCCACTATTGGGGTGAAGCATGGTTGCCCGCTCTCTCCTACTCTGTTTGGTATGTATGTGGATGAGGTTTCTAACTACATTGAGAGTGATGGTGATAGAGGTGCACAACTGGCAGGAACATGGATCCCACTATTGTTATATGCTGATGATATTGTGTTGATCTCCGACTCTCGAGAGGGGATGCAACCTCACTTGAATGCTTTGCATAGCTTTGCCCATGAAAGTGGTTTGTTTGTCAACCTTGGTAAAACCAAGGTCATGGTATTTAATACGACCCCACAGTGGATCAGGAGGTCAACGCCCGCATTCACATACAGCCAGGAGACGGTGGAGTATACAGATGATTACACCTACCTTGGAGTGGTTTTTAGTGGACCAGCATTTTCATTGAGAAGAGCAGCAGAGACTAGATTGACCAGAGCCCATGCAGCATTGGGTAGATTGGAGAGGATGTGTTCACGTGTTCAGTTTCAGAAGCCTCGGACGAAGCTCTGGCTCTTTGACACCCTGGTGGCTTCTGCATTGCTCTATGGAGCTGAGATTTTGGGGACCTTCATTGGACCATCATGGGAGGACAGGTCGCACTGATGGATGGGGGGACATGGAGAAGCCACTAGTCTCTATGATCTCACGGCTCATTAGAGCCAAGGCTTCAGTACCACGTGCCATTATACGAGCAGAGCTAGCTGCCCCCCCCACTAGTGGTTGAGGCGCTCACCAGATTCGTCTCCTTCATGCACCGCATCTGGGAACTTTCCAGAAATAGATATGCCCGCCTTGCACTTGAGTCCTCTCGATAGTTAGCCATACAGGGAGATACAGCATGCTGGTATGGGGAGATGATATCATGGTTTCAAGCGTGTGGGTTCAGCATAGATAGATTGCCACCCTTCCAGTACTCACTGGATGCACTCTCTCTGACTCTCACACATTCCGAGATTACCAGGCTCATCCGCCAGGACTTGACTTAGCTAGACATCAGGAGGACATGGATACAGCCAGCATAAGAGCTGGGCACGAAGATGGCTTTCTACAGAGAGCATATTCTCCAGCTTACGGAGGACGGTTTTGTGACGAGACCTAGATACATGGACACCCACTTGTCTCATCGGATATGATGTGCTATTGTCCAGATACGCACATCTTCACACAAGCTGCGGATCGAGACTGGGAGATATAGCAGAGTACCAACATAGGCCAGGACATGTCTCCTATGTGACCTGGAGCCTGAGACAGAGTTGCACTACACATGCCATTGCCCCGTCTACTACAAGATACGTGGCCGCTTCCACTGCTTGTTCAGAGAGGGCTTCGGACCACTCTCCAGAGTCATGCGGTATGAGGATCAGAGATGCTTGGGTCTGTTTTTGCTCGAGCTGCACAGACACAGAGAGAGCCTCATGAGAGAAGAGGTCAGCCAGTCTCAGAGACAGATCACAGACTTCTTTAGAGCAGACACTGGACACCCGGAGGAGCTACTACCACAGGAGAGCTCGCCGCCTCACACTGGAGGCACACTGATCGGCCGAGTGATCGAGCTAGGGAGATCTAGACGCCCACGACTGCGGAGGACTACACAGCATCGACAGAGGTTGCATCAGAGGATTCAGATCACTTTGGCCCAGCATGCACGACGCCCGGTTAGGCTATTGACCATGGAGGAGATTGATGAGATCCGCCAACGACCGATGCTAGATCTTTTGTGATCTGTGATTCAGCTATCCCACCTAGCTGGATCTTTTGTGATCTGTGATTTAGCTATCCCACCTATCTGCTTAGATCACACCTAGCTGTTTTAGATTCCATAGCATTTTATTCTGTCATTTTATTTTTTCATTTTTGTTACTCTGACTTTGCATCAGATCCACCACATTATAACTTTCTGGTCTCATAGGTCATTATGGCCTTCTAAAGACGTTAATATAACATTTCATTTCATTTCATAGGCAAGTAGATAATGTCCACATCCACACCTACTATCATTAATCAGACACTAGAGGAGGAGCAAAGAAGACGAGTGGGCGCTTTACATGTGAGAATTTGTGGTCTTAAAGACAAAGGCAATGTGGACGAAGAGGTAAAAGAACTCATGGCCTTGATGGGGGTTCATGAGCCGACGCACACAAGAGCCTGGAGAGTGGGCAACATAAAGAAAAATGGAAGCAGTGGGGAAACCTAAAAAAAAAGAGCACTCCATGGAATCGAAGAAGTCCTTCTTGAAGAAAAGACCAACTCTTAAAGAGACGGGCATCTTTCTTGGGGATGATCTTACCCTATCGCAGATCGCTCATATGCAGGAAGTAATGCCGGAGATTAGAGCGGCAAGTAAAAAAGGCAAGATTTCCTTTTACCGAGATGGAAGAGTGGTAATACTAGAGCAACGCTCCACATGACGGTGCGAGACTTATGGGACCACACTCAAAGTGGATGCCTGGAACTGTAATGGATCTATGCGTCTTGATGTGGCTGCTTTTGAGGATAGTTTTACTGGAAGAGACATCATCTTCTACTCTGAGACACACCAGGCCCTTAGACAATCCATGCCTCACATCAGTGGATACAGGTGGGAGATAGCTTACAGACAGGAAACACGCTCAAAGCATAGAGCACGGGGCTCGGGGGGAGTGGCAGTGTTATTTAGAGAGGATCTGTAGCCATTGATACATATAGCCCATAGGGATGAGCAGGCTAGGTACATGTGGGTGAGATTGAAAGCAGAGACAGGCAGATATCTCTACATTGCTATTTGCTACTTTCCCCCGAGTACATCAGTCTATGCATCACCCGGAGGACGGTCCCCTTTTTCTATTTTGGATGATGACATATGGAATTTTTCTAGAGATGGTGACATTATCATTCTAGGGGACTTCAATGCTAGGAATACCCATCACCAGACAATGTTTTATGATACTTCAGAGGAGATGCTGAGAGAGCTAGATGTTGTAGAGACCGGCCTGTCCAGACTATCACACGATGTGGAATATACTGAGTATGGGCGACACCTGATAGACATGGGCACCGCACATGGATTGGCCATCTTGAATGGCCTACAGAGATTTCCTGCTGCGGGAGGTTTTACATGCTTCCCACACAGACATGGAGCCAGCACAGTGGACTATGTCATGGCACAGCCGAATCTCATCTCTAGTTTCCAAGATATCACAGTTAGGCCCAGACCGGTCTGGGTGGCAGTGGATCATGCTCTTGTGTCGATGACCATCTCCTTCCAGTTCAGTGTAGCACACATGCCACGGGTAGCAGCCCCTACTCGCTACACCTTCACACGGGAGATGGATTCTGTATACACTGTAGACCGGATCTACAGACGCCTATGCACTGAGGACCCGGGGCGACCTCTGGAGGAGCTAACCACTGACACAGACATTACATGATGCAGAAGTAGAGGCATGCCCACACACCCAGCCTGAGCAGAGTCGCCGATCAGGGAGCATGCCTCATAACAGCTGGTACGATGAGGAGTGCCGCCAGACTAGAGCTAGACTTCAGAGGGAGGTGCTTTTGGGGGATGTCACTCATAGACAGTCACAGATTGACTTCCGACGCCTGGTGCGGTGGAAGAAGAGGGCTTTTTTGGCTCGACTCGAGCAGAATCTATACCAGATATTCTTGAGTCAGGACTCGCATGAGGCGTGGCAGCTCTTTCATGAGCAGTCCCCCCCTCCCCCCCCCCCTGCTGTTACCTCCACAGAGACCTGGGGTCAGTACACATCATCTTTGTACATAGTGCCTGGACAGCTGCCCCTTTCCAATCCCCCCAATCCATGCCCACACACATGTGCTTTTTTTACCGCTGAGATGGTGAAGAAAGCCATTGACAAGATGAGGACTGGGAGAGCATATGATCATGATGGCTTAGTTGCCGAGCATTTCATGCATGCCAAAGACCTACTAGCAGAGCTTCTAGCAGTAATGTTTAACCGTGCCATGTGTGAGGGCCTACCGGACACTTGGAGCCTATCTACGATTGTATCTATCTTCAAGTCAGGAGACCCCATGGAGCCTGGGAATTACCGCACTATCATGATTGGACACACACTGACACAGTTGTATGCATCCATTCTTGAGCAACAGTTGAGTAGATGGGCAGAGAGGGAAGGAATGCGTGCAGCTGGGCAGGCAGGGTTCAGGAGAGGCTTCTCTACTCTTGACCATATCTTGACACTTAGGGCCATCATCGAGGAGGGCAGATCTCATGGGAGACGGATCTATTGTAGCTTTGTGGACTTCCGCAAAGCTTTTGACACAGTACCTAGAGCTAGATTAATGCGCAGATTACAGGAGATGGGAGTACCCACAGAGCTCATTTGGGGGATCATGGCACTGTACAGATCAGTAGTAGGGCATGTACGCACCCTTGAGGGACTTTCTACACCGGTTCACTCCACTATTGGGGTGAAGCAAGGCTGCCCACTCTCTCCTACTATTTTCGATATGTATGTGAAGGAGGTTTCTGACTACATTGAGAGCGATGGTGATAGAGGTGCACAGTTGGCAGGGACATGGAGTCCACTTTTGTTATATGCTGATGATATCGTGTTGATCTCCGAATCTCCAGAGGGAATGCAATGTCAATTGGATGCTTTGCATAGGTTTGCCCACGAAAGTGGTTTGTCTGTCAACCTTGGTAAAACCAAGGTTATGGTGTTTAATACCACCCCACAATGGATCAGGAGGTCAGCACCTACATTCACATACAGCCAGGAGACTGTGGAGTACACAGATGCTTACACTTACCTTGGAGTGGTTTTTAGTGGACCTGCATTCTCACTCAGAAGAGCTGCAGAGACCAGACTGACTAGAGCCTACGCAGCATTGGGTAGACTGGAGAGGATGTGTTCCCAGGTTAAGTTTTAGGAGCCCCGGACGAAGCTCTGGCTCTTTGACACTCTGGTGGCTTCTGCATTGCTCTATGGAGCTGAGATATGGGGACCTTCATTGGATCCCCACGGGAGGCCGGGTCGCACTGATGGATGGGGGCACATGGAGAAACCTCTCGTCTATATGATATCGCGGCTCATTAGAGCCAAGGCATCAGTACCACGGGACATTATCCGAGCAGAGCTAGCGGTCCCCCCCCACTACTGGTTGAGGCGCTCACTAGATCAGTCTCCTTCATAAACCGCACTTGGGAACTTCCTAGAGACAGATATGCTCGCATTGCACTTGAGTCCTCTCGACAGTTAGCCATGCAAGGCGATATAACATGCTGGTATGGGGAGATGGCATCATGGTTTCAGGCACACGGGTTCAGCATAGACAGGCTGCCACCATTCCAGTACTCATTGGATGCACCATCTCTCACTCTTACACAATCAGACATCACCAAGCTCATCTGCCAAGACCTGACCCAGCTAGACACCGGGAGGACATGGATACAGCCAGCACAGGAATTGGGCACGAAGATGGCTTTCTACAGAGACCATCATCTCCAGCTTACGGAGGATGGTTTTGTGATGAGACCCAGATACATGGACACGCACTTGTCTCATGGGATACGATGTGCTATTGGCCAATTACGCACATCTTCTCACCAGCTGCAGATTGAGACTGGGAGATACAGCGGAGTACCAGCAGAGGCCAGGACATGCCCCTTCTGTGACATAGAGCCTGAGACAGAGTTGCACTACACATGCCGCTGCCCCGTTTACTAAGAGATACGAGGCCGCTTCCATTGCTTGTTCAGAGAGGGTTTTGGACAACTCTCAAGAGTCATGGGATACGAAAGACCAGAGATGCCTGGGTTTGTTCTTGCTCAAGCTACGCAGACATAGAGATAGCCTAATGAGTGGCGAGGCTAGCCAGTCTCAAACAAGGATCACAGACTTCTTCAAAGCAGACATGGGACAGCCGCAAGAGCCGCTCCCGCAGCAGAGCTCCCTCTCGTCTCACACTAGAGGCACACTGATCCACCGAGCGACTGAATTGGGGAAATCCAGGCGCCCACGACTGCGGAGGACTACACAATATCGATGGAGGCTACGTCAGAAGATTCAGAGCACTTTGGCCAGGCATGCACGACGCCCGGTCAGACTACTAACCATGGAGGAGATTGATGAGATCTGCCAACGACCGATACTAGATCTCCTGTGATTCAACTATCCCAGCAAGCTTTTGCTTAGTTCACATCGACGAGTCTAGGATCCCATAGTATATATCTTTGTTTTGTATTGTTGTTATTTTGTTACTCTGACTTTGTATGAGATCCACCACCTTGTAACTTTCTGGTCTCATAGGTCACTTTGGCCTTTTGAAGACGTTAATATAACTCTGTGTGTGTGTGTGTGTGTGTGTGTGTGTGTGTGTGTGTGTGTCTATCTGTCCGGCCTCGTACCCTCCTTTTCTGTGTGTGACGAGATGAGCGCCATAGCACTCTCTCCATTGTTCTAGCTCTGTCCCATCACGGATTAAACTCTTCATGGAGCTCCTCCTTAGATTTCAATCTGTTGGATAGAAACAGATCTCTCCAGCTCTTAATGCCTGATTTGAAACATTTGTGTGCCCTTCTCCCTACTTGAGCTTTATGACTGGCTGCAAAATAACGTAATCAGGGTGTGTTAGACATAAAACAACTACAATTAGATTTTAAAGGATCAGGATGGGTTCCAGGTGGACTTTATGGAGTTCCAAGCTTGCCAGAATCTGCATACAACAGGAGAGCCAACAGGTTTGATACAAAGACGAGAAGTCATAATGTCCTTGATGTCCATGCTGGTCCAAGCCTTGTAACTCTTCAATATGAATTTATGGCACTCTCTCTTAATCAAAAGGGCCCAATAATCAGTTGAGGTGGAAGCTCTCATTATTCATTTAGCTGACATCCTGGTTGCAATATGTTCAAGGTTCAGGAGTCAAAGAGTTCCTTTGATCTTGGGCAGGCAACAAATAGCCCACGCTACTTTGGGCATTTTGTGTCTCTGTTCATTGCCCCCCCAAGAGGAATTCCCTCGCCATAGAAAAAGCCTTCTGTAATTGATACTTGGCAAGAAATAAATGAGACTAGACATAATGAAATGATTAAGAACAAAGGCCCTTGAAGCCAAAGAGGGGCTCTGGTTTTACCATTTGAATATCCTTTTTCTGAAAATAGAGAGGACCCAGTCCCATCTTTGATTTAGATTGACTTTGGAACCCATAGGGATCCCTAGTAGTCTGAAGACTTGTCCATCCATAACGGGACTACATCCTGCATCCAGAATTAGTTGGGGTACATTGTAGAACATTTAAACCCTGATTTAAGAGTGGTTGATGACTGAACCACTGGAAACACAGTAAAATTCCAGGCATTCCCAGAAGACAGAGACTGTCTGATTGTCATTTGTCATTATACCATTTGTATCATGTGCAAATTGCTGCACGTACAAATCCTTAGCGGCATTAGGAATCTTGATACCTGTAATCCTGCCTTGTTCCACTGCATTTTGTACTAGCCATCCAAGAGCATCAGAACATATAGCATACAATAGAGGTGCTATAGGGCACTGTTTCTTGATAGAAGGGAAAGCTTCTATTAAATCTCCATTAACAACAATTCTTGCATATGCATTTTCAAATAATACATGCACATACTTGATAATGTTTTTGCCAATTCCAATGTCATATAGTGACTAAAAGATGAAGTCCCATTGGATCCTGTCATAGGCCTTATCAAAGTCTATTTTGAAAAAGACAAAGTCTTGACAACTTTCGTGAGCATACTCTATAGCTTCCCAAAGAGTGATGATGGAGTCTACAATGAATCTGCCTTTAATGAATCCCTTCTATTCAAGTAATATGATTTGGTGCATGACAGGGGCTATTCTCCTATCTAGGGCGAGGGCAAAAATATTATAGACTGAAGTCAGACAGGTAATGGGCCTCCAATTGCCTAGCTCCTCTTTTTCTCCCCTCTTGTGGATTAACTTGACCACCCGTGTTCATAAAGGTGGATAGGGCTCTCCCTTTTAGGGCTTCCATCCATATGGTCATGAGATGTGGGACTAAGAAGTGGTAAAAGAATTCATTTGAAATCCCATCTAAACCAGGGGACTTACCAACCTTCAAAGAGAGTATAGAATCTCTGATTTCCCCTTCTGTGAGGGGTTGATCCATAACTTTAGCCATATTTTGGGGCAAACGTTTCTACCTTACTCTGGCTATCAAAGCCCTGGCTTGAGTTTGGTCAGCCCCTCTCTGAGGGGGTTTTGACAGAATACCAGCAAAGAATTCCTTAACCACTTGCAGGTTTTCTACATGGAATTTAGCTAGTCCCCCATTTTCTATCTTTCAAAAAAGGAATGAAGTCCTGGTTTTCCTTTCCTTGAAAAGGGCAAACATATTTTTGTCTAGTTTATCAACTATCCCAGTCCAGTGATCTCTAGTCCACAGGATGGAAGCCCTTGCTGCAACTATTTCTTCTTGCTTTGGTTTTTCTTCAAGTTCCGAGAGGGGAGGAGAGGAGGACTATTGGGAAGTGCAGAGGACTCTAAATCCTCTATTTGAGCCCGTATCATCATCCTTCTCTTTGCCCTATGGTCCCTAGCTTTATTCTAATTTTCTAACATAAGCTTTTGGAAATCTTTGATAGGCATATCCCAAGCTTTGAACGCAGAAGAAGATAAGAGTAAAGGCCCTATCAAAAATGTTCTTGACATTATCTTTGACAACATTTATACCACAAACAGAGATTGGTGAATATGAGGCCATCCCGCTCTGAATTTGCATTCATCTCTGTACAGTTCAATGAACACAGGTAATGATCAGACATAAGGAGAGAGAAATCCTTATAGAACCTTACCTGCCAATGGTCCTGTAGAAGGTCAGAGCTCATATATATTCTATCCAACCTGGAAGCTCTGAAGCAGTTATCATTTTGTTTGTTGGTGTAGGTATTTCCAGTTTTAGTTGAAATGTCCAGCAGACTGAGAACATTAATCAAATTTGACTAGCTTCTCTTTTCTCTGCCACTGATAACCTGCCCAAGGTTGTTCCACCTGTCACCTATGTCTTCAACCAGTTTTCGAGGATTTCTTTTCAAAAATTGAGTTAGAAGCATAAACAGAAACAATTGTGTAATTGAAAGGACTTGATAATGAAAGTGCTATCCGGCTCCCATTGGTGGACTTCTTAACGTGAGTAACTAGATGGTTGTATCTGTTTGAAATTGCAATGGCTGTACCTTTACCATGTGGGTGGTCAGTATGGTTCCAAGAATAGATAGTTCCTAGCTTTTGAAGGTTGGAATTCAGCTGAAACCCTGTAGCTTTGATTTCATGCAGACAATAGAAGTCAAGCTTAACATTCCCATTATTAAGCCAGCCCTTAATGATCTATGATTTGATGGGATCAGTGAGGCCCTTGCAATTAAGGGTGAGACCTTTGATGTTGGGGCATTTCATTTCTTGCTATTTTGGAGGGTTTTGCTAGGGAAACTGATGCTCTGGCTGGGTCCTTTGAGGACTCCCTTTACCTCTTTGTGTTGACTGGGTGGGGTATTCTGTTCCTCTGCTTGGGTTATGAGGATGTCCAATGACTGCTCTAGAGAGGTTGAGAGTTGTTTTTTATAGCTTGGTCATGCTCTTCAAGATGCATTTCAAAGGTCAGATTCCTTACAGTCCTGTTTTGGAGCTTGGGAGCTCTGAATAGACTCTTCTTCTTGACAAGCCTCGCTGCTACTACATGATGGCATCAATACCCAAGCATTTGAAGATTCTTTTCCCTACACTCGGCTTTCCTCATCTCAACACCCATGATGTGTAGAGCCTACGGTCTTGTTGTAAGGCTTGGAACTCCCTCCTATGCTCCCAAGAGTTTTGGACAAGTGAACCTATCACATCAATATTAAGGAGGAGCTCCAACTGCTTCTTGATGGTGAATGCAGTTCCATCACCTACTAGCACAAAGGTTTCAGAATCTTTTGTCCCTACAATTTCTCCCAGGGCTACATTAAAGGACATTGGTTTCCCCTCCTGACATTACTCCAGAAATGCATGTCTCAAAGAAAATCTTGACATCTGCTATAAGTTCACGATGGAGCGGTTACCTATGTCTTTATCTTCCATAAGAGGTTCTATGGATATGTTATATTTAATTGTCGAACCTCAGCACGATCATATCAGAATTATGGTCCTCAAACCCTTCATTAAGGACTCTGTGGCTGAGGTGCCCATTGCCACAAGCAACATGGATACAAGCCCTTAAACGTTGCATTCTTGACCTAAACTTCCGTACCAATGGTAATGTGTCCTATCATATCCTTCTCACGCAACATGACTATGATAGGGGCACTCTATATGACTCTTACAAGAGTAGATGGGTGGAGATGTTCAACTACAAAGATCAATCAATAACAACCACATCATTCAAGGACTTCCAACATCATTGTCATTTGTACCGCAAAGCATGGCTTGATCCAGCAATATTTGGGTACAATTTGAAGAAGACCCTGTGGAAAAAAATAATTATAATAGCCTACCCTTCGTCTCCGACTTATTCCGAATCAAACCTGTTTGTGCATGGAGGAAGGATTTTGGCTACGTATACGAGCTACTCCAGGTTTCTTTGGAAGAGGAAAAGGAATCAAGGGTTCAAGATCCTCTTAAACTACAAAAATTTTTGAGCCCTAATTGAAGCACAAACACACATGTTGGATGGTCACAGATTGCAAGCACCCCTGCTGATGTTTGGGAAGACTATGAGTTAACTAATGTGAGGGTAAGTGAAAGATTCTCATCACACTACTTCTTTATGAGTGGTGGATTTTTCGGTATGACCACAGTGCAACATTACACTCCTCTAGCTAATATGTACATTGGGAAGTTTTTTGATACCATCGTGTATGACATCCAAGAGAACTCGTGACACCGCCTACCCAAGAGGACAACTAATGACAAGCTACTGCCCCAAGTCGACTATGTTGAGCATTGTGGACTCGAGCCCTCACTTGGTTGTAAGGTGTCATTTCAAGCTCGAGATCAACAAACTCACTGAGGCTAACTAATTGACTGTGAGACTTGAAGATAATAGTGGTACATTAACGGTGTGTCACATGCATTAAAAGTGTGTTTAAATGTGTGTAGTATTTTGGACGAATCTACAAGAAGACATATACATTATGAGTTGTTCATTGTCTGTCTCTCTGATCTACAGATTATAGTGTGTCAACATGCTACGTGTATTACTACAGAAGCGATACAAGGTACAAGTTGATGGTAACATGGAATAGCAACAACCACATTAGGAAAGTTCATGTCCATAATAACAATGTCTCATCAGGTTGTCATGTATATACAAGAGCAGCACAAGCCGGATTAACCTGCTAGTTGAAACTATATGAGCAGAGGTAAATGGACATTGTTAATATATCAATAAAAACATGTACACATCCAGATAGTTGCGTCCTTGTGAAACTAAGCATTTGACGCAGAAGGAGCAATTACACTAGGGGCTGCAATATTGGTAGCAAGGGAGACTTAAAAGGATGCATTACTAGCTCAATATTAGAATAGTCCATCTAGGGATTTGTTGTCAAACGTGATGTGAGCACTACAGTTTCAAAGAGCAATCTTGTGAGCAGTTGCTGCCCCTTGTTCTTCCATTACTGAAATAGAAACAGGATGGTGAAGAAAATATCCCTCGGGGCTGATGGTGGAGCCGTGGAAGCTTGCAAACTAACTGGCTTAGTGGCAGGAGCGTATTAAGGTGCTAGAATACCATGTTTTTCCAAAGCAGTCGTAGCGTTTGAAAGCAGTTGGGGAAGAAGCGAGCATCAATGGCGGGTGAAGCACCACCATTTTACGCATCAGAAAAAAACCTTGTTGCTCACGATGTGTGTGCGAGAGAGAGAGAGAGAGAGAGAGAGAGAGAGAGAGAGAGAGAGAGAGAGAGAGAGAGAGAGAGAGAGAGAGAGAGAGAGAGAGGAGGAGGAGGAGGAGAAGAAGATTGTTTAAACGGACGAGCTCACGCGACCCGCCTGTGGGTCTTGTTCGCTCTCTTTTTTTTTTCCGAGAAAAAGATCCTTCTATTAGTTAATGAAAACTGCCCATAGGGCTACAACCACCTCTACAAGAGAGGGCTACAACAAACATGATGGGGAGACTCTCCCAATGAAAAAACAGCATATATACAATGAGGCTAAATCAAGAGATGGGAGGAGGGAAGAGCCACACAGGTGGACGGTAGTGCCATCTGAGCACACCCTGGACTATGGTGTAGAAAGGTCCAAGGCGCCAGAGTCGAAGGAAAGCCTCGCGGAGCTCCCGCATGCGGTCGGAGCTGCCCTGTAGTCCCTCAAGCTGTCCTCTGAGAGTATGGATCATTTCTAGCCAAAAGTCACAAATAGTCTCTGCTGGTGGCACAGGGCGAGCCTCAAAGATGCGGAAACAGCGGGCCCGCCAGATGAACCAAAGTGTCAGGCCACTGATGAGCTCCCAACACTCCTCTCTCTCACTGCACCACTCCTGTGGAGTAAGCTCTGTGTAGCAGGCTGGAGTGTAGGTCGCGCTCCCTGTATCACTATCATCCTGCTGGTGGAAGATAGCTCAAACTGAAGTGCCGGGCCCGTGAGGGTGGACCAAGCCGCTGCCCCCCAAGTGTACTGTCGAGCCGTGGAGAGAGCAGGCATCAACCGAAGAACTCATAGCCACACCTGCTGGGCCAAGGGACATTCCCAAAGACAGTGACGCTGACTCTCCACCAAATGGTCACAAGCTGCACATGCGGCCGAGAGACCACTATGCACTAGCCAGCTTCCTACTGCTGTAGCTCTGTGTGCGACCAGCCACTGAAACAAGGTGACTCGCCTCGGCTGTTTGGAGTCCCACAACCTCTCCCAAAAGGCTTCCAAGAACTCGAATGTGAGACCCTCCTCCTGCCAATGACGTGCTGCAGCGGGGCAGGCCTCTCTCTGTGTTGCTAGTATATGATGTCCCAGTTGAACAGTGTACTGAAAGAACGGGATGCCTGGGTGGTCTGCAGAAGAGAAGGGGTCCCTCCATAGCCACTCACCAGGATCCCACTGTACTCGTGCCACTGGACAACACTCCCAAGCCCATAGCCTCCAGTGTCCGTCTAAGAGCTGCTGGGTTAGGGTCTATGACACAAGTCCTCCCACAGATGCCCACTACTCGGATCCTCTGAAAACAGCACTCTACTACCTGCGGGGCCTCTACTGCAACTCGTTGTAGTCGTCCCTCACCCTAAAGCTCGAAGAACAGGGCTGGGACAGTCTCTGAGCAGGCCCCGATTGAGATGAGAACCTCCAGTCGTGTGAAGGCTCCCATCCACCGGGGTGCTACTGGCTCGAGAGGCGTGAACCACTCAGCTGGAACTGACTCTGAGATGTCCTGACACATGCTCTGCACCCCTCTCATGCCCTGTAGCTGGAACCCCTGCACCTCCTCTGACAAACCTGCGAACTCTAGACAGTCACCTAGAGAGCGCATTGGACCTGCTGCCATGGGACCCCAGGAAACATGAGGCCGACTACCAACCAGGTGGCCTCTCTGAGTGCTAACCATGGGGTTCTAGACGAGGGGCTGCCATAGGCGCACCTCCGTGCAGAAGAAGAAGATTGTTTAAACGGACGAGCTCATGCAACCCGCCTGCGAGTCTCGTTCGCTCTTACCAAGCCGTCAATCCTATACAGTACGTCTCGTAAGAGCCGTCAATCCAAACTCTTACGTCTGCAATGGATGTTTCTTGCTTTTACCAACAAGCCAATCATATATAGTTTCTTTCTATCTTTATATATCTCCCAGAGAGGGTCTTTCACTTGCTTCATAATCTCTTCATTCTGTGCTCGACTCACACGGTAATGTTGCCGGTTCGGTGGTGTGCTTCCAGGTATCAGATCAATGGTATGATCTTCACGACGAGCAGGTGGTAACTCGCCTAGTAGGCCCTCTGAGAAGCAATCGGCGTGAGAGTTAAGAAAATCTTGGCGCTCTGTATAAGTTTAGACATATTTGTCCTATCCTTATCGCTCAATTCTTTCATAAAGATTGAGTAAACAAATAGACTGGATTTCATTAATTTAGAAATGGCTGAAATGGCCGAAGCCGATACAATAGAGACAGACTCGCCCTTCAGTTTAATATCAAGTACAATGGTTCTGCCCTTCTCTGTAGTCAATGTCGCTTTCCTCGCCCCATAATCGACCACGGTGTTGTTCTTGTGGTACAAGGGAATCCTTAAGAGAGCATCACAACCTTCCAAAGGCATTATAAAAAAGCCCTCATGCACCAAATACCCCTGACAATGCAACCAAAATTTTCCAATGACAGGTGGTAATGGCCACGTCCCTGCCGGGTCCCGATCTGGAGTGGTCTCGAGCCGCGCCGCCAAATCTGGTGAAATGAAGTTGGCCTTGGCTCCTCCACCAAAGAAGATTAGGGCCTCTTGATCTTTCACTTTGCCTCAAGCTCGGCAAAGTTCTGTACTCTCGTCCATGGTGTTGGCATCGATACCCACACAATCTGGAACCAGTCCTATTTTCATCTTGCCTTTTCTTCCACGTTCCTCAGTTGCTCTCGAACTCTCAGGCCTCTCGTCGTCCTTATCATTCTGTTCTTTCTACGCCTTTTTAGGGCACTTCGCGGAGATATGTCCGTGTTCCCCGCATCCAAACCACTTCCCCTCTCTGATGAAGCCAGCTCGCTCCTGAGGAGTAAGCTTGGGTCATGCATCCTTCTTCTCTGGGTTGCTCTTTCTCTTTCTACTTTCATTCCCAGAAGTCTGTTCGGCTCGTTGTGTCATGACCTCATCGGTGGGGTAGGTCAGACTGCCAGAGTGAATGGCAAAGCCCCGCTTCGCATGACTCATAAACTCCTGAATAGAAGCTGACTTTTGTTCTAAGCAGTGATCTCGGATCTCTGTAGGTAGACCCAAGGTGAGCCACTCAATCTGTTCTTTGAACGATATCTTCTTGAATGAAGAGGCGGGTAGAAAAGAGCTCCAAAATCTCTCACAGTAAGCATTCAATGTATCTCTCTTGGTCATCCGAAGATGGTTCCAAGCAGCTCGTATATCGCGTTCATACTCTTGCGTCAACCAAGAAGAAATAAAAAGCTTCTTAAATTTCAGCCATTTAGCTGGCGCAGCCTTGTTTAAAAGAAGCGTGGACAAGCAAGTGCGAGCATTCTCCTTAAAATAAGAGGGAGCTCTTCGAATCTTGGAGTGCTCTGAATAGCGTCCTCCCGCGAAGGCGATGTCAAACTGCTGTATAAAAGACAAAGCCTTCGAAGCATCTTTGTATCCTGAAAAAGTGTCAAATTTAATCGACTATCCACCTTCCTTAAACTCTCGGACTTTCTTGGTTTTTTTTTCCAGAAAGTCGTACTGGCTGGCTTTATAAAAATTCTTCTTGTTCGCATAAAATTTTCCATCATCAGAGCCTGAACTATCCGTAGACGGGTCCTCTGCACAACTGTCACTTACTGGGCGAGATTCAGACTTTCTTGCCTTTTTCTTGCCCTTTCTGAAGCGTTGTTTCTTGCTTCGCTTTTTACCTTTTCTGTCTTCTTCGCTCCAATCTGAAGAGCTAGAAGAACTGTCAGAAGAAGAAGAAGAAGAAGAACTGGGTACATCTTCAAATCAAACACGCTTCTTCTGTTTCTTAGCTTTGTCAAACGTCGACTCACGACCCAAATAACCCGAGAAGTCAGTGCCTTTCTTCTGCTTTTTTCCGTGCTTTTTGGCTTTCTTCTGCGTGTGAAAAAGTTGAGCAATCTGTGCACCAACCACCTCTTCTAATTCCTTCTCTGAATATTGCTTGCGGTGAAGGTTTCTTGAGAGCGGGTTTCGGGGCTGGTGTTTTGGTTTTCTGCCACTACGCATGCACTTCCTGAAAAGAAGTCTCGCTCATATATTTTGCCAATTTCGGGTCCTTCACAAAACTGAGAATCATCTTTGTTGCATCTTCAGTTCCCGCACTGGATTTCAACTTTTCTTTTGTCTGCCCACCTAAAGGTGTTATCTCTGTCGGATTCTGCAAGGGAACCCATGAGTAATCTAGAATTCTTTATGGCTTATGCCCTGTAAAACATAGTGACGATGGAGACGAGAGCGCGCATGCGTGATGTACGAAGGGTGGGAGTGCCTAATAACTCCAGGGTAGGGACACAAAGATTCTTTCACAAAAAACTACGTGTGCTACAAAAAGGATCGGATCCTCTGTAGAAGAAGAATCTTAAGTGCTCTGATACCACTGTAACCAGCTTGGACACTCCCAACCCGAAAATCAATAGCAACACACAAACAAATACTTCAAAATTATAGAACTTCAATTAAGAAAGAGAGAGAGGGTCGACACTGCCTGAAGTAGTACCGTGTTAAGAGGTATTGGCCCCAAAGTCTGGCGCCCCTTTCGGTATTTATATTTAATTAATCATTGCAAAGTACAAATCCCGAGGGACCTCTGCTCTCAGAATCTACGTCCGGGTGCCCTCAAAGTGAGGCCTCAGGGGCTCTTAAAAAGTTTACAAGGGATAACAAAAGAAAAGCCCCAAAACCTTCAAACTCAAGCAAATAGTCCCCAAAAGCATCTAGTCTAAAATCTGTCCCAAAAAGCACAAAGTGCAAATTACAGAAATCCGTAGAGGCTGCTGTCACAAATTGGTGACGTGGCGTGCCACAACACACACACAATTGCCTCCGGCTAGCAGCAGTCCCAGAACAGCGCAGAAATGCCGACATGACAGCCTCCGCGATTTGCGGTGCATTTCACGGAACGCTAGACACGTGGCAGGCTGTACGAACATCTACGAATTACGACGCTTTTTGCGGGCAGATTTGGTGTGCATTTAGAAACGTGCTTTATTCCACGCAAATTGGAGAAGAAGCTTTAAAGCCTTGCTTTAATTCCATAAGAGGGCTTGAGAGGGAAAATTGAAAGTTGCTTTATTTTAGGGGCAGCTTTTTATGGACAATTTTTGAAGTTTTTGGGGCTTTTGAGTTTCAGCTTTTGGGCTCTGCTTTTAGCATCCCTTTGTAACCTTTAAATACGCACGTTGGCCTCTCACAACTCAAAGCATCTGGACGCAGAGTCTGAGTTTGAGCACTTGCCCCCACTCTTGTACTTTGAACACATATTAATACAAAAAGAAATACCGATAGTGGCGCAATTCTTTGGGGCCAATATCTCTAGGCACGGAACTCCGCGGGGCTAATGTCGAATCAATTGTGAACTGTGAATTGTTTGAAGTGATTATTTGTGGTGTCGTGGTAGATTCTCGACTTGGAGTGTCCAAGTTTGTCACAGTGGTATCAGAGCATGGCCGATTTCTCTTCTACGAGAAATCTGATCCCTTTCTTTTCCGCGGCACTTATGGCTTCAGGCAGAGATCAAACAACTTCCTCCTCATCCCACAATGCGGAAAGAGATCACAACGAAGATTCACGCGAGGAGTATGGCCCGCCTCGGCCTACTCAGGCGGAGCTCGAAGAGATGAAGCGTCAATGATGATCGACGACGCAACAAAGATGATGTTCAATTTTGCGAAGGACCCAAAATTTGCAAAATATATGAGCGAGACCTCTTTCGATGAGGTGCATACGCAATGGAAGAAGACCACAGAGCCACCCCTCAAACCGGCTCTCAAGAAACCTCCTACGCCCAGGATGTACACAGAGCAAGAATTAGAACAGGTGGTTGATGCACGAATTGCTCAGCTTTTTGACGCACAAAACAAAGATAAAAAGCACGACAAAAAGCAGAAGAAAGGCCCTGAATTACTGGGTTATTTGGATCGTCAGTCGACATTTGAAAAGGCAAGAAAGCAGAAGAATCGTGTTCGATTTGAAGGAGTATCCAGTTCTTCTTCTTCTTCTTCTTCTGACAGTTCTTCTAGCTCATCTGACTCGATCGAAGAAGACAGAAAAGGCTAAATGCGAAGCAAATAGCAAAGCTTCAGAAAGGGCAAGAAAAAGGCAAAGAAGGCAAAATCTACCCCAGTGGTTGACAGTTCTACAGAGGACTCTTCTTCAGATAGTTCGGACTTTGATGACAGCATCTTTTACGCAAAGAAGAAGAATTTTTATAAAGCCAATCAATATGACTTTCTGGAAGACAAAAGCAAGAAAGTCCGAGAGTTTAAGGAAGGTGGACAGTCAATAAAATTTGACACTTTTCTGGTTATAGAGATGCTTTGAAGGCTTTGTATTTTATATAGCAGTTTGACATCGCTTTCTCTGGAGGGTGTTACTCAGAGCACTCTAAGATTCTGAGAGCTGCCTCTTACTTTAAGGGGAATGCTCAAACTTGGTGGTCCACGCTTCTATTAAACAAGACTGCGCCAGTTAAATGGCTGACATTCAAGAGGCTTTTTTTTTCTTCTTGGCTGACTCGAGAGTATGAACGTAATATACGAACTGCTTGGAACCATCTTCGGATGACCAAGAAGGATACAGTGGACGCTTACTGCGAGAGATTCAGGAGCTCTTTTCTACTTGGACACTCCAAGTCAAGAATCAATCATGACAACACCAAATAACCACTTCAAAACAATTCAGAGTTCATAATAGATTTGCACTGGCCTGGCAGAGTTCCGTGCCTAGAGATATTGGCCCCAAAGACTGGCGCCCCTTTCGGTATTTCTTTATGTATTAATCAGTTCAAACTACAAGAGAGCGGTTAGGGTTTCACTCTCAGACTCTACGCCCAGATGCTCTGCAGAGTGTGTGTCCAAACCGCTTATTTATTGTTTACAAGGGTTGCCAAAAGCAAAGCCCCAAAAGCTTCCAATCAAAAGCAAAGTGTTCTCTCTCTATCTCACACAAACACTCTTGAGTATTTTAAATAAAAATCAATGTAATTCTCTCTCTCTCTCTCTCTCTCTCTCTCTCTCTCTCTCTCTCTCTCTCTCTCTCTCTCTCTCTCTCTCTCTCTCTCTCTCCCCCCCCTTGCTATTGCGTAGAAAAAAAGCTCACGCCAAAAAGCCTGAAATTCCGCAGTAATTTACGGAAATTCTGCTGGCGCTTTTCACGGAAATTCAGCTGCTGCTTCTTAGGGTTAGGGTTAGGGTAAGGTCAGGGTAGATTTTAGGATTAGGGTTTAATGGCAAAAATTAGGGTTTGCAAGTTTTAGGGTTAGGGTTTCCAACAGTAGTCAAGCTTTCCTCTCGGGAAGACACGTCATCACTTTGTGACATACCCCCCTCTTGAAAGCAATGTGATCGCCCTCGATTATGCCTGCAAAACAGACAGAGGCCATAAACCGTCTTAGCAGACACTGACTGTTAGTACCTACGTACTAGGAACACACATCTAGCACATGTACCAAATTGACAGTCACATCACAGGACATCACAGGACATCACTAGACATCGCAGGACATCACATGACATTCAACATTCATTCGGATCTTAGACCATGATTTATCGGCAATGTAGCTAGCAATTGCATCTAGATCTAGTTGGGACCTCATCGATATCCGATTGACTAGCCCCTATTGCAACCATGTCTATTTGAGATCAATCAGACCAAAATGCTGCAGTCATTTTGTCTATCAGTTCCTGCACTTAAACGAGGTCTACCATCAGAGTTTACGCTACTTCTTGTCATAGAAACAGCTATCGGAAAAGCAGATGCGGTGGGCGAACATCTTGTCACAGTTTCACTTCCATATTGTCCATGTACAAGGACAATAGAATTTGGTGGAAGATGCTTTGTCTCGAAAGTCGTTGGTTTTGGCTATTTCCGTGATACATCATAGGAGCTTCGAGGATATGTCGATCAGTATGCCACAGATACAGGTTTTGCAAATGTTTTCACACGGATATGGGATGGGGAGATAGTAGCGGGATATTCCATTCGGGATGGCTACTTGATGAGAAAAACCATGTTGTCCGTTACACAGCCGTTGAGGGAAAAGGTTATGACTGAATGCCACTGTCCGCCTTTTACGGGTCACCGTGCCATTGCTACCACCTTGAAAGGGGTAGAGAGATACTTCTTTTGGCCGAGACTCGAGAAGGATGTGGACGAGTTTGTGCGCAGTTGCTTGGTATGCCAGAAGGTCAAGTTTGACAGGCATAAAGCACAGGGATTGTTACAGCCTTTGCCCATACCCACCCAAGTATTGCAACTGATTTCATTTTTTATCTCCCGAGAACACAGAGTGGTCACGATGGTATGTGCACTGTTACTGACAGATTTAGCATTTTATTCCAGTGAAGAAAACAGTCAAGCCTGATCACTTAGCGAGATTGTTTCTGGCCCAGATTTTCAGATTACATGGCATGCCCGAGACGATTTTCTTCGACAGGGACCCCAGATTCACAAGGTTGTTTTGGAAGGCAATTTGGGAGAACATTGGCACGCGGTTGCACTTCTCGTCATCTTTCCACCCGCAGACTGACGGACAGTCTAAGATTGCCAATTCAAAGGTTTAAGATTTATTGAAGTCTTATATCTCGGATCAGAAGACTCAATGGGAAAAGTATTTACCATTGGTGGAATTTGCCTACAACAACACGATACACTCTTCGATGGGGAAGGCGCCATTTGAGATTGTTGAAGGTGCTGCGAAGGTTCCACCCTTCCTAAGCACGAAAGATAAGATTTTTGAAGCTGATGAGTACTCGAGCGACTTAGACATGGCTTTTGCCAAAGTTCGCGAGGCTTTGCAAAAATCTCAAGAAAGACGGAAAAAGGCAGCAGATCGCCACTGAGTCGAGATTTGAAATTGAAGGAGGATGATTGCGTGCTCTTACGTTTTGAGAAGGCACGCCTGAAAAAGAAGAATAAAAAGGAGAGGCTCTTTCCAAAGCTTAGTATGAGATATTGCGGACCTTTCCAGCTCTACGAAAAGATCAATGATGTTTCCTTCAGACTGAAACTACCTGACACTTGGAGAATTCACAATGCATTTCATGTGAGTCTCTTGAAACCTTTTAAAGGTGATGTGTCTGAAGATGGGGAGCCTGATGAGCAACCCGAAGTGGAAGAAACCGAAGAGATCCTTGTTCCTGAACAGATTTTGGCACATAAGGATAGAAAGAATAAGGGTAAAGTACGAAGGCGGTTCTTGGTTAAATTCAAGAACTATCCTGCATTGAATGTGAAGTGGATGGAGGAGGAGGACCTAGCAGATACTCCTCAAATTGTGAAACTTTACCTTGAAGGTTTTGGTTTAGCATAGTCTATTCCAAATGGAAACCAGAATTGAGCTTGGCCGGAGATCTGGTGCAATGGGTTTGCAGAAGAGGGGAGTTACTCGGCTCCTTTGTCAATAAATGCCTTGATTTTAGAATACTAGAGTCACTGATCTCTCTTTTAGCTTCAAGGATATTGAGAGCCGACAGTATTCTGTTGTATGACTCTATGAAATGGAATTCCTGAATATGAAACTAATTTGTTCTTGACTTGTTTTTAAGTGCAGGAAGAGATAGACAAAATGATAGCAGCATTTTGGTCTGAATGATCTTGAATAGATATGGTTGCAATAGTGGTTAGTCAATGGGGCATCTACGAGGTCCTGAGTGGATCTAGATGCGATTGCTAACTGCATTGCCGATAAATCATGGTCTAAGATCCGAATGAATGTTGAATGTGATTTGTCATGTGATGTCCTCTGATATCATGTGATGTCATCTGATGTCAAGTGATGTCCTGTGATGTCATGTGATGTGACTGTTGATTGGTACATGTGCTAGATGTGTGTTCCTAGTGCGTCGGTACTAACAGTCAGTGTCTGCTAAGGCAGTTTATGGATTTTGTCTGTTTTGCAGGCGTAATCGAGGACGATTACAATGCTTTCAAGAGGGGGGTATGTCAAATACTAGTGACGTGGCATGCCACAACACACACACACTTACCTCCGGCAAGCAGCAGTCCAAGAACAGCGCAGAAATGCTGACGTGGCAGCCTCCACGATTTGCGGTGAATTTTCAGGAACGCTAGACACGTGGCAGGCTGTACAGATGCTTTTTGCAGGCAAATTTAGCGTGCTTTTAGGGACCTGCTTTATTACACACAAATTGGAGAATAAGCTTTTAAGCCTTGCTTTGATTCCATAAGAGGGCTTGGAAGGGAAAATTGAAAGTTGCTTTATTTTAGGGGCAACTTTTGATGGACAGTTTTTGAAGCTTTTGGGGCTTTTTATTTTCAGCTTTTGGGCTCTGCTTTTAGCATCCCTTTGTAACCTTTAAATACGCGGGTTGGCCTCTCACAACTTAGAGCATCTGGGTGTAGAGTCTGAGTGTGAGCACCTGCATGCACTCTTGTACTTTGAACACAGATTAATAGAAAAAGAAATACCAAAAGGGGCGCCAGTCTTTGGGGCCAATATCTCTAGGCACGGAACTCCGTTGGGCTAGTGTCGAATCAATTGTTAATTGTGAACTGTTGGAAATGATTATTTGTGGTGTCGTGGTAGATTCTCGACTTGGAGTGTCCAAGTCTGTTACAGCTGCCACGTAAGCATGTCTGCGCGTAAGTATGCTACATTACATATGTCATTGCACAATGTACTATGAGATTCGGGGCCGTTTCCACTGCTTATTCAGAGAGGGTTTTGGTGCTTTCTCTAGGGTCATGAGTTATAAGGATCAGAGATGTCTTGGGCTATATCTACTTGAGTTACACAGATATAGAGACACTTTACTGGGGAGAGCTAGAGAGATACAGTCCCAGAGACAGATTACAAATTTCTTTTCACTAGATATGGGACAGCCAGAGGAGCAGCCATCACTGTAGAGCTTAGCCCACACTCATTCGACCACTACCGGCACTCCCATTGACCGAGCACTGGAGCTACGGAGATCCAGACGGCCACAATCGAGGAGAGAGGCTACACAGGATCGACGGAGACTACAGTAGAGAATTAGAGCCATACTCTCGACATCCAGAGTGCAGATGAAGATGGATTTCTAGTAGTAGTAGTATTTTTGTTCTAGTCTTTTTGTACCCAGGCATGGTATCAGATTCACAATTTAGTAACAGTTTGGCCTCATAGGTCATTTTGGCCTTTTGAAAACGTTAATATAACATCTCATTTCATTTCATCTCTCTCTCTCTCCCCTCCCCCCCCCCCCCCCCCCCCCCGCCCTCTCTCTCTCTCTCTCTCTCTCTCTCTCTCTCTCTCTCTCTCTCTCTCTCTCTCTCTCTCTCTCTCTCTCTCTCTCTCTCTCTCTCTCTCTCTCTCTCTCTCTCTCTCTCTCTCTCTCTCTCTCTCTCTCTCTCTCTCTCTCTCTGTCCTTTTGATGGAATGCAGAGGCAGTTAGATGTAGTACATAAATTCGCGGAGGACAGTGGACTGTCAATAAATTTGGGTAAAACCAAAGTTATGGTGTTTAACACCACACCGCAGTGGGTTAGGAGATCGGCACCTACATTTGCATATGGCCAGGATACAGTAGAGTACACATGCATACACATACCTTGGTGTGGTATTTACAGGATCGAAGTTCACTCTTAAGAAAGCAGCGGATGCTAGATTGTCCAGAGCCTCTGCGGCCTTGGGAGGGTTGGAGAGGATGTGTTCACAAGTGCACTTTCAGAAACCACAAACAAAACTTTGGCTCTTTGATACTGTGGTGGCTTTGGCTATGCTTTATGGGGTCCAGATTTGGGGACCATCTGTGGATCAGGATAATTGTAAGTCAATGGAGAGACCTTTGGTATCTATGATTTCCCGAATGATTAGAGCCAAGGCCTCCGTACCACACGCGATTACCCGAGCGGAACTAGCTGCCCCTCCGATAGAAATTGAAGCTCTTACCAGATCAGTGTCCTTTATACATGGTTTATGGGATACAGATAATTGCCGATATACTAGATTGGCCCTCGAATCCTCTCGACAATTAGCAATGAAAGGAGATACATCATGCTGGTATGCGCAACTGTCCTCGTGGTTTCAAAGACACGGGTTCAGTATGGAAAGATTACCCCCCTTCCAATACTCTCTTGAGGCTCCATCACTGGCAATCACACGAGCTGAGATTTATAAAATCATCCGCCAGGATCTTATACAATTGGACACTAAGAGGACATGGGTAGACCCTACACAAGAATTGGGCACGAAGATGGCCGACTACAAAGAAAACTTTCTACAGCTATCTGAAGATGGTTTTGTGATTTGCCCGAGCTACATGGATACCCACCTGTCTCATGGTTTGAGATGTGCTATTGGTCAGATTCGTACATCCTCACCCCAGCTGGAAATTGAATTTGGCAGATTTAGGGGAATCCCACCTGAGAGCAGAATTTGCAAGTTATGCCGAATGGAGCCGGAGACAAAATTACACTACATATGCCATTGCACCATATACTATGAGATACATGGGTGTTTCCATTGCCTATTTAAAGAAGGCTTTGGACCTCTAGATAGAATCATGCAATACCAAGATCAAAGGTGCTTAGGCCTGTACCTACTGGAACTACATCGGCACAGGGATAATCTAATGAGAAGACAAAGAGCACTACAGCCTCAGAGGCAGATCACAGATTTCTTCGGATTGAGAGAAGCAAGAATGGAAGGAGAAGCAAGAGGCCAGCAGCGAGCACAAAGGAGTACCCACATTCATACCAAAGGCACCCTCATTGACAGGGCAATTGAGCTTAGGAAATCGAGACGACCACGACCGAGATGCAAAAGCACACTTCACCGGAGGAGACTACAACAAAGGATTAGAAGCATTCTAGCCAGACACCCAGAATGCTCCTAAGAAGTTTATCTAATACTTTGTATTTAGTTTTTCTCATTTATTTTCACACTTTCACACTTTTCAGGCATTGTAACAGATTCACCACTTTTGTATCAGTTTGGTCTCATAGGTCACTCTGGCCTTTTGAAGACGTTAATATAACATTTCATTTCATTTCTCTCTCTCTCTCTCTCTCTCTCTCTCTCTCTCTCTCTCTCTCTCTCTCTCTCTCTCTCTCTCTCTCTCTCTCTCCACTCCAAGCCATCATCGAGGAGGGCAGATCTCATGGGAGACGGATCTATTGTAGCTTTGTGGACTACCGCAAAGCCTTTGACACAGTACCTGGAGCTAGATTGATGCACAGACTACAGGAGATTGGAGTACCCACAGTGCTCATTTGGGGAATCATGGCATTGTACAGATTAGTAGTTGGGCATGTACGCACCCCTGAGGTACTATCTACACCGGTTCACTCCACTATTGGGGTGAAGCAGGGTTTCCCGCTCTCTCCTACTCTATTCGGTATGTATGTAGATGAGGTTTCTGACTACATTGAGAGCGATGGTGATAGAGGTGCACAGCTGGCAGGGACATGGATCCCATTTTTGTTATAAGCTAATGATACAATGTAACATTTAATGGCCTGATAACTTATGTGTAGCGGAAATTAGCATGAACATAGTGGGCATTTCATTAGAGTAGATTCCTAATGAGAATTACAAGAGTGCTTGGGTGGAGAGAGCAACAAAAAGCATAACACCTAGTTAGATAGCATCGACAATACTTTCAAAAGAGAGAGCAATTAAGCTATTGACAACAGTTGAGGACCGGATTTTCATGGAGCCGGTCCCCCCTCCAAAAGGCTTTGTATTATGGTTTCTCCCATCAAGAGAGACATTGTACAATACAATTCTTTGTGTTCCTTCAAGACTAGCTAGTGCAATGAAGATGGAAACTTCATGCACTAAGCAAAACACTTAACAAACACAACTTGAATTATCCCCGTTCTCAGACCCAAGACCTCACACACCTTCGAAGATGGTGAGAGCTAGCAGGGTATGAGAGTAGATTGAGAGGGAGAAGGAGAATCTTATGAGAAAGATGTACATCTCCTCACATAATCACTCATATGTAGCATAGCTTAGCTTAGTAATTAGCTTGGTAGAGGAGATGAGCATGCATTGAAGCTTGGCTCTTGGTTGGATTTGCATCCACATGCCAAGAGAGTGTTGATGTAGGCTTCTATCTCACAAGCTTGGAGTAGGTGATGAGTTCTCCATTAAAGCTTGGGAAGAGATAGTCTTCTCTTTCTTCACACATGAGCTTGTGTGATAATGCCTTGCAAAAATCAGCCCCCTCTCTCTCTTGGGCGAGCCCTCTTGCTAAATGCTCTTCCTGAAGCCTCATTGGCCCTCCCCAAGTCAAGCCAATTACAATTAAGCAGCATAAGTGATAGCCTTCTGACATGTGTCCCCCTTTCCCCTTTTGTGAGAGCTTTAGGTAATTAAATAATTAAACTAAACTCTCATTGGACCCCTTTGCCTCCTGGCCAATAGGAATCAGGCAAGCCATGGGGCTCCTGAATGCTCATTGGACCCCTTGGGAGACTGCCCAATAGTCTTCTAGGAGACTTAATTCTCATTGGTTTCTTTTAGTAGATGTTTTTAAATTAATTAAACTAGATTTACTCTAGCTTAATTTTCATTGGTCCACTTCAAGGGTCATCCAATAGAAATTGGGCACACCTTGTGGGCATCTGGCCTAGGGAGCTGACATGTGTCCCTCATTCCCTTTGTGTAAAGGGAGCCTTTGCGTGTGTGTGTGTGGCTTTCTCTCTCATCCCCTACCTTTAGGTCTCGCCCCCTCCCATGTAGGTATGTGCAAAGACTTTTAGGGCACACACAAAGTATCCAATTTTCCCTAGGGTTGACCTTTGGACACAACCTTTGAATTTTGGAAGCTTAGCATTTTGGAAGTCTTAATGGGCTGAACCTTAGGGTCTTTTTAGCCCATTGTTGCACATGGCTCTTTTGCAGATGGCCCCCCCTTTGGATTCCTATTTTCCCTCCTTTGGATCCCTACTGTGGCCAGTCTGCTAGCTTAACCAATATTCTAGCTCTTTCTCCCCTGGCCTTCCCCACATTAAATGATCAGTTTAATATGAGAAAATCATTTAGGATAATTAGATATTGATTATTATGACATTACCTCTCTCTTGAAATCATAGTCGTCCTCGACTATGGTGTAGAGAAGATAAAGCATGTTCATGAGTCCTTTTCTTACCGGGTAGAGGATCCCTATGTTACCCTACGACATCATTCCACAATGGATGACTAGTCCATTTGGCGCTTGAGAGCCTGAGGCTGCCGCAAGCATGTCTGCACATTAGTCCTATCAATCTTCCATAGTAGAGTGACAAGTTCTACTTGGTGTTTGGGAGACGTCGTCTCCACAAACTTGATCTAAGCATGCATACTACTTCATTTTTGTGCACAAATCAAGAAAAAGAGAGTTTTATAAGACAAAAATTTTGTTCATTTGCTTACTCTTGGGAAGCATTGTAAGCATTGACAAAGTTTAGGTTATCCTTTAATTGTATGCCTTGCATCCATCTAGCATCTTCAAAAGGATAATTCTTAAACTTAATAAGATATCGTCGGATAGTCTTACCGCCTCTTAGTACCTTGTCTTCATGTCGGAGAATGGACTCGGGCTGCAGCACCTCTTCTTGGTCCTCGATCTCCGGTGGGTCTTCAATAGTTGGTTCTTGAGGTGGCTCTCCTTTGTAAGGCTTTAATAGGCTCACATGAAAAGCATTGTGTATGAGCCAATGATTGGGCAACTTGAGTTGATAGGCCATCTCATTGATTGGCCTAAGAATCTGAAAGGGACCATAATACCTTTTTGCTAGTTTAGCATAGTACTTTTGGTGACCCGTAGGATTCTTGCCCGTTGTGTGCCTTAATCGAGCCTTGGGAAACTTTAACAAGACCCAATCGTTTTCTTTAAAGGCTTGGGCTCTTCTGTGCTTGTCAGCAGCAGCCTTTTGCCTTTGCTGTGAGATAGAGATAGCATCCTTAATCTTTTGGAAAGATTCTTGTAGGTCTCGGCTATACTCATCTGCAGCGAAGATCTTCCCATGTACCTTAAGTAGCAAGGGACTTTTTGATCTTCCCTCAATTACCTCAAAAGGCGCTTTTCCAGTGGAAGTATGTACAGTGTTATTGTAAGCATACTCCACTAAGGGTAAGTACTTCTCCCATTGGGATCTTTGATCTACTTCCGTTACATAGGCTTTTAGTAGATCGAGAATGGTTAGGTTAGCTATTTCACTTTGGCCATCAGTTTGTGGATGATAGGCCGAAGAGAAGTTTAGCCTTGTTCCTAAATTCTCAAAGAGACCCTTCCAGAAATTACTGGTCATTCTAGGATCTCTATCCGACACTATGGACATGGGCAAGCCATGGTACTTGAAAATTTTTGAAATAAAGAGGGTTGCCATTTGATGGGCTTTGATACTCTTTTTGACAGGTATAAAATGAGCTTGTTTACTAAACCTGTCTACTATCATCCATATTCCCATATTCCCATGGATAGACTTAGGCAATCCAAAGATAAAATCCATGGATATGCTCTCCCATGGTGAATTAGGGATTGGCAAGGGTTGAAGCAATCCAAGTTGCTTCCCTCTATCAAATTTTGTCTTTTGGCATACCACACATTTGGAAACATACTCTTGTATGCTCACTTTCATGGTAGGCCAATAGAAATATGTTTCAATTCCCTTCAAGGTAGACTGAATCCCTCTATGCCCCGCATAAGGTGGAGCATGAGATTCATACATTACTTTCTCACGTAGTGAGTTAGTAACGCATAGTCTATTGCCATAGAGAAGATAACCATCTTGTAAAGTAAATGGTTCTTCTTTCTTCCCTAATGCAAGGGCTGAAATCACATCTCTAAAATCGGGATCAATAGCATACTCATCTATCATTGAAGATAGATCATTGTGAGTTGCTATGGAAACCGCATTCACTCTTGGCCGTCTTGAGAGTGCATCAGCTACTTGATTATTCTTGCCAGCAATGTAAGCAATATGAAAATGAAATTTCGAAAGGAAATTTGCCCACCTCATTTGTTTGTCGGAGAGCTTGGTCTGTGTCATGAAGTATTGAAGACTTTGTTGATCCGTTCGCAGAATGAAAGGAGTCCCCAATAAATAGTGCTTCCATGAGTCTAAGGCATGTAGAACTGCAAGGAGTTCTTTTTCGTATATGCCTAGAGCTTCCTCAACAGGGTGGAGCCTTCGACTCTCATAGCCTATGGCGTGCCCTTCTTGGAGCAAAACAGCTCCAAGGCAATCACCACAAGCATCGCATTGGACCTCAAATGGTTTTGAGAGATCTGGTAGTGTAAGCACAGGTTGAGAGATAAGCTTTTCTTTAAGCTTTTCGAAAGCATTGTTCTCCTTAGCAGACCATGTATACCTAACGCTTTTCTTTGTTAGGTCATGTAATGGTCCCGCAATTTGTGAGAACTTTTCTATGAAGCGTCTATAGTATGCACACATACCTATAAAGCTTCTTAGTTCATGAAGATTCCTTGGTTTAGGCCATCCTTTTATTACCTCTAACTTGGATGGATCCATTTGGATGCCATCTTGAGAGATAATGTGACCTAAATACTGAATCTCTTGCAAGAAAAATTCACTTTTCTTTCGATTAACATAAAGTTTATTCTCTCTTAAAACTTGAAATATTACCTGGAGGTGTTGCTTGTGTTCCTCCAATGAATTAGAGTAGATGATAATATCATCAAAGAACACTCCAGTGAAGGTTCGATGAGGCCTGAACAGCTTCTCCATCAAGCGGTTGAATGTGGCTGGTGCATTGGTCAAGCCAAAAGGCATGACAATGTATTCGTAAAGACCAAATGTAGTACGAAATGCGGTCTTTACAATGTCTTGATCAACTATCCTTATTTGATGATAGCCACTTTTTAGGTCAATCCTACTGAAGTAGGTCGATCCTTGTAGCTTATCAAATAGGTCTTCTACCCGTGGAACGGGAAACCTATTCTTGATAGTGATCCTATTTAGTGCTCTATAGTCGACACACATACGATATGTGCCGTCTTTCTTTTGCACTAATAGCACAGGTGAGCAAAATGGAGATGAGCTTGGCCTAACCATACCCTTCTCAACTAACTCATGCACTTGCCGCATAATCTCCTCTTGTTGAGCTTGAGAAACTCTATAAGGAGGTTTGTTAGGCGGTGAACTTCCTGGAAGAAGTTCAATTGCATGGTCATCATTACCTCGTTTAGGAGGTAGCTCACAAGGGATGTCGTCAATAAAAACATCTTGAAACCCCTTGAGAAAATTGGATAACTCTAATTCCTTTTGGTTGCTTTTATTTTCTTTTGCTAAAGCATTAGGTTCATTTTGAGAGTCTTTAACAAAAATCATGTACACGGAAATAGAGCTCTTTATTGACTTGTTGAAAGCTGGTGTATGTACAATGGGGATGGTGTTACCCATTTCCTTAGCATCTATATACATGTCTTTTTCCTGAACTTAAAGGAGATTCTCCTTTCAGGAAATTTAACATCGGCAGCCAGGCGGTCAAACCATGGTGCCCCTAAGATTACATCCTCATGCTTAAGAGGAGAGATAAAAAAGTCCTCTTTGTCCACATAGCCTTGGACATGAAGCCTCAATTTCCCAATTAAGGGAGTGACTGAAGCTTCTTGCCCCTTGAAGGCACTGTCTGCGGATAGGACATCTCCCATCTCGTAGGATTGTATTCCTAGCTTGGTGGCCAACTCTATAGATATAAAATTGTGAGTAGAACCAGGGTCAAAGAGAATAAAAGCATCATGTTCTCTTACCTTTCCCCAAGCATGGCATAGAGAAGATCCTTTGTGGTGAGTTTGGTGAGTCTCCTCCTCTTGGATTTCAACCAAGGAAGCTCTAGGAGGATCTTGGCGGTTGTTCTTTTGGGGACAAGCGCGGTACGCATGCCCTTGTTTGCCGCACTTGAAACACCGGTTATCCTTACGATAACGCTCAAGCGCTTCAGGAGAGAGTTTATTCTTACCTTTGTAAACTCCCTTCTCTTTAGCTTTGTTGGAGTTGCCCTTAGGAGACTTTTGGACATTGTCCTTCCCCTTAGGCTTATTATTTCTTTTTGCCCCCGTTTGGAAATTGATTCGAGAGGTGACCATAGTGTGGTGTATTACCGCCGATATGGTAAGTGGTATTTGGGAGTTGACATACTCCGCCATTTCTTCGGTTAAGCCCGCACAAAATTGTTGCTTTTGCTCTCCAAAATCCAACTTTTTGAAGACAGTGGCTTTGAGTTGTAGGTCCCAAAACTTGTCTACATATTTGTGGATAGATTCATTGGGAGAGAGCTTTAAGCTTCGCCATTCGGTGAGTACTTTGTCTTTGGCATCGGTGGCCAAAAACTACTTCATAATGGAAGCTCTTAAAGCTTTCCATGTTCGTGGAGCTTCACCGTTGGCTCGTAGGCTAGACAACCATTTTCTGGCGGACTTTTGAAAGTGCATAGCTACATGGCGTGGCTTAGAGGACTCCGTGAAGCCCTCATCTCCAAACGCCGCATCGAATTGTTGGATAAAGGCCAAGACTTTGTCCGTAGCACCAAAGGTACCATCATAGGTAAGGAAAGAGATTCTCTTCCCTCTCTCTTTGAATTTCTTCAACTTGGACGACCTCTTCCATGCCACATAGGATTTCCTATGACCTCTTCTTTTTGATGGTTCAAAGGTTGCACCATCACTTTCTTCAGAAGGTGAAGAATTTGAAGAAGGTGGAGAAGAGGGTGACCTCTTTCTCGCCTTTTTCTTGTCTTGATCTTTGTCGTCTTCACCATAGCTTTCATAAGAGGAAGAGGATGAAGAAGATGGAGAAGAGGGTGTCCTCTTTCTCGCCTTTTTCTTCTCTTGCTTTTTATCATCCCTCTTTGAATTATGGCGTGGAGAAGAGTGTGATGGTCTTCTCCGCTTTGGTGGTGATGGAGAGCGTTTAGCCCGCCGTCTTCGTGGAGCCATCTCCGCCGAGGTGGCGGGAGACTCGCTTCTTTCTCGTTCCTTCGGTGGAGGCTCTTGAGTTCTCCTTTGGGAAGGAGATGCATCATCAAGAAGTAAATTCTTGAGCCCTTCATATGGATTCTCTTCTTCTTCCCGAATCGGAGAGAGACCTCTTTTGGTAGTCTCACAAGGAGGCTTCCTAGGTGTTCTCTCGTCATGGTGATGAGCTTGGAGAATCCCGTGAGCACGGAGCTGCCGTTGCACTTCACTTTGGAGAGATGGATTGCCCATGGCTTGTTGAAGCCTAGAAACAAGATAGTTAACAAGCATTGAAGCATCATTAGTAGCTTGCTCATGAGCAAAATCAAAGTTATCAACATTAATTTCACTCTCTTTACTATTGTCAGCCATTCTAACAACTTTTAGGTGTAAACTTTTTAGGTGTACTTTGGCACTTCAAGCCCTAGTTGCTACTCCTCTTTACCCCTTTAGAAAAAGCACTCAAGCTACTGTACCCGGCTCTCGAATACCATTAATTGCAAGGAATAGAAGAGAGGGTCTTTCGACACCAAAACAGCACCGGCTCCTGTCAAGCTTCTAATAGCTCAATAGTGGCCGTAGGCAAGCCCCGTAGGACTCCACTATTAAGACCATAGCTCTCGACGGTGATGCCCCGTTAACTGCACGAAGGCAGGCGCACTGCAAAGCTGAAAAATCCCTATTCTACTTACTCACAGGCAATTAATAATACCAACCATCTGTAGCTAGCTTGAGGACCTCCCTTCTTGAGCAAGAAAAGAGAAACCTTGAGCTCTGATACCAATGTAACATTTAATGGCCTAATAACTTATGTGTAGCGGAAATTAGCATGAACATAGTGGGCATTTCATTAGAGTAGATTCCTAATGAGAATTACAAGAGTGCTTGGGTGGAGAGAGCAACAAAAAGCATAACACCTAGTTAGATAGCATCGACAATACTTTCAAAAGAGAGAGAAATTAAGCTATTGACAACAGTTGAGGACCGGATTTGCATGGAGCCGGTCCCCCCTCCAAAAGGCTTTGTATTATGGTTTCTCCCATCAAGAGAGACATTGTACAATACAATTCTTTGTGTTCCTTCAAGACTAGCTAGTGCAATGAAGATGGAAACTTCATGCACTAAGCAAAACACTTAACAAACACAACTTGAATTATCCCCGTTCTCAGACCCAAGACCTCACACACCTTCGAAGATGGTGAGAGCTAGCAGGGTATGAGAGTAGATTGAGAGGAAGAAGGAGTATCTTACGAGAAAGATGTACATCTCCTCACATAATCACTCATATTAGCATAGCTTAGCTTAGTAATTAGCTTGGTAGAGGAGATGAGCATGCATTGAAGCTTGGCTCTTGGTTGGATTTGCATCCACATGCCAAGAGAGTGTTGATGTAGGCTTCTATCTCACAAGCTTGGAGTAGGTGATGAGTTCTCCATTAAAGCTTGGGAAGAGATAGTCTTCTCTTCTTCACACATGAGCTTGTGTGTAATGCCTTGCAAAAATCAGCCCCCCTCTCTCTTGGGCGAGCCCTCTTGCTAATTGCTCTTCCTGAGCCTCATTGGCCCTCCCCAAGTCAAGCCAATTACATTAAGCAGCATAAGTGATAGCCTTCTGACATGTGTCCCCCTTTCCCCTTTTGTGAGAGCTTTAGGTAATTAAATAATTAAACTAAACTCTCATTGGACCCCTTTGCCTCCTGGCCAATAGGAATCAGGCAAGCCATGGGGCTCCTGAATGCTCATTGGACCCCTTGGGAGACTGCCCAATAGTCTTCTAGGAGACTTAATTCTCATTGGTTTCTTTTAGTAAATGTTTTTAAATTAATTAAACTAGATTTACTCTAGCTTAATTTTCATTGGTCCACTTCAAGGGTCATCCAATAGAAATTGGGCACACCTTGTGGGCATCTGGCCTAGGGAGCTGACATGTGTCCCTCATTCCCTTTGTGTAAAGGGAGCCTGTGTGTGTGTGTGTGGCTTTCTCTCTCATCCCCTACCTTTAGGGCTCGCCCCCTCCCATGTAGGGATGTGCAAAGACTTTTAGGGAACACACAAAGCATCCAATTTTCCCTAGGGTTGACCTTTGGACACAACCTTTGAATTTTGGAAGCTTAGCATTTTGGAAGTCTTAATGGGCTGAACCTTAGGGTCTTTTTAGCCCATTGTTGCACATGGCTCTTTTGCAGATGGCCCCCCCCCTTTGGATCCCTATTTTCCCTCCTTTGGATCCCTACTGTGGCCGGTCTGCTAGCTTACCCAATATTCTAGCTTTTTCTCCCCTAGCCTTCCCCACATTAAATGATCAGTTTAATATGAGAAAATCATTTAGGAGAATTAGATATTGATTATTATGACATATTGTGTTGATCTCCGAATCTCTGGAGGGGATGCAACGTCACTTGGATGCTTTGCATAGGTTTGCCCATGAAAGTGGTTTGTCTGTCAGCCTTGGTAAAACCAAGGTTATGGACTTTAATACCACCCCACAGTGGATCAGGAGGTCAGCACCTACATTCACATATGGCCAGGAGACTATGGAGTACACAGATGCTTGCACTTACCTTGGAGTGGTTTTTAGCGGACTGGCATTCTCACTCTGGAGAGCAGCAGAGGCCAGATTGTCTAGAGCCTGTGTAGCATTGGGTAGATTGGAGAGGATTTTTTCACAGGTTCAATTTCACGAGCCTAGGATGAAGCTCTGGCTCTTTGACACCTTGGTGGCTTCTACATTGCTTTATGGAGCTGAGATATGGGGACCTTCATTGGATCATCACGGGGGGTCGGGTCACACTGATGGATGGGAGAGCACGGAGAAACCTATGATCTCTATGATCTCGCGGCTCATTAGAGCCAAGGCATCAGTACCACATGCCATTATCCGAGCAGAGCTAGCGGCCCACCCATTAGTGGTTGAGGCGCTCACCAGATCAGTCTCCTTCATACACCGCATGTGGGAACTTCCTAGAGACAGATATGCTCGCATTGCACTTGAGTCCTCTCTACAGTTAGCCATGCAGGGAGATACAGCATGTTGGTATGGGGAGATGACATCATGGTTTTAGGTGCATGGGTTCAGCATAGACAGGTTGCCACCCTTCCAGTAAATCTGTGACTGTCTGTGAGTGATGTCCCCCAAAAGTACCTCCCTTTGAAGTCTAGCTCTAGTCTGGCGGCACTCCTCATCATATCAGATGTTTTGAGGCATGCTCCCTGAACGGCGTCTTTGCTCATGCTGGGTGTGTGGGTATGCCTCTGCTGCTGCATCATGTAATGTCTGTGTCAGTATAGTAGTAAGCTCCTCCAGTGGTCACCCTGGTTCCTTAGTGCATAATCGTCTATAGATCATGTCTATGTATACAGAGTCCGTCTCTCGCGTGAAGACGTAACGAGTAGGGCTACTACTTGTGGCCTGTGTGCTACACTGAACTAGAAGGAGATGGTCATCGACACAAGAGCATGATCCTCTGCCACCCCAACCGGTCTGGGCCCAAATATGAGATCCTACATCCTAGAGATGAAATTCGGCTATGCCATGACATAATCCACTGTGCTGGCTCCATGTCTGTGTGGGAAGCATGTGAAACCTCCCGCAGCAGGAAACCTCTGTACGCCATTCAAGATGGCCAGTCCATGTGCAGTGCCCATATCTATCAGGTGTCGTCCATACTCAGTATATCCCACATCCTGCAATAGTCTGGACAAGCCTGTCTCAACAACATCTAGCTTCCTCAGCATCTCCTCTGAAGTATCATAGAACACTGTCTGGTGATGGGCAGTCCTAGCATTGAAGTACCCTAGAATGATAATGTCACCATCTCTAGAGAACTCCTATATGTCATCATCCAAAATAGAAAAGGGGGACTGTCCTCTGGGTGATGCGTAGACTGACGTACTTAGGGAAAAGTAGCAAATAGCAATGTAAAGATATCTGCCTGTCTCTTCTTTCAATCTCACCCACATGTACCTAGCTTGCTCATCCCTGCAGGCTATATGTATCATTGGCTGCAGATCCTCTCTAAATAACACTGCCACTTCCCCTGAGCCCCGTCCTCTGTGCTCTGATCGCGTCTCTTGTCTGTAAGCTGTTTCCCATCTGTCTCCCATCAGAAGATTCAGAGCACTCTCGCTAGGCATGCATGACGCCCGGTCACACTACTAACCATGGAGGAGATTGATGAGATCCGCCAGCGCCCGATGCTAGATCTCCTGTGATTTAGCTATCCCGGCAAGCTGCCCCTTTTGCTTAGTTCACATCGACCAGTCTAGGATACCATAGTATTTTTTGTTTTGTTTTGTTATGTTGTTAGTTAGTTTGTTACTCTGACTTTGTATCAGATCCACCACATTGTAACTTTCTCGTCTCATAGGTCACTTTGGCCTTTTGAAGACGTTAATATAACATTTCATTTCATGTTCATTTCTCTGTCTGGCCTCGTACCCTCCTTTTCTGTGTGTGACAAGATGAGCACCATAGCACTCTCCATCATTCCAGCTCTGTCCTATCATGGATTAAACTCTTCATGGAGCTCCTCCTCAGATTCCAATCTATTGGATAGAAACAGATCTCTCCAGCTCTTAATGCCTGATTTGAAACATTTGTGTGCCCTTCTCCCTACTTGAGCTTTATGACTGGCTGCAAAATAACGTAATCAGGGTGTGTCAGACATAAAACAACTATAATTAGATTTAAAGGATCTGGATGGGTTCCAGGTGGACTTTATGGAGTTCCAAGCTTGCCAGAAACTGCATACAATAGGAGAGCCAACAAGTTTGATACAAAGAGGAGAAGTCATAATGTCCTTGATGTCCATGCTGGTCCAAGCCTTGTAACTCTGCAATCTAAATTTATGGCACTCTCTCTTAATCTGAAGGGCCCAATAATCAGTTGATGTGGAAGCTCACATTATCCATTTAGTTGACATCCTGGTTGAAATATGTTCAAGGTTCAGGAGGCAAAGACCTCCTTTGATCTTGGGCAGGCAACAAATAGCCCACGCTACTTTGGGCATTTTGTGGCTCTGTTCATTGCCCCCCCAAGAGGAATTCCCTTGCCATAGAAAAAGCCTTCTGTAATTGATACTTGGCAGGAAATAAATGAGACTAGACAGAATGAAATGATTAAGAACAAAGGCCCTTGAAGCCAAAGAGGGGCTTGAAGGAGTAAGAGTGGAAGTGCGACGCGAGAGAGAGTGCGAGAAGAAGAGCACGACGATATGGTGAACTCTCTCTACTGTAATGTGTAGAGCATAGTGAGTTCTTATTAGGTTTTTACAAAAGAATATGTGTACATACCTGGCGGCCCGCCCACTTACCTGGGCGACCACATTGGGCTTTATACCCCAACAACCTCCCACTTAAAGTCCAATGTGGTACTTTAAGTGTGAGAGAAGCTACTATACAAGCTAATATACAAGAGATGTAGAGAAGTGATGTACTACCCTACACCTAACTGCTTGCGAAAATGCGCAAAGCTCTCTGAGGGAAGTCCTTTTGTAAGTAGATCAGCAGGATTTTCTGTGGTGTGAACTTTGACAAGCTGAAGTTGCTTATCCTCGAGCATTTCCCTGATGAAATGATACTTCACATCCACATGCTTTGTCTTTGAGTGATAAACTGGATTGCGAGCCAATTGTATAGCACTTTGACTATCACAATATAACACAGGCATCTCTTCTTTCATTCCCAAATCTGTTACTAGTCGATTAAGCCAAATTGATTCTTTGCATGCCTCTGATGCTGCAACATATTCAACCTCTGTAGTAGACTGAGTAACACAATCTTGTAATCTAGAACGCCATGATACTGCTCCACCAGCCAATGTAAAGACATACCCTGACGTAGACCTTCGGTTGTCTAAGTCACCTGCATAATCTGAGTCTGTAAAACCCTTTACACTTAGCTCCTGACTCCCATAGCATATACGCATACTCTTTGTAGCTTTCAGGTATCTATATATTCCTTTCACTGCCTCCCAATGTTTCTTGCCTGGGTTTGACATGTATCGACTTACTACTCCCACTGCAAATGCAATGTCTGGGCAAGTAGCAATCATTGCATACATCAAACTACCCACTGTAGACGCATATGGAATCTTATCCATTTCAGCCTGTTCTTCCTCAGACACAGGAAAATCTTGTTTGCTAAGTTTCACATATGGTGGCAATGGAACACTCAATGCCTTTCCCTTCTCCATATTGAAACGTTGCAAAACCTTGTCAATATACTCTGTTTGAGATAACCAAATAAACTTCTTTGATCTGTCTCTCTCAATGCGCATACCAAGTATACGACTTGCCTCACCCATGTCTTTCATGTCAAACGATTTTGCCATCTTTGACTTCAAAGCTGAAATTTCTTCCAAGTCCTTGCCAGCAATCAACATGTCATCCACATACAAAATAAGGATCAGCCAACTACCATCCTTAGCCTTCTTTGTATATAGACAGTGATCGAACTCACTACGTTTGTAGCCTTGAGAAAGCATAAACTTGTGGAATTTATGGTACCATGCCCTCAGTGATTGTTTTAAGCCATAAAGACTCTTTAACAACTGGCATACCCAATCTTCCTTGCCTTTCTCAACAAACCCTTCTGGCTGCTGCATGTAAATTTCCACATCTAAATCACCATGCAAGAACGTTGTCTTGACATCCATTTGGTGCAACACCAAATCTAATATGGTAACCAATGCAAGAAAGCATCTCAATGTAGTCATCTTGACCACCGGAGAGAAGACTTCATCAAAGTCAATGCCTTGTTCTTACTTAAAGCCCTTGGCAACAAGCCTTGCTTTGTACTTTGGCTGACTATCATGAGCGGTGATCTTATACCTGTAAACCCATTTACAAGGTAGAGCCTTTTTGCCCTGTGGTAATTTAACTAGCTTCCATGTCTTGTTTTTATGCAGAGCTATCATCTCTGACTGCATGGCCAATTGCCAATTCCCGGAGTCCTTCATTTGCACTGCTTCCTTGTAACATGAAGGCTCATTGCAATCAGTCAACATGACATAGTTCATAGATGGAACAAACCTATCAGGAGGTCGCGTGACACGTCCATATCTATGCACAATAGGTGGCTCAGTCTCAGCCACAACCTGTGGTTCCACTCTATCCTGTCCTTGCTCCTCTTGAGCTCTGACATTTTGTCTTGCACGTGCAGGTCCATCTTCTTGGAAGACAACTCTTCTAATCTCCTCAACCCTCTCTGGTTTAGAATGATATTTGGATTCATTAAAGTGAACATCATTACTGCGGACAAACTTTCTGGATTCGGGATCCCAAAGTCTGTTCCCCATCTCACCAGAATTACCATAGCCTAGAAAGATGCACTTTCTACTCTTTGGCTCAAGTTTGTTCCTAAATTCCTTTGGAACGTGAGTATATGCCTCACAGCCAAAGACTCTGAGATGCTTGTATGAGGGCATTTTGCCTGACCATACCATCTCTGGCACTGAATCCTTCTGCAAAACCTTGCTAGGAGATCTATTTACAAGATGAACAGTTGTTGATACAGCTTCAGCCCAAAACCCATTAGGCAGCTGTGCATTAGACAACATACTTCTGACCTTCTCTTGTATGGTCCTATTCATCCTCTCAGCAACACCATTTTGAGGAGGATTGTAAGGAGCAGTAAGTTCACGTTTTATACCTTTTGACTCACAAAAGTCCTGAAAGGCCTTTGAAACATACTCTCCACCATTGTCAGTGCGTAAGCATTTAAGCTTCTTGCCACTCTGATTCTCCACAAGTGTCACAAACGTTTTGAAAGCACTAAACGCTTCATCCTTGTGCTTGAGAAAGTAAACCCATACTTTCCTTGAGTAATCATCTATAAATGTCATAAAGTAAGAAGCTCCCCCTAGAGATAGGTTAGGCATAGGTCCACACAAATCACTATGAACAAGTGCCAACTGTGTATCTCTTCTACTGCTTCTATGCTTATGTGGCTGCTGTGTTTTCTTACCATACAGACAATGTTCACAGAATTCAAAATCATTAAATGAAAAGCCAGGCAAATAACCAGAACGAGACAAGATTTCCATTCCCTTCTTGGACATATGTCCTAACCGGCTATGCCACAAAGAAACGTTCGGCTGCTCGGTTACATTGATTACATTTTTAGAGACATTTGATACATAAATCATGTAAAGTCCTCCAGACTTTACTCCATGTGCTACTGTCATAGAACCCTTGGATATCTTCCACATGTTCTGTCCAAAAGTGGTGACGTAGCCAGCATCATCAAGTAAACCTGTGCTAATCAAGCTCTTTGTAATTGCGGGAACATGTCTCACATTCTTCAGCGTGAAAGAAGAGCCATTCTGAAACTTCAATTGAACATCTCCAACACCTAAGATCTCACATGTCTGCCCATTGCCTAGCCGAACATGATCTTTAGTGGTCACATAAGAGGTAAACCACTCCTTGTTTGGAGACACATGAAGTGATGCCCCTGAGTCTATAATCCAGTCACTCAGTGCATTTCCATCAGATGCTGTAAGAAGAGCTGAGTCCATTGTATTCTTCAAGAAGTAGATGTCTCCTGACACTAGACTGTCATCCTCTGCAACAGTGTTTGTCACATTTATTTCTTGAATCTTCACTGAGGACTTGTTCTTCTCACCATGGTCTTCAGCTTTCTCTTTGCCTTTTTCTGCTTTCCATTCTCTGCAGTCTCTTTTCATGTGACCCTTCTTGCCACAATGGTAGCATTCTATGTCACTCTTGCCTTTAGCACTGCGGGACTTGCTACGAGACTGATTCCTCTTTCCACCTTTGTACTTTTCTTTGGTCCTTCCCCTGACAACTAAGGCTGTTCCTTTGCCTTTGTCCATTGTCTTTCTATTGGTTTCTTCAGTAAGCAGACTTCCTTCTACACCTGCTATGTTCAAACCATCTGGAGGTGCAGAATTACTCAAAGCTGTGCGAAAAGTGTCCCAACTTTCCGGCAATGTGATCAACAGGAACATAGCTCTAATAGGTTCATCAAACTTGACACCTTGAGCTGACAACTGACTATAGATTGTGTTGAATTCATTCAGATGATTGGACATAGGTGTCCCTTCTTTCATCTTCAAGTCAACAAGCTTCTTAAGCCAGTATACCTGTGAAGCTGCACTCTGCTTCTCATAAAGATCACTCAGCTTTAACCATGCTTGATAAGCCGACATCTCGTCTGCTACATTGAAGTAAACGCTTTCTGCCAAAGTCAGCATAATGGTAGAAAGTGCCAATTCATCCATTTCGCTCCATTCATCTTCGTCCATATCTTCTGGTTTTATCCCCTTGAGCTTTATAGGTTTTATCTGCTTCTTTTGTACCAACACGTGCCAAATCTGCTACTTCCACAATGGGAAATTGGTTCCATCCAGCTTCTTGATATTGTAAACAGCAGTGTCCTGTGATCCAGCCATAGCTACGCTTTACAATGGTTTACTTTCCTGGGAAAAATTCGGTAGAGTTTCCCCTGTAAACTGACCTCTGAACCAATATCAACCTGATGAACTAGTGGATGTCGCCTACAGTCTGTGTGTAGATGCGCCCGTGTCGTATGTGACATGCCTCCAAGAACTGTGATCCGTCCTTCGATGTGTAGACAACCACAAATCAACACTTTGGGAGTGTCGATATCCTCAGCACCTGCAGTCGTAGGCCGAAAACCCCAAATTTGCAGAGTCGGATCTGCACCCGCCGAGACCACGTAGTCAAAAATGGCCTGCGCAGACCTTTGTCGAAGCTGAACGGTGGCCGAGATGACCTCAGAATGAAATTCTGACAACACCAAGCCCTTTGGGCGGTCCCACAAGATTTGGGGCCGTGTCTTCGCCTATCGAATTTCACTCCAATCTGAGTTGGTGACTCTAGCCTCCTGCAGTGCTGCCCCGAGCCTCGATCTGAGCTCTGATACCAGTTGAAGGAGTAAGAGCGGAAGTGCGACGCAAGAGAGAGTGCGAGAAGAAGAGCACGACGATATGGTGAGCTCTCTCTACCGTAATGTGTAGAGCATCGTGAGTTCTTATTAGGTTTTTACAAAAGAATATGTGTACATACCTGGCGGCCCGCCCACTTACCTGGGCGACCACATTGGGCTTTATACCCCAATAGGGCTCTGGTTTTGCCATTTGAATATTCTTTTTCTGAATTTAGAGAGGACCCAGTCCCATCTTTGATTTAGATTGACTTTGGAACCCATAGGGATCCCTGGTAGTCTGAAGACTTGTCCATCCATAACGGGACTACATCCTGCATCCAGAATTAGCTGGGGTACATTGTAGAACATTTAAACCCTGATTTAAGAGTGGTTGATGACTGAACCACTGGAAACACAGTAAAATTCTAGGCATTCCCAGAAGACAAAGACTGTCTGATTGTCATTTGTCATTATACCATTTGTATCATCTGCAAATTGCTGCAGGCAAAAATCCTTAGTGGCATTAGGAATCTTGATACCTGTAATCCTACCTTGTCCCACTCCATTTTGTACTAGCCATCCAAGAGCATCAGAGCATATAGCATACAATAGAGGTGCAATAGGGCATTGTTGCCTGATAGAATTTGTTAAAGGGAAAGCTTCTATTAAATCTCCATTGACAACAATTCTTGCATATGCATTTCCAAATAATACATGCACATACTTGATAATTTTTTTGCCAAATCCAATGTCATATAGTGACTAAAAGATGAAGTCCCATTGGATGCTGTCATAGGCCCTATTTTTAAAAAGACAAAGTCTTGACAACTTTCGTGAGCATACTCTATAGCTTCCCAAAGAGTGATGATGGACTCTACAATGAATCTGCCTTTAATGAATCCCTTCTATTCAAGTAAGATGATTTGGTGCATGACAGTGCTTATTCTCCTATCTAGGGCGAGGGCAAAAATCTTATAGCTTGAAGTCAGACATGTAATGGGCCTCCAATTGCCTAGCTCCTCTTTTTCTCCCCTCTTGTGGATTAACTTGGCGACCCGTGTTCATAAAGGTGGATAGGGCTCTCCCTTTTAGGGCTTCCATCCATATGGTCATGAGATGTGGGACTAAGAAGTGCTAAAAGAATTCATTTGAAATACCATCTAAACCAGGGGACTTACCAGCCTTCAAAGAGAGTATAGAATCTCTGACTTCCCCTTCTGTGAGGGGCTGATCCATAACTTTAGCCATATTTTGGGGCAAACTTTTCTGCCTTACTTTCGCTATCAAAGCCCTAGCTTGAGTTTGGTCAGCCCCTCTCCGAGGGGGTTTTGACAGAATACCAGCAAACAATTCCTTAACCACTTGCAGGTTTTCTAGCAGACTGAGAACATTACTCAGATTTTGACCAGCTGCTCTTTTCTCTGCAACTGATAACCTGCCCAAGGTTGTTCCACCTGTCACCTATGTCTTTAACCATTTTTGGAGGATTTCTTTTCAAAAATTGAGTTAGAAGCATAAATAGAAACAATGTTGTAATTGAAAGGACTTGATAATGAAAGTGCTATCCAGCTCCCATTGGTCGACTTCTTAACGTGAGTAACTAGATGGTTGTATCCGTTTGAAATTGCAATGGTTGTACCTTTACCATGTGGGTGGTCAGTATGGTTCCAAGAATAGATACTTCCTAGCTTTTTGAAGGTTGGAATTCAGCTGAAACCCTATAGCTTTGATTTCCTGCAGACATTAGAAGTCAAGCTTAACATTGCCATTATTAAGCCAATCCTTAATGATCTGTGATTTGATGGGATCAATAAGGCCCTTGCAATTAAGGGTGAGACCTTTGATGTTGGGGCACTTCATTTCTTGCTATTTTGGAGGGTTTTGCTAGGGAAACTGATGCTCTGGCTGGGTCCTTTGAGGACTCCCTTTACCTCTTTGTGCTGATTGGGTGGGGTATTCTCTTCCTCTGCTTGGGTCATGAGGATGTCCAATGACTGCTCTAGACAGGTTGAGAGTTGTTTTTTATAGCTTGGTCATGCTCTTCAAGCTGCATTTCAAAGGTCAGATTCCTTACATTCCTGTTTTGGAGCTTGGGAGCTCCGAATAGACTCTGCTTCTTGACAAGCCTTGCTGCTACTACATGATAGCATCAACACCCGAGCATTTGAAGATTCTTTTGCCTACAGTCGTCTTTCCTCATCTCAACATCCGTGATGTGTGGAGGCTACGGTCTTGTTGTAAGGCTTGGAACTCCCTCCTATGCTCCCAAGAGTTTTGGACAAGTGAACCTATCACATCGATGTTAAGGAGGAGCTCCAACTGCTTCTTGATGGTGAATGCAATTCCATCCTACTAGCACAAAAGGTTTCAGAATCTTTTGTCCCTACAATTTCTCCCAGGGCTTCAGTAAAGGACATTGGTTTCCCGTCCTGAAATTACTCCAGAAATGCATGTCTCAAAGAAAATCTTGACACCTGCTATAAGTTCACGATGGAGCGGTTATCTATGTCTTTACCTTCCATAAGAGGTTCTATGGATATGTTATATTTAATTGTCGAACCTTAGCATGATCATATTAGAATTATGGTCCTCAAACCCTTCATTAAGGACTCTGTGGCTGAGGTGCCCATTTCCACAAGCAACATGGATACAAGCCCTCAAAGGTTGCATTCTCGACCTAAACTTCCATACCAATGGTAATGTGTTCTATCATATCCTCCTCACAAGAGTAGATGGGTGGAGATGTTCAACTACAAAAGATCAGTCAATAACGACCACATCATTCAAGGACTTCCAAAGTCATTGTCATTTGTACCGCAAAGGATGGCTTGATCCAGCAATATTTGGGTACAATTTTAAGAAGACCCTGCGGAAAAAACTAATTATAATAACCAACCCTTCGTCTCCGACTTATTCTGAATCAAACCTCTTTGTGCATGGAGAAAGGATTTTGGCTACATGTACGAGCTACTCCGGGTTTCTTTGGAAGAGGAAAACGAATGAAGGGTTCAAGATCCTCTCAAACTACAAAAAATTTTGAGCCCTAATGGAAGCACAAACAAACATGCTGGATGGTCACAGATTGCCACCACCCCTGGTAATGTTTGGGAAGACTATGAGTTAACTAATGTGAGGGTAAGTGAAAGATTCGCATCACACTACTTCTTTATGAGTGGTGGCTTTTTCGGTATGACCACAGTGCAACATTACACTCCTCAAGCTAATATGTACATTGGGAAGTTTTTCAATACCATCGTGTATGACATCCAAGAGAACTCGTGATACCGCCTACCAAAGAGGACAACTAATGACAAGCTACTGCCACAAGTCAACTATGTCGAGCATTGTGGACTCGAGCCCTCACTTGGTTCTAAGGTGTCATTATAAGCTCCAGATCAATAAACTCATTGTGGCTAACCAATTGACTGTGAGACTTGAAGATAATAGTGGTACATTAACAGTGTGTCACATGCATTAAAAGTGTGTTTAAATGTGTGTAGTATTTTGGATGAATGTACAAGAAGACATATACATTATGCCTTGTTCATTGTCTGTCTCTCTGATGTACAGATTATAGTGTGTCAACATGCTACGTGTATTACTGCAGAAGCAATACAAGGTACAAGTTGATGTTAACGTGGAATAGCAACAACCACATTAGGAAAGTTCATGTCCATAATAACAATGTCTCATCAGGTTGTCATGTATATACAAGAGCAGCACAAGCTGGATTAACCTGCTAGTTGAAACTATATGAATAGAGGTAAATGGACATTGTTAATATATCAATAAAAACATGTACACAACCAGATAGTTGCAACCTTCAAAAGCGCCAAACACTTATCCAGGCAAAGATCAAATCATATCACTTACCTCGTGAAAGCGCAGATTACGTCCTTGTGAAACTAAGCATCTGATGCAGAAGGAGCAATTAAACTAGGGGCTGCAATACTCGTAGCAAGGGAAACCTAAAAGAATGCATTACCAGCTCAACATCAGAATAGTCCATTTGTGGATTTGTTGCCAAACGTGATGTGAGCAGTGCAGTTTCAAAGAGCAGTCTTGTGAGCAGTTGCTGCCCCTTGTTGTTCCATTACTGATGTAGCAAGAGGACGGTGAAGAAAATATCCATCGGGGCTGATGGTGGAGCCGTGGAAGCCTGCAAACTAACTGGCTTAGTGGCAGGAGCGAGGAAGGAGCGTATTAAGGTGCTTGAATACCATGTTTTTTGAAAGCAGTCCTAGCGTTTGAAAGCAGTCGGGAAAGAAGCGAGCATCAATGGTAGGTGAAGCACCACCATTTTACGCATCAGAAAAAACCTTGTTGCTCACGATGTGTGTGCGAGAGAGAGAAAGAGAGAGAGAGAGAGAGAGAGAGGAGGAGGAGAAGATTGATTAAATGGACGAGCTCACGCGACCCGCCTGCGAGTCTCGTTCGCTCTTACGTAAGAGCCGTCAATCCAAGCTCTTACGTCTCTGATGGATCTTTCTCCCTTTTACCAACAAGCCAATCATATATAGTTTCTCTCTATCTTTATATATCTCCCAGAGAGGGTCTTTCACTTGGTTCATAATCTCTTCATTCTGTGCTTAGCTCACACGGTACGGTGGTCGGTTCGGTGGTGTGCTTCCAGGTATCAGATCAATGGTATGATCTTCAGGACGAGCGGGTGGTAATTCGCCTGGTAGGCCCTCTGAGAAGCAATCGGCGTGAGTGTGGAGAAAATCTTGGCGTTCTATATCAAGTTTAGACATATTTGTCCTATCCTCATTGCTCAATTCTTTCATAAAGATCGAGTAAACAAACAGACTGGATTTCATTAATTTAGAAATGGCCGAAGCCGATACAATAGAGACAGATCCGCCCTTCAGTTTAATATCAAGTACGATGGTTCTGCCCTTCTCTGTAGTCAATGTCGCTTTCCTCGCCCGATAATGGACCATGGCGTTGTTCTTGTGGTACTAGGGAATCCCTAAGAGAATATCACAACCTTCCAAAGACATTATGAAAAAGTCCTCATGCCCCAAATACCCCTGACAATGCAACCAAAATTTGCCAATGACAGGTGTAATGGCCACGTCCCTACCGGGTGCCGCTAGAACTGCCTCCGCAAGTGGTCCCATCCGATCGGGAGTGATCTCAAGCCACGCCGCCAATTCCGGTAAAATGAAGTTGGCCTTGGCTCCTCCATCAAAGAAGATCAGGGCCTCTTGATCTTTCACTTTGCCCCAAGCTCGGCAAAGTTCTGTACTCTCGTCCCTGGTGTTGGGATCAGTACCCACACAATCTGGAACCAGTCCTTTTTTCATCTTGCCTTTTCTTCCACGTTCCTCGGCTGCTCTCGAACTCTCAGGCCTGTCGTCGTCATTATCATTTTGTTCTTTCTGTGCCTTTTTAGGGCACTTCGCGGAGATATGTCCATGTTCCCCGCATCCAAAGCACTTCCCCTCTCTGATGAAGCGAGATCGCTCCTGAGGAGTAAGCTTGGGTCGTGCATCCTTCTTCTCTGGGTTGCTCTTTCTCTTTCTACTTTCATTCCCAGAATTCTGTTCTGCTCGTTGTGTCATGCCTCATCGTTGTGTCAAACTGCTGTATAAAAGACAAAGCCTTCGAAGCATCTTTGTATCCTGAAAAAGTGTCAAATTTAATCGACTATCCACCTTCCTTAAACTCTCGAACTTTCTTGCTTTTATCTTCCAGAAAGTCATACTGGTTGGCTTTATAGAAATTCTTCTTGTTCGCATAAAATTTTCCGTCATCAGAGCCTGAACTATCTGTAGACAGGTCCTCTGTAGAACTGTCACTCACTGGGCGAGATTTAGACTTTCTTGCCTTTTTCTTGCCCTTTCCGAAGTGTTGTTTCTTGCTTCGCTTTTTACCTTATCTGTCTTCTTCGCTCGAATCTAGAACTGTCAGAAGAAGAAGAAGCAAAGCTGGGTACTTCATCAAATCGAACACGCTTCTTCTGTTTCTTTGCTTTGTCAAATGTCTACTGACGACCCAAATAACCTGGGAAGTCAGTGCCTTTCTTCTACTTTTTTCCGTGCTTTTTGGCTTTCTTCTACGCGTTAAAAAGCTGAGCAATCCGTGCATCAACCACCTCTTCTAATTTCTTCTTTGAATATTGCTTGTGATTAGAAGGTTTCTTGAGAGCGGGTTTTGGGGGTGGTGTTGTGGTTTTCTGCCACTGCGCATGCACTTCTTGAAAAGAAGTCTCGCTCATATATTTTGCCAATTTCGGGTCCTTCGCAAAACTGAGCATCATCTTTCTTGCATTACTGATCAATTGACGACGCTTCATCTCTCACTGCTCCGCCTGGGTAGGCCGAGGCAGGCCATACTCTCTGCCGGAATCTTCGTTGTGATCCCTGCACGCATCTTCGGATGCAGAGGGAGTCGACTGATCCTTGCGTGAAGCCATAGGTGCCGCGGAAAAAAATTATGGGGATCGGATTTCCCGTAGAAGAGAAATCGATCGTGCTCTGATACCAATGTAATAGACTTGGACACTCCAAGTCAAGAATCAATCACGACATCAGCCGTGCTCTGATACCACTATAACAGACTTGGACACTCCAAGTCAAGAATCAATCACGACAGCACCAAATAACTACTTCAAAACAGTTCACAGTTCACAATAGATTTGCACTGGCCCGATGGAGTTCCGTACGTAGAGATATTGGCCCCAAAGACTGGCACCCCTTTCGGTATTTCTTTATGTATTAATCAGTTCAAAGTACAAGAGAGTGGTTAGGGTTTCACTCTCAGACTCTACGTCCAGATGCTCTGCAGAGTGTGTGCCCAAACCGCTTATCTATTGTTTACAAGGGTTACCAAAAGCAGAGCCTTTTAAGCTTCCAATCAAAAGCAAAGTGTTCTCTCTCTATCTCACACAAACCCTCTTGAGTTTTGTAAATAAAAAGCATTGTAATTCTCTCTCTCTCTCTCTCTCTCTCTCTCTCTCTCTCTCTCTCTCTCTCTCTCTCTCTCTCTCTCCTTGCTATTGCGTAGAGAAAAAGCTGACGCCAAAAAGCCTGAAATTCCGCCGCAAGTTAAGGAAATTTTGCTGGCGCTTTTCACGGAAATTCAGCTGCTGCTTTTTAGGGTTAGGGTTAGGTGTTGACGGGCGAGCGTCAACGACATACATTATGCTTCCATTGTTATGTACACATATGTGTATGCATATATTTTTTGTATTTACGGGCTCCACAGTGGGTCCCAAGTTGTACATTGATGATTAGATGAGCCTAGATATCTGCAGCATGTTATACATTTTTTGGCCGGCCGCCCATTTTTAAAAGCCCTTGTATATAAGTCAATTCACAAGATGTGAAAGGGCATTCTTCGAGAGGAGAGTGTGAGAAAGTGTGGAGAAGAAGAAGAGGAGTGGCTATGGAGCTTGGATCTTCCGCATCATATGTAGTAGTCATTGGGATTACTGGAAGCTAAGTTCTCTCTACTTTCTCTTGTCTTTGAAGCTTATGTGTGTTAATGGTGTCTGATTAATGTTAATCTTCTCTTCTCTCTCTCAAGTTTTCCCTCTTGTTTGAGCATTCTTGCTTCACATGTGTGCTAGATTAGAGTGTGTGTGTGTACGTGGGCTGCATACATTTCTCTCATTAGGCTTCTTTGTGTATGCTTAATGTGTGATTAGAGTGTGTGTGCTTGAGATTAGAGCAAAGGGATACACCATTGTCTGCATGATTAGAGAGTTAGAGTGTAGATTGAGAGTGTGTGTGCATAGATCTTGCTTCATCGGCTTTCCCTCTTCTCCTCTCTTGCTTTACCCCTCTTCCTAGAGTCCTCATTCCGTCACATTAGGTGCATCCATGCCTCCATGCACTAGCCGGGTTCCGATCCACCGGATTGACATTATGTCGGTGGGTTGTGCGTTGTGCTATGACCGCCAACATTAGGGTTAGGTTAGGGTAGATTTTAGGGTTAGGGTTTAATGGCAGAAATTAGGGTTTGCAAGTTTTAGGATTAGGGTTTCTGGTAGCAGTCAAGCTTAACTCTCGGGTAGACACGTCATCACTTTGTGACATCGTTCAAGGAACAGATTGAGCGGTTTACCTTGGGTCTACCTACAGAGGTCCGAGATCACTGCTTGGAACAGAAGTTAGCTTCCATTCAAGAGTTGATGAGTCAAGCGAAACGGGGTTTTTCCATCCACTTTGGCAGTCTGACCTACCCCACACATGAGATCATGACGCAAAGAGCCGAACAGACTTCGAAAAATGAAAGTAGAAAGAGAAGGAGCAACCCAGAACAGAAATAAAAGGATGCACGACCCAAGAGCGGGCTCGCTACATTAAAGGAGGGGAAGTGCCTTGGATGCGGGAAAACTGGGCATATCTACGCGAAGTGTCCTAAAAAGGCACAAAAAGAACAGAACGACAAGGACGACGAAAGGCCTGAGAGTTCGAGAGCAGCTGAGGAACGTGGAAGAAAAGGCAAGATGAAAACATGACTGGTTCCAGATTGTGTGGGTACCGATCCCAACACGTTGGACAAGAGTACAAAAATTTGCCGAGCTTGGGGCAAAGTGAAAGACCAAGAAGTCCAAGCCCTGATCTTCTTCGATCGAGGAACCAAGGCCAACTTCATTTAACCGGAATTGGCGGCGCTGCTCGAGATCACTCCTGATCGGATGGGACCACTTGTAGAGGCAGTTCTAGCGGCACCCGGCAGGGACGTAGCCATTACACCTATCATTGGCAAACTTCGGTTGCATTGTCAGGGGTATTTGGGGCATGAGGACATTTACATGATGCCTTTGGAAGGTTGTGATGTTCTCTTGGGAACTCCCTGGTACCACAAGAACAACGCCGTGGTCGACTATCGGGCGAGGAAAGCGACATTGACCATAGAGAAGAGCAGAACCATTGTACTCGATATAAAACTTAAGGGTGAGTCTGTCCCTATTGTATCGGCTTCGGCCATTTCTAAATTAATGAAATCCAATATGTTTGTTTACTCGACTTTTTGAAAGAGTTGAGTGATGAGGATAGGACAAATATGTCTGAACTTGATAATGAATGCCAAGATTTTCTCCACTCTCATGCCGATTGCTTCTCAGAGGGCCTGCCAAGCGAGTAACCACCTGCTCGTCCTGAAGATCATACCATCGATCTGATACCTAGAAGCACACCACCGAAGCGGCCACCTTAGCGTGTGAGCCGAGCCCAGAACGAAGAGATAATGAACCGAGTGAAAGACCTCTTGGAAAAGGGTCTTGTCCAGCCTAGTACTTCATCGTACTGCTATCAAGTGTTCTTGGTTTTGAAGAAAGACGGATCTTGGAGAATGTGCATCGATTATAGAGCTCTCAACAAAATCACCATCAAGAACAGATTTCCGATTCCTAGGATCAATGATATACTCGACAAATTACAGGTATGCTCGTGTTTTAGCACGATAAATTTGAAGAGTGGATATCATCAGATCTGAATCGCGCCGGGAGACGTCTACAAGACAGCCTTTCGGACAACTTTTGGGTTATTTGAGTTTTTGGTGATTTCGTTTGGCCTAACATTTAACCGGATAATGGACAAGATTTTTCGAGAGTACAGACTATTCGTTGGCACTTTCTTTGACGATATGACTGTTTTCTCCAAGGATGAGGCAGAACATAGAGATCATCTGCTTCAAGTCTTTCAGGCATTACGAGATCACAAGTTAGTGATTAATGCGAAGAAAATTGAATTTTTCCTACCAGAGATTCACTTTTTGGGACACATTGTGTCAACAGAAGCTGGAGTGCGGATGGATCCGGCCAAAATAGAGATTATTCGTGATTGGCCCGATTTGAAGAATGTCCATGAAGTTAGAAGCTTCTTTGGATTGTGTTCGTACTACAGGCGGTTCATTCGAAAGTTTGCAAAGGTTGCTTCCCCTTTGCATGTTTTGACACAAAAAGGAGTCCTTTTCTCGTAGGGCCCACAGAGGTGAATTCCTTTCAGAAATTTGAAAGAGAAATTGACTACGGGACCAGTTTTGACTTTGCCGGACTTGCAGAAGTCATTTGAAGTATATTGTGATGCTTGTGGTCATAGTCTCAGTGCGGTCTTAATGCAAGACGGCCATGTCATTGCTTACGAGAGAAGATTGTTCTCAAGGCCGGAATTGACAGCACATATTTATGAGAAAGAGCTTTTGGCGGTTATCCATGCTCTTACTCAGTGGCGGCACTACCTACTCGGAGCGGATTTTACTGTCTTTACAGACCATCAAAGTTTACGCTACTTCTTGTCACAGAAGCAGCTATCAGAAAAGCAGATGAGGTGGGCGAACATTGTGTCACAGTTTCACTTCCATATTGTCCATGTACAGGGACAACAGAATTTGGTGGCAGATGCTTTGTCTTGGAAGCCGTTGGTTCTAACTATTTCCGCGATACATCATAAGAGCTTCGAGGATATGGTCGATCAGTATGCCACAGATACAAATTTTGCAAACGTTTTCACACGGATATGGGATGGGGAGACAGTAGCGAGATATTCCATTCGAGATGGCTACTTGATGAGGAAAACCATGTTGTGCGTTACACAACCGTTGAGGGAAAAGGTTATGACTGAATGCCACTGTCCGCCTTTTACGGGTCACCGCGGCATTGCTACCACCTTGAAAGGGGTAAAGAGATACTTCTTTTGGCCCATACTCCGGAAGGATGTGGACGAGTTTGTGCACAGTTGCTTGGTATGCCAGAAGGTCAAGTTTGACAGGCATAAAGCACAGGGATTGTTACCGCCTTTGCCCATACCCACCCAAGTATTGCAATGGATTTCATTTTTTATCTCCCGAGAACACAGACTGGTCACGATGGTATGTGGACTGTTATTGACAGATTTAGCATTTTATTCAGTGAAGAAAACAATCAAGCCGGATCACTTAGCGAGACTGTGTCTGGCCCAGATTTTCAGATTATATGGCATGCCCGAGACGATTGTCTTCGACAAGGACCCCAGATCTACAAGTTTGTTTTGGAAGCCAATTTGGGAGAACATTGGCACGCGGTTGCACTTCTCATCATCTTTCCACCCGCAGACTGACAGGCAATCTGAGATTGCCAATTCAAAGGTTTTAGATTTATTGAAGTCTTATATCTCGGATCAGAAGACTCAATGGGAAAAGTATCTACCATTGGTGGAATTTGCCTACAACAACACAATACACTCTTCGCCGAGGAAGGCACCATTTGATATTGTTCAAGGTGCTGCCAAGGTTTCACCCTTCCTAAGCACGAAAGATAAGATTTTTGAAGCTGATGAGTACACGCGCGACTTAGACACTGCGTTTGCCAACGTTCGCGAGGCTTTGCAAAAATCTCAGGAAATACAGAAAAAGGCAGCAGATCGCCATAGTCGAGATTTGAAATTGAAGGAGGATGATTGGGTGCTCTTACGTTTTGAGAAGGCACGCCTGAGAAAGAAGAAGGAAAAGGATGGCTCTTTCCAAAGCTTAGTATGAGATATTACGGACCTTTCCAGATCTCCGAAAAGATCAATGATGTCTCCTTCAGACTGAAACTACCTGACACTTGGAGGATTCACAATGCATTTCATGTGAGTCTCTTGAAACCTCTTAAAGGTGATGTGCCCGAAGATCGGGAGCCTAATGAGCAACCCGAAGTGGAAGAAAACGAGGAGATCCTTGTTCCTGAACAGATTTTGGCACATAAGGACAGAAAGAATAAGGGTAAAGTACGAAGGCGGTTCTTGGTTAAATTCAAGAACTATCATGCATTGGATGAGAAGTGGATGGATGAGGAGGACCCAGCAGATACTCCTCAAATTGTGAAACTTTACCTTGAAGCTTTTGGTTTAGCATAGTCTATTCCAAATGGAACCCAGAATTCAGCTTGGCTGGAGATCTGGTCCAATGGGTTTGCACAAGAGGGGAGTTACTCTGCTCCTTTCTCAACAAATGCCTTGAGTTTAGAATACTAGAGTCACCGATGTCTCTTTGAGCTTCAGGGATACTGAGAGTTGACAGTATTCTGCTGTATGACTTTATAAAATGGAATTCCTCAATATGAAACTGATTTGTTCTTGACTTATTTTTAAGTGCAGGAACTGATAGAAAAAATGACTGCAGCATTTTGGTCTGAATGATCTCGAATAGGTATGGTTGCAATAGGGGTTAGTCAATCGGGCATCTAGGAGGTCCTGAGTGGATCTAGATGCGATTGCTAGCTGCATTGCCGATAAATCATGGTCTAAGATCCCAATGAATGTTGAATGTGATTTGTCATGTGATGTCCTCTGATGTCAAGTGATGTCCTGTGATGTGATTATCGAATTGTACATGTGCTAGATGTGTGTTCCTAGTGTGTCGGTACTAACAGTCAGTGTCTGCTAAGGCAGTTTATGGCTTTTGTCTGTTTTGCAGGTGTAATCGAGGGCAATTACAATGCTTTCAATAGGGGGGTATGTCACAAAATAGTGACGTGGCGTGCCACAACACACACACACACTCGCCTTCGACTGGAAGCAATCCCAGAACAGCGCAAAAATGCTAACGTGGCAGCCTCCGCGATTTGCGACACATTTTCAGGAACGCTAGACACGTGGCATGCTGTACGGACGCTTTTTGCAGGCAGATTTGGCGTGCTTTTAGGGACCTGCTTTATTCCACACAAATTGGAGAAGAAGCTTTTAAGCCTTGATTGCATAAGAGGGCTTGAGAGGGAAAATTGAAAGTTGCTTTATTTTAGGGGCAACTTTTTATGGACAGTTTTTGTGGAATGTTTTTGAAGCTTTTGGGGCTTTTGATTTTCAGCTTTTGGGCTCTGCTTTTAGCATCCCTTTGTAACCTTTAAATACGCGGGTTGGCCTCTCACAACTCAGAGCATGTGGACGCAGAGTCTGAGTCTGAGCGCCTACCCGCATTCTTGTACTTTGAACACAGATTGATACAAAAAGAAATACCGAAAAGGGGCGCCAGTCTTTGGGTTCTATATCTCTAGGCACGGAACTCCGTCGGGTGAACTATTTCAAATGATTATTTGTGGTCTCGTGGTAGATTCTCGACTTGGAGTGTCCAAGTCTGTTACAGCTGCCACGTAAGCATGTCAACGCATTAAGTGAAAATCCGTACTGCTGCCATGTGGCACCCTGCCATACAGACTGCCACATCATCTGCGGTACACTTTCTGCCTTGCCATCACTTTTGTCCGCGGCGTCATGCCACATCATCAACTTGTGACAATATTACATAGAATCCATTCTGATATGGGACCATGATTCCTTGCAACGTATTTAGCAATCGCATCTAGATCCGCACCGGACCTCATTGATGTCAGGTTAACTAATCCCATATTGCGATTGTCACAAACTGGTGACGTGGCATGCTCGGACACACTCACATCGGCTGGCAGCAGGGTACACGCCCGTAAAACTCGGCGGTAGGCTAACGTGACAGTACCGTACAGAAAATCCCGCTTTTTGTGCAGACATGCTGACGTGGCAGAGTATGGACTTCTGCTTTTTATGGTGATGTACGGAATTCCTAATTATGCGCTAGCTGAAAATTACTGGCACCTTTTGGCTCCAATGCTTTATTTTTAGAAGCTTTTCACTTATTTCTTTTGGGCATCCCTTGTAACCAATTAATAAGTGGGTAGGGCCTCACTTCTCAGGGCATTTGGACGCAGAGTCTGAGAGTGAGCACCTACCCACTCTCTTGTACTTTGAAGACAAATTAATACACAAAGAAATAGCGAAAGGGGCGCAAGTCTTTGGGGCCAATATGTCTAGGCACGGAACTACGTCGGGCCGGGTCAACTCAATTGTGAAAGTGTGACTGTTTTGAAGTGAATCTCTGCTGTGTCACCATAGAATCTTGACTTGTGGTGTCCATGTTTGTTACAGTGGTATCAGAGCGAGCCCGATTTCTCTTCTACCGGAAAATCCGATCCTTTTCTCGCGACACTTGTGGATTCCAATAGAGAACAGTCGACTTCTTCTACATCTAGGGATGCGGGAAGAGATCACGAAGAAGATTCTCACGAAGAGTACAGGCCACCTTGGCCTCCTCAAGCTGAGATAGAAGAGATGGAACGTCGACAATTGGTTGATGACGCAACAAAGATGATGATCAACATTGCGATGGATCCAAAATTTGTGAAATTTTAGACTCAGCAATCCTTCGAAGAAGTGCACACCCAGTGGCAGAAGGCCACAGAGCCACCCATCAAACCGGCACTCGAGAGACCTCCTACTCCGAGGATGTTTACAGAACAAGAATTAGAAGAGGTGGTTGATACACGGATAAGTCATCTTTTGGACGTGAACAACAAAGCCAAAAGCACGACAAAAAGCAGAAGAAAGGAACTGACTTCCCGGGTTATTTGGGTCGTCAATCTACCTTTGCCTTGGCAAGAAAGCAAAAGCAGCGTGTATGATTTGAAGGACTACCCAATTCTTCTTCTTCTTCTTCCTCCTCTGAGAGTTCTTCTAGCTCTTCTCACTCGAGCGAAGAAGACTGAAAAGGAAAAAAGCGAAGCAACTTGTATCAAATGTTCTTGAGTAGAGACTCAAGAGAGGCATGGCAATTCTTTCATGAGCACTGTCACAAAGTGATGACGTGGCTATTGGCAGCAGAAACCCTAATTTCTGCCAGAAACCCTAAAATTCTTGCAAACCCTAATTTTTGCCAAAAACCCTAACTTTTTGGAATCCCTAACCCTAACTGCATGGCTGAAACCCTAGATGGCTGAAAAACCCTAAAAGCTGGCGCCAGTGCCACGTGGTAGCAGTGTACAGATTTTTGAAAATCAAGGGCTTGCTTTTTCTCAGCTAGCGACGCAATTTGGGCTGTTTTTTTGCTACGCTTTGAGAGAAAGAGAGAGAAAGAGAGAACATGCTTTATTTTACTTGCTCTCATTGAGGGAGAGAGAGAGAAATTGCTTTTGCTTTCAAGCTTTTGGGGCTCTGCTTTTGGGCATCCCTTGTAACATTTAAATACGCGGATCAGGGCTCACTTCTCAGAGCATTTGGACGCAGAGTCTGAGAGTGAAACCCTAACCTCTCTCTTGTACTTTGACATTGATTAATACAAAAAGAAATACCGAAAGGGGTGCCTGTCTATGGGGCCAACATCTCTAGGCACGGAACTCTGCCGGGCCAGTGCAAATCTATTGTGATCTGTGAATTGTTTGAAGTGGTTATTTGGTGCTGTCGCGATTGATGCTTGACTTGGAGTGTCCAAGTCTGTTACAGTGGTATCAGAGCACGGCCGATTTCTCTTCTACGGGAAATCCGATCCCCAATTTTCTTTCCGTGGTACCTATGGCTTCAGACAAGAATCAGTCGACTTCTTCTGCATCCAGAGATGCGAGACCACAATGAAGATGCACAAGAAGAGTATGGCCCGCCTCGGCCTACTCAGGCGGAGCATTGAGAGATGGAGCGTCGACAATTGATCAACGATGCAACAAAGATGATGCTCAGTTTTGCCAAGGACCCAAAGATGGCAAAATATATGAGCCAGACCTCTTTGGAGGAAGTGCATACGGAGTGGGAGAAAACCACAACACCACTCCTGAAACCCGCTCTCAAGAAACCTCCTGTTCCCAAGAAATATACGGAGGAGGAATTGGAAAACGTGGTTGATGCATGGATTGCTCAGCTTTTTGACGCGCACAACAAAGACAAAAAGCACGGCAAAAAGCAGAAGAAAGGCACTGAGTTCCTAGGATATTTGGGTCGTCAGTCGACATTCGACAAGCCAAAGAAACAAAAGAAGCGTGTCTGATTTGAAGGAGTACCCAGTTCTTCTTCTTCTTCTTCTGACAGTTCTTCTAGCTCTTCAGACTCAAGCGAAGAAGATAGAAAAAGCAAAAAGAGAAGCAAGAAACGACGCTTCGGAAAGGGCAAGAAAAAGGCAAAGAATTCTAAATCTCGCACAGTGAGTGACAGTTCTACGGAGGACTCGTCTAGAAAGTTTAGACTCCGATAACGACAACTTTTATGCAAACAAGAATAATTTTTACAAAGCCAACCAGTATGACTTTCTCGAAGATAAAAGCAAGAAAGTCCGAGAGTTTAAGGAAGGTGGCCACGCGCTCAAGTTTGATACCTTTTCAGGATACTCCGATGCTTCGAAGGCTTTGTCTTTTATACAGCAGTTTGACATCGCTTTCGCGTAAAGACGCTATTCAGAGCACTCCAAGATTCAAAGAGATGCCTCTTACTTTAAGGGAAATGCTCGCACTTGGTGGTCCACGCTTCTATTAAGCAAGACTGTGTCAGTTACATGGCTGAAATTCAAGAGGCTTTTTATTTCTTCTTGGTTAATGCAAGAGTATGAACGAGATATACAAGCTTCTTGGAACCATCTTCGGATGACCAACAGAGATACAGTAAATACTTACTGTGAAAGATTCTGGAGCTCTTTTCTACCCGCCTCTTCATTCAAGAAGACCTCGTTTAGAGAACAGTTTGAGCGGTTCACCTTGGGTCTACCTACAGAGATCCGAGATCATTGCTTGGAACAGAAGTCAACTTTTGTTCAGGAGTTGATGAGTCATGCGAAGCGGGGCTTTGCCATTCACTCTGGCAGTCTGACCTACCCCACAGATGAGGTCATGACACAACGAGCCGAGCAGACTTTTGGGAATGGAAGTAGAAAGAGAAAGAGCAACCCAGAGAAGAAGGATGCACGATCCAAGCTTACTCCTCAGGAGCGAGCTCGCTTCATCAGAGAGGGGAAGTGCTTTGGATGCGGGGAACATGGACATATCTCCGCGAAGTGCCCTAAAAAGGCACAGAAAGAACGAAACGACAAGGACCACGAAAGGCCTGAGAGTTCGAGAGAAGCTAAGGAACGTGTAAGAAAAGGAAAGATGAAAACAGGACTGGTTCCAGATTGTATGGGTACCGATCCCAACACCATGGACAAAAGTACAGAACTTTGCCGAGCTTGGGGCAAAGTGAAAGATCAAGAGGCCCTAATCTTCTTTGATGGAGGAGCCAAGGCCAACTTCATTTCACCGGAATTGGCGGCGCGGTTCGAGATCACTCCCAATCGTCTGGGACCACTTGCAGAGGCAGTTCTAGCGGCACTAGGCAGGGACATGGCCATTACACCTGTCATTGGCAAACTTTGGTTGCATTGTCAGGGGTATTTGGGGCATGAGGACTTCTTCATAATTCCTTTGGAAGGTTTTGATGTTCTCTTAGGGATTCCCTGGTACCACAAGAACAACGCCGTGGTCGATTATCGGGCGAGGAAAGCGACATTGACTACAGAGAAGGGCAGAACCATTGTACTAGATATTAAATTGAAGGGCGAGTCTGTCCCTACTGTATCGGCTTTGGCCATTTCTAAATTAATGAAATCCAATCTGTTTGTTTACTCGATCTTTATGAAAGAGTTGAGTGATGAGGATAAAACAAATATGTCTAAACTTGATAAAGAACGCCAAGATTTTCTACCCTCTCATGCCGATTGCTTCTCAGAAGGCCTACCAGGAGAGTTACCACCTGCTCGTCCTGAAGATCATACAATTGATCTGATACCTGGAAGTACACCACCGAACCGGCCACCTTACCGTGTGAGCCGAGCACAGAATGAAGAGATTATGAAAGACCTCTTCGAAAAAGGTCTTGTCCAACCTAGTACTTGACCGTATTGCTCTCTAGTGTTGTTGGTTTTGAAGAAAGACGGATGTTGGAGAATGTGCATCGGTTATAGAGCTCTCAACAAAATCACCATCAAGAACAGATTTCCGATTCCTAGGATCGATGATATACTTGACAGATATAGAGATCCTCGTGCTTTAGAAGGATTGACTTGAAGAGTGGATATCATCAAATCCGAATCGCGCCGGGAGACGTCTACAAGATAGCCTTTCGAACTACTTTTGGGTTATTTGAGTTTTTGGTGATGCCTTTTGGCTTAACCAATGCTCCTGTGACATTTAACCGGATGATGGACAGAATTTTTCGAGAGTACAGGCTATTTGTTGGCACTTTCTTTGAGACTATCCGTGATTGGCCCAATTTAAAGAATGTCCATGAAGTTAGAAGCTTCTTGGGATTGTGTTCGTACTACAGGCGGTTCATTCGAAAGTTTGCAGAGGTTGCTTCCCCTTTGCATATCTTGACACAGAAAGGAGTCCCTTTCTAGTGAGGATCCACAAAGGTGACTGCCTTTCAGGCATTGAAAGAGAAATTGACTACACTACCAGTTTTGACTTTGCCGGACTTGCAGAAGTCATTTGAAGTACTTTATGATGCTTGTGGTCGTAGTCTCGGTGCGATCTTAATGCAAGAAGGCCATGTCATAGCCTACGAGAGCCAATTGTTCTCTAGGGCAGAGATGACAGCACAGATATATGAGAAAGAGCTTTTGGCGGTTATCCATGCTCTTACTCAGTGGCGGCATTACCTACTCAGAGCGGATTTTACTGTCTTTATAGACCATCAGAGTTTGCGCTACTTCTTGTCACAGAAGCAGCTTTCAGGAAAGCAAATGCGTTGGGCGAACATCTTGTCACAATTTCACTTTCAGATTGTCCACGTGCAGGGACAAAAGAATGTGGTGGCAGATACTTTGTCTTGGAAGCCGTTGGTTCTGGCTATTTCCGCGATACATCATAGGAGCTTCGAGGATATGGTCGATCAGTATGCCACAGATACAGATTTTGCAGATATTTTCACACGGATACGGGATGGGGAGACAGTAGCAGGATACTCCATTCGAGAAGGCTACTTGATGAGAAAAACCATGTTGTGCGTTACACAGCCGTGGAGGGAAAAGGTTATGACTGAATGCCACTGTCCACCTTTTACGGGTCACCGCGGCATTGCTACCACCATTAAAGGGGTAGAGGGATACTCCTTTTGGCCGAGACTGAAAAAGAATGTGGAAGAGTTTGTGCGCAGTTGCTTAGTATGCCAGAAGGTCAAGTTTGACAGGCATAAGGCACAGGGATTGTTATAGCCTTTACCCATACCCACCCGCCCCTGGGAAAGTATTGCTATGGATTTCATTTTTTGATCTCCAGAGAACACAGAGCGGTCACGATCGTATCTGGATTTTTATTGATAGATTTAGCAAGCAAGCTCATTTCATTCCAGTGTAGAAAACAGTCATGCCGGTTTACTTAGCAAGACTGTTTGTGGTCCAGATCTTCAGATTACATGGCATGCCTGAGACAATTGGGTTTGTTTAGGAAGGCAATTGGGGAGAACATTGGCACGCAGTTGCAGTTCTCGTCATCGTTCCACCCGCAGACTAAGGGGAAATCCGAGATTGCAAATTCAGTGATTCTAGATTTATTGAAGTCTTATATCTCAGATCAGAAGACTCAATGGGAAAGATACTTACCTTTGGTGGAATTTTCCTACAATAACACGATACACTCTTCGACGGGGAAGGCCCCATTTGAGATTGTTGAAGGTGCTACGAAGGTTCCACCCTTCCTGAGCACGAAAGCAAGATTTGGATACGGCTTTTCGAGACTTTGCAGAAGTCTCAAGAACGACAGAAAAAGGCAGCGGATCGCCATCGTTGCGACTTGAAATTGAAGGAGGATGATTGGGTGCTCTTACGTTTTGAGAAGGCACACCTAAGAAAGAAAAAGGGAAAGGAGAGGCTTTTCCCAAAGCTTAGTATGCGATACTACGGCCCTTTCCAGATCACCGTAAAGATAAATGATGTCTCCTTCCGATTGAAAATGCCTGATACTTGGAGGATTCACAATGCATTTCATGTGAGTCTCTTGAAACCTTTTAAAGGTGATGTGCCTAATGATGGGGATGAGAAACCCGAAGTGGAAGAAAATGAGGAGATCCTTGTTCCTGAACAGATATTGGCACATAAAGATACGAAGAATAAAGGTAAAGTCCGAAGGCGATTCTTGGTTAAGTTCAAGAATTATCCTGCATTGGATACGAGGTGGATGGAGGAGGAGGACCTACTGCTGCCACGTGGCACCTTGCCATACAGACTACCATGTCATCTGCGGTACACTTTCTGCCATGTCACCACTTTTGTCCGTGAGGTCATGTCACATCATCAACTTGTGACAATATTACATAGAATCCATTTTGATATGGGACCATGATTCTTGGCAACGTATTTAGCAATCCCATCTAGATCTGCACCGGACCTCATTGATGTTAGATTAACTAATCCCATATTGCGATTGTCACAAATTGGTGACGTTGCATGCTTGAACACACTCACACCGGTTGAAAGCAGGGTACATGCACGTAAAACGCGGCGGCAAGATGACGTGGCAATACAGTATAGAAAATCCCGCTTTTTGCGCTGACTTGCTGACGTCGCAGAGCGTATGGATTTTCGCTTTTTACGCTAATGTATGGAATTCCTAATTTTGCGCTAGCTGAAAATTACTGGCACCTTTTGGCTTCAATGCTTTATTTTTAGAAGCTTTTCACTTATTTCTTTTGGGCATCCCTTGTAACCAATAAATAAGTGGGTAGGACCTCACTTCTCAGGGCATTTGGACGCAGAGTTTGAGAGTGAGCACCTACCCACTCTCTTGTACTTTGAACACAGATTAATACAAAAAGAAATACCGTTTGCCTCGGCAAGAAAGCAAAAGCAGCGTGTATGATTTGAAGGACTACCCAGTTCTTCTTCTTCTTCTTCTTCTGAGAGTTCTTCTAGCTCTTTTGACTCGAGCGAAGAAGACTAAAAAGGGAAAAAGAGAAGCAACTTGTATCAAATGTTCTTGAGTAGAGACTCAAGAGAGGCATGGCGATTCTTTCATGAGCACTCCCCTCCCACAGTGATTACTTCTCTTGATGTGTGGGGCAGTATGCGACATCGTTATATACAGTTCCTGGACAAGAACCCCTTCCAGATCCTACAGAGCCATGCCCACCTACCAGCACCTTCTTTACCATTGAGATGGTAAAGAGAGAGATTGACAGGATGAGGATCAGCAAGGCATATGATGATGATGGTCTAGTAGCATAGCACTTTATATATGCTAGAGATATGCTGGTAGAGGTTCTTGCAGTGTTGTTCAATCGTGCCATGTGTGAGGGGTTACCTGAGACTTGGAGGTTGTCTACTATTGTGCCTATCTTCAAGGAAGGTGATCCTACAGAGCCTGGGAAATACCGCACTATTATGGTTGGGCACACATTGGAACGGTTGTATGCATCCATTCTTGAGCAGCACTTGAGTAATTGGGCGGAGGGTGATGGTGTACGAGCAAAGGGCCATACCGGTTTTAGGAGGGGTTTCTCCACTCTTGATCATATTCTGACACTGAGAGCCATCATTGAGAACAGCAGGTCACATGGGAAACGAGTGATGGGACATGTACGCACACCGGAGGGGATATTTTGATTTCGTTCACTCCACCATTGGCTCCGGTTTTGCCATTTGAATATCCTCCACCATTGGCTCTGGTTTTGCCTTTTGAATATCCTTTTTCTGAATTTAGAGAGGACCCAGTCCCATCTTTGATTTAGATTGACTTTGGAACCCATAGGGATCCCTAGTAGTCTGAAGACTTGTCCATCCATAACGGGACTACATCCTGCATCCAGAATTATCTTGGGTACATTGTACAACAATTAAACCCCGATTTAAGAGTGGTTGATGACTAAACCACTGGAAACACAGTAAACTTCCAGGCATTCCCAGAAGACAAAGACTGTCTGATTGTCATTTGTCATTATACCATTTGTATCATCTGCAAATTGCTGCAGGCACAAATCCTTAGTGGCATTAGGAATCTTGATACCTGTAATCCTGCCTTGTCCCACTGCATTTTGTACTAGCCATCCACGAGCATCAGAACATATAGCATACAATAGAGGTGCAATAGGGCATTGTTGCCTCATAGAATTTGTTAAAGGGAAAGCTTCTATTAAATCTCCATTGACAACAATTCTTGCATATCCATTCCAAATAATACATGCACATACTTGATAATTTTTTTGCCAAATCCAATGTCATACAGTGACTAAAAGATGAAGTCCCATTGGATGCTGTCATAGGCCCTATTTTCAAAAAGACAAAGTCTTGACAACTTTTGTGAGCATACTCTATAGCTTCCCAAAGAGTGATGATGGAGTCTACAATGAATCTGCCTTTAATGAATCCCTTCTATTCAAGTAAGATGATTTGGTGCATGACAATGCTTATTCTCCTATCTAGGGCGAGGGCAAAAATCTTATAGCTTGAAGTCAGACAGGTAATGGGCCTCCAATTGCCTAGCTCCTCTTTTTCTCCCCTCTTGTGGATTAACTTGACCACACGTGTTCATAAAGGTGGATAGGGCTCTCCCTTTTAGGGCTTCCATCCATATGGTCATGAGATGTGGGACTAAGAAGTGCTAAAAGAATTCATTTGAAATACCATCTAAACCAGGGGACTTACCAGCCTTCAAAGAGAGTATAGAATCTCTGACTTCCCCTTCTGTGAGGGGCTGATCCATAACTTTAGCCATATTTTGGGGCAAACTTTTCTGCCTTACTTTGGCTATCAAAGCCCTGGCTTGAGTTTGGTCAGCCCCTCTCTGAGGAGGTTTTGAGAGAATACCAGCAAAGAACTCCTTAACCACTTGCAGGATTTCTACATGGAGTTTAGCCAATCCTCATTGGATGCTAGGAGAGGGTTTCAGGTGGATTCCTCCAGGGACTGCAGTTCGGTACTTGGGTTGTCAGGTTGGTTTGGACTTGTCCCCTAAGCAGCAGATTGCTCCTCTTCTCCTGTCCATCAGGAGAAAGCTGTTACATTGGAGCTCAACACGACTTTCGTTGGCTGGTAGAGTAGTAGTTGCCAACCAGGTGTTGTTGGTGACTATGTGGTACATCACTTCTTGTTGGATCTTCTCGAGTTCTTGTATCAGCCAGGTAGAGAGGCTGATCAAGAACTTTCTTTGGTCAGGTTGTGACACTCAGATTGCCCGAGCCAAGGTGGCTTGGTCGGTCATCACACTTCCTTGTTCTCAGGGAGTACTTGGGATCATTGATCCAGCACAACAGAGCAGAGCCCTTCTTGGGAAGTTCGTCGTCAAAGGACTTCTTCCAGGCGAGGAGCCCTAGAAGGAGTTCTTGCTGCAGAGGCTTCGTGCTAGGGTGCCTCAGTCAGGAGGCCCTTGGCATCCTTCGACCAGATAGATCTTTACAGAGTTGCGCCAAGTTGGTTTGAGCAGGAGACTGGAGGACCGATTCGCTGTGAGTCTACTTCGATCTTGGGAGCTCTTACGGCGTGGCCTAGAGCAGAGATAGCCGACGTGCATGGAGGAGCGCCTACGGCAGCCCCTCGTCTGGAACCCCATGGTTAGCACTCAGAGAGGCCACTTGGTTGGGAGTCGGCCTCATGTTTCTTGGGGTCCCATGGCAGCAGGTCTAGCGCGTTCTCTAGGTGACTACCTTGAGTTCACAGGTTTGTCTGAGGAGGTGCAGGGTGTCCAGCTACAAGGCATGAGAGGGGTGCAGAGAATGTGTTAGGACATCTCAGAGTCAGTTCCAGCTGAGTGGCTCACGCCTCTCGAGCCAGTAGCACCCCGGTGGATGGGATCCTTCACACAACTGTAGGTTCTCATTTCAGTCAGGGCCTGCTCAGAGACTGTCCCAGCCCTGTTCTTCGAGCTTCAGGGTGGGGGACGATTACAGCGAGTTGCAGTAGAGGCCCCGCAGGTAGCAGAGTGTTGTTTCCAGAGGATCCGATTTGTGGGCATCTGTGGGAGGACTTGCGTCATAGACCCTGACCCAACAGCTCTTGAGATTGGAAATTGGAGGCTATGGGCTTGGGAGTGTTGTCCACCGCACGAGTACAGTGGGATCCTGGTGAGTGGCTATGGAGGGACCCTTTCTCTTCTGCAGACCGCCCAGGAGTTCCCTTCTTTCAGTACACTGTTCGGCTTGGATGTCATATACTTGTAGCACAGAGAGAGACCCGCCCCGCTGCAGCACGTCATTGGCAGAAGGAGGGCCTCACAGTCGAGTTCTTGGCAGCCTTTTGGCAGAGGCTGTGGGACTCCAGACAGCCTAGGCGCGTCACTTTGTTCCAGTGGCTGGTTGCACACAGAGCCACAGCAGTAGGGAGCTGGCTTGTGCATAGTGGTCTCTCGGCCGCATGTGCAGCCTATGACCAGTTGGTGGAGAGTCAGCGTCACTGTCTTTGGGACTGTCTCCAGTTGGTGGAGAGTCAACGTCACTGTCTTTGGGACTGTCCCTCGGCCCAGCAGGTGTAGCTACGAGTTCTTCGGCTGATGCCTGCCCTCTCCACGGCTCGACAGTACACTTGGGGGGCAGTGGCTTGGTCCACCCTCACGGGCCCCTCACTTCAGTTTGAGCTATCTTCCACCAGCAGGATGATAGTGATGCAGGGGGGGCGACCTACACTCCAGCCTACTACAGAGCTTACTCCAAAGGAGTGGTGCAGCGAGAGAGAGGAGTGTTGGGAGCTCATCAGTGGCCTAGCTCTCTGGTTCATCTGGCGGGCCCGCTGTTTCCACATCTTTGAGGCTCGCCCTGTGCCACCAGCAGAGACTATTCGTGACTTTTGGCTAGAGCTGATCCATACTCTCAGAGGACAGCTTGAGGGACTACAGGGCAGCTCCGACCGCATCCGGGAGCGCCGCCAGGCTTTCCTTCGACTCTGGCGTCCTAGGCCTTTCTACACCATAGTCCAGGGGGTGCTCAGATGGCACTACTGTCCACCTGTGTGGCTCTTCCCTCCTCCCATTTCTTGATTTAGCCTCATTGTATATATGTTGTTTTTTCATTGGGAGAGTCTCCCCATCATGCTTGTTGTAGCCCTCTCCGACAGAAGTGGATGTAGCCCTATGGGCAGTTTTCAGTAACTAATAGAACGATCTTTTTCTCGGGGAAAAAAAAAACAGATATTTGTGAATATGAGTCCATCCTGCTCTGAATTTGCATTCATCTATGTACAGTTCCAAGAACACAGGTAATGATCAGACATAAGGAGAGAAGAATCCTTATAGCACCTTACCTGCCAATGGTCCTGTAGAAGGTCAGAGGTCATATATATTCTATCCAACCTGGAAGCTCTGAAGCAGTTATCATTTTGTTTCTTGGTCTAGATATTTCCAGTTTTAGTTGAAATGTTCAGCAGACTGAGAACATTAATCAAATTTGACCAACTCCTCTTTTCTCTACAACTGATAACCTGTCCAAGGTTGTTCCACCTGTCACCTATGTCTTCAACCATTTTTGGAGGATTTCTTTTCAAAAATTGAGCTAGAAGCATAAACAGAAACAATGTTGTAATTGAAAGGACTTGATAATGAAAGTGCTATCTAGCTCCCATTGGTGGACTTCTTAACGTGAGTAACTAGATGGTTGTATCTGTTTGAAATTGCAATGGCTGTATCTTTACCATGTGGGTGGTTAGTATGGTTCCAAAAATAGATACTTCCTAGCTTTTGAAGGTTGGATTTCAGCTGAAATCCTGTAGCTTTGATATCCTACAGACATTAGAAGTCCAGCTTAACGTTGCCATTATTAAGCAAGTCCTTAATGATCTGTGATTTGATGGGATCAATGAGGCCCTTGCAATAAAGGGTGAGATCTTTGATGTTGGGGCACTTCATTTCTTGCTATTTTGGAGGGTTTTGCTATGGAAACTCATGCTTTGGCTGGGTCCTTTGAGGGCTCCCTTTACCTCTTTGTGTTGACTGGGTGGGGTATTCTCTTCCTCTGCTTGGGTCATGAGGATGTCTAATGACTGCTCTAGAGAGGTTGAGAGTTGTTTTTTATAGCTTGGTCATGCTCTTCAAGCTGCATTTCAAAGGTCAGATTCCTTACAGTCCTATTTTGGAGCTTGGGAGCTCTGAATAGACTCTTCTTCTTGACAAGCCTCACTGCTACTACACGATGGCATCAACACCCGAGCATTTGAAGATTCTTTTGCCTACACTCGTCTTTCCTCATCTCAACATCCGTGATGTGTGGAGGCTACGGTCTTGTTGTAAGGCTTGGAACTCCCTCCTATGCTCCCAAGAGTTTTGTACAAGTCAACCTATCACATCAATGTTAAGGAGGAGCTCCAACTGCTTCTTGATGGTGAATGCAGTTCCATCACCTACTAGCACAAAAGATTTCAGAATCTTTTGTCCCTACAATTTCTCCCAGGGCTACATTAAAGGACATTGGTTCCCCCTCCTGACATTCCTCCAGAAATGCATTTCTCAAAGAAAATCTTGACATCTGCTATAAGTTCACGATGGAGCCTTTACCTATGTCTTTATCTTCCATAAGAGGTTCTATGGATATGTTATATTTAATTGTCGAACCTCAGCACGATCATATGAGAATTATGGTCCTCAAACCCTTCATTAAGGACTGTGTGGCTGAGGTGCCCATTTCCACAAGCAACATGGATACAAGCCCTTGAATGTTGCATTCTCGACCTAAACTTTCACACTGATGGTAATGTGTCCTATCATATCCTCCTCACGGAATATGACTATGATAGGGGCACTCTATATGACTCTTACAAGAGTAGATGGGTGGAGATGTTCAACTACAAAGATCAGTCAATACAAACCACATCATTCAAGGACTTCCAAAGTCATTGTCATTTTAAGAAGACCCTTTGGCAAAAACTAATTATAATAACCAACCCTTCGTCTCCGACTTATTCCGAATCAAACCTGTTTGTGCATGGCGGAAGGACTTTGGCTACATGTGCGAGCTACTCCGGGTTTCTTTGGAAGAGGAAAAAGAATCAAGGGTTCAAGATCCTCTCAAACTACAAAATTTTTTGAGCCCTAATGGAAGCCCAAACACACATGTTGGATGGTCACAGATTGCAAGCACCCTTGCTGATGTTTGGGAAGACTATGAGTTAACTAATGTGAGGGTAAGTGAAAGATTCGCATCACACTACTTCTTTATGAGTGGTGGCTTTTTCGGTATGACCACAGTGCAACATTACACTCCTCAAGCTAATATGTACATTGGGAAGTTTTGCGATACCATCGTGTATGACATCCAAGAAAACTCGTGTAGCGCCTACCCAAGAGGAAAACTAATGACAAGCTAATGTCACAAGTCGACTATGTTGAGCATTGTGGACTCGAGCCCTCACTTGGTTCTAAGGTGTCATTACAAGCTCCAGATCACTAAACTCACTGAGGCTAACTAATTGACTGTGAGACTTGAAGATAATAGTGGTACATTAACAGTGTGTCACATGCATTAAAAGTGTGTTTAAATGTGTGTAGTATTTTGGACGAATGTACAAGAAGACATATACATTATGCCTTGTTCATTGTCTGTCTCTCCGATCTACAGATTATAGTGTGTCAACATGCTACGTGTATTACTGCAGAAGCCATACAAGGTACAAGTTGATGGTAACGTGGAATAGCAACAGCCACATTAGGAAAGTTCATTCCATAATAACAATGTCTCATCAGGTTGTCATGTATATACAAGAGCAGCGCAAGCTGGATTAACCTGCTAGTTGAAACTATATGAACAGAGGTAAATGGACATTGTTAATACATCAATAAAAACATGTACACATCAAGATAGTTGCAACCTTCAAAAACGCCAAACACTTATCCAAGCAAAGATCAAATCATATCACTTACCTCGTGAAAGCGCATATTACCTCCTTGTGAAACTAAGCATCTGACGCAGAAGGAGCAATTAAACTAGGGGCCACAATATTGGTAGCAAGGGAAACCTAAAAGGATGCATTACCAGCTCAACATTAGAATAGTCCATCTGTGGATTTGTTGCCAAACGTGATGTGAGCAGTGCAGTTTCAAAGAGAAATCTTGTGAGCCGTTGCTGCCCCTTGCTCTTCCATTATTGAAGTAGCAACAAACAGGTGAACAAAATATCCATCGGGGCTGATGGTGGAGCCGTGGAAGCCTGCAAACTAACTGGCTTAGTGGCAGGAGCGAGGAAGGAGCGTATTAAGGTGCTAGAAAACCATGTTTTTCCAAAGCAGTCGTAGCGTTTGAAGGCAGCCGGGGAAGAAGCGAGCATCAATGGCCGGACCTAGCCATTACACCTGTCATTGGCAAACTTTGGTTCTAGCGGCACCCGGCAGGGACGTAGCCATTACACCTATCATTGCAAACTTCGGTTGCATTGTCAGGGGTATTTGGGGCATGAGGACTTTAACATGATTCCTTTGGAAGGTTGTGATATTTGCTTGGGAATTACCTGGTACCACAAGAACAACGCCGTGGTCGACTATCAGGCGAGGAAAGCGACATTAACCATAGAGAAGAGCAAAACCATTGTACTCGATATAAAACTTAAGGGTGAGTGTTTCCCTATTGTATCCGCTTCGGCCATTTCTAGATTAATGAAATCCAGTCTGTTTGTTTACTCGATCTTTTTGAAAGCGTTGAGTGATGAGGATAGGACAAATATGTCTGAACTTGATAATGAACGCCAAGATTTTCTCCACTCTCATGCCGATTGCTTCTCAGAGGGCCTGCCAGGCGAGTTACCACCTTCTCGTCCTGAAGATCATACCATTGATCTGATACCTGGAAGCACACCACCGAACCGGCCACCTTACCATGTGAGCCGAGCCCAGAACGAAGAGATTATGAACCGAGTGAAAGACCTCTTGGAAAAGGGTCTTGTCCAGCCTAGTACTTCATCGTACTGCTATCTAGTGTTCTTGGTTTTGAAGAAAGAGGGATCTTGGAGAATGTGCATCGATTATAGAGCTCTCAACAAAATCACCATCAAGAACAGATTTCCGATTCCTAGGATCGATGATATACTCGACAGATTACAAGGGTCCTCGTGTTTTAGCACGATTGATTTGAAGAGTGGATATCATTAGATCTGAATCACGCCGGGAAACGTCTACAAGACAGCCTTTCGGACAACTTTTGGGTTATTTGAGTTTTTGGTGATGTCGTTTGGCCTAACCAATGCTCCCATGACATTTAACCGGATAATGGACAGGATTTTTTGAGAGTACAGACTATTCGTTGGCACTTTCTTTCACGATTTGATTGTTTCTCCAAGGATGAGGCAAAACATAGAGATCATCTGCTTCAAGTCTTTCAGGCATTACGAGATCACAAGTTAGTGATTAATGCGAAGAAAATTGAATTTTTCCTACCGGAGATTCACTTTTTGGGACACATTGTGTCAACAGAAGCTGGAGTGCGGATGGATCCGGCCAAAATAGAGATTATTCGTGATTGGCCCGATTTGAAGAATGTCCATGAAGTTAGAAGCTTCTTTGGATTGTGTTCGTACTACAGGCGGTTCATTCGAAAGTTTGCAAAGGTTGCTTCCCCTTTGCATGTTTTGACACAAAAAGGAGTCCTTTTCTCGTAGGGCCCACAGAGGTGAATGCCTTTCAGAAATTTGAAAGAGAAATTGACTACGGGACCAGTTTTGACTTTGCCGGACTTGCAGAAGTCATTTGAAGTATATTGTGATGCTTGTGGTCCTAGTCTCGGTGCGGTCTTAATGCAAGAAGGCCATGTCATTGCTTACGAGAGCCGATTTTTCTCAAGGCCGGAATTGACGGCACATATTTATGAGAAGGAGCTTTCGGAGGTTATCCATCCTCTTACTCAGTGGCGGCACTACCTACTCGGAACTGATTTTACTGTCTTTACAGACCATCAGAGTTTACGCTACTTCTTGTCACAGAAGCAGCTATCCGAAAAGCAGATGCGGTGGACGAACATCTTGTCACAGTTTCACTTCCATATTGTCCATGTACAGGGACAACAACATTTGGTGGCAGATGCTTTGTCTCGGAAGCCGTTGGTTCTGGCTATTTCCGCGATACATCATAGGAGCTTCGAGGATATGGTCGATCAGTATGCCACCAATATAGATTTTGCAAACGTTTTCACACGGATATGGGATGGGGAGATAGTAGCGGGATATTCCATTCGGAATGGCTACTTGATGAGGAAAACCATGTTGTGTGTTACACAGCCGTTGAGGGAAAAGGTTATGACTGAATGCCACTGTCCGCCTTTTACGGGTCACCGCGGCATTGCTACCACCTTGAAAGGGGTAGAGAGATACTTCTTTTGGCCCATACTCGGGAAGGATGTGGACGAGTTTGTGCGCAGTTGCTTGGTATGCCAGAAGGTCAAGTTTGACAGGCATAAAGCACAGGGATTGTTACCGCCTTTTCCCATACCCATCCAAGTATTGCAATGGATTTCGTTTTTTATCTCCCGAGAACTCAGAGTGGTCACGATGGTATGTGGACTGTTATTGACAAATTTAGCATTTTATTCAGTGAAGAAAACAATCAAGCCGGATCACTTAGTGAGACTGTTTCTGGCCTAGATTTTCAGATTACATGGCATGCCCGAGACGATTGTCTTCGACAGGGACCCCAGATTTACAAGTTTGTTTTGGAAGCCAATTTGGGAGAACATTGGCACGCGGTTTCACTTCTCATCTTCTTTCCACCCGCAGACTGACGGGCAATCTTAGATTGCCAATTCAAAGGTTTTAGATTTATTGAAGTCTTATATTTCAGATCAGAAGACTCAATGGGAAAAGTATCTACGATTGGTGGAATTTCCCTACAACAACACAATACACTCTTCGACAGGGAAGGCGCCATTTGAGATTGTTGAAGGTGTTGCGAAGGTTCCACCCTTCCTAAGCACGAAAGGTAAGATTTTTGAAGCTGATGAGTACACGCGCGACTTAGACACGGCTTTTGCCAAAGTTCGCGAGGCTTTGCAAAAATCTCAGGAAAGACAGAAAAAGGTAGCAGATTGCCATAGTCGAGATTTGAAATTGGAGGATGATTGGGTGCTCCTACGTTTGGCACACCTGAGAAAGAAGAAGGAAAAGGAGAGGCTCTTTCCAAAGCTTAGTATGAGATATTACGGACCTTTCCAGATCTCCGAAAAGATCAATGATGTCTCCTTCAGACTGAAACTACCTGACACTTAGAGGATTCACAATGCATTTCATGTGAGTCTCTTGAAACCTCTTAAAGGTGATGTGCCCGAAGATGGGAAGCCTGATGAGCAACCCGAAGTGGAAGAAAACGAGGAGATCCTTGTTCCTGAACAAATTTTGGCACATAAGGACAGAAAGAATAAGGGTAAAGCACGAAGGTGGTTCTTGTTTAAATTCAAGAACTATCATGCATTGGATGCGAAGTGGATGGATGAGGAGGACCCAGCAGATACTCCTCAAATTGTGAAACTTTACCTTGAAGCTTTTGGTTTAGCACAGTCTATTCCAAATGGAACCCAGAATTGAGCTTGGCTGGAGATCTGGTGCAATGGGTTTGCACAAGAGGAGAGTTACTCCCCTCCTTTCTCAAAAAATGCCTTGATTTTAGAATACTAGAGTCACAGATGTCTCTTTGAGCTTCAGGGATACTGAGAGTTGAAAGTATTCTGCTGTATGACTTTATGAAATGGAAATCCTCAATATGAAACTGATTTTTTCTTGACTTGTTTTTAAGTGCAGAAACTGATAGACGAAATGACTGCAGCATTTTGGTCTGAATGATCTCGAATAGGTATGGTTGCAATAGGGGTTAGTCAATCGGGCATCTAGGAGGTCCTGAGTGGATCTAGATGCAATTGCTAACTGCATTGCCGATAAATCATGGTCTAAGATCCGAATGAATGTTGAATGTGATTTGTCATGTGATGTCCTATGACGTCAAGTGATGTCCTGTGATGTGATTGTCGATTGGTACATGTGCTAGATGTGTGTTCCTAGTGCGTCGGTACCAACAGTCAGTGTCTGCTAAGGTAGTTTATGGCTTTTGTCTGTTTTGCAAGTGTAATCGAGGGCAATTACAATGCTTTCAAGAGGGGGGTATGTCACAAACTAGTGACGTGGCATGCCACAACACACACACACTCGCCTCCGGTTGGCAGCAGTCCCAAAACAGCGCAGAAATGCTAACGTGGCAGCCTCCGCGATTTGCGGTGCATTTTCAGGAACGCTAGACACGTGGCAGGCTGTATGGATGCTTTTTGCAGGCAGATTTTGCGTGCTTTTAGGGACCTGCTTTATTCCACACATATTGGAGAAGAAGCTTTTAAGCCTTGCATTGATTGCATAAGAGGGCTTGAGAGGGAAAATTGAAAGTTGCTTTATTTTAGGGGCAGCTTTTTATGGACATTTTTTGAAGCTTTTGGGGCTTTTGATTTTCAGCTTTTGGGCTCTGCTTTTAGCATCCCTTTGTAACCTTTAAATACGCGGGTTGGCCTCTCACAACTCAGAGCATCTGGACGCAGAGTCTGAGTGTGAGCGCCTGACCGCACTCTTGTCCTTTGAACACAGATTGATACAAAAAGAAATACCGAAAGGGGCGCCAGTCTTTGGGGCCAATATCTCTAGGCACGGAACTCCGTCGGGCCAGTGTCGAATCAATTGTGAACTATGAACTATTTCAAGTGATTATTTGTGGTGTCGTGGTAGACTCTCGACTTGGAGTGTACAAGTCTCTTACAACTGCCACATAACATGTCAGCGCGTTAAGAGGAAATCCAGACTGCTGCCATGTGGCACCCTGCCATACAGACTACCACATCATCTACGGTACACTTTCTGCCGTGTCATCACTTTTATCCGCGGGGTCATGCCACATCATCAACTTGTGACAATATTACATAGAATCCATTCTGATATGGGACCATGATTCCTGGCAACGTATTTAGCAATCGCATCTAGATCCGCACCGGACCTCATTGATGTCGGATTAACTAATCCCATATTGCGATTGTCACAAATTGGTGACGTGGCATGCTTGGACACACTCACACCGACTGGGTGGTAGGCTAACATGGCAGTACCGTACAAAAAATCCCGCTTTTTGCGCAGACTTGCTGACGTGGCAGAGAGTATGGATTTCCGCTTTTTACGCTGATGTACGGAATTCCTAATTTTGCACTAGCTGAAAATTACTGGTACCTTTTGGCTCCAATGCTTTATTTTTAGAAGCTTTTTACTTATTGCTTTTGGGTATCCCTTGTAACCAATTAATAAGTGGGTAGGGCCTCACTTCTCAGGGATTTGAACGCAGAGTCTGAGAATGAGCACCTACCCACTCTCTTGTACTTTGAACACAAATTAATACACAGTGCGGTAATTCCAGGCTTTGTAGGATCACCTGCCTTGAAGATAGGCACAATAGTAGACAACCTCCAAGTCTTAGGTAACCCCTCACACATGGCACGATTGAAAAACACTGCAAGAACCTCTACCAGCATATCTCTAGCATGTATAAAGTGCTCTGCTACTAGACCATCATGATCATATGCCCTACTGGTCCTCATCTTGTCAATGTCTCTCTTTACCATCTCAGTGGTAAAGAAGGTACTGGTAGGTGGGCATGGCTCTGTAGGATCTGGAAGGGGTTCCTGTCCAGGAACTGTATATAACGATGTCGCATAGTGGCCCCACACATCAAGAGAAGTGATCACTGGGGAGGGGAGTGCTCATGAAAGAATCGCCATGCCTCTCCTGAGTCTCTACTCAAGAACATTTGACACAAGTTGCTTCTTTTTTTTCCTTCTCAGTCTTCTTCGCTCGAGTCAGAAGAGCTAGAAGAACTCTCAAAAGAAGAAGAAGAAGAAGAACTTGGTAGTCCTTCAAATCATACATGCTGCTTTTCGGTTCTTGCCGAGGCAAAAGTAGATGGACGACCCAAATAACCTGGGAAGACAGTTCGTTTCTTCTGCTTATTGTCGTGCTTTGGCTTTGTTGTTCGTGTCCAAAAGCTGACTTATCCGTGTATCAACCACCTCTTCTAATTCTTGTTTAGTAAACATCCTCGGAGCAGGAGGTTTGTTGAGTGCCGGTTTGATGGGTGGCTCTGTGGCCTTCTTCCACTGGGTGTGCACTTCTTCGAAGCATTGTTGAGTCTAAAATTTCACAAATTTTGGATCCTTCGCAATGTTGATCATCATCTTTGTTGCATCATCAACCAATTGTCAACGTTCCATCTCTTCTATCTCAGCCTGAGTAGGCCGAGGCGGCCTGTACTCTTCGTGAGAATCTTCTTCGTGATCTCTTCCCGCATCCCCAGATGCAGAAGAAGTCGACTGTTCTCTATTGAAATCCATAAGTGTCGCGAGAAAAGGATTGGACTTTCCGGTAGAAGAGAAATCGGGCTTGCTCTGATACCACTGTAACAAACTTGGACCCCCCAAGTGAAGATTCTACCGCGACACAGCAGAGATTCACTTCCAAACAGTCACACTTTCACACTTGAGTTGACACGGCCCGACGTAGTTCCGTGCCTAGAGATATTGGCCACAAGAGAGTGGGTAGGTGCTCACTCTCAGACTCTGCGTCCAAATGCCCTGAGAAGTGAGGTCCTACCCACTTATTTATTGGTTACAAGGGATGCCCAAAAGCAATAAGTAAAAAGCTTCTAAAAATAAAGCATTGGAGCCAAAAGGTACCAGTAATTTTCAGCTAGTGCAAAATTAGGAATTCCGTACATCAGCGTAAAAAGCGGAAATCCATACGCTCTGCCACGTCCGCAAGTCAGCACAAAAAGCGGGATTTTCCGTACGCTACTGCCATGTCATCCTGCCGCCGCGTTTTACGGGCATGTACCCTGCTACCAACCGGTGTGAGTGTGTCCGAGCATGCCACGTCACCAGTTTGTGACAATCGCAATATGGGATTAGTTAATCCGACATCAATGAGGTTCAGTGCGGATCTAGATGCGATTGCTAAATACGTTGCCCGGAATCATGGTCCCATATCAGAATGGATTCTATGTAATATTGTCACAAGTTGATGACGTAGCATGACCCCGCGGACAAAAGTGATGACATGGCAGAAAGTGCACCGCAGATGACGTGGCAGTCTGTATAGCAGGGTGCCACATGGTAGCAATACGGATTTCCGCATAACGTGCTGACAAGCTATGTGGCAGCTGTAACAAACTTGGACACTCCAAGTCGAGAATCTACCACGACACCATAAATAATCACTTTAAATAGTTCACGATTGATTTGACACTAGCCCAACGGAGTTCCGTGCCTAGAGATATTGGCCCCAAAGACTGGCGCCTCTTTCGGTAATTTTTTTTGTATTAATCTGTGTTCAAATTACAAGAGTGCAAATCTATTGTGAACTGTGAACTGTTTTGAAGTGGTTATTTGGTACTGTCGTGATTGATTCTTGACTTGGAGTGTCCAAGTTTGTTACAGTGGTATCAGAGCACGGCCGATTTATCTTCTACGGAAAATCCGATCCCCATATTTTTTTCCGCGACACCTATGGCTTCACGCAAGGATCAGTCGACTCCCTCTGCATTCGGTGATGCGGATAGGGATGACAACAAAGATTCCGACAGAGAGTATGGCCCACCTCGGCCTACTTGGGCGGAGCAACGAGAGATGAAGAATCGTCAATTGATCGGTGATGCAACAAAGATGATGCTCAGTTTTGCGAAGGACCCGAAATTGGCAAAATATATGAGCGAGACTTCTTTTCAGGAAATGCATGCGTAGTAGCAGAAAATTACAACACCACCCCCAAAACTAGCTCTCAAGAAACCTTTTGATCACAAGCAATATTCAAAGAAGCAATTAGAAGAGGTGGTTGATGCACGGATTGCTCAGCTTTTTGACGCGCAGAAGAAAGCCAAAAAGCACGACAAAAAGCAGAAGAAAGGCACTGACTTCCCGACTTATTTGGGTCGTCAGTCAACATTTGACAAAGCAAAGAAACAGAAGAAGCGTGTTCAATTTGAAGAAGTACCCAGTTCTTCTTCTTCTTCTTCTGACAGTTCTTCTAGCTCTTCAGATTCGAGCGAAGAAGACAGAAAAGGTAAAAAGCGAAGCAAGAAACAACGCTTCGGAAAGGACAAGAAAAAGGCAAGAAAGTCTAAATCTCGCCCAGTGAGTGACAGTTCTACAGAGGACCCGTCTACGGATAGTCAAGACTCTGATGACGGAAAAATTTATGCGAACAAGAAGAATTTTTATAAAGCCAACCAGTGTGACTTTCTGGAAGATAAAAGCAAGAAAGTCCGAGAGTTTAAGGAAGGTGGACAGTTGATTAAATTTGACACTTTTTCAGGATACAAAGATGCTTCAAGGCTTTGTCTTTTATGCAGCAATTTGACATCGCCTTCGCGGGAGGACGCTATTCAGAGCACTCCAAGATTCGGAGAGCTGCCTCTTATTTTAAGGGGAATGCTCGCACTTAGTGGTCCACGTTTCTTTTAAACAAGGCTGGCCCAGTTAAATGACTGAAATTTAAGAAGCTTTTTATGACGCGATATACGAGTTGCTTGTAACCATCTTCGGATGACCAAGAGAGATACAGTGAATGCTTACTGTGAGAGATTCTGGAGCCCTTTTCTACCCGCCTCTTCATTCAAGAAGATCTCGTTCAGAGAACAGATTGACCGGTTCACCTTGGGTCTACCTACAGAGATCCGAGATCACTGCTTAGAACAGAAGTCAGCTTTTATTCAGGAGTTGATGAGTCATGCGAAGCGGGGCTTTGCCATTCACTCTGGCAGTCTGACCTACCCCACCGATGCGGTCATGACACAACGACCCGAACAGACTTCTGGAAATGGAAGTAGAAAGAGAAAGAGCAACCCAGAGAAGAAGGATGCACGACCCAAGCTTACTCTACAGGAGCGAGCTCGCTTCATCAGAGAGGGGAAGTGCTTTGGATGCGGGGAACATGGACATATCTCCGCGAAGTGCCCCAAAAAGGCACTAAAAGAACAGAATGATAAGGACGACGACAGGCCTGAGAGTTTGAGAGCAGCTGAGGAGCGTGGAAGAAAAGGCAAGATGAAAACAGGACTGGTTCCAGATTGTGTGGGTACTGATCCCAACACCATGGACGAGTGTACAAAACTGTGCCGAGCTTGGGGCAAAGTGAAAGATCAAGAGGCCCTGATCTTCTTTGATGGAGGAGCCAAGGCCAACTTCATTTCACTGGAATTGGCGGCGTAGCTGGAGATCACTCCCCATCGGATGGGACCACTTGCGGAGGCAAATCTAGCAGCACATGGCAGGGACGGCCATTACACCTGTCATTGGCAAACTTCGGTTGCATTGTCAGGGGTATTTGGGGCATGAGGACTTTTTCATAATGCCTTTGGAAGGTTGTGATGTTCTCTTAGGGATTCCTTGGTACCACAAGAACAACGCCGTGGTCGATTATCGGGCGAGGAAAGCGACATTGACTATAGAGAAGGGCAGAACCATTGTACTTGATATTAAACTGAAGGGCGAGTCTGTCTCTATTGTATCGGCTTCGGCCATTTCTAAATTAATAAAATCCAGTCTGTTTGTTTACTCGATATTTATGAAAGAATTGTGCGATAAGGATAGGACAAATATGTCTAAACTTGATAAAGAACGCCAAGATTTTCTCCACTCTCACGCTGATTGCTTCTCAGAGGGCCTACCAGGCGAGTTACCACTTGCTCGTCCTGAAGATCATACCATTGATTTGATGCTAGGAAGCGCACCACCGAACCGGCCACCTTATCGTGTGAGCCGAGCACAGAATGAAGAGATTATGAACCAAGTGAAAGACCCTCTCTGGGAGATTTATAAAGATAGAGAGAAACTATATATGATTGGCTTGTTGGTAAAAGCGATAAAGATCCATCGGAGACGTAAGAGCTTGGATTGACGGCTCTTACGAGACGTACTGTATAGGATTGACAGCTTGGTAAGAGCGAACGAGACTCGCAGGCGGGTTGAGTGAGCTCGTCTGTTTAAACAATCCTCTTCTTCTCCCTCCTCCTCCTCCTCTCTCTCTCTCTCTCTCTCTCTCTCTCTCTCTCTCTCTCTCTCACACACACACACACACACACACACAAGTTGATGATGTGGAATGTCCCCGCAGACAAAAGTGATGACATGGCAGAAAGTGTACCGTAGATGACGTGCTAGTCTGTATGGAACGGTGCCACGTGGCAGCAATAGGTCTTCCTCCTCCATCCACTTCACATCCAATGCAGGATAATTCTTGAACTTAACCAAGAATCACCTTCGAATTTTACCTTTATTCTTTGTATCTTTATGTGCCAATATCTGTTCAGGAACAAGGATCTCCTCGTTTTCTTCCACTTCGGGTTGCTCATCGGACTCCCCATCATCAGGCACATCACCTTTAAAAGGTTTCAAGAGACTCACACGAAATGCATTGTGAATCCTCCAAGTATCCGGCAGTTTCAATCGGAAGGACACATCATTTATCTTTACGGTGATCTGGAAAGGGCCGAAGTATCGCATACTAAGATTTGGAAAAAGCCTCTCCTTTCCCTTTTTCTTTCTTTGGAGTGCCTTCTCAAAACGTAAGAGCACCCAATCATCCTCCTTCAGTTTCAAGTCGCGACGATGGAGATCCGCTACCTTTTTCTGTCGTTCTTGAGACTTCTGCAAAGTCTCGCAAAGCCGTATCCAAATCTCACGTATATTCATCCGCTTCAAAGATCTTATCTTTCGTGCTCAGGAAGGGTGGAACCTTCACATCACCTTCAACAATCTCAAATGGCGCCTTCTCCGTCGAAGAGTGTATTGTGTTATTGTAGGCAAATTCCACGAAAGGTAAGTATCTTTCCCATTGAGTCTTCTGATCTGAGATATAAGACTTCAATAAATCTAGAATCAATAAATTGGCAATCTCGGATTGCCCGTCAATCTGCAAGTGGAACGATGACGAGAACTGCAACCGCGTGTCAATGTTCTTGCCAATTGCCCTCCAAAACAAACTCGTAAATCTGGGGTCTCTGTCGGAGACAATTGTCTCAGGCATGCCATGTAATTTGAAGATCTGGGCCACAAACAGTTGCGCAAAGTGATCCAGCATGACTGCTTTCTTCACTGGAATGAAGTGAGCCTGCTTGCTAAATTTGTTAATAACAATCCAGATACCTTCGTCACCGCTCTGTGTTCTCTGGAGATCAAAAAATGAAATCCATAGCAATACTTTTCCAGGGGCGGGTGGGTATGGGTAAAGGCTGTAAAAATCCCTGTGCCTTATGCTTGTCAAACTTGACCTTCTGGCATACTAAGCAACTGCACACAAACTCTTCCACATTCTTTTTCAGTCTCGGCCAAAAGAAGTATCTCTCTACCCCTTTCATGGTGGTAGCAAGGCCGCGGTGACCCGTAAAAGGTGGACAGTGGCATTCAGTCATAACCTTTTGGTTCAACGGCTGTGTAACGCACAACATGGTTTTTCTCATCAAGTAGCCTTCTCGAATGGAGTATCCTGCTACTGTCTCCCCATTCCGTATCCGTGTGAAAATATATGCAAAATCTGTATGTGTGGCATACTGATCGATTATATCCTCGAAGCTCCTATGATGTATTGCGGAAATAGCCAGAACCAATGGCTTCCGAGACAAAGTATCTGCCACCACATTCTTCTGTCCCTGCACGTGGACAATCTGGAAGTGAAATTGTGACAAGATGTTCGCCCACCGCATCTGCTTTTCCGAAAGCTGCTTTTGTGACAAGAAGTAGCGCAAACTCTGATGGTCTGTAAAGACAGTAAAGTCCGCTCCGAGTAGGTAATGCCGCCACTGAGTAAGAGCATGGATAACCGCCAAAATCTCTTTCTCATATATCTGTGCTTTCATCTCCGCCCTAGAGAAAAATCGCCTCTCGTAGGCTATGACATCGCCTTCTGGCATTAAGATCGCACCGAGACTACGACCACAAGCATCATAAAATACTTCAAACACTAGACCATCAATTTCTAGTGCTTTGTGTTGACTTGATGTAACTTGAAATCAACTTTTATTAGGTAGGCCTAGTGAATTTATGATTGTTTTTTCCTTAAATGTGTAACCATCATTTTTAATTTTAATTTACTTGCTAAATCATTAATTAAATATATAATTACTATGCTTATCTATCATTTTACCTCTATGTAGGCCTTGTGATTCTATCGCCTATTTAACCAATTACTTAGCATCACGGTTTTCAATTAATTACTTTATGACAACGCACGAGCCGGAGGCCCAGAGTGCGTTCTTAGGAATTTTCCTTACGAAGTCATATCATTCTCGTTATGTGAACTAGCTCCTCTGCACGAACCCTAGAACTACAGACTAGCTTAGCTCGAAATACTTCACAGTTCACACACACACACATACTCTCCTTCTCTCTCTCTCTCTCTCTCTCTCTCTCTCTCTCTCTCTCTCTCTCTCTCTCTCTCTCTCTCTCTCTCTCTCTCTCTCTCTCTCTCTCTCACACACACACACACACACACACACACACACACACACACTCATCGTGAGCAACACAAGGTTTTTTCTGATGCGTAAAATGGTGGTGCTTCACCCGCCATTGATGCTCGCTTCATCCCCGACTGCTACAGCTCAAATGCTACGACTGCTTTGGAAAAGCATGGTATTCTAGAATCCTTTATCGCTCCTGAGTTAGTTTGCAGGCTTCCACGGCTCCACCATCAAATATTTTCATCACCATCCTGCTGCTACTTTAGTAATGGAAGAACAAGGGGTAGCAACTGCTCACAACATTGCTCTTTGAAACTGCACTGCTCACATCACGTCTGGCAACAAATCCACAGATGAACAATTCTGATATTGAGCTGGTAATTCGTCCTTTAAGGTTTCCCTTGCCCTAGTTTAATTGCTCCTTCTGCGTCATATGCTTAGTTTCACAAGGACGTAATCTGCACTTTCACGAGGTAATTGATATGATTTGATCTTTGCCTGGATAAGTGTTTGGCCTTTTTGAAGGTTGCAACTATCTGGATGTGTACATGTTTTTATTGATGTATTAACAATGTCCATTTCCCTCTGTTCATATATTTTCAACAAGCAGGTTAATCCACAATGTCCATTTCCCTATGTTCATATAGTTTCAACTAGCAGGTTAATCCGGCTTGTGCTGCTCTTGTATATACATGACAACCTGATGAGACATTGTTATTATGGTCATGAACTTGCCTAATGTGGTTGTTGCTACTCCACGTTACCATCAACTTGTAACTTGTATCGCTTCTGCATCAATACACGTAGCATGTTGACACACACTATAATCTGTAGATCAGTGAGACAGGCCATGAACAAGGCATAATGTATATGTCTTCTTGTACATTTGTTGAAAACACTACACACATTTAAACAAATTTTAAATGCCTGTGACACACCTTTAATGTACCACTATTATCTTCAGCTCTCACTGTCAATTAGTTAGCCTCAATGAGTTTATTGATTTGGAGCTTGTAATGACACCTTAGAACCAAGTGAGGGCTCGAGTCCACCATGCCCAACATAGTAGACTTGTCAATTAGTTAGCTCAGTGAGTTTATTGATTTGGAGCTTGTAATGACACCTTAGAACCAAGTGAGGGCTCGAGTCCACCATGCCCAACATAGTAGACTTGTCAATTAGTTAGCCTCAGTGAGTTTATTTATTTGGAGCTTGTAATGACACCTTATAACCAAGTGAGTGCTCGAGTCCACCATGCCCAACATAGTAGACTTGTCAATTAGTTAGCCTCAGTGAGTTTATTGATTTGGAGCTTGTAATGACACCTTGGAACCAAGTGAGGGCTCGAGTCCACCATGCCCAACATAGTCGACTTGTGGCAGCAACTTGTCATTAGTTGTTCTCTTGGGTAGGCGGTACCAAGAGTTCTCTTGGATGTCATACACGATGGTATCAAAAAACATTCCAATGTACATATTAGCTTGAGGAGTGTAATGTTGCACTGTGGTCATATCGAAAAAGCCACCACTCATAAAGAAGTAGTATGATGAGAATCTTTCACTTACCCTCACATTAGTCAACTCATAGTCTTCCCAAAGATCAGCAGGGGTGCTTGCAATCTGTGACCATCCAACATGTGTGTTTGCGCTTTCATCATTAGGGCTCGAGAATTCTTGTAGCTCAAGGATCTTGAACGCTTGATTCTTTTTCCGCTTCCAAAAAAACCCAGAGTAGCTCGCACATGTAGCAAGAGCCTTCCTCCATGCAGGAACACGTTTGATTCAGAATTGGTTGGAGACGAAGGGTTGGTCACAATGATTAGTTTTTGCCACATGTTGTTCTTAAAATTATACCCAAATATTGCTGGATCAGGCCATGCACTGTGGTACAAATGACAATGACTTTGGAAGTCCTTGAGTGATGTAGTGGTTATTGGCTGATCCTTGTAGCTGGACATCTCCACCCATCTACTCTTGTAAGAGTCATATAGAGTGCCCTTGTCAAAGTCATGTTCACTGAGGAGGATCTCATACGACACATTGTCATTTTTATGAAAATTTAGGTCCAGAATGTGACGTCTAAGGGCTTGTATCCACGCCACTTGTGGCAGTGGCACCTCAGCCACAGAGTCCTTAATGAAGGGTTTGAGGACCATAATTTTGATGTGATCGGGCTGAGGTTGGACAATTAAACATAACATATCCATAGAACCTCTTATGGAAGATAAAGACATAGGTAACCACTCCATGGTGAATCTATAGCAGATGTCAAGATTTTCTTTGAGACCTGAATTCTGGAGTAATGTCGAGAGGGAAAACCAATGTCCTTTAATGTAGCCCTCGGAGAAATTGTAGGGACAAAAGATCGTGAAATCTTTTGTGCTAGCAAGTAATTGATATGATTTGATCTTTTCCTGGATAAGTGTTTGGCGCTTTTGAAGGTTGCAACTATCTGGATGTGTACATGTTTTTATTGATGTATTAACAATGTCCATTTACCTCTGTTCATATAGTTTCAACCAGCAGGTTAATCCGGCTTGTGCTGCTCTTGTATATACATGACAACCTGATGAGACATTGTTATTATGGACATGAAGTTTCCTAATGTGGCTGTTGCTATTCCACGTTACCATCAACTTGTACCTCGTATGGCTTCTGCAGTAATACACGTAGCATGTTGACACACTATAATCTGTAGATCAGAGAGACAGACAATGAACAAGGCATAATGTATATGTATTCTTGTACATTCGTCCAAGATACTACACACATTCAAACACACTTTTAATGCATGTGACACACCGTTAATGTACCACTATTATCTTCAAGTCTCACAGTCAATTAGTTAGCCTCAGTGAGTTTATTGATCTGGAGCTTGTAATGACACCTTAGAACCAAGTAAGGGCTCGAGTCCACAATGCTCAACATAGTCGATTTGTGGTAGTAGCTTGTCATTAGTTGTCCTCTTGGGTAGGCGGTATCACGAGTTCTCTTGGATGTCATACACGATTGTATCGAAAAACTTCCCAATGTACATATTAGCTTGAGGAGTGTAATGTTGCATTGTGGTCATATCGAAAAAGCCACCACTCATAAAGAAGTAGTGTGATGCGAATCTTTCACTTACCCTCACATTAGTTAACTCATAGTCTTCCCAAACATCAGCAGGGGTGCTTGCAATCTATGACCATCCAACATGTGTGTTTGTGCTTCCATTAGGGCTCAAAAAAATTTGTAGTTTGAGAGGATCTTGAACCCTCGATTCGTTTTCCTCTTCCAAAGAAACCCGGAGTAGCTCGCACATGTAGCCAAAATCCTTCCTCCATGCACAAACAGGTTTGATTCGGAATAAGTCGGAGATGAAGGGTTGGTTATTATACTTAGTTTTTGCCACAGGGTCTACTTAAAATTGTATCCAAATATTGCTGGATCAAGCCAGGCTCTACGGTACAAATGACAATGACTTTGGAAGTCCTTGATTAATGTGGTTGTTATTGACTGATCTTTGTAGTTGAATATCTCCACTCATCTACTCTTGTAAAAGTCATATAGAGTGCCCCTATCATAGTCATGTTCCGTGAGGAGGATATGATAGGACACATTACCATTGGTATGGAAGTTTAGGTCGAGAATGCAACCTTTAAGGGCTTGTATCCATGTTGCTTGTGGCAATGGGCACCTCAGTCACACAGAGTCCTTAATGAAGGGTTTGAGGACCATAATTCTGATATGATCGTGCTGAGGTTCGACAATTAAATATAATATATCCATATAACCTCTTATGGAAGATAAAGACGTAGGTAACCGCTCCATCGTGAACTTATAGCAGATGTCAAGATTTTCTTTAAGACATGCATTTCTGGAGTAATGTCAGGAGGGGAAACCAATGTCCTTTCATGTAGCCTTGGGAGAAATTGTAGGGACAAAAGATTCTGAAATCTTTTGTGCTAGTAGGTGATGGAACTGAATTCACCATCAAGAAGCAGTTGGAGCTCCTCCTTAACATTGATATGATAGGTTCACTTGTCCAAAACTCTTGGCAGCATAGGAGGGAGTTCCAAGCCTTACAACAAGACCGTAGCCTCCACACATCACGGATGTTGAGATGAGGAAAGACGAGTGTAGGAAAAAGAATCTTCAAATGCTCGGGTGTTGGTGCCATCATGTAGTAGCAGCAAGGCTTGTCAAGAAGAAGAGTCTATTCAGAGCTCCCAAGCTCCAAAACAGGACTGTAAGGAATCTGACCTTTGAAATGCAGCTTGAAGAGCATGACCAAGCTATAAAAAACAACTCTCAACCTCTCTAGAGTAGTCATTGGACATCCTCATGACCCAAGCAGAGGAAGAGCGTACCCGACCCAGTCAACACAAAGAGCTAAAGGGACCCCTCAAAGGACCCAGCTAGAGCATCAGTTTCCCTAGCAAAAACCTCCAAAATAGCAAGAAATGAAGTGCCCCAACATCAAAGGTCTCACCCTTAATTGCAAGGGCCTCACTAATCCCATCAAATCACAGATCATTAAGGACTGGCTTAATAATGGCAACGTTAAGCTTGACTCCTGATGTCTGCAGGAAATCAAAGCTACAGGGTTTCAGCTGAATTCCAACCTTCAAAAGCTAGGAACTATCTATTCCTGGAACCATACTAACCACCCACATGGTAAAGGTACAGCCATTGCAATTTCAAACAGATACAACCATCTAGTTACTCACGTTAAGAAGTCCACCAATAGGAGCTGGATAGCACTTTCATTATCAAGTCCTTTCAATTACACAATTGTTTCTGTTTATGCTTCTAACTCAATTTTTGAAAACAAATCCTCCAAAAATGGTTGAAGACATAGGTGACAGGTGGAACAACCTTGGGCAGGTTATCAGTGGCAGAGAAAAGAGCAGCTGGTCAAATCTGATTAATGTTCTCAGTCTACTAGACATTTCAACTAAAACTTGAAATACCTACACCAACAAACAAATTGATAACTGCTTCAGAGCTTCCAGGTTGGATAGAATATATATGAGCTCTGACCTTCTACAGGACCATTGGCAAGTAAGCTTCTATAAGGGTTCCTCTCTCCTTATGTCTGATCATTACCTGTGTTCATGCATATTCACCAATCTCTGTTTGTGGTATAAATGTTGTCAAAGATAATGTCGAGAATATTTGTGATAGGGCCTTTACTCTTATCTTCTTCTGCGTTCAAAGCTTGGGATATGGCTATCAAAGATGTCCAAAAGCTTATGCTAGAAAATTAGAATAAAGCTAGGGACCATAGGGCAAAGAGAAGGATGATGATAAGGGCTCAAATAGAGGATTTAGAGTCCTCTGTACTTCCCAATAGTCCTCCTCTCCTCCCCTCTCGGAACTTAAAGGAAAACCAAAGCAAGAAGAAATAGTTATAGCACGGGCTTCCATCCTGTGGACTAGAGATCACTGGGCTGGGATAGTTGATAAACTAGACAAAAATATGTTTGCCCTTTTCAAGGAAAAAAAAAACAGGAATTGATTCCTTTTTTGAAAGATAGAAATGGAGGGCTGCCTAAATTCCATGTAGAAAACCTGCAAGTGGTTAAGGAATTCTTTGCTGGTATTCTGTCAAAACCTCCTCAGAGAGGGGTTGACCAACCTCAAGCCAGGGCTTTGATAGCTAGAGTAAGGCAGAAAAGTTTGCCCCAAAATATGGCTAAAGTTATGGATCAGCCCCTCACAAAAGGGGAAATCAGAGATTCTATACTCTCTTTGAAGGCTGGTAAGTCCCCTGGTTTGGATGGGATTTCAAATGAATTCTTTGACCACTTCTTAGTCCCACATCTCATGACCATATGGACGGAAGCCCTAAAAGGGAGAGCCCTATCCACCTTTATGAACACGGCTGGTCAAGTTAATCCACAAGAGGGGAGAAAAAGAGGAGCTAGGAAATTAGAGGCCCATTACCTGTCTAACTTCAGTCTATAAGATTTTTGCCCTCGGCCTAGATAGGAGAATAAGCCTTTTCATGCACCAAATCACCTTACTTGAATAGAAGGGATTCATTAAAGGCAGATTCATTGTAGACTCCATCATCACTCTTTGGGAAGCTATAGAGTATGCTCACGAAAGTTGTCAAGACTTTGTCTTTTTCAAAATAAACTTTGATAAGGCCTATGATAGGATCCAATGGGACTTCATCTTTTAGTCACTATATGACATTGGACTTGGCAAAAAAATTATCAAGTATGTGCATGTATTATTTGGAAATGCATATGCAAGAATTGTTGTCAATGGAGATTTAATATGAGCTTTCCCTTCTATCAGGCAATAGTGCCCTATTGCACCTCTATTGTATGCTATATGTTCTGGTGCTCTTGGATGGCTAGTACAAAATGCAGTGAGACAAGGCAGGATTACAGGTATCAAGTTTCCTAATGCCACTATGGATTTGTGCCTGCAGCAATTTGCAGATGAGACAAATGGTATAATGACAAATGATAATCAGACAGTCTCTGTCTTCTGGGAATGCCTGTAATTTTACTATGTTTCCGGTGGTTCAATCATCAACCATTCTTAAATCAGGGTTTAAATGTTCTACAATGTACCCCATCTAATTCTGGATGCATGATGTAGTCCCGTTATGGATGGACAAGTCTTCAGACTACTAGGGATCCCTATGGGTTCCAAAGTCAATCTAAATCAAAGATGGGACTGGGTCCTCTCTATTTTCAGAAAAAGGATATTCAAATGGCAAAACCAGAGCCCCTCTTTGGCTTCAAGGGCCTTTGTTCTTAATCATTTCATTCTGTCTAGTCTCATTTATTTCTTGCCAAGTATCAATTACAGAAGGCTTTTCCTATGGCAAGGGAATTTCTCTTGGGGGGGCAATGAACAGAGCCACAAAATGCCCAAAGTAGCGTGGGCTATTTTCTGCCTGCCCAAGATCAAAGGAGGTCTTTGACTCGTGAACCTTGAACATATTGCAACCAGGATGGCAGCTAAATGGATAATGAGAGCTTCTTGATTATTGGGCCCTTTTGATTAAGAGAGACTGCCATAAATTCAGATTGCAGAGTTACAAGGCTTGGACCAGCATGGACATCAAGGACATTATGACTTCTCCTCTTTGTATCAAACCTGTTGTCTCTCCTGTTGTATGCAGATTCTGGCAATGCTTGGAACTCCATAAAGTCCACCTGGAACCCATCCAGATCCTTTAAATCTAATTATAGTTGTTTTATGTCTAACACACCCTGAGTACGTTATTTTGCAGCCAGTCATAAAGCTCAAGTAGGGAAAAAGGCACACAAATGTTTCAAATTAGGCTTTAAGAGTTGGAGAGATCTGTTTCTATCCAACAGATTGAAATATGAGGAGGAGCTCCATGAAGAGTTTAATCCGTGATGGGACAGAGCTGGAACGATGGAGAGAGTGCTATGGCGCTCATCTCGTTACACATAGAAAAGGAGGGTACGAGGCCACACACACACACACACACACACACACACACACACACACACACACACACACACACACACACACACACACACACACAGATGAAATGAAATGTTATATTAACATCTTCAGAAGGCCAGAATGACCTATGAGACCAGAAAGTTACAATGTGGTGGATCCGAAGAGAGAGAGAGAGAGAGAGAGAGAGAGAGAGAGAGAGAGAGAGAGAGAGAGAGAGAGAGAGAGAGAGAGAGAGAAATGAACATGAAATGAAATGTTATATTAACGTCTTCAAAAGGCCAAAGTGACCTATGAGACCAGAAAGTTACAATGTGGTGGATCTGATACAAAGTCAGAGTCAGAGTAACAAGATGACATGAAATGAAATGGACTGAGGAGCGCGCGCGAGAGAGAGAGAGAGAGAGAGAGAGAGAGAGAGAGAGAGATGAAATGAAATGAAATGTTATATCAACGTCCTCAAAAGGCCAAAATGGCCTATGAGACCAAACCGTTACAAAATTGTGAATCTGATACCATGTTTGGGTACAAAAAGATTAGAACAAAAATACTACTACTACTAGAAATCCATCTTCATCTGCACTGTGGATGTCGAGAGTATGGCTCGAATTCTCTACTGTAGTCTCCATCGATGCTCTGTAGCCTCTCTCCTCAATCGTGGCCGTCTGGATCTCCGTAGCTCTATTGCTCGGTCGATGAGAGTGCCGGTAGTGGTCGGATGAGAGCTGTGCAGTGATGGCTGCTCCTCTGGCTGTTCCATATCTAGTGAAAAGAAATTTGTAGTCTGTCTCTGGGACTGTATCTCTCTAGCTATCCCCAGTAAAGTGTCTCTATATCTGTGTAACTCAAGTAGATATAGCCCAAGACATCTCTGATCCTTATAACTCATGACCCTAGAGAAAGGACCAAAACCCTCTCTGAATAAGCAATGGAAACAGCCCCGAATCTCATAGTACTCTGTGCAATGACATATGTAATGTAGCTCTATCTCTGGATCTAGCTGGCATAATCCTGTTTTCTGGTGGTATCCCTCTGAATCTACCAGTCTCAATCTCGAGCTGATGTGAGGATGTGTGTATCTGACCAATGGCACACTACAAACCATGAGACATATGTGTATCCATGTAGCTGGGTCGAATCACAAACCCATCTTTTGTGAGGTGGAGAAGATGCTCTTTATAGAAAGCAATCTTTGTGCCCAACTCTTGTGGCGGCTCTATCCATTTCCTCCTATATCCTGGTGGATCAGGTCCTGACGAATGAGTCTAGTAATCTCCACCCATGTAAGAGACATCGGGGTGTCTGAAGAGAGTACTGGAAAGGGGGCAGCCTGTCCATGGTGAAGCCATGCATGTGAAACCATGATGTCATCTGTGCATACCAGCATGAAGTGTCCCCCTGAAGAGATAACTGTCTGGAAGACTCAAGGGCTAGTCTAGCATATCTGTCTCTAGTAGTATCCCACAAGCTGTGTGCAAAGGAGACTGATCTGGTAAGCACCTCAATCTCCATAGGAGGGGCAGCTAGCTCTGCTCAAATGATAACGTGGGGTACGGAGGCCTTGGCTCTGATCAGTCGAGAGATCATGGATACAAAGGGCCTCTGCATACGTCTCCAACCATCTGGCCTACAGAAGGTCCCCATAATTTCACAGCATACAACATAGCTAAGGCTACTAAAGTATCAAAGAGCCATAACTTTGTCCGAGGTTCCTCGAATTGAACTTGCAAACACATCCTCTCCAATCCTCCCAAGGCCGTAAGCCCTAGTTAGTGTAGTCTTTGCTACTCTCCCCAAAGAAAACCTCGGCCCAGTGAAGACAACCCCAAGGTAAGTGTATACATTTGTATACTCTAAAATTCCTGACCATATGTGAAAGTTGGTGCTGATCTCCCGATCCACTGTGGTGTGGTGTTAAACACCATAACCTTGGTTTTACCAAGGTTTATAGACAATCCACTATCCTTTGCAAAACTGTGTAATGCATCAAACTGTCGCTGCATACCCTCTAGTGAGTCAGGGATCAACACAATATCATCAGCATATAACAACAATGGGATCCACGTCCCTGCCAGCTGGGCACCTCTATCACCCTCTCTGTCAATGTAAACAGACACCTCATTAATATACATACCGAATAGAGTAGGAGACAATGGGCAACCCTGTTTCACCCCAATGGTGGAGTGAACTAAATCAAATATCCCCTCTGGGGTGCATACATGTCCCATAACTGATCTGCATACAGCGATAATCTCCCAAATCAACACTATGGGCACCCCCATCTCCTGCAGTCTGCGCATCAATCGAGCTCTCGATACCATGTCAAATGCTTTGCGGTAATCCACAAAGCTACAATAAATCCGTCTCCCATGTCACTTGCCCTCCTCAATGATGGCTCTGAGTGTCAGAACATGATCAAGAGTGGACAAACCCCTCCTAAAATCGGCATGGCCCTTTGATCGTACACCGTCACCCTCTGCCCAATTACTCAAGTGCTGCTCAAGAATGGATGCATACAACCGTGCCAATGTGTGCCCACCATAATAGTGCGGTAATTCCCAGGCTTTGTAGGATCACCTGCCTTGAAGATAGGCACAATCGTGGACAACCTTGAGGTCTCAGGTAACCCCTCACACATCGCCCGAGTGAACAACACTACAAGAACCTCTACCAGCATATCTCTAGCATGTATAAAGTGCTCTGCTACTAGACCATCATGATCATATGCCCTACTGGTCCTCATCCTGTCAATGTCTCTCTTTACCATCTCAGTGGGTGGTAAAGAAGGTGCTGGTAGGTGGGCATGGCTCTGTAGGATCTGGAAAGGGTTCTTGTCCAGCAACTGCATATAACAATGTCGCATAGTGGCCCCAGACATCAGGAGAAGTAATCACTGGGGGAGGGGAGTGCTCATGAAAGAATCGCCATGCCTCTCCTGAGTCTCTACTCAAGAACATTCATACAAGTTGCTTCGCTTTTTTCCTTTTCAGTCTTCTTCGCTCGAGTCAGAAAAGCTAGAAGAACTCTCAAAAGAAGAAGAAGAAGAAGAACTGGATAGTCCTTCAAATCATACACACTGCTTTTGCTTTCTTGCCGAGGCAAAAGTAGATCGACGACCCAAATAACCCGGGAAGACAATTCCTTTCTTCTGCTTTTTGTCGTGCTTTTGGCTTTGTTGTTCGCGTCCAAAAGCTGACTTATCGGTGTGTCAACCACCTCTTCTAAATCTTGTTTAGTAAACATCCTCGGAGCAGGAGGTTTCTTGAGTGCCGGTTTGATGGGTGGCTCTGTGGCCTTCTGCCACTGGGTGTGCACTTCTTCGAAGGATTGTTGAGTCTAAAATTTCACAAATTTTGGATCCTTCGCAATGTTGATCATCATCTTTGTTGCATCATCAACCAATTGTCGACGTTCCATCTCTTCTATCTCAGCCTCAGTAGGCCGAGGTGGCCTGTACTCTTCGTGAGAATCTTCTTCGTGATCTCTTCCCGCATCCTCAGATGCAGAAAAAGTCGACTGTTCTCTATTGAAATCCATAAGTGTCGCGAGAAAAGGATCGGATTTTCCGGTAGAAGAGAAATCGGGCTCGCTCTCATACCACTGTAACAAACTTGGACACCACAAGTCAAGATTCTACCGCGACACAGCAGAGATTCACTTCAAAACAGTCACACTTTCACAGTTGAGTTGACACGGCCCGACGTAGTTCCGTGCCTAGAGATATTGGCCACAAGAGAGTGGGTAGGTGCTCACTCTCAGACTCTGCGTCCAAATGCCCTGAGAAGTGAGGTCCTACCCACTTATTTATTGGTTACAAGGGATGCCCAAAAGCAATAACTTAAAAGCTTCTAAAAATAAAGCCTTGGAGCCAAAACGTGCCAGTAATTTGCAGCTAGCGCAAAATTAGGAACATCAATGTAAACAGCGGAAATCCATACGCTCTGCCACGTCAGCAAGTCAGCACAAAAAGCGGGATTTTCCGTACAGTACTGCCACGTCATCCTATCGCCGCGTTTTACGGGCATGTACCTTGCTGCCAACCGGGGTGAGTGTGTCCGAGCATGCCACTTCACCAGTTTATGACAATCGCAATATGGGATTAGTTAATCCGATATCAATGAGGTCTGGTACGGATCTAGATGCGATTGCTAAATACGTTGCCCGGAATCATGGTCCCATATCAGAATGGATTCTATGTAATATTGTCACAAGTTAATGATGTGGCATGACCCCGCGGACAAAAGTGATGACATGGCAGAAAGTGTACCTCAGATGACGTGGCAGTCTGTATTGCAGGGTGCCACATGGCAGCAATACGGATTTCCGCATAACGCGCTGACATGCTATGTGGCAGCTGTAACAGAGTTGGACACTCCAAGTCGAGAATCTACCATGACACCATAAATAATCACTTTAAATAGTTCACAGTCCACGATTGATTTGACACTGGCCCGACGGAGTTCCGTGCCTAGAGATATTGGCCCGAAAGACTGGCCCCCCTTTCGGTATTTCTTTTTGTATTAATATGTGTTCAAATTACAAGAGTTCAAATCTATTGTGAACTGTGAACTATTTTGAAGTGGTTCTTTGGTGCTGTCGTGATTGATTCTTGACTTGGAGTGTCCAAGCCTGTTACAGTGGTATCAGAGCACGGCCGTTTCTCTTCTACGGGAAATCCGATCCCCGTATTTTTTCCTCGGCACCTATGGCTTCACGCAAGGATCAGTTGACTCCCTCTGCATCCAGAGATGCGGATAGGGATGACAACGGAGATTCCGGCGGAGAGTATGGCCCACCTCGGCCTACTCAGGCGGAGCAATGAGAGATCAGGAATCGTCAATTGATCGGTGATGCAACAAAGATGATGCTCAGTTTTGCGAAGGACCCCAATTTGGCAAAATATATGAGAGAGACTTCTTTTCAGGAAGTGCATGTGCAATAGCAAAAAATTACAACACCACCCCCAAAACCAGCTCTCAAGAAACCTTTTGATCACAAGCAATATTCATAGAAGCAATTAGAAGAGGTGGTTGATGCACGGATTGCTCAGCTTTTCGACGCGTAGAAGAAAGCCAAAAAGCACGACAAATAGCAGAAGAAAGGCACTGACTTCCCAACTTATTTGGGTCGTCAATCGACATTTGACAAAGCAAAGAAACAAAAGAAGCTTGTTCGATTTGAAGAAGTATTCTTCTTCTTCTTCTTCTGACAGTTCTTCTAGCTCTTCACATTCGAGCAAAGAAGACAGAAAAGGTAAAAAGCAAAGCAAGAAACAACATTTTGGAAAGGGCAAGAAAAAGGCAAGAAAGTATAAATCTCGCCCAGTGAGTGACAGTTCTACAGAGGACCGGTCTACGGATAGACAAGACTCTGATGACGGAAAATTTTATGCGAACAAGAAGAATTTTTATAAAGCCAACCAGTGTGACTTTCTGGAAGATAAAAGCAAGAAAGTCCGAGAGTTTAAGGAAGGTGGACTGTTGATTAAATTTGACAATTTTTCAGGATACAAAGATGCTTCGAAGGTTTTGTCTTTTATACAGCAATTTGACATCGCCTTCGCGGGAGGATGCTATTCAGAGCACTCCAAGATTCGGAGAGCTGCCTCTTATTTTAAGCGGAATGCTCGTACTTGGTGGTCCACGCTTCTTTTAAACAAGGCTGCGCCAGTTAAATGGATGAAATTTAAGAAGCTTTTTATGAACGCGATATACGAGCTGCTTGGAACCATCTTCGGATGACCAAGAGAGATACAGCGAATGCTTACTCTGAGAGATTCTGGATCTCTTTTCTACCCGCCTCTTCATTCAAGAAGATCTCGTTCAGAGAACAGATTGAGTGGTTCACCTTGGGTCTACCTACAGAGATCCGAGATCACTGCTTAGAATAGAAGTCAGCCTTTATTCAGAAGTTGATGAGTCATGCGAAGCGGGGCTTTGCCATTCACTCTGGCAGTCTAACCTACCGCACCGATGCAGTCATAAAACAACGAGCCGAACAGACTTTTGGGAATGGAAGTAGAAAGAGAAAGAGCAACCCAGAGAAGAAGGATGCACGACCCAAGCTTACTCCTCAAGAGTGAGCTCTTTTCATCAGAGAGGGAAAGAGCTTTGGATGCGGGGAACATGGACATATCTCCGCGAAGTGCCCTAAAAAGGCACTGAAAGAACAAAATGATAAGGACGACGACAGGGCTGCGAGTTCGAGAGCAGCTTAGGAACGTGGAAGAAAAGGCAAGATGAAAACAAGACTGGTTCCAGATTGTGTGGGTACTGATCCCAACACCATGGACGAGAGTACAGAACTTTGTCGAGCTTTGGGCAAAGTGAAAGATCGAGGGCCTTGATCTTCTTTGATGGAGGAGCCAAGGCCAACTTTATTTCATTGGAATTGGCGGCGTGGCTTGAGATCTCTCCCGATCGGATGGGACCACTTGCTGAGGAAAATCTAGCGGCACCCGCCAGGGACGTAGCCATTACACCTGTCATTGGCAAACTTCGGTTGCATTGTCAGGGGTATTTGGGACATGAGGACTTTTTCATAATGCCTTTGAAAGGTTGTGATGTTCTCTTAGGGATTCCCTGGTACCACAAGAACAATGCCGTGGTCAATTATCGGGCGAGGAAAGCGACATTGACTACAGAGAAGGGAAGAACCAATGTACTTGATATTAAACTGAAGGGCGAGTCTGTCTCTATTGTATCCGCTTCGGCCATTTCTAAATTAATAAAATCCAGTCTGTTTGTTTACTCGATCTTTATGAAAGAATTGTGCGATAAGGATAGGACAAATATGTCTAAACTTGATAAAGAACGCCAAGATTTTCTCCACTCTCAAGCCGATTGCTTCTCAGAGGGCCTACCAGGCGAGTTACCACCTGCTCGTCTTGAAGATCATACCATTGATTTGATACTAGGAAGCGCACCACCGAACCGGCCACCTTACCGTGTGAGCCGAGCACAGAATGAAGAGATTATGAACCAAGTGAAAGACCCTCTCTGGGAGATTTATAAAGATAGAGAGAAACTATATATGATTGGCTTGTTGGTAAAAGCGAGAAAGATCCATCGGAGACGTAAGAGCTTGGATTGGCGGCTCTTACGAGACGTACTGTATAGGATTGACGGCTTGGTAAGAGAGAACAAGAACCGCAAGCGAGCCGAGTGAGCTCGTCTGTTTAAACAATCCTCTTCTCCTCCTCCACCTCCTCCTCCTCCTCCTCCTCCTCCTCTCTCTCTCTCTCTCTCTCTCTCTCTCTCTCTCTCTCTCTCTCTCTCTCTCTCTCTCTCTCTCTCTCTCTCTCTCTCTCTCTCTCTCTCTCTCTCTCTCTCTCTCTCTCTCTCTCTCTCTCTCTCACACACACATTGTGAGTAACAAGGTTTTTTTGATGCGTAAAATGGTCGTGCTTCACCCGCCATTGATGCTCGCTTCTTCCCCGACTTCTTTCAAACGCTACGACTGCTTTGGAAAAACATGGTTTTCTAGCACCTTAATACGCTCCTTCCTCGCTCCTGCCACTAAGCTAGTTAGTTTGCATGCTTCCACGGCTCCACCATCAGCCCCGATGCATGTTTTCTTCACCGTCCTGTTGCTACTTCAATAATGGAAGAACAAGGGGCAGCAACTACTCAAAAGATTGCTCTTTGAAACTGCACTGCTCACATCATGTGTGGCAACAAATTCACAGATGGACTATTCTGATGTTGAGCTGGTAATGCATCCTTTTAGGTTTCCCTTGCTACCAATATTGCAGCCCCTAGTTTAATTGCTCCTTGTTCGTTAGATGCTTAGTTTCACAAGGACGTAATATGCCCTTTCACGAGGTAAGTGATATGATTTGATCTTTCCCCGGATAAGTGTTTAGAGCTTTTGAAGGTTGCAACTATCTGGATGTGTACATGTTCTTATTGATGTATTAACAATGTCCATCTACCTCTGTTCATATAGTTTCAACTAGCAGGTTAATCCGGCTTGTGCTGCTCTTGTATATACATGACAACCTGATGAGACATTGTTATTATGGACATGAACTTTCCTAATGTGGCTGTTGCTATTCCACGTTACCATCAACTTGTACCTCGTATGGCTTCTGCAGTAATACACGTAGCATGTTGACACACTATAATCTGTAGATCAGAGAGACAGACAATGAACAAGGCATAATGTATATGTCTTCTTGTACATTCGTCCAAGATACTACACACATTTAAACACACTTTTAATGCATGTGACACACTGTTAATGTACCACTATTATCTTCAAGTCTCACAGTCAATTAGTTAGCCTCGGTGAGTTAATTGATCTAGAGCTTGTAATGACACCTTAGAACCAAGTGAGGGCTCAAGTCCACAATGCTCAACATAGTCAACTTGTGACAGTAGCTTGTCATTAGTTGTCCTCTTGGGTAGGCGGTATCATGAGTTTTCTTGGATGTCATACACGATGGTATCGAAGAACTTCCCAATGTACATATTAGCTTGACGAGTGTAATGTTGCACTATGGTCATACCGAAAAAGCCACCACTCATAAAGAAGTAGTGTGATGCAAATCTTTCACTTACCCTCACATTAGTTAACTCATAGTCTTCCCAAACATCAGCAGGGGTGCTTGCAATCTGTGACCATCCAACATGTGTGTTTGTGCTTCCATTAGGGCTCAAAAATTTTTGTAGTTTAAGAGGATCTTGAACCCTCGATTCGTTTTCCTCTTCCAAATAAACCCGGAATAGCTCGCACATGTAGCCAAAGTCCTTCCGCCATGCACAAACAGGTTTGATTCGGAATAAGTCGGAGACGAAGGGTTGGTTATTATAATTAGTTTTTGCCAGAGGGTCTTCTTAAAATGACAATGACTTTGGAAGTCCTTGAATGATGTGGTTGTTATTGACTGATCTTTGTAGTTGAACATCTCCACCCATCTACTCTTGTAAGAGTCATATAGAGTGCCCCTATCATAGTCATATTCCGTGAGGACGATATGATAGGACACATTACCATTGGTATGGAAGTTTAGGTCGAGAATGCAACGTTTAAGGGCTTGTATCCATGTTGCTTGTGGCAATGGGCACCTCAGCCACAGAGTCCTTAATGAAGGGTTTGAGGACCATAATTTTATATGATCGTGCTGAGGTTCGACAATTAAATATAACATATCCATAGAACCTCTTATGGAAGATAAAGACATAGGTAACCGCTCCATCGTGAACTTATAGCAGATGTCAAGATTTTCTTTGAGAAATGCATTTCTGGAGTAATGTCAGGAGGGGAAACCAATTTTCTTTAATGTAGCCCTCGGAGAAATTGTAGGGACAAAAGATTCTGAAATCTTTTGTGCTAGTAGGTGATGGAACTGCATTCACCATCAAAAAGCAGTAGGAGGTTCTCCTTAGCATTGATGTGATAGGTTGACTTGTCCAAAACTATTGGGAGCATAGGAGGGAGTTCCAAGCCTTACAACAAGACCGTAGCCTCCACACATCACGGATGTTGAGATGAGGAAAGACGAGTGTAGGCAAAAGAATCTTCAAATGCTCGGGTGTTGATGCCATCATGTAGTAGTAGCGAGGCTTGTCAAGAAGAAGAGTCTATTCAAAGCTCCCAAGCTCCAAAACATGACTGTAAGGAATCTGGCCTTTGTAATGCATCTTGAGGAGCACGACCAAGCTATAAAAAACAACTCTCAACCTCTCTAGAGCAGTCATCGGACATCCTCATGACCCAAGCAGAGGAAGAGAAAACCCCACCCAGTCAACACAAAGAGGTAAAGGGACCCCTCAAAGGACCCAGCTAGAGCATCATTTTCCCTAGCAAAACCCTCCAAAATAGCAAGAAATGAAGTGCCCCAACATCAAAGGTCGCACCCTTAATTGCCATGGCCTCACTGATCCCATCAAATCACAGATCATTAAGGACTGGCTTAATAATGGCAATGTTAAGCTTGACTCCTAATGTCTGCAGGAAATCAAAGTTACAAGGTTTCAGCTGAATTCCAACCTTCAAAAGCTAGGAAGTATCTATTCTTGGAACCATACTAACCACCCACATGGTAAAGGTACAGCCATTGCAATTTGAAACAGATACAACCATCTAGTTACTCACGTTAAGAAGTCCACCAATGGGAGCTGGATAGCACTTTCAATATCAAGTCCTTTCAATTACAACATTGTTTCTGTTTATGCTTCTAACTCAATTTTTGAAAAGAAATCCTCCAAAAATGGTTGAAGACATAGGTGACAGGTGGAACAACCTTGGGCTGGTTATCAGTTGCAGGGAAAAGAGCAGCTGGTCAAATCTGATTAATGTTCTCAGTCTACTGGACATTTCAACTAAAACTGGAAATATCTAGACCAACAAAGAAAATGATAACTGCTTCAGAGCTTCCAGGTTGGATAGAATATAAATGATCTATGACCTTCTACAACACCATTGGCAAGTAGGTGCTATAAGGATTCTTCTCTCCTTATGTCTGATCATTACCTTGTGTTCATGGAACTGTACAAAGATGAATGCAAATTCAGAGCAGGATGGCCTCATATTCACAAATCTCTGTTTGTGGTATAAATGTTGTCAAAGATAATTTCGAGAACATTTTTGATAGGGCCTTTACCCTTATCTTCTTCTGCGTTCAATGCTTGGGATATAGTTGCCAAATGTGTCCAAAAGCTTATGTTAGAAAAGAAGAATAAAGTTAGGGACCATCATGCAAAGAGAAGAATGATGATAAGGGCTTAAATAGAGGATTTAGAGTCCTCTGCACTTCCCAATAGTCCTCCTCTCCTCCCCTCTCGGAACTTAAAGAAAAACCAAAGCAAGAAGAAATAGTTGCAGCAAGGGCTTCCATCCTATGGACAGAGATCACTGGGCTGGGATAGTTGATAAACTAGACAAAAATATGTTTGCCCTTTTCAAGGAAAAAAAAGCCAGGACTTTTTTCCTTTTTTTGAAAGATAGAAATGGAGGGCTGCCTAAATTCCATGTAGAAAACCTGCAAGTGGTTAAGGACTTCTTTGCTGGTATTCTGTCAAAACCTCCTCAGAGAGGGGTTGACCAAACTCAAGCCAAGGCTTTGATAGCCAGAGTAAGGCAGAAAAGTTTGCCCCAAAATATGGCTAAAGTTATGGATCAGCCCCTCACAGAAGGGGAAATCAGAGATTCTATACTCTCTTTGAAGGCTGGTAAGTCCCCTGGTTTAGATGGTATTTCAAATGAATGCTTTTACCACTTCTTAGTCCCACATCTCATGACCATATGGATGGAAGCCCTAAAAGGGAGAGCCCTATCCACCTTTATGAACACCGGTGGTCAAGTTAATACACAAGAGGGGAGAAAAAGAGGAGCTAGGAAATTGGAGGCCCATTACCTATCTGAATTCAGTCTATAAGATTTTTTCCCTCGCCCTAGATAGGAGAATAAGCCCTGTCATGCACCAAATCATCTTACTTGAATAGAAGAGATTCATTAAAGGCAGATTCATTGTAGACTCCCATCATCACTCTTTGGGAAGCTATAGAGTATGCTCACGAAAGTTGTCAAGACTTTGTCTTTTTCAAAATAGACTTTGATAAGGCCTATGACAGGATCCAATGGGACTTCATCTTTTAGTCACTATATGACATTGGATTTGGCAAAAAAATTATCAAGTATGTGCATGTATTATTTGGAAATGCATATGCAAGAATTGTTGTCAATGGAGATTTAATACAAGCTGTGCCTTTAACAAATTCTATCAGGAAACAATGCCCTATTGCACCTCTATTGTATGCTATATGTTCTGATGCTCTTGGATGGCTAGTACAAAATGCACTGGGACAAGGCAGGATTACAGGTATCAAGATTCCTAATGCCACTAAGGATTTGTGCGTGCAGCAATTTGCAGATGATACAAATGGTATAATGACAAATGAAAATCAGACAGTCTCTGTCTTCTGGGAATGCCTGGAATTTTACTATGTTTCCAGTGGTTCAGTCATCAACCACTCTCAAATCAGGGTTTAAATGTTCTACAATGTACCCCAGCTAATTCTGGATGCAGGATGTAGTCCCGTTATGGCTGGACAAGTGTTAAGACTACTAGGGATCCCTATGGGTTCCAAAGTCAATCTAAATCAAAGATGGGACTGGGTCCTCTCTAAATTCAGAAAAAGGATATTCAAAAGGCAAAACCAGAGCCAATGGTGGAGGATATTCAAATGGCAAAACCATAGCCAATGGTGGAGTGAACTAAATCAAATATCCCCTCCGGTGTGCGTACATGTCACATCACTCGTCTGCCATGTGACCCGCCGTTCTCAATGATGGATCTGAGTGTCAGAATATGATCAAGAGTGGAGAAACGCCTCCTAGAACCGGTATGGCCCTTTGCTTGTACACCATCACCCTCTTCCCAATTACTCAAGTACTGCTCAAGAATGGATGCATACAACCGTGCCAATGTGTGCCCAACCATAATAGTGTAGTATTTCGCAGGCTCGGTAGGATCACCTTCCTTGAAGATAGGCACAATAGTGGACAACCTCCAAGTCTCAGGTAACCCCTCACACATGGCACGATTGAACAACACTGCAAGAGCCCCTCTACCAACCTCTGCTACTAGACCATCATCATCATATGCCCTGCTGATCCTCATCCTGTCAATGTCTCTCTTTCCCATCTCAATGGTAAAGAAGGTGCTTGTAGGTGGGCATGTCTCTGTAGGATCTGGAAGGGGTTCTTGTCCAGGAACTGTATATAACGATGTCGCATACAGGCCCCACACATCAGGAGAAGTAATCACTGGGGGAGGGGAGTGCTCATGAAAGAATCGCCATGCCTCTGCTGAGTCTCTACTCAAGAACATTTGATACAAGTTGCTTCTCTTTTTCCCTTTTCAATCTTCTTCGCTCGAGTCAAAAGAGCTAGAAGAACTCAAAGAAGAAGAAGAAGAAGAACTGGATAGTTCTTCAAATCATCCACGCTGCTTTTGCTTTCTTGCCGAGGCAAAAGTAGATCGACGACCCAAATAACCCGGGAAGACAATTCCTTTCTTCTGCTTTTTGTCGTGCTTTTGTCTTTGTTGTTCGCGTCCAAAAGCTGAATTAGCCGTGTATCAACCACCTCTTCTAATTCTTGTTCTGTAAACATCCTCGGAGCAGGAGGTTTCTTGAGTGCCGGTTTGATGGGTGGCTCTGTGGCCTTGTGCCACTGGGTGTGCACTTCTTCGAAGGATTGCTAAGTCTAGAAGTTCACAAATTTTGGATCCTTCGCAACGTTGATCATCATCTTTGTTGCATCATCAACCATTTGTCGATGTTCCATCTCTTCTATCTCAGCCTGAGTAGGCCGAGGTGGCCTGTACTCTTCGTGAGAATCTTCTTCGTGATGTCTTCCGACATCCCCAGATGCAAAAGAAGTCGACTGTTCTCTATTGGAATCCATAAGTGTCGCGAGAAAAGGATTGGATTTTCCGGTAGAAGAGAAATCAGGCTTGCTCTGATACCACTATAACAAACTTGGACACCCCAAGTCAAGATTCTACCGTGACACAGCAGAGATTCGCTTCACAACAGTCACACTTTCACAATTGAGTTGACACGGCTCGACGTAGTTCCGTGCCTAGAGATATTGGCCCCAAAGACTTGCACCCATTTCGGTATTTCTTTTTGTATTAATCTATGTTCAAAGTAGAAGAGAGTGGGTAGGTGCTCACTCTCAGACTCTGCGTCCAAATTCTCTGAGAAGTGAGGTCCCGCCCAGTTATTTATTGGTTACAAGGGATGCCCAAAAGCAATAAGTGAAAAGTTTCTAAAAATAAAGCATTGGAGCCAAAAGGTGCCAGTAATTTCAAGCTAGCACAAAATTAGGAATTCCGTACGGTATTGCCACGTCATCCTGCCGCCGCCTTTTACGGACATGTACCCTGCTGCCAACCAGTGTGAGTGTGTCGGAGCATGCCACGTCACAAGTTTGTGACAATCGCAATATGGGATTAGTTAATCCGACATCAATGAGGTCCGGTGCAGATCTAGATGCGATTGCTAAATACGTTGCCAAGAATCATGGTCCCGTATCAGAATGGATTCTATGTAATATTGTCACAAGTTGATGATGTGGCATGACCTCGCGGACAAAAGTGATGACATAGCAGAAAGTGTACCGCAGATGACGTGGCAGTCTGTATGGTAGGGTGCCACGTGGAAGCAGTAGGTCCTCCTCCTCCATCCACTTCGCATCCAATGCAGGATAATTCTTGAACTTAACCAAGAATCGCCTTCGGACTTTACCTTTATTCTTCGTATCTTTATGTGCCAATATCTGTTCAGGAACAAGGATCTCCTCGTTTTCTTCCACTTCGGGTTGCTCATCGGGCTCCCCATCATCACGCACATTACCTTTAAAAGGTTTCAAGAGACTCACATGAAATGCATTGTGAATCCTCCAAGTATCAAGCAATTTCAATCGGAAGGAGACATCATTTATCTTTACGGTGATGTGGAAAGGGCCATAGTATCGCATACTAAGCTTTGGAAAAATCCTCTCCTTTCCCTTTTTCTTTCTTAGGCGTGCCTTCTCAAAACGTAAGAGCACCCAATCATCTTCCTTCAATTTCAAGTCGCTACGATGGTGATCCGCTGCCTTTTTCTGTCATTCTTGAGACTTCTGCAAAGTCTCAAAAAGCCGTATCCAAATGTCACGTATATTCATCCGCTTCAAAGATCTTATCTTTCGTGCTCAGGAAGGGTGGAACCTTTGCAGCACCTTCAACAATCTCAAATGGCGCCTTCCCCGTCGAAGAGTGTATCGTGTTATTGTAGGAAAATTCCACCAAAGGTAAGTATCTTTCCCATTGAGTCTTCTGATCTAAGATATAAAACTTCAATAAATCTAGAATCACTGAATTGGCAATCTCGGATTGCCCGTCAGTCTGCGGGTGGAACGATGACGAGAATTGATACTGCGTGCCAATGTTTTCCCTAATTGCCTTCCAAAACAAACTCATAAATATGTGGTCTCTGTCGGAGACAATCGTCTAAGGCATGCCATGTAATCTGAAGATCTGGGCCACAAACAGTCTCGCTAAGTGATCCGGCATGACTATTTTCTTCACTGGAATGAAATGAGCTTGCTTGCTGAATTTGTCAATAACAATCCAGATACCATCGTGACCGCTTTGTGTTCTCTGGAGATCAAAAAATGAAATCCATAGCAATACTTTCCCAGGGGCGGGTGGGTATGGGTAAAGGCTGTAACAATCCCTGTGTCTTATGCCTGTCAAACTTGACCTTCTGGCATACTAAGCAACTGCGCATAAACTCTTCCACATTCTTTTTCAGTCTCGGCCAAAAGAAGTATCTCTCTACCCCTTTCATGGTGGTAGCAATGCCGCGATGACCCGTAAAAGGTGGACAGTGGCATTCAGTCATAACCTTTTCCTTCAACGGCTATGTAATGCACAACATGGTTTTTCTCATCAAGTAGCCTTCTCGAATGGAGTATCCTTCTACTGTCTCCCCATTCCGTATCCGTGTGAAAATATCTACAAAATCTGTATCTGTGGCATACTGATCGACCATATCCTCGAAGCTCCCATGATGTATCGCGGAAATAGCCAGAACCAACGGCTTCTGAGACAAAGTATCTGCCACCACATTCTTCTGTCCCTGCACGTGGACAATCTGGAAGTGAAATTGTGACAAGATGTTCTCCCACCACATCTGCTTTTCCGAAATCTGTTTCTGTGACAAGAAGTAGCGCAAACTCTAATGGTCTGTAAAGACAGTAAAATCCGCTCCGAGTAGGTAATGCAGCCACTGAGTAAGAGCATGGATAACCGCCAAAATCTCTTTCTCATATATCTGTGCTGTCATCTCCACCCTAGAGAACAATCGTCTCTCGTAGGCTATGACATGGACTTCTTGCACTAAGATCGCACCGAGACTACGACCACAAGCATCATAAAATACTTCAAATGACTTCTACAAGTCCAGCAAAGTCAAAACTAGTCCTGTAGTCAATTTCTCTTTCAATGTCAGAAAGGCAGTCACCTCTGTGGATCCTCACGAGAAAGGGACTCCTTTCTGTGTCAAGATATGCAAAGGGGAAGAAACCTCTGCAAACTTTCGAAAGAACCGCCTGTAGTATGAACACAATCCCAAGAAGCTTCTAACTTCATGGATATTCTTCAAATCGGGCCAATCACAGATAGTCTCTACCTTGGTTGGATCCATTTGCACTCCTGCTGCTGCTGAGACAATGTGTCCCAAAAAGTGTATCTCTGGTAGGAAAAATTCACTTTTCTTTGCATTAATCACTAACTTGTGATCTCATAATGCCTGAAAGACCTGAAGCAGATGATCTGTGTGTTCTACCTCATTCTTGGAGAAAACAATCGTGTCGTCAAAGAAAGTGCCAACAAATAGCCTCTCCATCATCCGGTTAAATGTCGCAGGAGCATTGGTTAAGCCAAAAGGCATCACCAAAAACTCAAATAACCCAAAAGTAGTCCGAAAGGCTGTCTTGTAGACGTCTCCCGGCGCAATTCGATTTGATGATATCCACTCTTCAAGTCAATCCTTCTAAAGCACGAGGATCCCTATATCTGTCGAGTATATCATCGATCCTAGAAATTGGAAATCTGTTCTTGATGGTGATTTTGTTGAGAGCTCTATAATCGATGCACATTCTCCAACATCTGTCTATCTTCAAAACCAACAACATTGGAGAGCAATACGGTCAAGTACTAGGCTGGACAAGACCTTTTTCGAAGAGGTCTTTCACTTGGTTCATAATCTCTTCATTTTGTTCTCGGCTCACACGGTAAGGTGGCCAGTTCGGTGGTGTACTTCTAGGTATCAGATCAATGGTATGATCTTCAGGACGAGCAGGTGGTAACTCTCCTGGAAAGCCTTCTGAGAAGCAATCGGCGTGAGAGGATAGAAAATCTTGGCGTTCTTTATCAAGCTTAGACATATTTGTCCTATCCTTATCGCACAATTCTTTCATAAAGATCGAGTAAACAAACAGACTGGATTTCATTAATTTAGAAATGGCTGAAGCTGATACAATAGACACAGACTCTCCCTTCAGTTTAATATCTAGTACAATGGTTCTGCCCTTCTCTATAGTCAATGTCACTTTCCTCGCCCGATAATCGACCACGGCGTTGTTCCTTGGGTACCACGGAATCCCTAAGAGAACTTTCACAACCTTCCAAAGGCATTATGAAGTCCTCATGCCCCAAATACCCGTGACCATGCAACCAAAGTTTGCCAATGACAGGTGTAATGGCCACGTCCTTGCCTGGTGCCGCTAGAACTGCCTCTGCAAGTGGTCCCATCCGATCGGGAGTGATCTCGAGCCGCGCCACCAATTTCGGTGAAATGAAGTTGGCCTTGGATCCTCCATCAAGGAAGATCTGGGCCTCTTGATCTTTCACTTTGCCACAAGCTCGGCAAAGTTCTGTACTTTCATCCATGGTGTCGGGATCGGTACCCACACAATCTGGAATGAGTCCTGTTTTCATCTTGCCTTTTCTTACACGTTCCTCAGCTGCTCTCGAACTCTCAGGCCTTTCGTCGTCCTTGTCATTTCATTCTTTCTGTGCCTTTTTAGGGCACTTCACGGAGATATGTCCAAGTTCCCCGCATCCAAAGCACTTCCCCTCCCTGATGAAGCAAGCTCTCTCCTGAGGAGTAAGCTTGGGTCGTGCATCCTTTTTCTCTGGGTTGCTCTTTCTCTTTCTACTTTCATTCCCAAAAGTCTGTTCGGCTTGTTGTGTCATGACCTCATCTGTGGGGTAGGTCAGACTGCTAGAGTGAATGGCAAAGCCCCACTTCGCATGACTCATCAACTCCTGAATAGAAGTTGATTTTTGTTCCAAGCAATGATCTCGGATCTCTGTAGGTAGACCCAAGGTGAACCGCTCAATCTGTTCTCTAAACGAGATCTTCTTGAATGAAGAGGCGGGTAGAAAAGAGCTCCAGAATCTTTCACAGTAAGTATTTACTGTATCTCTGTTGGTCATCCGAAGATGGTTCCAAGTAGCTTGTATATCTCGTTCATACGCTTGCATCAACCAAGAAGAAATAAAAAGCCTCTTGAATTTCAGCCATGTAACTGAAACAGTCTTGCTTAATAGAAGCGTGGACCACCAAGTGCAAGCATTTTCCTTAAAGTAAGAGGCAGCTCTCCGAATCTTGGAGTGCTCTAAATAGCATCCTCACGCGAAAGCGATGTCAAACTGCTGTATAAAAGACAAAGCCTTCGAAGCATCGGAGTATCCTGAAAAGGTATCAAACTTGAGCGCGTGGCCACCTTCCTTAAACTCTCGGACTTTCTTGCTTTTATCTTCGAGAAAGTCATATTGGTTGGCTTTGTAAAAATTCTTCTTGTTTGCATAAAAGTTGCCGTTATCGGAGTCTGAACTTTCTGTAGACGAGTCCTCTGTAGAACTGTCACTCACTATGCGAGATTTAGACTTCTTTGCCTTTTTCTTGCCCTTTCCGAAGCGTCGTTTCTTGCTTCGCTTTTTTCTTTTTCTATCTTCTTCGCTCGAGTCTGAAGAGCTAGAAGAACTGTCAGAAGAAGAAGAACTGGGTACTCCTTCAAATCTGACACGCTTCTTTTGTTTCTTTGGCTTGTCAAATGTCGACTAACGACCCAAATATCCCGGGAAGTCAGTGCCTTTCTTCTGCTTTTTGCCGTGCTTTTTGTCTTTGTTGTGCACGTCAAAAAGCTGAGCAATCCATGCATCAACCACGTTTTCCAATTCCTTCTCCGTATATTTCTTGGGAACAGGAGGTTTCTTGAGAGCGGGTTTCGGGAGTGGTGTTGTGGTTCTCTGCCACTCCGTATGCACTTCCTCCAAAGAGGTCTGGCTCATATATTTTGCCATCTTCAGTGTTGTGCGCGCGTAGTGCATGTACGGAGTGTGTGCAAGAGAGGGGGAGAAGAGAATGGGGAAGGGGGTGAAGCACAGTACACAGCAGGGAGTTTGGGTTAGTGGAGAGGAAAGTGAGAGAGTGGTCAACTCTCTCCCTTTCTCTCCCTATATTCATTTAGGTGAAAGTATAAACAAGGGCGGTTTCCCACAGCCACCTGGCCTACACCCCAACAACCTCCCACTTGAAGGTCACGGTGGCCAATAGTGGCATTAGTATAGTTAGTCTATACAAAGTTGATGAAGCATTGCCGAGGCTTCATCCTACACCCATAAGTTCTATACAATGTGTAAATCGCTCCGAGGCTAGGCTCTTTGTGAGAGCATCTGCGGGGTTGTGGTCAATGTGAACCTTGACAAGCTCGATACGCTTGCCAACCAATGCATCTCGTATAACATGGTATCTGACCTCTATGTGTTTCGACTTTGGGTGAAACACCGGATTCTTTGCCAAAGCAATGGCACTCTCACTATCACAATGTAGTACTGGAACCTCGTGAATGCCGAAATCTCCCACTAGACGAGCCAACCATATGGCTTCCTTGCTAGCGTCAGACGCAGCAACATATTCTGCCTCAGTGGTAGATGAAGACGTGCAATCCTGGAGACACGATTCTCCAAGAGATAGCTGCTCCAGCAAACATGAACACATAGCCAGATGTGGATCTTATACGATCCACACAACCCGCATAATCCGCATCCGTGTAACCTACAATAGATGCATCACTGTTTTTGAAGCGTTAACACTTGCTAGCTGTACCTTTCAAATATCTGAGAATTTTCTTCACTGCTTCCCAATGCTTCTTGCCAGGGTTTTCCATGTACCTATTAACCACTCCCACTACATGTGCAATGTCTGGTCTTGTGGCTACCATAGCGTACATCAAACTGCCAACTGCTGAAGAATATGGTACTTTCGCCATTTCCTCTTTCTCAGCCACTGTCTTGGGAGAGTCTTCCTTGCTAAGTTTGGAGTATGCTTGCATTGGGGTACTGAATGACTTCCCCCCCTGCATACTAAAACGTTGCAAGACTTTGTGAATGTACTTTCTTGAGATAATTCAAGAATTCCACGTTGTCTGTCTCTCTTGATGTGCATACCAAGAAAGTGATTGGCATCTCCCAAATCTTTCATGGAAAACTGAGTGCTTAGCATCTTTTTCAATTGATTGATCTCATCAATTGATTTGCCTGCGATAAGCATATCATCTACATACAAGATCAAGATGATTAAAGAACCATCGTTCAATATTTTTGTGTATAAGCAGTGATCCTCTTTACTTCTTATGTAACCCTGAGACTGCATGAATTTGTCGAATTTTTTATACCATTGCCTTGAACCTTGCTTGAGGCCATAGAGTGCCTTTTTAAGTCTACAAACCAATTTTGTCCTCGTTGGTTTTTGGGTTTCACATACGAATCCCTCTGGTTGTTTCATGTAGACATCTTCATCTAGATCCCCGTGAAGAAATGTTGTGTTCACATCCATTTGGACAAGTTCCATGTCCTAGATAGCAACCAAGCCAAGCACGGTGCGAAGTGTAGTCATCTTGACTATTGGAGAGAAAATCTCATCAAAATCCACACCTTTTTGCTGCTTGAAACCCTTGGCAACTAGACGAGCCTTGTATCTAGGCTTGGGATCTTCCGGTGTATACTTCTTTTTGTATACCCACTTGCAAGGTAAAGGATTTTTGCCTTTTGGTAATTCAACCAAATCCCATGTCTCATTTGCCACAATCGAATTGTATTCTGATTGCATAGCCTGCTCCCACTTAACGCTATCATCCATTTGTATAGCTTCTTTGTAGCAGGTTGGCTCTCCGCTGTCACTGACCAAAAGGTGGTGTATACCCGGCTCAAACCGCTCGGGCGCACGTGATACTCTCTCAGAGCGTCTCAGTGCCTGACTACTGGACTCTGCTCTCTCCAGAGCAATAGTAGTATCTTGCACTTGAGGAGTAGGTGCAACACTACTGAACTGAGTTGGTTCTGAGGCTACATCCTCAAAACGAACACGTCTATACTCAACATCTTTGATCGGCTTCTTGTGCATTTTTGATTCATTGAAAATCACATGTGAGCTACGAATGATTTTGTTTGATTCTGGGTGCCAGAGACGATATCCCATCTCTCTGTTTGCACCATAGCCAATAAAAATGCATTTGTGTGATCTGGGATCTAACTTTCGACGAAGTTCCTTGGGCACATGTGCATATGCCTCACATCCAAATACACGTAAATGCTCATAGCTTGGCCTTTTGCCAGTCCATAATTCCTCTGGAATTTTGAAATTCAAAGGAGAACTAGGTGACCTGTTGATGATGTGCACTGTTGTCAGAACAGCTTCCCCCCAAAACTCTGGAGTAAGCTTCGCCATAGACATCATAGAGACAACTCGCTCTTGAATCGTACGATTCATTCTTTCAGCTATCCCATTTTGTACAGGTGTGTATGGAGCAGTAAACTGCCGCCGAATGCCTCTTCTATTGCAAAAATCCTTGAACTCTATGGAGACATATTCTCCACCATTGTCCGTGCGAAAATCTTTGAGCTTTTTTCCTGATTGGTTCTCAACCATGGCGAGGAATTTTTGGAATGTCGAAAAGACTTCTTCCTTACGCTTAAGGAGATACACCCACACCTTTCTGGTAGAATCATCTATGAACGTGAGAAAGTAGTTCGCTCCCCCTAGAGTTTTATGTGGCATTGGACCACACAAATCACTGTGCACCAAGTCTAGAGGTTCGCCTAGTTTCTTATTCAATGGTGAAGATGTCAATCTAGTCTGTTTGCCATATAGACAATGCTCACACAATGGAAAGTCCGTGTAATTTAACACAGGTAAGTAGCCAAAACGCTGAAGTGTTTTCATTCCCTTTTGTCTAATATGCCCTAGCCAGCTATGCCACAACTCAGGAGACGGCAGCTCGGCAACATAGATAGAGTATTCGTCGACACTCGAAACAAACAAAGAGTATAGGGATCCGTTTTTATTACCTTTCATCATGATAAGGTTGTTCTTGCGGATCATCCAAGAACGATTACCAAAAACTGTAGTGTAGCCAAGATCATCCAATTGCCCTATAGAAAGCAAGCTTTTCGTAAGCTTGGGCACATGTCTAACATTCTGCAGCATAAAAGTAGTGCCATTATGCATGTGAAGTTTCACATCACCAATGCCAATAATGTCAAGCTCATAGGAATCACCAAGCTTGACTATTCCATGCATGGATGCATAAGAGCAAAACCACTGCTATGCTGCTTTGGAGTGAGATCTGAAGTGAAAATGAGAACATCTGAGGCATCTGCTCTCACCTCGGCATGAATCTCTGTGGGCATAATGAGCATCACTAGAGGAGGAGCATCCTCTACTGCAGTGGTAGGTTTGGGAGACTCAACAATATTAAGCTCCTCGATCTTTACTATACTTTTGCCTTTGCCAGAATTATCCTTTTGCATTTTTTTCTGATCTCTTAGGAAACTGCGACAATCCTTTTCGTAATGACCCTTCTTGTGGCAATAGTAACACTCGACATTTCTGGCATTGCGGTCTCTACTTTGGTTCCTGTGTTTGCTAGGACTACAAGGATTTCACTCTCTACTTTTGCTTTTGTTTTTGTTCCTGTCACAGCCTCTTGGCTTTGTTGAACTGCCAGCCATATATGCATCTCCATGACTAGCATTATCGAGAGATTTACGACGAATCTCTTCAGTGAGCAACGCATCTGTGACAGCATTGAACTCTAACTTGCCATTCAGAGCTGATTGCTAATGGCTGTGCAAAAGATATCCCATGAACTGGGTAGAGAGCATAACAAGAAGATAGACTTGAGTTCATCGTCAAACTCCTTAAAGCCCTAAGATGTCAGCTGACTAAACAAGGAGTTGAACTCATTTAAGTGACCGGAAACTATGCTACCTTCTTTCATGTTGAGCTTCATAAGCTTTTTCATGAGAAAAACTTTGTTGGATGCACTTTTGCTCTCCCATGCTGAACATAAGCTATCCCAAAGTTCCTTGGTTGTTTTCTTCCTTATGATAGTGAAGAAGATTGACTCAGCTAGATGTAGATGTATCGTAGCCATGGCTTTTGCATCCAAAAGCTCCCATTGAGCTTGTGTATAATCATCATCCTCTGCGCGCTCTTTCAACAGTTCTGAGAGGCCTTTGTTTATCAAAACATCTTTCATGCGCTCTTTCCACATGGTGAAGTTGCTGCCATCGAACTTCCGAATGAAATACTCCTCCTTTTCTAAAGAAGAAGCCATCGTTGATAAGAGGGTTTGAGAGGTGCCAAACTATGGCGAGAAGCTGTAGAAATTTAAGCAGAGTAACCTTTGTATCGGGAGTAAAATCTCAACCGAAATAGACTCAAAAGTGCCAACAATGAAATTCACGACTCGCTGGAAGGAAATCCGGCAGAGTCTCCTTTGTATGAGGAGTCAAAACTTAACTCAAAATGCATATAAATGTGCCAACTGCACTAACTGGGCATCTGCTGCACAAAACCACTGCTATGTGAGTGCCAACTCGGCGTCAAAATCATAAATAACCATCCAAATACATATCCTATGGCGAGGGTACCGTAAAGGGGAACTCCAGCTACCTGTATCACCGAAGGTGTCTCAACATTCGAGCACACCCCAGCTCAAAGAAAACCTCACGCTATCGACCCTCCAAAGGCTAATGCAAACACAAATGGACTAGCCACAGTCTCAGAAAGGGCTCTTCCGGTCCGAGTCTCAAAAACGGCCGGGAAAAACTGCCAAAATAGCCAAAAATGGCTCCACACGTAGTACAGTGGGCAGTGTCCGCAACTCAACGTACATGAGTAAAACCTGGCTCAAACAGGCGCCAAGAACTGTTGCATGCAGTGAAAGTGATCCCTGCGGGGATATCTGCTCTCAAAAGAGCTCAGTAGCACTAGGTGTGCTCACAACAAAATGCATCTGTCAACGCATGTGTCTGCAGAGAATCTGTTGTCGAAATGACTGCCAAATCGCCTGTGAAAGCGCTGTGTCTGGTAATCTGGAGAATCTGTGAGTGAATGGGCTGAAAAACCCCCCTGTAACCTGTAACCTGCATGTCGGTGTCGCTATGTGCCAATTTCTACCGCCGGGCAGAAATATGCTAGTCGAATAGCCGCCAAAGGTGTCGTATCCGTAAACTGTGTCGTACGGTGCGATCGGTGAGCTCGATGCAGATGCCGGGTGTCACTCCTCTATGACAGAGGTACCTCACCCGCGCATGACGCAAGCACAGTCGTCGATCGCGGGAACGCGCTCGTCTGGGGAAACGCCCAATGTCTGGGTAGGATGTCGGAGATCCGCCGCAATGAGCAGTGTCGAGCCGGTGCGCATGAGCGGTGTCGATGTCGATGTCGCCTTCCGCCGCCGGGCGAAAGTGGCTAGCCGAGTAGCCGTAAAACGCCAATGCTCGAAGCCGATATCGAGCGGTTAATGCCGAGTTGAATCGTTATCGGTCGCAGATCTAGCTCGATCTGTCAAGATCGCTCTCAAGCTTGTCGAACTCGGTGTGCGGACGTCAAAGTCGGGTGACGATGTCGAAGAAGTCGATGTCAAAATCGGAGAGTCGCTGATGTCGATGATGAGACCCTGGTCTTTGTCTCTCACTCACTCACTCGCTCTGTGTGTTGCTTGGGCTTGCTCGCAAGCTCGGTGTCAAGCTCGCCTTTTTGTTTTTGTTCGAAAAAAAAGTATCTTCCAATCTCTTAATCAAGCTGTCTTTCTCTCTCTCACAACTGTAAATTCTGAGAAACTTTCTTTTCACGAGCTCGAGGAGAGGAGTCGGGGGTCGGAGCATCAAAATGGGCTTTGTCGAGGGCTCTGTGTGGGAATGATTCCTTGCACACAAAGAGGTTTTTAAGGCTCAAAGAAAAATTTGATTTTTTATTTTTACTGCTGAGTCTGCTTGTGCCAGCGCTGACGAGCAAGCACACACACAGTGAGTGTGTGTGTGTGTGTGTTTGCTTGCTTCAAGCCAGCTCGCTGCAGCCCCCGAAATGCTCAATGTCGAACCAGCTGTGCAGTCCACTACCGCCCACTCTATGTCTGCCTACGGACCTTGTATGTGTGGACAGATCCGCAAGAAGCTGGTTCTCGATTGCCTTGAGTTGCCTATCCTATGGCACTTTACCTCAGGGCTGGCTTGCAGTGCTTGCGACCGCCCCCTAGGGGCCTTGACTTCCAGCTATCGCCCCCATTCTCTACACATCTCGGTGCCCATGCTGCTCAGCATCAATTACGAGCTGCAGGTTGGATTCACTGCCGATTTTGAACTCTGCTAATCTTGTGTGTGTGTGTGTGTGTGTGTGTGTGTGTGTGTGTGTGTGTGTGTGTGTGTGTGTGTGTGTGTGTGTGTGTGTGTGTGTGTGTGTGTGTGTGTGTGTGTGTGTGTGTGTGTGTGTGTGTGTGTGTGTGTGTACACAAACGTCCACAAAGTCCTCGCTGGTGCCCGTTGTTACGATTCTCCGCATTTAACTGCAGATGCAATACCGTGCAGAGATTCACCTCTGGCTACCGAATACTGTTGCATTTTGTGTGTGTGTGTGTGTGCGCGCGCGCGCGCGCGTTCGTCAAGCCACACACAATACTTCAAAGTCTTGTGTACCACTGAATCCTTTCTCTTTGTTTTGCAAATCGGTACCCGATTCCCTTTGCCTTGGTTCTTTGGACTGCTCAAATCTGCCTCGCTTACTATCTGCAGAGCCGATTCTCGATTTTCCCCTATTGGGTGCTCGGGGTCTACTACTCCTGGCCTACACCCCAACATTCGGTCCTTGACAAAATTGAGCATCATCTTTGTTGCATCGTTGATCAACTGTCGACGCTCCATCTCTCGATGCTCCTCCTGAGTAGGCCGAGGCGGGCCATACTCTTCTTGTGCATCTTCGTTGTGGTCTGGCATCTCCGGATGCAGAAGGAGTCGACTGTTTCTTGTCTGAAGCCATAGGTGCCACGGAAAGAAAATTGGGGATCGGATTTCCCGTAGAAGAGAAATCGTCAATGCTCTGATACCACTCTAACAGACTTTGACACTCCAAGGCAAGCATCAATCGCGACAGCACCAAATAACCACTTCAAACAATTCACAGATCACAATAGATTTGCACTGGCCCGGCGGAGTTGTGCCTAGAGATGTTGGCCCCATAGACAGGCACCCCTTTCGGTATTTCTTTTTGTATTAATCAATGTCAAAGTACAAAAGAGCGGCTAGGGTTTCACTCTTAGACTCTGCGTCCAGATGCTCTGAGAAGTGAGCCCTGATCCGCGTATTTAAATGTTACAAGGGATGCCCAAAAGCACAGCGCCAAAAGCTTGAAAGCAAAAGTAGTTTCTCTCTCTCTCTCTCAATGAGAGCAAGTAAAATAAACCATGTTCTCTCTTTCTCTCAAAGCGTAGCAAAAAAACAACCCTAATTGCGTCGCTAGCTGAGAAAAAGCAAGCCCTTGATTTTCAAAAATCCATACACTGTTGCAACGTGGCACTAGCGCCAGCTTTGAGGGTTTTTCAGCCAGCTAGGGTTTCAGCCAGCAGTCAGGGTTAGGGTTTCTAGAAATTTAGGGTTTCTGGCAGAAATTAGGGTTTGCAAGATTTTTAGGGTTTCTGGCAGACATTAGGGTTTCTGCTGCCAATAGCCACGTCATCACTTTGTGACAGTGCTCATGAAAGAATTGCCATGCCTCTCTTGAGTCTCTACTGAAGAACATTTGATACAAGCTGCTTCGCTTTTTCCCTTTTCAGTCTTCTTCGCTCAAGTGAGAAGAGCTAGAATAACTCGAAGAAGAAGAAGAAGAAGAAGAAGAAGAAGAAGAAGAAGAAGAAGAACTGGGTAGTCCTTCAAATCATACATGCTGCTTTTGCTTTCTTGCCGAGGCAAAAGTAGATTGACGACCAAAATAACCCGGGAAGTCAGTTCCTTTCTACTGCTTTTTGTCGTGCTTTTGGCTTTGTTGTTCGCGTCCAAAAGCTGACTTATCCGTGTATCAACCACCTCTTCTAATTCTTGTTCTGTAAACATCATCCGAGCAGGAGGTTTCTTGAGTGCCAGTTTGATGGGTGGCTCTGTGGCCTTCTGCCACTGGGTGTGCACTTCTTTGAAGGATTGCTGAGTCTAAAATTTCACAAATTTTGGATCCTTCGCAATGTTGATGATCCTCTTTGTTGCGTCATCAACCAATTTTCAACGTTCCATCTCTTCTATCTCAGCTTGAGGAGGCCAAGGTGGCCTGTAATCTTCGTGAGAATCTTCTTTGTGATCTGTTCCCGCATCCCCAGATACAGAGGAAGTCGAGTGTTCTCTATTGGAATCCATAAGTGTCACGAGAAAAGGATCGGATTTTCCGGTAGAAGAGAAATCGGGCTCCCTCTGATACCACTGTAACAAATTTGGACACCACAAGTCAAGATTCTACGGCGACACAGCAGAGATTCACTTCAAAACAGTCACACTTTCACAATTGAGTTGACACGGCCCGACGTAGTTTCGTGCCTAGAGATATTGGCCCCAAAGACTTGCGCCCCTTTCGCTATTCCTTTGTATGGTGGGCACACATTGGCACGGTTGTATGCATCCATTCTTGAGCAGCACTTGAGTAATTGGGCAGAGGGTGACGGTGTACGAGCAAAGGGCCATGCCAATTTTAGGAGGGGTTTCTCCACTCTTGATCATATTCTGACACTCAGAGCCATCATTGAGGAGGGCAGGTCACATGGGAGACTAATTTATTGTAGCTTTGTGGATTCCCGGAAACCATTTGACATGGTATCGAGAGCTCGATTGATGCGCAGACTGCAGGAGATGGGGGTGCCCATAGTGTTGATTTGGGAGATTATCCCTCTATACAGATCAGTGATGGGACATGTACGCACCCCGGAGGGGATATTTGATTTAGTTCACTCCACCATTGGGGTAAAACAGGGTTGCCCATTGTCTCCTACTCTATTCGGTGAAACAGGGTTGCCCATTGTCTCCTATATGAATGAGGTTTCTGTTTACATTGACAGAGAGGGTGATAGAGGTGCCCAACTGGCAGGGACGTGGATCCCATTGTTGTTATATGCTGATGATATTGTGTTGATCCCTGACTCACCAGAGGGTATGCAGCGACAGTTTGATGCATTACACAGTTTTGCAAAGGATAGTGGATTGTCTATAAACCTTGGTAAAACCAAGGTTATGGTGTTTAACACCACACCACAGTGGATCGGGAAATCAGCACCAACTTTCACATATAGTCAGGAATTTTAGAGTATACAGATGTATACACTTACCTTGGGGTTGTCTTCACTGGGCCGAGGTTTTCTTTGGGGAGAGTAGCAAAGACTACACTCACTAGGGCTTATGCGGCCTTGGGAGGATTGGAGAGGATGTGTTTGCGGGTTCAATTCGAGGAACCTCGGACAAAGTTATGGCTCTTTGATACTTTAGTAGCCTTAGCTATGTTGTATGCTGTGCAATTATGGGGACCTTCTGTAGGCCAGGATGGTTGGAGACGTATGGAGAGGCCCTTGGTATCTATAATCTCTCGGCTGATCAGAGCCAAGGCCTCCGTACCCCACGTTATCATTTGAGCAGAGCTAGCTGCCCCTCCTATGGAGATTGAGGTGCTTACCAGATCAGTCTCCTTTGCACACAGCTTGTGGGATACTACTAGAGACAGATATGCTAGACTGGCCCTTGAGTCTTCCAGACAGTTAGCTCTTCAGGGGGACACTTCATGCTGGTATGCACAGATGACATCATGGTTTCACATGCATGGCTTCACCATGGACAGGCTGCCCCCTTTCCAGTACTCTCCTCAAACACCCTCTATGTCTCTTACACGGGTGGAGATTACTAGACTCATTCGTCAGGACTTGATCCAGCTTGATACAGGAGGACATGGATAGGGCCGCCACAGGAGTTGGGCACGAAGTTTCTTTTTATAGAGAGCATCTTCTCCACCTCACAAAAGATAAGTTTGTGATTCGACCCAGCTACATGGATACACATATGTCTCATGGTTTGTAGTGTGCCATTGGTCAGATATGCACATCCTCACATCAGCTCGAGATTGAGACTGGTAGATTCAGAGGGATACCAGCAGAAAACATGATTATGCCAGCTAGAGCCAGAGATAGAGCTACATTACATATATCATTGCACACTGTACTATGAGATTCGGGGCCGTTTCCACTGCTTATTTAGAGAGGGTTTTGGTCCTTTCTCTAGGATCATGAGTTATAAGGATCAGAGATGTCTTGGGCTATATCTACTTGAGTTACACAGATATAGAGACACTTTACTAGGGAGAGCTAGAGAGATATAGTCCCAGAGACAGACTACAAATTTCTTTTCACTAGATATGGAACAGCCAGAGGATAAGCCATCACTGCACAGCTCAGCCCACACTCATTCGACCACTACCGGCACTCTCATCGACTGAGCACTGGAACTACGGAGATTGAGGAGAGAGGCTACACAACATCGATGGAGACTACAATAGAGAATTCGAGCCATACTCTCGACATCCAGAGTGCAGATGAAGATGGATTTCTAGTAGTAGTAGTATTTTTGTTCTAGACTTTTTGTACCCTGACATGGTATCAGATTCACAATTTTGTAACAGTTTGGTCTCATAGGTCATTTTGGCCTTTTGAAGATGTTGATATAACATTTCATCTCTCTCTCTCTCTCTCTCTCTCTCTCTCTCTCTCTCTCTCTCTCTCTCTCTCTCTCTCTCTCTCTCTCTCTCTCTCTCTCTCTCTCTCTCTCTCTCTCTCTCTCTCTCTCTCTCTCTCTCTCAACAGCAGAGGAGCAGCAGAACGGATCGTCTTTCTCTTCGTCTTCTTGCTTCCGCTCCTCGAGTAATCTCCTCCCGCTGATCGTCTGCTTGTCCACGGACACATAGGGTTGGATGTGTCACGTGACACAATAGCATAGACCTCTCTTGCCATAGAGAGGGGGTGCCCTTGGAGGAGGGTTTGAGAACCGTCTCGTGTCCAAGCACCTGCTGGTCTCACGCACCACCCATCTGCTGTCTCTGAAACTGCTCGCACTGCTGTTGTCCAAGCTGCTGCTACGCGCGCTGTTGCTGTTGCTTCTACCTGCATTGCCCCCCCCCCCCCCCCCCCCCCAACAATCTCGCATAGCCAGCCCCGCCACCCCCCCCCCCCCCCAAGCAAGTACAGGGGTTTTTTTGCCCGTCAAAACTTACCCCCCCCCCAGCCAGAAAATGAGAGTGACAGGGAAAAAAATAGGAAAATTTTCAGCTGGAGATTTTTTGAAAGAAAGTGCAACACCCTGCAGGTTTACAAAAGGCAAAACAACTTTGACAAAAACTCTGCAGAAAATCAGAAAAGCAAACATTAAGAATGTATGATTGATTTGGGGAAACCCTATGTATACATTATGCGGGACAGGGATGTATGCGTGATGTGGACATAGTGGGTTGACTTGGCAGAAGTGCAGATTGTATTTTTTGATGGAGGTCATGACTGCTTCGCCGGTGTGTAAGCCCCATCCGAAGGCAACCTTTGTGCTTACAAACAAGCGGATTACACAAATGGAGAGGGAGATGAAAGACTGGAAAGCAGATATGGAGGGATGGTGGAAAGAGAAGGCCAACCTTCTTCAAATGTTTCTCAACGAAGGCACGTAGTGGAAGAAAGAGAAAGAGGACCTGCACGCAGAGCTACAAGCACTTAAGGCGGAATCCAAAGCACTTAAAGAAGAGGTCTCAGCTCTCAAGCGAGAACTTGCGGATAGAGCGAGCAGTGGACTAGAGGAGGGGGAATTCCAGCCTTCGGTAGTAGAGGAAATCAAGGTCATCAAAGAGCAGGTACGGATGATCAAAGAGGAGGAGAAACAAAAGACGGTAAAGACGTCTTCGTGGATGGATGTGATCACGAAGACGCAAAAGAAGGCGGATGAGGCCGAGAAGTGGATAGAAGTCACTAAGAAAGGCAAAGGGAAAGAAACCACATCTGTCCCCACTCCTACAATCATCAACATGACTCTAGAGGAAGAACAGCGAAGGAAAACTAGAGATTTGCATATAAGAGTAACCGGTCTAAAAGACCGAGATGATGTGGAAGGGGAAGTTGAAGAACTTCTCCGCATGATGGGTAGTGAGGCTACTCATACAAAGGCATGGAGGGTGGGGAAGTAGACACAAGGCAATGGGGAGACTTCAAAAGGGAGAGCTTTAATCATCCGTTTCCCATCCATGGAGGCAAAGGACTTCTCGAAGAAGCATCCTACACTAAAGAAAACGGGCATATTCCTTGGAGATGACCTCACTCTCACACAGCTTGCGCATATGAGAGAGGTAATGCCAGAGATTCAAGCGGCAAGGGAGAAGGGAAAGACGGCCTTCTACAGAGATGGCCGGGTTGTGATTGTAGAGTGGCACTCCACATGACGGTGCGAGACCCATGGGACCACACTCAAAGTTGCCACGTGGAATTGTAATGGATCTATGCGACTTGATGTGGGCGCTTTTGAGGATAGTTTCAGGGGAAGAGACATCGTCTTCTACTCTGAGACACATCAGGCCCCTGGGCAGTCTATGCCTCACATTAGTGGATATAGATGGGAGACTGCCTATAGACAGGAGACACGATCAGAGCACAGAGGGCGGGGATCAGGAGGAATGGCAGTGTTATTCAGGGAGGAGTTGCATCCATTGATACATATAGCCCGCAGAGATGAGCAAGCTAGGTACATGTGGGTGAGACTGAGAGCAGAGAAAACAGATATCTTTACATTGCTATTTTCTACTTTCCCTCGAGCACGTCAGTGTATGTACCACCCAGAGGACAGTCCCCTTTCTCTATTTTGGATTATGACATATGGGAGTTCTCTAGAGATGGTGACATCATCATTCTAGGGGATTTCAATGCTAGGACTGCCCATCATCAGACAGTATTTTATGTTACTTCAGAGGAGATGCTGAGAGAGATGGGTGCTGCAGAGACAGGCCTATCCAGACTATCAGAAGATGGAGAACACACTGAGTATGGACGACACTTGATAGACATGGGGACTGCACATGGATTGGCCATCTTGAATGGCCTACAGAGATTTCCCGCTTCAGGGGGTTTTACATGCTTTCCACACAGACATGGAGCTAGCACAGTGAATTATGTCATGGCACAGCCGAGCCTCATCTCTAGTATCCAGGATCTCACGGTTGGACCCAGACCTGTTGGTGTGGCAGTGGATCATGCTCTTGTGTCAATGACCATCTCTTTTCAGTTTAGTGTAGCACACATGCTACGGATAGCAACCCCTACTCGCTACACCTTCACGCGAGAGACAGACTCTGTATACATAGATGGGATCTACAGACGCCTATGCACAGAGGAGCCAGGGCGACCTCTGGAGGAGCTTACTACTATACTGACACAGACACTACATGATGCAGCAGCAGAGGCATACCCACATACCTAGCCTGAGCAGAGACACCGTTCGGGGAGCATACCCCAGAACAGTTGGTATGATGAGGAATGCCGGGACACTAGAGCTAGACTACAGAGAGAGGTGCTTTTGGGGGACATCACTCACAGACAGTCACAGATTGACTTCCGACGCCTAGTGCAGCGGAAGAAGAGGGCATTTTTGGCTCGGCTAGAGCAGGATCTATATCAGCTATTCTTGAGTCGGGACTCACGTGAGGCATGGCAGCTCTTTCAGGAGCACTCTCCCCGCCATCACTTCTACAAAGGACTGGGCCAGTACACATCATCTCTGTACACAGTTTATGAGCAGTCCCCCCTTCCCGACCCTCCCGATCCATGCCCACACACATGTGCTTTTTTCACCGCGGAGATGGTGAGGAAGGCCATTGACAAGATGAGGACTGGGAGAGCATACGATCATGATGGTTTAGTGGCTGAGCATTTCACGCATGCCAGAGATCTATTAGCAGAGCTTCTAGCGGTGATGTTTAACCGTGCCATGTGTGAGGGCTTGCCTGATACTTGGAGCCTATCTACTATTGTACCTATCTTCAAGTCGGGAGACCCTATGGAGCCTGGGAATTATCGCACTATCATGATTGGACACACATTGGCACGGTTGTACGCATCTATTCTTGAGAAGCACCTGAGTAGATGGGCAGAGAGGGAGGGGATACGCGCAGCCGGGCAGGCAGGGTTCAGGAGGGGTTTTTCTACTCTTGACCATATCTTGACACTTAGAGCCATCATTGAGGAGGGTAGATCGCGTGGGAGACGGATCTATTGTAGCTTTGTGGATTTCCGCAAAGCATTTAACACAGTGCCTAGAGCTAGATTGATGCGATGATTACAGCAGATGGGAGTACCCACAGAGCTCATTTGGGGGGTCATGGCATTATACAGGTCAGTAGTGGGGCAGGTACGCACCTCAGAGGGTCTATCCACACCGATTCACTCCACTATTGGGGTGAAGCAGGGCTGCCCGCTCTCTCCTACTCTGTTTGGTATGTATGTGGATGAGGTTTCTGACTACATTGAGAGAGATGGTGATAGAGGTGCACAGCTGGCAAGGACATGGACTCCATTATTATTATATGCTGATGATATTGTGTTGATCTCCGACTCTCCGGAGGGGATGCAACATCACTTGGATGCTTTGAATAGGTTTGCCCAGGAAAGTGGTTTGTCCGTCAACCTTGGTAAAACAAAGGTCATGGTATTTAATACCACCCCACAGTGATCAGGAGGTCAGCCCCAGCATTCACATACGGCCAGGAGACTGTGGAGTATACAGATGCGTACACTTACCTCGGAGTGGTTTTTAGTGCGCCAGCATTCTCATTGAGGAGGGCAGCAGAGACTAGACTAACCAGAGCCCATGCAGCATTGGGTAGATTGGAAAGGATGTGTTCACAGGTTCAGTTTCAGGAGCCTCGGACGAAGCTCTGGCTCTTTGACACTCTGGTGGATTCTGCATTGCTTTATGGAGCTGAGATTTGGGGACCTTCATTGGATCATCACGGGAGGACAGGCCACAGTGATGGATGGGGGGACATGGAGAAGCCTCTGGTCTCTATGATCTCGCGGCTCATTAGAGCCAAGGCCTCAGTACCACGTGCTATTGTTCGAGCAGAGCTAGCGGCCCCCCCACTAGTGATTGAGGCGCTCACCAAATCTGTCTCCTTTATACACCGCATGTGGGAACTTCCAAGAAACAGATATTCCCGCCTTGCACTTGAGTCCTCTCGACAGTTAGCCATGCAGGGAGATACAGCATGCTGGTATGGGGAGATGACATCATGGTTTCAGGCACATGGGTTCAGCATAGACAGATTGCCTCCCTTCCAGTACTCACTGGATGCACCCTCTCTGACTCTTACACAGTCCCAGATCACCAAGCTCATCCGCCAAGACTTGACTCAGCTAGACACCAGGAGGACATGGATACAGCCAGCACAGGAGGTGGGCACGAAGATGGATTTCTACAGAGAGCATCTCCTCCAGCTTACGGTTGATGGTTTTGTGACGAGGCCCAGATACATGGACACCCACTTGTCTCATGGGGTACGATGTGCTATCGACCAAATACGCACATCTTCACACCAGCTGCGGATCGAGACTGGGAGATACAGCGGAGTACCAGCAGAGGCCAGGACATACCCCCTGTGTGACATCGAGCTTGAGACAGAACTGTACTACACATGCCACTGCCCCGTGTACTACGAGATACGAGGCCGCTTCCATTGCTTGTTCAGAGAGGGCTTTGGACCATTCTCCAGAGTCATGCAGTACGAAGATCAGAGATGCTTGGGTTTGTTTTTGCTCGAGCTACGCAGACACAGAGAGAGCCTGATGAGAGGAGAGGCTAGCCAGTCTCAGAGACAGATCACACATTTTTTTAGAGCTACCACTCGACACCTGGAGGAGTTACTACCACAGCAGAGCTCGTCGTCTCACACCAGAGGCACACTGATCGACCGAGCGACTGAGCTTGGGAGATCCAGACGCCCACGACTGCGGAGGACTACACAGCATCGGCGGAGGCTGCATCAGAGGATTCGGATCACTTTGGCTCGACATGCACGACGCCCGGTTAGACTACCGACCATGGAGGAGATTGATGAGATCCGCCAGCGACCGATGCTGGATCTCTTGTGATCTAGCTATCCCAATAGTTTAGGATTCCATAGTATTTTATGTGACATTTGTCATTTCATTTTTGTCATCTTGTTACTGTGACTTTGTATCAGATCCACCACATTGTAACTTTCTGGTCTCATAGGTCACTTTGGCCTTTTGAAGACGTTAATATAACATTTCATTTTTTTTTTTGTAACGGTGCAATAGGGCACTGTTGCCTGATAGAAGTGAAAGCTTCTATTAAATCTCCATTGACAACAATTCTTGCATATGCATTTCCAAATAATACATGCACATACTTGATCATTTTTTTGCCAAGTCCAATGTCATATAGTGACTAAAAGATGAAGTCCCATTGGATCCTGTCATAGGCCTTATCAAAGTCTATTTTGAAAAAGACAAAGTCTTGACAACTTTCGTGAGCATACTCTATAGCTTCCCAAAGAGTGATGATGGAGTCTACAATGAATCTGCCTTTAATGAATCCCTTCTATTCAAGTAAGATGATTTGGTGCATGATAGGGCTTATTCTCCTATCTACAGTGAGGGCAAAAATCTTATAGACTGAAGTCAGACAGGTAATGGGCCTCCAATTGCCTAGCTCCTCTTTTTCTCCCCTCTTGTGGATTAACTTGACCAGTCGTGTTCATAAAGGTGGATAGGGCTCTCCCTTTTAGGGCTTCCATCCATATGGTCATGAGATGTGGGACTAAGAAGTGGTAAAAGAATTCATTTGAAATCCCATCTAAACCAGGGGACTTACCAGCCTTCAAAGAGAGTATAGAATCTCTGATTTCCCCTTCTGTGAGGGGCTGATCCATAACTTTAGCCATATTTTGGGGCAAACTTTTCTGCCTTACTCTGGCTATCAAAGCCCTGGCTTGAGTTTGGTCAACCCCTCTCTAAGGAGGTTTTGACAGAATACCAGCAAAGAATTCCTTAACCACTTGCAGGTTTTCTACATGGAATTTAGTCAGTCCTCCATTTCTATCTTTCAAAAAGGGAATAAAGTCCTGGTTTTTTTTTCCTTGAAAAGGGCAAACATATTTTTGTCTAGCTTATCAACTATCCCAGCCCAGTGATCTCTAGTCCACAGGATGGAAGCCCTTGCTGCAACTATTTCTTCTTGCTTTGGTTTTCCTTTAAGTTTCGAGAGGGGAGGAGAGGAGGACTATTGGGAAGTGCAGAGGACTTTAAATCCTCTATTTGAGACCTTATCATCATCCTTCTCTTTGCCCTATGGTCCCTAGATTTATTCTAATTTACTAACATCAGCTTTTATACATCTTTGACAGCCATATCCCAAGCTTTGAACACAGAAGAAGATAAGAGTAAAGGCCCTATCAGAAATGTTCTTGACATTATCTTTGACAACATTTATACCACAAACAGAGATTGGTGACTATGAGGCCATCCTGCACTGAATTTGCATTCATCTCTGTACAGTTCCGTGAACACAGGTAATGATCAGACATAAGGAGAGAGGAACCCTTATAGCAGCTTACCTACCAATGGTCCTGTAGAAGGTCAGAGCTCATATATATTCTAACCAACCTGGAAGCTTTGAAGCAGTTATCAATTTGTTTGTTGGTCTAGGAATTTCTAGTTTTAGTTGAAATGGCCAGCAGACTGAGAACATTCATCAGATTTGACCAGCTGCTCTTTTCTCTGCCACTAATAACCTGCCCAAGGTTGTTCCACCTGTCACCTATGTCTTCAACCATTTTTGGAGGATTTCTTTTCAAAAATTGAGTTAGAAGCATAAACAGAAACAATTGTGTAATTGAAAGGACTTGATAATGAAAGTGCTATCCAGCTCCCATTGGTGGACTTCTTAACGTGAGTAACTAGATGGTTGTATCTGTTTGAAATTGCAATGGCTGTACCTTTACCATGTGGGTGGTTAGTATGGTTCCAAGAATAGGTACTTCCTAGCTTTTGAAGGTTGGAATTCAGCTGAAACCCTGTAGCTTTGATTTCCTGCAGACATTAGGAGTCAAGCTTAACATTGCCATTATTAAGCCAGTCCTTAATGATCTATGATTTGATGGGATCAGTGAGGCCATGGAAATTAAGGGTGCGACCTTTGATGTTGGGGCACTTCATTTCTTGCTGTTTTGGAGGGTTTTACTAGGGAAACTGATGCTCTGGCTAGGTCCTTTGAGGGGTCCCTTTACCTCTTTGTGTTGACTGGGTGGAGTTTTCTCTTCCTCTGCTTGGGTCATGAGGATGTCCGATGACTGCTCTAGAGAGGTTGAGAGTTGTTTTTTATAGCTTGGTCGTGCTCTTCAAGCTGCATTTCAAAGGTCAGATTCCTTACAATCCTGTTTTGGAGCTTGGGAGCTCGGAATAGACTCTTCTTCTTGACAAGCCTCGCTACTACTACATGATGGCATCAACACCCGAGCATTTGAAGATTCTTTTGCCTACACTCATCTTTCCTCATCTCAACATCCGTGATGTGTGGAGGCTACGGTCTTGTTGTAAGGCTTGGAACTCCCTCCTATGCTCCCAATAGTTTTGGACAAGTCAACCTATCACATCAATGCTAAGGAGAACCTCCAACTGCTTTTTGATGGTGAATGCAGTTCCATCACCTACTAGCACAAAAGATTTCAGAATCTTTTGTCCCTACAATTTCTCCGAGGGCTACATTAAAGAAAATTGGTTTCCCCTCCTGACATTACTCCAGAAATGCATTTCTCAAAGAAAATCTTGACATCTGCTATAAGTTCACGATGGAGCGGTTACCTATGTCTTTATCTTCCATAAGAGGTTCTATGGATATGTTATATTTAATTGTCGAACCTCAGCACGATCATATCAGAATTATGGTCCTCAAACCCTTCATTAAGGATTCTGTGGCTGAGGTGCCCATTGCCACAAGCAACATGGATACAATCCCTTAAACGTTGCATTCTCGACCTAAACTTCCATACCAATGGTAATGTGTCCTATCATATTCTCCTCACAGAACATGACTATGATAGGGGCACTCTATATGACTCTTACAAGAGTAGATGGGTGGAGATATTCAATTACAAAGATCACTCAATAACAACCACATCATTCAAGGACTTCCAAAGTCATTGTCATTTGTACCGTAGAGCCTGGCTTGATCGAGCAATATTTGGATACAATTTTAAGAAGACCCTGTGGCAAAAACTAATTATAATAACCAACCCTTCATCTCCAACTTATTCCGAATCAAACCTGTTTGTGCATGGAGGAAGGATTTTGGCTACAGGTGCAAGCTACTCCGGGTTTCTTTGGAAGAGGAAAACGAATCAAGGGTTCAAGATCCTGTCAAACTACAAAATTTTGATTCGGAATCACAAACACATATGTTGGATGGTCACAGACTGCAAGCACCCCTTCTCATGTTTGGGAAGACTATGAGTTAACTAATGTGAGGGTAAGTGAAAGATTCGCATCACGCTACTTCTTTATGAGTGGTGGCTTTTTCGATCTGACCACATTGCAACATTACACTCCTCAAGCTAATATGTACATTGGGAAGTTTTTCGATACCATCGTGTATGACATCCAAGAGAACTCGTGATACCGCCTATCCAAGAGGACAACTAATGACAAGCTACTGCCACAAATCGACTATGTTGAGCATTGTGGACTCGAGCCCTTACTTGGTTCTAAGGTGTCATTACAAGCTCCAAATCAATAAACTCACTGAGGCTAACTAATTGACTGTGAGACTTGAAGATAATAGTGGTACATTAACGGTGTGTCACATGCATTAAAAGTGTGTTTAAATGTGTGTAGTATTTTGCACGAATGTACAAGAAGACATATACATTATTCCTTGTTCATTGTCTCTCTCTGATCTACAGATTATAGTGTGTCAACATGCTACGTGTATTACTGCAGAAGAGATACAAGGTACAAGTTGATGGTAACATGGAATAGCAACAACCACATGAGGAAAGTTCATGTCCATAATAACAATGTCTCATCAGGTTGTCATGTATATACAAGAGCAGCACAAGCCAGATTAACCTGCTGGTTGAAACTATATGAATAGAGGTAAATGGACATTGTTAATACATGAATAAAAACATGTACACATCCAGATAGTTGCAACCTTCAAAAGCGCCAAACACTTATCCAGGCAAAGATCAAATCATATCAAACACCTGCTAGCACAAAAGATTTCACGATCTTTTGTCCCTACAATTTCTCCCAGTGCTACATTAAAGGACATTGGTTTTCTCTTTTCACATTACTCTAGAATTCAGGTCTCAAAGAAAATCTTGACATCTGCTACAGATTCACCATGGAGCGGTTGACTATGTCTTTATCTTCCATAAGAGGTTCTATGGATATGTTATGTTTAATTGTCCAACCTCAGCCCAATCACATCAAAATTATGGTCCTCAAACCCTTCATTAAGGACTCTGTGGCTGAGGTGCCACTTCCACAAGTGGCATGGATACAAGCTCTTAAACGTCACATTCTGGACCTAAATTTTCATACAAATGACAATGTGTCGTATCAGATCCTCCTCAGTGAACATGACTTTGACAAGGGCACTCTATATGACTCTTACAAGAGTAGATGGGTGGAGATGTCCAGCTACAAGGATCAACCAATAACCACCACGTCACTCAAGGACTTCCAAAGTCATTGTCATTTGTACCACAGTGCATGGCCTGATCCAGCAATATTTGGGTATAATTTTAAGAACAACATGTGGCAAAAACTAATCATTGTGACCAACCCTTCGTCCCAAACTATTCTGAATCAAACTTGTTCGTGCATGGAGGAAGGCTCTTCTCTACATGTGCGAGCTACTCTGGGTTTTTTTGGAAGCGGAAAAGAATCAAGGGTTCAAGATCCTTGAGCTACAAGAATTCTCGAGCCCTAATGATGAAAGCGCAATTGGATGGTCACAGATTGCAAGCACCCCTGCTGATCTTTGGGAAGACTATGAGTTGACTAATGTGAGGATAAGTGAAAGATTCGCATCATACTACTTCTTTATGAGTGGTGGCTTTTTCGGTATGACCACAGTCACTACAAGAGGTTGTGTGCTCTTGTGACGCTGTTAGCGACGGAAATACACTGGGTTTTTATAACCCCCAGCGTCGCTAAAACCGTCGCTACGAGAGCGTCGCTACGAGAGCGTCGCTATATGCGTCGCTATAAGTGTCGCTATATAGCGACGCTCATAGAGACACTCATAGCGACGATTATAGCGACGTTTACACAGAAGACTATAGCGACGCTCATAGCGACGCTACAGAGCCATAAATAGCGACGCCCGAGAGAATTTTTTTTTGGTGGCAGGGCATTGAATGCCCTGCCACCCATCAACCATATTGTACTTGATTCACTTTTTAAAAAAAGTGCAAGGGTAGATAATAGACCCAAAATAGTCACCCACAAGACGCATTGTTTGCAAAATTGACAATTGTACACATCATAGGCAAAATGAATTGATTGGCAAATGTAATAATGACAATTGTACAACATCATAGGCATAAAGAATTGATTGGCAAAAGGAACTGCGGTGACAAATGTAATAATATACATGGTTCAAAAAGACGTATAAAATCCGTCTCATGATACATAAGCTATGAGAAACCCTAAACTAATGCTATCTAGCTACGGCTAAACTGACGTCGTCTAGTCAGACGTCTCATCGCGTCCAAGCGGCGTATCTGTCGGATTCTGCAAAAAAAGACAATAAGACAGCTTTCAGTAAGTATAAACATATAACGACATTTATAAAACAATACAAAAAATAAAAAAGAGTAAACCCTAATACTAACCATGCCGCCGCGAGAACTGAGAATGTCCATCAGGGCGTTTAAGCCCTTCCTGCCTGTGTACTCGCGCTCGTACGGTGTGGGATCACGTCCTGTCATCGACCACTGTCAAAACATACAAAGATTTCATTATGTTAGAATTAAAAAACTCATAAACCCTAAACTATCGAACATAAAGAGCAATGTGAAAACACTTACAAAATCGGCCTCAAATGATGTCCATCCACCGCTCCCCAAGTGGTGCGAGCTCCCTGCCTCTACTCGCGCTCTGGCTGCATCCTTTTGTTGCTTCCACTTGTCGGGATTCTCGCGCGCTGCTTTCTTCGCATTCTTCCAATCTTCTTTGGCCAGCCAATCTGGCCTATTCCACCCATTCTTGATTGCTTTTTGCACTTCGGAACGCTTGTGTTTGCAGTATTCGCGCATTCGAATCTTCATCAGGTCTTCATTGAAGCGCTGATCCCGTGTTGGAACGGGAAACTCATCATGAAGTATGCTGATGACTCTGTTTTTTAAATCACTTGGTACTTCACTCCATTTGTTTAGTATGTAGTGTCTAAACAGCTGAGAGCAAAGACCACGCATGCGCGAGATCACCTTCTTGCCGTCATCATCCATGATGATGCCGCCACTGATGTCGACGGAGTAAGGCAAGCCCTCTGGCCGGTGACGCGTGAACCTGGGTGTCCCGGCAGGGGTCTCTAGCGGCGTGTCGATGGGGGTACGGACGTCAGGTGTCTCCACCGGCGTCTGGGCCTCGAAGCGAGGAGTGTCGAGTAGGGTGGCTCCTGGCGGAGTAGGTAGAGGTGTGTAGCTTCTAGGAACAGTCAGCCGTGCAAAACCTAGCGTAGATGGCGATGCTGTGGCTGGTGTGGGGGCGGGCAAAGAAGGGGAGGGTAAAGAGCCTCGTCGAACACGAGGCGGTGTGGAGGCATCGGTGGCGGAATCCCCACAACAACCGCCACCGCCACCACTAGAGCGCCGGTGTCTAGACGAGTGTGAAGATCGTCTCGTCGACGCCGAAGCTTCGGAGCGCGCCGAATGCTCCGAAAGAGAGGGAGATGCGGATGGAGTAGGAACGCGCGATGATGGGCCAGAGCGATGACGCTCCACGTACCACTGTCTCTGCTGCGGTGACAAAGAAGAAAGAAACTCCTCATCATCCATACCTGCATTAAACACACGAATATTTAAACTTAATATTGAATGAATAGAGTAGACAATGACGCAAAGACCATTAAATACAATGACGTAATGACGCATATAAATACAATGACGCAATGAATTGAGTGATAGAAGAGGCAAGTCGAAAACTCAGAATTTTCAATCAAAAGATGTGAGCACGAGTAGAAAAGAGCGTTATACACCATGGAAGGTACTTAGAGAGCCAGAGCTTTTACAACACGGAGCAAAATTGTTCAAATACAATATTTGTGGCTTTAAGAGATCTCTCTCTCATCCTCGCATAACTCAGCATAACTTCCTATATCTATATAGAGCTCTCCGTTTAAACACATATCCTCTGTTTCATTTTGTAGCTCCTCTGCATGCACCCCATATAGAGTAGTAGCATCTTGATGCTCGTCTGGCACCACCGCAGCGGCTTCTGATTGAGCATCTTCTCTGATCTCCTCCATTGATGTCATTGTGATTGGCACATGGTAGCCTTCATACGTCCTTGCACTACGAGGAGCTACCTATATGACATACCACCAGTTTGATGTAGACTTTGTAGGATGAAATATTACCTGCCAGAGCCACATAACTTACATGAGAGCTTTCAAGCACATAACTTGTAAAAGGGGGATGTTAACTATTTACATACTTACTTGTTCACAATGCTCGGGTAGTACGAAAGTGTCTCTTAGGTCAGTCCATTTCTTAGTAGAATCCACCTCAAGAAAACCAGACTCTCCTCTACGCACAGTAGCGTTGCGACCCTCCATGATTATCTTGAACCATTGCACGTCGAACAAGTCGACAAAAAATCCTCTGTAATCGATCCTCAAAATCTCTTGCAGCGTGCCGAAGTAAGTGAGTTCCGCCACCACAGGATCTGCATCAGAGGAACGTCGTCGACTAGACTGTTCAAATTTTGCCATGATTCCACAATCTTGAGTAAAACGCTTTTTGTCGATTCGTTCCACCCTAAAATGTCGACCTTTACACCATGCTGCTGTGTATGACTTATACTACAACGAACAAAGATTATGAGTGGCCGTTCAAACGTTTATAAATAAAGTCACTTACTAGTCGTACATTGCAAACTTACCTTGGTCGCGCAACCCCGAGAGTACTCCCACTCTTCTTCAGTCACTTCGTCACCGCATTGTTGTGCGCTTTTCAATTGGTTGTGCAACCATCTTAAGCTCATGAAGGTTGGTAGGCTCTCCAGAACCGCTGGATAGTGCATCGGTGGTCGTCTTCCCCGTCTCCACTCGATTCATGCCCTTTGTCGCTCTTGCTTTGCATCCTCATATTGTGAAATCCACTTTTGCATCACTGGATTATGAAGCATGCAAAATCGGTTGATTTTAGCCTCTAGATCTTCCGTCATCTTCTTCTCAACACCGAGATTGCACATGACAATCCCAGATATGCGCTCATCATCTATGGTTCGCCATAGCGTGTCCCGGGATTTATCAAATCCGTCTAGCCACTCTCCAATGTACACTAGGGACTCTGATACCAACCAACCTTCTGCCATGCTACCCTCCGGACGTGCCTTTTGACGCACATATCCCTTAAGCGTTTTCATGAAACGCTCTAAGAAGAACATCCATCTGGAATGAACTGTGCCAGCTATTTCCACCTCATCAACTATGTGAACAAGAAGATGCACCTGAATGGTTAGCATTGTAGTAGGAAAATGTTTCTCAAACATGCACACAAGCTCCGCAGCATTTATTTGGCGAATGGTATGGAGTCTACGTTGATCTCCTTTTGTGAGATCCATTGCACCAGCTTTGCAAGTTTGTAGATTGTGTTACGGATGTCGAGAGACAAACATCCCTCAATGGCAACCGGTAAAATAAACTGTAAAGTATGTGCAGCAATGATATTAAAGTCCACATTTTATGCAATGATATTAAAGTCCACTATGAACGTACCTGACACATTTTATGCCAATCGTGTGACTTCAAACCGGTAAGCTTTCCTTCTTTAGTAAAACACGTTTGGAGCGAGTGCATTACGCCAGTGGGGGTCCGCAAAGATCGAATGGTCTCTTTTACTTTGCGTTCTTGGGCTCCTGTGAAAATCCATGGTGCTTTAGGGAGTTTTATCGATCCATCAGACACTGTTTGCGGCCAATATTGCTCCATACGATCCACATTTCTAAGGTCAACTCTGGCTCCCAAAGTATCTTTCTTGCCGGTCAGATGGTCCCATAGTAGATTACCCACATTCTTGAATATGTGCATTGGATCGAGCCAGTGATTGATCATGAGTCGGGGCCAGTATGGTAACTCGTACCATAGAGATAGTCTCTTCATCCCTGGAGGCAATCCGTCATCGCACATCTCCTTCTGCTCTAACCATGCTTGTGCAGACATCCTTGGTGGCTCTCTTCCCAAAAAGCCGTCGCGTAACACATGATTCTCTGGAAGATACGCTTGATGACCTTCGTAGATTTGCTTCTTCAGTGAGGGTGCCCTACGTGCATTCAGTCTAGGTCCACATGTGACACATGCTCTGTATCCGCTTGTTTGAAGCCCTACATGTATACACATGATAATAGATCAACTATGGGAAAAAACAAGATTTACAGTGTCTGAGTGAGGAGTGTCAATAGATCACCTGAGCATTCTGTTAGCCCGGGATAGTCATGCATGGTCCACATTAGAATGCCTCTGATCAAAGCATTCCGTCGTCCTGTGTGTCGGCTCATATCCACCACCTCTATGCCAATCCACAATTGTTGTAGCTCTTCCAATAGTGGACGAAGATACACATCCATATTTCCCACTTTATATCGCCCTGGCACAATCAAGCTTAGCCATAGGTGCCCCTTCTTCGTAGTCAACCACGGGGGAATGTTGTAGTTGACGATGACAACGGGCCATACACTGTAAGATGTTGATCTTTGACCAAATGGATTTACGCCATCCATAGCCATGCCTAAGCGCAAATTTCGAGCTTCCCTGGCAAAATCCGACCATGTTCCATCTATATGTTTCCACGCTACGCAATCTGCAGGAATTCGTAGCACACCATCCGAAGATTTATTCTCCTCATGCCATGATGCTAGGGCGGCCATGGACTTACATTCGAAGAAATGCTTGATGCGAGGAAGCAGAGGGAAATGTCGCAAAACCTTTTGTGGAATTTTTGTCCCGTGGAGATCTACTCGATATCTTTCGGAATCACATTTCGGACACTTCTCCATGTCTATGTATTCCCCTCTGAAAAGAATGCAGTCATTAGGACAAGCGTGGATAGAATTGTAATCCATCCCCAAGTTTCGCAAAATCTTTCTTGCTTCATCTCGGGAATCTGGCATCACATTGTCAGCTGGTAGTATGTGCTCTTTCAGCAATCTACACAACATAAAAATATGATACAGTCGTGTAAAAATCTATCAGATCATTATACATTTAGAGTTTTATTAAAGTAAACTAATTGTAATAGATCACCTGAAAAGCGCTGTGACGCTAGTGTCACTCCATCCAAACTTTGCCTGCATGTTGAGAAGAACCAGGAGTGCTTTCAATCTAGACATACGTGCTCCATTATACAATGGCGTATTGGCTTCACTTTTCATATCATCATAGATAAGCCTTTCTGAATCCATGATCGTCTCGATCATTTCATCAATCTCGGGCTCAAACATTGCCTCGTTGGGAATGTGCTCTGCATGATCATCCCCCGAGCTGTCAGAGGCTACATCTTGTGGCCTCACATATGCTGCTTGACCAAAGCGCCTGCGAACACGTCTATTGGGTTGCAAGATTGCTGCTTGTTGGCTAGCGTCAGAGTCCGACGAGTTATAATTGGCAACAACTCGATCTATAATAGATGGATCGAACTCGCCAAATTCACGAACGTGCTGCAAAGAAACACGTCTTGTCCATCGCACAGCATGCTTGCATTGATTACAAGGACATAAGACCCTCGTTGAGAGATAGGTGTTTCGGTTGGACGGTCCCACATCCTCGTCGCTACTCATAATGAGGATAAAAAACTTATAACCTGGACAACAAATTTAATATTCTATTGGCATTCTTCGTCTTCTCTCTCTCTCTCTCTCTCTCTCTCTCTCTCTCTCTCTCTCTCTCTCTCTCTCTCTCTCTCTCTCTTTACCTCACATTCTCTAGTCATGTCCAATCCCCGCACACCTCGGTCTAGAGGTGCACGGAGATCAGAACCACCGGGTTATAATTCGTCTTTATTGGTCAATACCTATATTTGTGGGTACAAGAAATCTACACACCCACGTCTACATGATACTGCATGTAGTGGACAAAACCCCTTTGCCTCTTCTCTAGCTGTAGCACTTCACAGCATCTTAACATCTTTTCACAGTAGATCTTTTCACTGTTCGTCTAACTCTAAACCCTAAACCGTAAGTAATTCTTGCGTGGACTCGATCTAACGTAAATAAGCGTAAATCTAAATAAACGTAAATCTAACTAAAAATAAACCTAAATCTAATTTAACGTAAGTCTACATCTAACCTAATCTTTAACGTCTTTTGGGATAGTTTCCTACGACGTTAAAACTCTCTTCTTCTTGTGTGTGTGTGTGTGTGTGTGGGTAAACCTAAATAAACCTAAGTTTAATCTAATATAACATAAATCTAAATCTAACGTAAATTATGTTATATTAAAAACAAAGAACTAAACTAACAGGGATTATAAGAATCTTAAAACTGATTTAACACATAATTTTTCACATAACTCGGCAAGAGTTGGCATTCTCATCACTAAAGATGTGAGAGTTAACTTCCGGCGGTGACGCTGCCTCATCTCCATCCACATCTGACGACAGCAATTGGCCCTTTAGACCGTTCTTGCTCTTGTTACTAACTTTGAAGTTGTTGTTGAATGACTAGAGGTTGTCTAGATGGTCATTGTGTCGGGGATGTAGTGACTCTTGCCGCCCTGAAGATCCACCTTCTTCCCTATCTTCTGAAGACATTTCACCAGTACTTTTGGATCGACGGAGCCCACCATGAGTGAAGGCAGCAATACCTTATATTCCATTGAGGGCTTTCTTCACCCGCTTCATGCAGGCATCGCAGTCTATGGAGACCTAAATCTAATCTAATATAACGTAAATCTAAATCTAGCGTAAATAAACGTAAATCTAGTTAAAAATAAACATAAATCTAATTTAATGTAAGTCTACATATAACCTAATCTTTAACGTCTTTTAAGATAGTTTCCTACGACGTTATAACTCTCTTCTTCTTGTGTGTGTGCGCGTGTGTGGATGTGTGTGCCAATAAAAACAGATAAATGGTATAACCTTTCTATCACCCATGCCAAGTATGATAGATTGATTATGCCATTTCCCTCTTGAATAATAGGTCTTGAGTTCAACTCCTCGTCGGCTAGATCTTTAGTTCTTTTAATTTTAATTAGTTTCCTACGACGTTAAATTAGTTTCTCTCTCTTTCTCTCTCAATGTGTGTGCGTTTTTTTGGATCGTATGCATGTTTTCTCTCTCTTTTCCTCTCTCAATGTGTGCGTTTTTTGTTTATGCATGTTCTCTCTTTCTTTTCCTCTCTCAATGCGTGCGTTTTTTGTTTATGCATGCTCTCTCTCTCTCTTTTTCTCTCTCACTGTGTGTGCGCATTCTTTGTTTATGTATGTGTGTGTGCGTTTTTGTTTTGTTTGTACTCTCTCTCTCTCTCTCTCTCTCTCTCTCTCTCTCTCTCTCTCAAAAACACTATGTGTGTGTGTGTATGTGTGTGTGTGAGAGAGAGAGAGAGGGAGAGAGAAAGAGGGGAAGGGAACATGAGAATGAGGAGAGGGAAGGAGCATACCTGGCTCTCCTTCCTCTCCTCGTGTGTGTGTGTGTGTGTGGAGAAGAAAAAGAGAGAGAGAGAGAGAGGGAGAGAGAAAGAGGGGAAGGGAACATGAGAATGAGGAGAGGGAAGGAGCATACCTGGCTCTCCTTCCTCTCCTCGTGTGTGTGTGTGTGTGTGTGTGGAGAAGAAAAAGAGAGAGAGAGAGTGAGGGAGAGCATTACCTGCTCCTTGCTTGAGGGCGCCGAAAAACTCAGATCTGAGATCTGAGTTTTTGGGCGCGCTCGGTTATTTTTTTAGCCCAGCCGGCGTCGCTATGAGCGTCGCAAATTTCTTTGTAAATTTGCGACGCTCATAGCGACGCCGGGAATTTTTTTTTTGAGCGTCGCTGTGTGAACGTCGCTAATATGAATAGCCTCTTGTAGTGAGTGCAACATTACACTCCTCAAGCTAATATGTACATTGGAAAGTTTTTTGATACCATCGTGTATGACATCCAAGAGAATTCTTGGTACCGCCTACCCAAGAGAACAACTAATGACAAGTTGCTGCCACAAGTTGACTATGTTGGGCATGGTGGACTCGAGCCCTCACTTGGTTCTAAGGTGTCATTACAAGCTCCAAATCAATAAACTCACTAAGGCTAACTAATTGACAAGTCTACTATGTTGGGCATGGTGGACTCGAGCCCACGCTTGGTTCTAAGGTGTCATTACAAGCTCCAAATCAATAAATTAAACTCACTGAGACTAACTAATTGACAAGTCTACTATGTTGGGCATGGTGGACTCGAGCCCTCACTTGGTTCTAAGGTGTCATTACAAGTTCCAAATCAATAAACTCACTGAGCTAACTAATTGACAAGTCTACTATGTTGGGCATGGTGGACTCGAGCCCTCACTTGGTTCTAAGGTGTCATTACAAGCTCCAAATCAATAAACTCACTGCGGCTAACTAATTGACAGTGAGAGTTGAAGATAATTGTGGTACATTAAAGGTGTGTCACGGGCATTAAAAATTTGTTTAAATGTGTGTAGTGTTTTCAACAAATGTACAAGAAGACATATACATTATGTCTTGTTCATGGCCTGTCTCACTGATCTACAGATTATAGTGTGTGTCAACATGCTACGTGTATTGATGCAGAAGCGATACAAGTTACAAGTTGATGGTAACGTGGAGTAGCAACAACCACATTAGGCAAGTTCATGTCCATAATAACAATGTCTCGTCAGGTTGTCATGTATATACAAGAGCAGCACAAGTCGGATTAACCTGCTAGTTGAAACTATATGAACAGAGGGAAATGGACATTGCGGATTAACCTGCTTGTTGAAACTATATGAACAGAGGGAAATGGACATTGTTAATACATCAATAAAAACATGTACACATCCAAATAGTTTCAACCTTCAAAAACGCCAAACACTTATCCAGGCAAAGATCAAATCATATCAATTGCCTCGTGAAAGTGCAGTTTACGTCCTTGTCAAACTAAGCATATGACGCAAAAGGAGCAATTAAACTAGGGCAAGGGAAACCTTAAAGGTCGAATTACCAGCTCAATATCAGAATTGTCCATCTGTGGATTTGTTACCCGACGTGATGTGAGCAGTGCAGTTTCAAAGAGCAATCTTGTGAGCAATTGCTACCCCTTGTTCTTCCATTACTGAAGTAGCAGCAGGATGGTGATGAAAATATCTGATGGTGGAGCTGTGGAAGCCTACAAACTAACTCGGGAGCGAGAAAGGATGCTAGAATACCATGCTTTTCCAAAGCAGCCGTAGCGTTTGAGTTGTAGCAGTCGGGGATGAAGCGAGCATCAATGGCGGGTGAAGCACCACCATTTTACGCATTAAAAAAAACCTTGTGTTGCTCGCGATACGTGTGTGTGTGTGTGTGTGTGTGTGTGTGTGTGTGTGTGTGTGTGTGTGAGTGAGAGAGAGAGAGAGAGAGAGAGAGAGAGAGAGAGAGAGAGAGAGAGAGAGTATGTGTGTGTGAACTGTGAAGTATTTCGAGCTAAGCTAGTCTGTAGTTCTAGGGTTCGTGCAGAGGAGCTAGTTCACATAACGAGAATGATGTGACTTTGTAAGGAAAATTCCTAAGAACGCACTCCGGGCCTCCGGCTCGTGCGTTGTCATAAAGTAATTAATTGAAAAACCATGGTGCTAAGTAATTGGTTAAACAAGTGATAGAATCACAAGGCCTGCATAGAGGTAAAATGATAGATAAGCATAGTAATTATATATTTAATTAATGATTTAGCAAGTAAATTAAAATTAAAAATGATGGTTAACATTTAAGGAAAAGACAATAATAAAATCACTAGGCCTACCTAATAAAAGTTGATTTCAAGTTACATCAAGTCAACACAAAGCACTAGAAATTGATGGGAATGAGCCTAAGCAGTTGTTCTCGTCACAATTTAGCGTTTTCTTCTCTCTAAAGTGTCCTTGCACTAGCTAATCTGTGATCAGATGTTGCCTCACTCTGCAATGACTGTAGTCTTTATGTCTACTAGCATAATAGGGAGTGAGCCACGGCTTCGGGTTTAATTTTGCATAGTGTAGTGCACACATTGAAAGCAAGAACAGTCAGAATGCGTGAATGGGAATTGGAGACAAGCATACATTATATTTTGCATAGTGTAGTGCACACATTGAAAGCAAGAACAGTCAGAATGCGTGAATGGGAATTGGAGACGGGAAGCGTAAGGAGTATGTACGCAAGTCCAAGAAAGAGAGCATGCAAGAAAGACAACGATTTTGAAGTAGTGGGGTTCAGAGCAGCTGCTGAAGGAGCATTAGAGTTTGAAAACAGCCTGTAGTTGATCCATTGCGGCACATTCTTTTTAGTGTGCTCCATCCTGGAGAGAGGTAGGCCCTCGCACATCCTCTCACATGCAACAACCAGATTATACGATATGCCAGGATCGAATTTATGTGGAGCCCTTGATCGCTTTGCGTACACTACATTGCCCCCCGGCCTCTGCATTCACTCTAGTACGTGCTTCCCCGGTCGTCCCTGCAACCTGGCCCTGCACTCTGCATGTCACCTCGGCCTCGTGATTGGTCGGCTCATGCGTACCCCAGTGTAACCCCCGCCCCAGTACTCTACTACCAGATTCACACACTCTCTCTTTCTAGGGCACGGAGTCTGGTCACATCACCTCAGAACCGTGCTTGAGGCAGAGTAGCCCCAAGACATGCCTCCCAAGGAGAGGTTACCAGATCAGGATCAAGAGGATGTCTGAGAGTCCTGGATAGAGAATGTGGTTATCACGGGAAACTACCAGGAATACATGTTTTCAGTTGTTGATGGACGCGCATCGCTTCTTTTCTCTCTTCCACAAGACCTTGTCAGTCCACCTTTATTGAAGGTCTTTCCCAAGGAGCTGGAAGTGCTTTTGTTGATGGATGCTGTTGGTGTTGCAGTAAATGCTGCAGGCCATACTGTGTAGCTACTGTGGGAGCAAGATTCGATCCTCAAACTCATGCACAGATGACGTATTGCATGTATGGGGATAATGCACGCAATGAAAAGGAGCGATCATTTCCACAGCTGAACCCGTTTCCATCTGCTCTTCATGCACAATATCGCCATCAGCAGCCCTAGAGCCCTCGTAACCTTTTCTATCACAGCACCACCCATTGTTCCCCTGCACGACCCCTAAAGACGCCCGCATCATGGCAGCAAACTAATAAGAGCTCTTGAGAGCGGTGGTGAGAGAGAGGAGAAAAGGGGCGCTAGCTGGGAGATCTCAAGGTCTTGGAACAATTCAAACAATGGCAGGGGAGTGCAGGAAGAGGCCGTCAAGGTCGTTGGTCGAGGGGCTGACAATCTCGACGGTTCATTAACTGTCATTTACTATGCAGAATGCTCCTCTCCCGCCATGGGATGCACGCCACCTCAACAAACAAAATACTACTGCTTGCGCGCAATTATTGAGCGCCATCTCAGCATGCATAATCCTGTATGAACGCGTAATATTGTTTGCTTGCAACAATCATTGAGCGCCAACTCAGCATGCATAATACTGTTGCCTGTATGCAATTGTTGAGCGCCAACTCAGCAACGAGAAACATTCGCAGGTATGACTTCTGCAGTTGCAAGGTACACTCCTCACACACCTTGGCTCAGTTGCTGTCAGACCCCAGCTCTTTTGGCCCCTCTCCCAACGACCATGACGGCCGGGAATGGCCCTGCAGTGGCCATTCCCTGAACTAATGCCCTCCCATCATGGCTCCCGGCCACCGCCGGTCACCATGAGGTCGTGCATTATTTCAGGAAATGGCCACTGCAGGGCCATTCCCTATACCATCATTTGATTGGGACAACTCCTACAAGATACCCTTCTGAGATAAAATTGAAAGTGCTGCAGACTTCACTCTAGGCCAAATGGAGGATCTCTCTAAGCGAGCGCAATGTACCCGCTCTCGGGTCTTTCTTCTGTGTCTGTGCTGATCCCAACTCCAAGTCTGATCAAATGAGAGAGAGAGAGAGAGTGAGAGAGAGAAATGAAATGAAATGAAATGTTATATTAACGTCTTCAAAAGGCCATAATGACCTATGAGACCCGAAAGTTACAAAGTGGTGGATCTGATACAAAGTCAGAGTAACAAAATAACCTAACAACAGTACAAAACAAAGATATCTACTATGGGGGCCTAAGTTGGTCGATGTGAACCAAGCATAAAACTAAGCGGGAAAATTTGGGTGGCTTGTTGGGATGGCTGAATCACAAGAGATCTAGCATCGGTCGTTGGCGAATCTCATCAATTTCCTCCATGGTTAGTAGTCTGACCGGGCGTTGTGCATGCCTGGCCAGCGTGCTCCGAATTTTCTGTCGTAGAACCCGTCGATGCTGTGTAGTTCTTCGCAGTCGTGGGCGCCTGGATTTTCCTAGTTCAATCGCTCGGTCAATCAATGTGCCTCTGGTGTGAGACGAGGGGGAGCTCTGTTGTGGGAGTGGCTCTTGCGGCCGTCTCGTGTCTGCTTTGAAGAAGTCTGTGATCCGTCTTTGAGACTGGCTAGCCTCGCCATTCATCAAGCTATCTCTGTGTCTGCGCAGCTCGAGTAAGAACAAACCCAGACATCTCTGATCTTCGTATCCCATGACTCTTGAGAGTGGTCCAAAACCCTCTCTGAACAGGCAGTGGAAGCGACCTCGTATCTCGTAGTAGACGGGGCAGCGGCATGTATAGTGTAGCTCTGTCTCAGGTTCCGTGTTACACAAGGGGCATGTCCTGTCCTCTGCTAGTACTCCGTTGTACCTCCCAGTCTCAATCCGCAACTGGTGAGAAGATGTGCGTAACTGGCCAATAGCACAGCGTATCCCATGAGACAAGTGGGTATCCATGTATCTGGGTCTCGCCACAAAACCATCTTCCGTAAGCTGGAGAAGGTGGTCTCTATAGAAATCCATCTTCGTGCCCAATTCCTGTGTTGGTTGTATCCATGTCCTCCTGGTGTCTAGCTGGGTTAGGTCTTGGCGGATGAGCTTGGTGATCTCTGACTGTGTAAGAGTGAGAGATGGTGCATCCAGTGAGTAATGGAATGGTGGCAGCCTGTCTATGCTGAACCCATGTGCCCGAAACCATGATGTCATCTCCCCATACCAGCATGTTGTATCTCCTTGTATGGCTAACTGTCGAGAGGATTCAAGTGCTATGCGAGCATATCTGTCTCTAGGAAGTTCCCATGTGCGGTTTATGAAGGAGACTGATCTGGTTGGCGCCTCCACCACAAGTGGGGGGGCCGCTAGCTCTGCTCGGATAATGGCACGTGGTACTGATGCCTTTGCTCTAATGAGCCGCGAGATCATAGAGACGAGAGGTTTCTCCATGTTCCCCCATCCGTCTGAGCGACCCGGCCTCCCGTGGTGATCCAGTGAAGGTCCCCATATCTCGGTTCCATAGAGCAGTGCTGAAGCCACCAAGGTGTCAAAGAGCCAGAGCTTCGTCATGGGCTCCTGAAACTGAACCTGCGAACACATTCTCTCCAATCTACCCAATGTTGTGTGGGCTCTAGTAAGTCTGGTCTCTGCTGCTCTTCTGAGTGAGAATGTAGATCCGCTAAAAACCACTCCAAGGTAAGTGTAAGCGTCTGTGTACTCCACAGTCTCCTGGCCGTATGTGAATGTAGGTGCTGACCTCCTGATCCACTGTGGGGTGGTGTTAAACACCATAACCTTGGTTTTACCCAGGTTGACAGACAAACCACTTTCGTGTGTAAACGTGTGCAAAGCATCCAATTGACGTTGCATTCCCTCTGGGGATTCGGAGATCAACACTATGTCATCAGCATATAACAAAAGTGGAATCCATGTCCCTACCAACTGAGCACCTTTATCCCCATCGCTGTCAATGTAGTCAGAAACCTCATCCACATACATACCGAAAAGGGTAGGAGAGAGCGGGTAGCCCTGCTTCACCCCAATAGTGGAGTGAACCGGTGTAGAAAGTCCCTCCGGGGTGCGTACATGCCCTACTACTGATCTGTACAATGCCATGATTCCCCAAATGAGTTCTGTGGGTACTCCCATTTCCTGTAATCTGCGCATCAGTCTAGCTCTGGGTACCGTGTCAAAAGCTTTGCGGAAGTCCACAAAGCTACAATAGATCCGTCTCCTATGAGATCTGCCTTCCTCGATGATGGCCCTGAGTGTTAGGATATGGTCAAGAGTGGAGAAGCCTCTCCAGAATCCTGCCTGCCCAGTTGCACAAGCATGATCCACTGCCACCCCGACCGGTCTGGGCCCAACTGTGAGATCCTGGATACTGGAGATGAGATTCGGTTGTGCCATGACATAGTCCACTGTGCTGGCTCCATGTCTGTGTGGGAAGCATGTAAATCCTCCTGCTGCAGGAAATCTTTGTAGGCCGTTCAAGATGGCCAATCCATGTGCAGTGCCCATGTCTATCAGGTGTCGCCCATACTCAGTATATTCCATATCGTGTGATATTCTGGAAAGGCCCGTCTCTTCAACATCTAGTTCTCTTAGCATCTCCTCTGAAGTATCATAAAACACTGCCTGGTGATGGGCAGTCCTAGCATTGAAGTCCCCTAGGATGATAATGTCACCGTCCCTAGAGAACTCCCATATGTCATCATCCAAAATAGAGAAAGGGGATTGTCCTCTGGGTGATGCATAAACTGATGTACTCGCGGGAGAGTAGCAAATAGCTACATAGAGGTATCTGCTTGTCTCTGCTTTCAGTCTCACCCACATGTACCTAGCATGCTCGTCCCTGCGGGCTATATGTATCAGTGGCTGCAGATCCTCTCTAAATAACACTACCACTCCTCCCGAGCCTCGCCCTCTGTGCTCTGAGCGTGTCTCCTGTCTATAGGCTATCTCCCACCTGTATCCGTTGATGTGAGGCATGGATTGCCTAGGGGCCTGGTGTGTCTCAGAGTAAAAGATGATGTCTCTTCCAGTAAAGCTATCCTCAAAAGCCCCCACATCAAGATGCATAGATCCATTGCAGTTCCAGGCAGCTACTTTGAGTGTGGTCCCATAAGTCTCGCACCGTCATGTGGAGCGTCGCTCTAGTATCACAACTTTCCCGTCTCGGTAAAAAGCGATCTTGCCTTTTCCCCTTGCCACTCTAATCTCCGGCATTACTTCCTGCATATGAGCAATCTGCGAGAGGGTGAGATCATCCCCGAGAAAGATGCCAGTCTCTTTGAGAGTTGGTCTTTTCTTCAGGAATGACTTCTTTGCTTCCATGGAGGGAAAACAGAGGATGAGTGCTCTTTCTTTTGAGGTTTCTCCACTGCTTCCATTTTTCTTTATGTTGCCCACTCTCGATGCCCTTGTGTGCGTCGGCTCAGGAATCCCCATCAAGGTTGTGAGTTCTTTTACTTCTTCGTCCACATTGCCTTTGTCGTCAAGACCGCAAATTCTCACATGTAAAGCGCGCACCCTTCTCCTCTGCTCCTCCTCTAGTGTCTGATTGATGATGTTGTTGGGTGTGGACGTGGGCGTTATCTCCTTGCCTTTTCCTTTCTTGGCCACCTTGATCCATTTCTCGGCTTCGTCCGCCTTCTATTGAGTTTTGGTAAGAACATCCACCCAAGAAGTCATCATTTCTTTGTGCTGCTCTTCTCCCTCTTTGATGGCCCGTACGTGTTCCTTGATCGTGTTGATTTCGTCAATTACTGAGGGTTGCAGTTCACCCTCTTCCAGTGTGTTTCTTGATCGTGCTTCAGCGAGATCTTTCTTGAGTGACGCGATCTCTTCCTCTTGTGCCGTCACTCGGTCTTCCAGCGTGCTTATCTTGCTCTCTTGGAGCAGCACGCGTCCTTCGAGTATGTTTATTGTGCCCCAGAGATTGCAGTTCAACTTGGTAACGGTCTCCGTCATTTCCTCTTTGCATTTTTGAATGGCATCCTCTAGGGGGTCGGCTTTATCGTTCATCTTCCTCATGCTTGATCGCCGTCCGCAAGGGAGTTAGATGACGTGTGCACCCACCCTAGCAGCGGGTGCGACAGCTGAGCGAGTGGGGGGGTCGTCCGCAAGGGGGTCACTAGGTGTGCGTGTGCACCCACATTAGCGACGGGCGCGGCGGGTGGTGGAGCGTGAGGCGGTAGGGGCTCGGGGGGGGGGGGGGGGGGGGGGTTAAGGGATTAAGGGATGGTAGAGAGAGTTGGGGAGGGGGCGGGAGGGGTTCCAAAAAAACTTCCTACGCGTAGAAGGTCATCCTACGTTTAAAAGAGAAAAAAAGGGGGCATGCTACGCGTAGTAGAGGCGGAGACATGCTAGGCGTAGAAGAAAAAAGGGGGGCCGTCCGGCTGGGATGCAGGCAGGCACAGCAGTGCGGGGGCTTCCGATGGGAGCAGCGCGCAGGAGCGTGGGTGCAGAGGCAGCGGGCGGGGGGCGAAGGGTGGAGAGCGCGGGAGCCTGCAGCGGGAGCAGGGGCAGCCAGCACGCGTGAGGGGGGTGCGCGAGTAGAGACAGCGGGCGGAGGCAGGGGGGCAGGGGCAGGGCGCACGAGCCTGCAGCGGGAGCAGGGCAGCCAGCAGGAGAGAGAGAGAGAGAGAGAGAGAGAGAGAGAGAGAGAGAGAGAGAGAGAGAGAGAGAGAGAGAGAGAGAGAGAGAGAGAGTTGGTGATAGAGAGAGAGAGAGAGAACACATAAGCGACGCAGAGGAGAGATGATGCACGAGCTATGTTACTACAGAGAGTCACTCACCCATAAACTCTACTCCAAAAGAAACATGTTCCCAAGCGTGAACGTCTTTTTGTGATGACCCAAAAAGATGTAGAGTGTCATTTATGATTTCAAGACAAGATTTACCACCACTTCGGTGCATCTGAAAACCTTTAAAGTTTACACACACCACACTTGCTCCTATAGATTTGCACAAAAAAAGAGGACTCTGTTTTTTAGCACACTAGTGTGGCCGGCGGCTTCACCGCCTCTCTCTCTCTCTCTCTCTCTCTCTCTCTCTCTCTCTCTCTCTCTCTCTCTCTCTCTCTCTCCGCCTATGCGCATCGAGCCTTGCGCTCTGCTGTCCTGCTGTCTCAGTTTGGCTCAGACGCCACTGCCGCGAGGGCGCCGGATTAAGCAAACACTGACGCGTGGCAGGGGGGGGGGAATTCCCTCCCCCTTTATCTGTAGTATAGATTGAAATTAAATAATAGAAGCCTGAACAAATCTCTTATGTAAGTATTTTTGAAAGAAAACAACCCACCACTACCACCCATAACTCTCTCTTGAGTGCTCACTACCATAGTCAGCAGTCCAAAATCCTTTCCTTGATAAATGAGCATTCATTTATATTTCAAAATCCAAGACATGTCTATCATTAGATTTACACACTCTTCATTTAAATGAGTGTCCACTGTCTTATTTCAACCAATCATCTTATTTAACCCATCAAAAAATTCTTGAAAATATAACTCAATATTTTTTCTATTTTAGTCAGCAAAAAGAGAAGGCATCACCAGGCCAAAAAGAAGATTGTTTAAACGGACGAGCTCACGTGACCCACCTGCGGGTCTCATTCGCTCTTACCAAGCCGTCAATCCTATACAGTACGTCTCGTAAGAGCCGTCAATCCAAGCTCTTACATCTCTGATGGATCTTTCTTGCTTTTACCAACAAGCTAATCATATATAGTTTCTCTCTATCTTTATATATCTCCCCATGACACACATCACATTATCTTTTTTTCTCCTTTGTTGACATCCCTTACCACACCACCTCTCTCTCTCTCTCTCTCTCTCTCTCTCTCTCTCTCTCTCTCTCTCTCTTTCAGTGGTGGCCTCCGTACAAATTAAAGAGAGAGAGAGAGAGAGAGAGAGAGAGAGAGAGACTATGGAAGAGCAAAGTAATGAAAGCTCTTTGCTATCATTTAGAGCGGTGGTGTGTATGAGAGAGAGTTTCATTTGAGCCACCTACACCTTATCTCTCTCTCTCTCTCTCTCTCTCTCTCTCTCTCTCTCTCTCTCTCTCTCTCTCTCTAACATGGACATGGTAAATCAAGAGTATACCAAGGTTCACTCGCAAAAAATAGAACTCAATGAAGGCAAACTCTACAACATCTTGCACTATACATAGTTTGTTTTCAAATCATATTTAAAATCAAGCAAGGAATTTGTCTGTAGAGAGAGGAGTACATTTTAAGATGTGTGTCAAGCTACATACATTCCAACAATGTATGCCAAGCTACATAAATTCCAACAGTCAATGTATGCCAAGCTACATAAATGACCATCACCATCAATAACATAAGGTCCTGGAATATCACTTGGTGTTCGTACTATCCAAGGTCCAATACGATGCACATTTCGTCCAAGGCGTCGAGGAGGGCAACCCAACACATACATTTCTATCCTCCATACGGGACAACTGTCACCATATGAATAACGTATATTAAGTGAAAGTTCGTCCCCCACCTCCGGATATACTCACATAGGCATGGCCATTATCATGGTCAATATTAACTTTAATGTGATTATATCCCTGCAAACCATCAATATGATGATAAACACCCAAAAAAATATACTGGCAATAATAATGGTTCCTGTTTACGAAAACATACTCAATGTTAAATCATAAACTACATAACAAAAAAATATAAACTATTTTCAATAAGTCTCATTTTAACCATACCGAACAACTTCAAAATCTTCAATGAACGACATCATCAGCATGTAAAGGCCCTCTCCAAAATCATGGATCTATAACAAAAATGTGTAACTCATGTGAACTTTTTTGTAAAATAGTTGATTATTATAGACAAAATAGTTAATTACCATAGACAAATGCTGGTGGCTACATGCGCATTCATGTCACTCTAGAGTGATAGGCCATCTCTAACCAAACAAAGACAAATAAAATAAATCAAGCTCTCTTAAAAGTAAACTTAGATTCTTCAAAAAATGATCTCGTGACATGCGATTAGCCACTAAACTTACCATAAACTTCTTGACACACCACAACCCCCAAAATTCCCATTGTTCATTTTGATATGTAAGGGGTAAACTCGTGAATATTTCAAAACCAAAATCTTGAAACAGAGAGTTAAAAGGGCTAGGGCCACGCTTATTTACCAAAAACCAATCCCATTTAACAGGAACCCTTCCAAATTCCACAACCCTTCCAGATTTCCATTGTTTCATTTTGATGTGCAAGTGGTAAACTCATGAATTATTTAAAACTAAAATAAAGAGTTAAAAGGGCTAGGGCCACACTTATTTACCAAGAACAAATCTCATTTAATGCAAATAAATTTTTGATTAGAAAAAGGTAGAGAGAGGGTCCTGTCACTCTACCTATCTACAATTACCTTGTCTTTCATGGATGTCGGTCCAAAAAACATAGCGTTGAAGTCGATTGCAGAGAAAAGTAGCTATTATCTTTTTTTGAGAGCAAATATAGCTTAGGGTCAATCCCCTTAAGCAATTAATTAAGACATCACATATAACCATGTATTATTACCTCTACTCATTTGCAATCTGTTATAGATAAGAATCCAATAGAGGCATTTTTTCACCTCTAAGACATGGATTGCAATTTCTTAGAGTCGATGCAACAAAATATTGCACTCTCACTTTGAGAAAATTTGTAGCTTGGAACCTTACATCATTTTGAGAAGAAATGATGTAAAAGAAGATGTCTTGCGTATACAATTTCAATATTCCATTTGTGCATGCTTTACCCCACTGCGTTTGCAGCCTGCAACACTTCTTTGAATACAAGTCTGAGTCAACTCTACTTCATTATCCTCCTTGACCACAACCTTTACAGAAACTGAGGTTCGTACACGTGACATTGCCACATATAACTGACCATGTGAAAAAACGGGTGTTGCCAAATATAATCCCAAGAAGCCCAATGTTTGTCCTTGTGCTTTATTTATGGTCATCCCAAATGCCAGCCTTATAGGAAATTCTATGCACCTCATTTGGCAGGGTAGTCCCTGAGAATTTCCAACAATGAAATCTATCCTTGGAAGGAATACTCGGTCTCCAAAGTTGGAACATGTGATTATCTCTGCTTCTATGACTCTACGATGAAACTGTCTGCATATTAACCTTGTGCCATTACAAAGTCCCCTTCTTGGATCCAAATTGCGCAATAGCATGACTGGAGCATTTTCTTTCAGACACAACATATGTAGTGAATATCCTCCACCTAAATCCAAGCTATTCAAAAATTCAATTGTATACAAAGCACTCCTCTCTTCTAATTCGCCTAGTGAGTCTGCACTCAAATACTCCATATAATGTCCGCACATCTTGCGTAGATCATAATCATTGACCACATCTACATCCTTGTTGCAAGGTGCAAGAACTCCCCTATCTTTAAAGAATCCTGCATAATCCTCGACTCTCTGAATTTCTCCATAGATGCTCTCAATAAGATCTGACAAATGGTTTCTTTGAAGTAGCATGCTCGTAGGCAAAGTGACATTGTCAACAATTCCCCCATCGTGTATATTCCCATTACCAATATCAAGAACCCATCGTGAAAATTGTTTCTCAGCTGCATCTATCATACAATTTTGCACACGTATATTTTGAGTGAGCCTTAATATTCTTGTCTGTTTCCAAATGTACGAATGACACAATGTCGCATTCACAATATCTCCTCGACTACCTTTGCATACAACTGGTAGAATTTGCCTAAAGTCACCTTCAAGCAAAACTACCTTTCCACCAAACAGGTTTTCTGTTTGTAAAACATCTCTGAGTGTCCTATCTACTGCCTCAAAAGCATGGCGATGAGTCATGGGTGCTTCATCCCATATAATCAAAGCTTCTCTTCTCAACAATTCAGTAAGTTGGCTATTCACTTTTATATTGCATGTTGACTCAAAATTTAATTCTAGAGGAATCTTAAACCTCGAATGTGCAATTCTTCCATTGTTAAGGAGCAAAGCTGCAATACTAGATGATGCACATGCCAACGCTACCTTACATTCACCTCGAAGCCGTGCAAGCAATGCATTATAAACATAGGTTTTTCCAAACCCCCCTGGACCATCTAGAAAGAAGACACCCTCCATTTTGCAATTGCTCAACTGCTTGTAGCACACAATTGTAAGCATCACGTTGGCCATTGTTTAGAGACCTTTCCGTTTGTTTTGCCATACTATATTGTTCGGCAGTATCATACATGGTCTCTTCTGCTACACACTACTCCTACTTAAAGACATAAAACTTTGATCAATTGGAGGCCCGGGATAGTCAGAGAGCCTCTTACCATATTGTTGTAGCAAAGAATGAGGATTACAAAGTGCCCAAGTTTTAGCAACTTCTTCACAAACTCTTGCATCAAGTACATGCATGTTTAAAGCATATGCATAGTCTTCAGAAAGCTCAACTGAAAACCTATCCCATAATGTCCCTGGACATAATGGCTCACAATATACCAATATAATAGCAAACAATTGGTACAATTGCAATCCAGTTTGAAAAGAAGAGGCTTCTTCCAAGCATGTGATCCACTCCTCATCACTTTGCAATAGCCCTCTAGCATTGTAAGCCTCTTTGAACGTAGCATAAACATGTCCTTCATATGTTCTCAAGTCATTATAACACTTGCATCCCTTACGTATGGTTAGCAAAATCCGTAAATAGTAAACATCTTCGACAGTGGGGACAATGTTGTACATTCTTCCAATGGTATCTCCCAACTACCTCTGTGTCCATTTTTTTTTAGTCTTGTTCCAAACCCACATAGTAGGAAAGTTAGCGTATGTTAGTATATTGGCCTCATGATGATTTTGGTTTACAACAAACCACTCAGTGAGTGTTGTCTTCTTAACTTCATTGTTATTTACTAACTCTGCCAAATCATCTGAATCTCAAAAATTCACAGTATTTTGATTTTGAAGATGAACTTCCAATCTTTGGATATCAGGCTTCTCTTCATGCATGTCAAAACCATAAATTTGCCAAATAGCTTCATATGCAGAAACATATCGTGCATCAAGATAGCTCTTAATTTTGTCAAAAAAACCTTCATGATCACGGAGCACCACAGTGGCTAGATCATGGCCCTTATATACATACTTGTACAAATACTTTACAGTAGAAATGGTTGAGCAAACCTCAACATTGATGTGTGCTTTATATCTCAATGATAAAAATGGGTTGTATGGAACAACCTATCTATTTTCTAGCTTGCAATCTCTTAATTGAACAAAACTTCCATTATCTCATCGCATATACGTAGGATATCCACTTTCATCCACATTTATAGATAGGGTAAATTTGTGTGGATATTTAAATCTACATTTTCCATCAACCATACATGGAGTATTTGAATTCAAGGGACCACATGGTTTGTGAATATTGCAACGACTAATCACACTATGCAACTCTGGAAATAGCTCTTTGTCTGGGAGCTCAGCGCACACCAACTTATCATAGTGGGATGCTTCCATTGGTTTGTTCTCAGATGCTAAAATCAACAATATATGTGCATGTGGAAGACCTCGTTTTTGAAACTTGATCACACATACATGGCCAACAACATCTCCAAAGACAGCCTTTTTGATAAGCAAATGCATCATGTCTTTAAACTTTTGATAGAATACACGTGCAGTTAGATTTGGACGATCTGCAGCACTTTGTCCTGGTAGCAATGCTTCTTCTATTTCTCTCCATCGTGGATTACATGTAAAGGTTATAAAGAGATCAGGATTTCCCCTCTTACGAACAGTTGCCATGGAATCTTGGTACAATTGGCACATGTATCTTGGACCTCCAGTGAAAGAAGAGGGCAAGACAATTCTACGCCCAACAGTTTGTCCCAAAATATCATCGATATCATCCCTAGCCTGAACCATATGAGCCAAGCCCTAATAGATCTCAGCACGGAGTGTCCTCTGGTTATTTTTTAGCCACAAAAAATGTGAGTCCTCCATGGAACTATATGCATCCACAATATATTGCTGGAGCAATCTACCACCCTGTAAGAGACACTCGGTGGTGTCATTTCTTATTTGTATTCGAAAACTATAGTATTGTTTTATGTAATTTTCTGTCTAGATCCGCTTTGTAGCGAAGGATACCATCCGTCTTTTCCTATTGGAAACAAAAGAACATACATAAGAGGCATGTATGATCGATGTAAATTAGAATTCTTTTTAAAACCCCTCCTCGAAGATTTAATACTATGTCACGATGCCCTATAGTTCTCTCATCGCCTTGCCCAGACAATATAGCAGCAATTTCATCACCACGGGGAGCAAGATATTGCCACCCATTAGAGCGAGCTTCAGTTATCACCATCTTTGTTTCTAAAACAAAAGATCCATTAACCATAGCAGCTGCAATGCGAAATGCATGAGCATAAGGACACCCTATGCATCATTTCTTGTAAAGTTTGTAATTCTTCAACGTCCAAGTGTGGAACATGAAGTAGTCTATTTTGTAGCTCATGCTCCATGTCAAAAAAATACAATTGTGCAAATCGAGGAACTTCATCGATCATGTCCTTCAATTGGCATTAAAGGACCAACGTTGTGATATATACAACCATGTGACTTAAACGTGTAAACTCCTCTTCCCCGGGACATGTTTTCATCAATGTGAGAACCCAAAGAGGAAAATGCAAGTGCATTATTGTATCAACGAATATTCTTTAATAATTTTTTGCCTCTTCGTGTAGAGGATTGCATCAAATCTTTCAGTTTTGGGGGCGGATCACTCAAAGGTAGCAAATGGATCTTCCCATCCAAACAACAATACCTTCCTACAAAATTATGAATACTTCTTCCTTCAACCTTCCATGTTGTAGCTCTACATATGGAGCATTCAAAGTCTAAGCAACCTAAGTTGTATATCAAACATTTTCCAAATAGAATTGGTGCCATGGAAGGATTTTTCAAGATAGGAGTAGATGCATAGTGAGAGCAAATTGGCAAACAATGTCTTTCCACCTTTGTATAATATCTCTCCTCAAATACAACCGGAGGCTCTATGCACATTTTCTCTAAATTGCTTGCATGGTCTTCGACATGAATATCCATGCACTCATGATCTAGCTCTTGGCCAACAATGGGTGGTTCTGGTCTCTCATAACAGTCTCTTTCATAAGGAATGTGTGGATGTAACCCTAAGACCCTCAATACCTTATTAGACAAAGTGTTCCTAGCTCTATTTCTTGCTATTTCATGCCTAGCTCTTCGAGATTGATCAAGTTGTTTAATACGCCTTGCATGCCTTGGGGGAAACATTTGCGGTCTAGACACCATCTGCTATGAAACTTGGATTAATAATTATTAATGAAGCTAAACTAAAAACACATGAATGTACACTATAATCCTAGCAGTTTTACTTATCTTGTAAGGAAATTGTCGATAAAGAGAGAAGGGGGGATGGACAAAAATGCAAAAGAGTTCTCCATAGAGGGGGATAAACTAATTAAGGAAACTATTAATGAAACTAAGCTAAAAACACATAAAGGTATACCATAATCCCTATATTTATCCTTATCTTTCAAGGAAGAAGAGAGAGAGAGAGAGAGAGAGAGAGAGAGAGAGAGAGAGAGAGAGAGAGAGAGAGAGAGAGAGAGAGATGACAATGCAAAATAGGGAGTAGAGACCATCTCAATTGTTGTGATTCAACTTCATCAATGTGATGCATGAGAGACAATGAGAATGAGAATGAGAATATATGTTAGTTTCTTTAATAATCACTTGCTATCACTTAATCATCATAAATCCATGTTTCATTTGACCGAGAGAGAGAGAGAGGGGGGGGGGGCATATACACCATAATCTTAGTTTATATACGTGTGCTATGAGTTCTATCCTACCGTATACATCTACACAGTTGTACATCTATCTCTTTCTCTCTCACGCATGCAATCACATGTGCAGAGAAAGATACACCATAACATAGATTTTGGTGCTTTGAGTGTATAAATTGAAAAAGTTTAAAAAATTAAAGCGAAGTTCTCATTTAAAGTCTAAAAACTTACATAAAGCAAAGTTCTCATTTTTTGACTGCAGAGAAAAGAAATTTTTATTCGTTCACGTGCATTGTAGCCAACACGATTATTTGGCTTTGACAAATTGTGTTTGACCATTGCATTTAGTTTATTTGAAGTGGCTCGAATCTCTACAACTCAGAACCTTGTAGCTTTAAAGTGCCCAATTTATTTGAAGCGGCTCGAATCTCTGAAACCCCAGAACCCTATAGCTTTGTTAAGGCACCCAGTTTTTGTTCACGGTGCTCCTTAAAATGGGCACAATTTCACCCAAGGCACGACCTTGCTCATTGTGTTGGCCCCCAACAATTCCCAAGACCTCTGTGCAAAAATTCTCAAGAAACTCCAAGACCTGTCGTTGACTTGCCTCAATCCGATCGATGGCTACCTGTAAGTGCACTTGATTTTCCAAGATCTTTGACTGGGTCTCTTTCATTTCATCCTGCAATTCCACCCTCAATCTGATTGTTGGAGCTAAGTGTTCGAAGCATATCCACAATGCTCAACTAAGTTGTCTCTACCCTCTCACAGGAAGACTTGATTGCTTCAAGAGATTCAAGAACTTGTCTCTTGGTTAGCCCACCCAACGTTCTGGCTAGCCTCTTTGCACCACGCACATTACAAAGAGGAAGAGATGTCACAATGGCTTCATCATCAGTGGTTGAAGTATATACTTCTATGTGAAAGGAGATTGCATCATTGATTGCACATGCAAGAGATATAGGTGTAGTGCAAGTTAGGTCTATTTTACTGCACATAGATACACGTGGAAGAGAGAGGAAAATAAATACATATATTTATTGAGAAAACATTGTCTCTATCATTTCTATGCTCAAAGTTGAACCACTTCTCGATTCATGCTGATGTTTATGATTACTATTCACTATTTCCTTCTCAACACAATGAGAGGAACTGGAATTTTAAGGGTATTTCAAGTACTTCCTAAGTACCAAGAGGTCATTGAGTCATCAAAAAAGTACTGCATGATACATGTGTACGAACTATTCTAAAGGGGCAATTTTGCGACAAAGGGCTCTCTAAAACCTATTCAATTTTGAAGTACCTAAAGGTTTCTTGGTCCTTGTTGAGAGAGAGAGAGAGAGAGAGAGAGAGAGAGAGAGAGAGAGAGAGAGGGAGAGAGAGAGAGAGAGAGAGAGAGAGAGAGAGAGAGAGAGTCTCGTGCATGAACCCAAGGCTCCTAGATCCCCACTTCAATTCATTGGGCCTTTGTTTTTGACCCTCGGAATATACGGACTCACATTGCATTTCGCATACAGGGCCTCTCGTTCCCTCTCTCTCATGTGCACAGGCTTGGCCTGAATAATGATCATTTGAAAGCTGCCATGCGCAAGGGAGTACTTGCTTCGACTGTACGTCAAAATTGTGTGCAATGCGTGCGTGCGTTGAGGGATCTACATAGAAGCTAATGGGGCAGTGTTTGAAAAAAACTCATTTTCTTCAGACATACAATATTCCTTTCCTTGAATTTGCCAAGAGGAGATGTCAAACAAAATGGGTTACTATTCCGAATACACTATTTTTCTTTTTCCCTTGCCTGAACTGACATTTTTGGAATTGAAAATGGCATGACATTTTTGAAATTGAATCGGCATGACATTACGATGAGACACATTTTTTCTTTTCCCCTTGCCCTGAACCGACGTTTTTGGAATTGAAAACGGCATGACATTACGCTGAGAGGTTACATTTCCCCTTGCCTTGAACCAACATTTTTGAAATTGAAAACGGCATGACATTTTGGGAATTGAAAACGGTATCACATTATGCTGAGACACATTTTTGGATTTGAAAACGACATCCATTACGCTAAGACACATTTTTCCTTTTCCAGTTTCCCTGAACCAACATACTCGGTCATTACGTTGAGACACACTTTTGGAATTGAAAACATCATCACATTACTCAGTCATTTTTGTAGGCCAGTGTAGGTTTTGACCTTTCTTTTACATGGCATCTGCAGTTTCATATTGAGAGCTTTATCCATTGCTCCAACTCTTTACCCAGTAATTTGGATGTATGTTCTATTTTCCCTTCATCAAAACACTTTTCCTATTGCTTATTCCTTTTCGCGTTGCCCTGATTTATTTCTACTAATGACGTGGAGGGTCTCTCTCTCTCTCTCTCTCTCTCTCTCTCTCTCTCTCTCTCTCTCTCTCTCTCTCTCTCTCTCTCTCTCTCTCTCGCTCTCTCTCTCGCTCTCTCTCTCTCTCTCTCTCTCTCTCTCTCTCGTGAACCCAGGACTCTCTGTTTTTCCTTAGACATACGCAGGTTATGCAGGGCCAACTGGCTCTCTCTCTCTCTCTCTCTCTCTCTCTCTCTCACACACACACACACACACACACACACATACACATTGTTTCTCCTTCAATCATTTGCATGCAAGGCCTGATTTTGTCCTCTCTCTCTCTCTCTCTCTCTCTCTCTCTCTCTCTCTCTCTCTCCCCCCCCCCCCCCTCTCTCTGTCTCTCTCACACACACATACACACACACACACACACACAATTTTTCCTTCAACAATATGTCTTGACTCTATTTTATTGCCTGAGAGAGAGACAGAGAGAGAGAGAGATAGATAGATAGATAGATTTTATTATCGTCCTCGAAGGTCAAATATGACCTATGGGACCAAAGTTACATGTGATGTAGTATGTGTATGGCTGATGAGTGACTCTCGATGATCCAAAATTGTGGTCATGTGAGTCGCAATGGAGAGCCCACACTTTGGATGGGAGAGGAAAGTGTGTAGGTCTAAGTTATGGCTGAAAATGTGAGAGAAGCAAGTTCGGATGTGAGCAAAAGCTGAGCACTCTAGTAGTGTGTGGTACTCAAACTCTCGAGCTTGCACTGAGCATAATGTGCACAATCGATTTGACTCTTCTCCATTGCCCCAACACCCTATCTTGCATCGAAGGAAATGGGAGCTAAGCCGAATGACTGCGATAGTGCGTATCGCCGACAAGGGGTTAGGCTCAAGCATGTAAGTGTGAGTACGGTTTCCTCTTTCAGCGAAGAACATGGTTTTGTAGTTGGGGGCAATATGGTGGGTGTAATGTATGAAGCGTGACCCACTGAATTTCTCCCAAGCCGTAATACATTGGCGTTGTAGAAAAGCTTCATTCACTTGGGAGTCAATTGAAGCAATCATGTAGCAAGTGTCATGCATCCTATCTACCAAACCACTTTTTTATGTCTTGCATCATCCCGTGCTCAAGAACTTGCTTTTATGTGTCTTTTGAACTTTTTTGCTTGCTTCCCATGCAATTGTAGGAAGTCGATGTGAGGGGTTTTGACGCATCTTTATCATGTACTCCACAACCCTTTCCATGTCCATAACCTCAATTGGAAGACATCCTGACTCAAGAAGTAGGAGCATATATGGTGTCTGTGTCTTCACTTGGAGAAAGTTTGTAAGAAAACGCTTTTGGACATTCTCAAACTCTTTCCAAGTAGACTTTGAGATGCTCCTGCCCCACACTTCAACTCCATAAAGAAGAACCGGTGTCACCAATGCATCAAAAAGATACTTCTTGAGAACCCAACACTTGATGTTTCCCGCATTATACATGTTCTCAAATGCATAAAATGCTCTCTTTCCCGCTTCCAAATGACGCATAGCACATTCATGCCACTTGTGATTGAATGGAACCTCAAGGCCAAGGTACTTAAATCTCTCAACAACTTCAAGTGTCTCATTGTTGTACACAATGCATGGCTTCTCCTTATGGTTGGTTTTCACAAGCATAACCTTTGTCTTGGATTCGTTCACAATCATCCCACTATGCAAGCAAAAGTTCTCAAGGACAACCATAAGATTTTGAAGTGTGTGCTAGAAGCACTACATCATCTGCATACAACAAAAGCATGATTACCGTATTGCAAATAGTGACCTCTTCAATGCCTTCTTCTTGCATACAGTCAAGTACCATTTGTTCCAATTGATCGATGCATAGACCAAAGAGAGTTGGTGACAACGGACATCCTTGTTTAACCCCAATAGTGCTTACAATTTTTTCTGAAATTTCTCTTCCCATGCGCAATTGACAAATCACCTTCTCATAGATTCGAGAAACCGCAAGCATAAACTCACTTGGCAATTGGAGTTCTTCCATCCTTCTCCAGGGCTAATGGGGTGATCCTCTTGACCAAATGGTTCCAAATTTCATATGTAGCATGTATTAGGTATATATAATGGATGTATGATGACAAATGAGCAGTTTTGGCTCTGTAAGTGCAAATAGACATCATACGCGTATGATGTCTTTTGTGTCAAAATGGTGCTTTTTGGTTCCAGATAGCTTGTAGATGTGTTAATCAACAATCCTACAAAGTTTCAATGAGTTTGGAGTTATTTTGACAAAATTAGGACCAAAAATCAATTTTATGGCCTACTTTGCGTCTTTTTGGTTTTCCTTGGGTTTTCTAACTCCAATTCTCATGATACTTGGTTCATAGGATGTGATTAACATGTGGAATGAGGCTATGCACTCAAATGTTGAAATGGATGTGAAATTCATGCTGTGAGACATCATACGCGTATGATGTCTTTTCTTGAAATGTTGGTCTTTTTGTGCAAAGAATGCTTTGTGCTAGTGCCCTAAGCCCTGCTAACTAGTTTTCAACTTAATAAGTCATTAGTTTAGCTAAAAAGCCCCCTTATAGGCATTTCAGTCTCCGAAGTCGTCTTTTTGCCTTGCAGTCGAATTTCTTCAACTTTTCTTCTCGAGAGTTGCATTTCCAGCTCATTGGATATGTTGTGAAGCCATCTATTTGGTTGAACTTGACTTTGGCTTCCCGTTCTCCATCTTTCTCCTTTTGGTTGCCCGAAAGCGTCTTTTTCACCATCGGTAAGTGAATCAGCTTTCTTTTGGGTTTTGCTTGCAAACATAAGTCATCCATGTATATTTGAAGCTGCTTGTGAAGTTTCATTTCATTCGGTCGTCAATTTCAGCCGTTATGCCAAAATGACGCTTTGTGTGTCCGCAGCCGAATCGATTGTTCCGACCTACTTTTGGTGGTCCAAACCTAGAGATACTCCATGGTTGCATTGCCCTCGATGTTGTTAAGCTTCCTGAGAAGTTTTGTGTCGTTTCGACAACTTTTTCCTATTTGCCTCTTGCAGGCTCTGTTGACCTAGGGTTTTTCCAGTCGTTCTTTCTCGAGCTTTGAGTGTTAGAAACCCATCTTCTATACTAGGGTAACCCACCTATAAGTTCTTGCAAGGTTTGATTAGGCGGTTGTGCCACTACCTAGCATTCTACCGCATTCCCCGTCTGTTCTTGTTTCTTGGTTTTGGTCAGTTTTTGCGACAAAAGTTAATGATAAGCATCAAAAGCTTATGGCAACGAGTCTACCTCTCATTTCTGGTGTCCTCTGAGCTCTCGTAGCAGTCGTAGAAGGTTGGATGCTCCTGTGTGCTCTTTGCTCTCTCCAAGAAGGTAATAGTGGAAATGAGCTTGAAAGTGAAGTGAAAAATACTTAACTTTGGACTTCCCGGATCACTTGTTACCAAATTTGACATGTGCTCCTATCTCGTCGTGAAATGCACTTTAGGATTTGAAATTTCTCAATTTGGACTCCGTTTGACCTATTTCTGAGAAATCTGTCCACTTTGCCAAAATTTTGTCATTTCGGGCTTTCCGCAACTTTTCCCGAATTGTACTCAATTTTTACCATGGGTTGCCCTTGTCATTAGGATCATCACCATCTATTCTTTTCTTTTTTCTGATCTCGTTTCACCTGCTTTTTTTATTTTTCTTTTACTTTTATCAAGAAAATCATAAAAAATAAAGGAAAATAGCAAATTGAAGCCAAAAAATTCCAAACATACACAATAAATAGCTGGTAACTCTGTGTATATGAATATACAGTTATTTGTGATTTTTGGACTTGGATTACCACTTTTTAGCTCCAAAAACACTCTTATTTAGTGATATTTACACGTCTAGAGACCCAAATTCATCATTTGATCTCTTCTTGTTGCAAAACAAGGTATATAAGGGCATAAATATTATCAATATCCGCAATTAAACATAAAAATTGCAAAATCATGTAAGACACTGCCCTTGTAATATAATTTTTGTTTTTCTTTGTTTTTGGCGCTTGTAGCTGCTTTGTAACTCCTGTATACCTGTATACCTCCCCCCCTCCTAGTCTGAGTCCTCCCGGACGACTATGAAGTGTCTGTGGGCGAAGCATTGTAGTTTTTTTGGTCATAAGTTCCCAATGCAATTGTAGAGCGATGATACAACAGTCTTTCCAATAAAGCTGCTCTTTGTTTGATTGAAGGATTGGTGGTCGGGTTTTGGGTTGGTTTTGGCACTTCGGTAGTAGAATCAGTAGATGGATTCTTCTTTACTTTGTTGTTCTTTTTTACAATCCAAATCTGCTTCCGCTTCACTTGTGCTTGCCACAAACTCTTTGCGACCCAAACCTGCTTTGTTCTTTGTGTTGATTTCCTCGACTTGAAATACCTAGGAGTTTCCGTTGATTGTACTGAAGGGAGTTCCTGTTTACAAATCTTTGGGATCCAAATTTGTTTGCTATAGCTTTGTGCCGTCATGAACTTCTTTGGAATCCAGACTTGTTTCACTGTCCTTGATTGTCTGGAATCACTCTGTTGTCTGGTATTGAAGACTCTGTTTTCCACCTTTGTGTTCTCTGGCACAACCTTTTTTGGTCTCCATACCAACTTTGACTCCATTTGTTCCCAAGGTAGAGCTGTTATATTATTGCTTGTCTTCCTTATCCACTGTTGAGAATTCCTCGTCGAAGAGTAATCCGTTGTATAGAAACTTTTGGTTGCCATTGCTTCTTCTTTTTCTCTGGTTGTTGTTTACCTTTGTCTTTGGATTCGTCCTTTGGAGTTGGCTCTTCTCCTTTGGTGAACTTAACTGATTGACTTTCACCTTCGTATTTGATAAGCACTGATTTAGAACTCCAGTCAATCATTGCATTGTATTGCTTCTGCCATGGTTGTCCTAGCAATAATGGATGTTGTGTAGCTTGGTTTTCAACCACGTAAAACATATGAGGATACACATACTGGTTAATCTGTATATGTAAAACTGTGCATCCGACAGTTTTGATTGAATTCTCAGAGTAACTCTTTAACTCTTGCTTGGCAGTTTGTAGTTTAGTGTCATTTGTCAATTGTCTATACAAACTGAGTGAAAGTAGGTTAGTTTGAGCTCCTGAATCCAATAGTGCTCTGGCTTTGATTTGGTTGGTTCCTACTTTGCATTCAATGATGGGTTCTTCTTTGTCATTATCCATTTCTGTTATCCTGACTATGTTTATTCATATTGCTCCTTCATTGCGCTGTTTTTGACGTAGTAGTCTTCTTTTCTCCATTCTTTCCTTCGCCTCGGCTTGCGCTTCCTCCAAAATCATTTTCTTTTTCTGGACACGCAGCTTTTCTCGATGTATTTTGAGAAGCATGTCTTGGGTTAGCGGCAAAAGATACTTTCTCACTCTGCATCCACTAATCCAATTGGGCATTTCTTCTCCGTCTAATGTAGCAAGCTTGACGGCTCCACTTGGTGATAGATCTTTAATCACCAGAGGTCCCATCCCTCGCTTTTTAAGCTTCTTAGCATGCTGTTTCAAAGTGTAAACTAGGACATAATCCCCAACCTTAAACTCTTTAGTCCGCACATGCTTATCAAAAAATTCTTTTTGTCGCCTTTTTTGAGCGTAGATAGAAGCTACTGCTTTTAGGCGAAGCTCGTCTAGCTTTTCCAGGTCATCTATTCTATCAGAAAGCTCGTGCCCTGTCCACTCTAGATCCTTAGCCACCCTTAAGGTTGAAATCAAGAATTCTATTGGTAAGATAGCATTTAGCCCAAAAACCATGTTATATGGGGTCGTTCCTATTGATGTTTTATATGCTACCCTATATGCCCATAATGTTGAATGCAACTTCTGGTCCCAGTCAGTTCTCGACTCAGATACAATCTTCGTGAGGACCGTGCATATGGTTTTTTTTGTTGCTTCAGCTTGTCCGTTTGCTTGTGGATGATACGGGGCTAATTTCCTATGGATTACCATGAATTCATCTAGAAGGATCTCTATCACTTCATTTATAAAATGTGTGTCTCGATCACTCACAATTTCTATTGGCAATCCATATCGTACAAAGACGTATTCATATAGAAATTGTGCCGTGGTCCTGGCATCCGCTTTTTGAGTTGCCTTTGCTTCGACCCACTTTGTTAGATAGTCTGTAGCCACAACTATGTATTGTGCATGAGTCTTATATGCAGGAGGTGAAATGGGTCCGACATAATCAATCCCCCATTTTGCAAAAGCTCTTGCCCCCATCATTGGTCTAAGCAGCATATCATCTCTTTTAAGTGGTACTTTGGTCCGCTGACAGTCATCGCACCGTTTAACGTATTCCTCAACGTCCATATGTAATGTTGGCCACCATATTCCTGCGGCTAAGACAAGTTTTGTTGTCTTATCACCTGAGAAATGGCCTCCACCTACTCCTCCATGAGCTTGCTCTAGTATTATCACATACTCAGCCTCTGATGCGCAAATCCTAAGCTGGTTGTCTTTACCTCTCTTATAGAGTTGATCTCCTATTAAAGCGTAATCTCTAGCTTCTGTCTCTATAGATTTCTGACGAGCTTTTGACGTTCCTTCTGGGAAAGTTCTATTTGTGAGATATTCAACAATATACTGACTCCATTCTGGAGCGATCATTATCTGATATAATGTCGAATACTCTGCTGGCGGTTTTGATGAACATACAATACATACAGTGACATATTCATGTACGCTTTCTTTCATTCCTGGCCAATAGACTCCCAATTGTAACAAATTCCTATATGTGTTCCTTCTTGAACAATGAAATGCACATTCTTGAACATGTGCTTCGCGCAGATATATATTATATTCCTCAGGATTGATGCATAGTCGTAAAACATGATCATTTCCAATTGATACAACCTTCCTGCAACCAATTGAAGATTCTTGGATTGCTGAATAGCAATATGTTTCTGGTTGTATTCTCTTTTATCAAACTCTCCTCCATAGGTTAATAGGCTAACGACATTTTGAGACCACTTCGGTATCATTTCTATGTTGAACAAGTACGCGTCTGGCATGTCGTCATCTACTCTTATAGGGTCTTTTCCATTCGTCAATCGCGAAAGATGATCAGCTCTAAGATGTGTTTTTCCTTTCTTTACTACTACCGTGAAGTCGAATTCCAGTAAGATAATGAACCATCTCACTATTCTCCCGGTATTGCATGGTTTATTCACTAGGTAGAGCAAGGCTTGGTGATCCGTAAAAAACACAAACTTGTTGGCTAGAAGATAATGCCGAAATTTCTTCACAGCATATATCATTCCTAATCCTTCTCGCTCTGTTGTGGTGTAATTCTTCTCTGCATTGTTGAGCTGTCGACTGGCGTAACAGATAGGAAAATCCATGTTTCCTTGTTCTGGCTGAGCCAGAATGCATCCTATTGCATATGCCGAAGCATCTATATGCACATGGAATATCTTCTCCCAATCTGGTGATTTCAAGACTGGAGCAGTAATGAGTGCCTCTTTCAATTTCTTGAACGATTCCTCACACTCCTCTGTCCATTCAAAGTTCACTATTAGCCTGTAAAGTGGTTGGCCTATTATAGCGTACATGTAAATGAATCGTCTATAATATCCACAATGTCCCATAAAGCTCTGTACTTGTTTCGCATTGGTTGGTCTCGGCATATCCACTATAACTTTTATCTTCTCTAAATCCGTGGATATTCCGTTTTGTGAGACAATATGTCCCAGAATTCTGCCCTGTCGGATCATAAACACACATTTCTCAGGATTGAGACAAATGCGATATGTCCTACATTTCTCAAATACTTTTCTTAGGTGTTCTAGATGCTCATCTCTCAGAAGAGAATGTACACATACGTCATCCATGTATATTTCTAGAAACAACCTTAAGTATTCTTTGAAAGCATGCGTCATAAGCCTCTGGAAGGTTGCGGGAGCATTGGTTAGACCAAAAGGCATAACCCGATAAGCATAAATTCCCCATTCCGTTGCAAAAGCTGTTTTATGTTGATCTTCCAGTGCTATGGCTAGCTGGTTATATCCTGAAAAACCATCAAGAAAGGAGTATGCTGTTTTCCCTGATACACGCTCTAGAACATGATCAGTTATCGGCAAGGGATAATTGTCCCTGATTGTTGCAGCATTCACTTTCTTTAAGTTGACACACACTCGGAGTTTTCCGTTCTTCTTGGGTACTACCACAATCGGAGATACCCAATCGGTGTGTTCAATCTCGTATATGAATTCAGCTTCCATTAGCTTATCTATCTCTTCTTTGATTCGCTTAGCAAATGTATCATTATATGTGTATGGTCTCTGTCTGCTAGGCTTTGCGTCTTGTTTCAGTGGGATTGTGTGTTGGCATATCGATGGGTCAACTCCCTTTAAGTCCTTATAAGACCATGCAAACACATCCCTATACTCTCTGAGAAGACTCAAAAGTCTCTCTTCCTCGCCTGGAGACAAATCTGTGGCTATGTACACCGGTCTAGGTGTCTCACCTGGAGCTGCTAAATCAACTTTTTTTGCATCCTCCGGTCCGTCATAAGATTCGTTCTCCCTTCTCTCTCGAATAGGTTGGGTTAATACCACCTTCCTATCCTCTATTGTGAATTTCCTATAGTGAGAGGGAACATCCATGTTTTCCTTGATTTTGGCGTTTTCGTCCTCTCCACTCTCAAATTCTGTCGTCCAAACTTCTTTCAGAGTTTTCTTGAGCTCTCTGTACTTGTTTCTACGTTCTAACTTGGACTCCATGTGTTCTCTGTTGCGCTTGTTCTTTTCTGATTTTTCTGTTTCTGTTTTCGTTCCATTCCTTTGAACTTGATTTCTTGAGCCTCTTTTGTTTTTTCGTAAGCTCTTTTGATCATTGCCTCTCATTCTTCCAGAAATCTTGTCCTTAACACAATTCTGCCTTTACTAGCATTAGGAATTGATTTTTTCCTCTTATTCTAGGCATCGGATTGGTTCTAATCCCCTTTGTTTTTCTCTTTGCTCTATAGCGTTTCTGGCGTTGTTTAGTTTGGTTCGGAAAATCATAAAATCGGACATCTTCGTTTCCGCTTGAATTGTCCGTTGACTCGTTGTCTGCTTCATTTCCCCACTCAGGATGATCGGGAATGTCGTGAAACACCTCCTCTTCATCTTCCTTTTCCAGTGTATCGTTCTTTTCAGTTTATTTTTCGAGTACAGTTCTCAACATGAAGTACGGAACCACGTCGTACCCGTCCTTGTCGCAAAATTTCGTTGTGGGACCATCTGGAATTGCACAAACATCTAGGGTTGCTAGAATGTGTGTCCATTCTAATGGTTCAAGTGTGTCCTCTGGAAAGGGTTCTCCTATATAAGTTTCGTCTTCGATAGCCCTTTCTAAAACATATTCTTCTCGCCTCAGACTTCCACATTTCGAGGCTCCACACATCCATAACTCCTTTGGCTTACCTAACCAAGCTAGAAAATCGGATCCCGCCAAAGTAGCTGAATCAAACTCCTCTACCGGTGTTCGGTTCACATCTTTGTAGCTATGGTCTCTCAGGTTCACACGTGTAGTGGTTTCCATAATTCTCAGGTATATGTGATCGTAGCCCCAATCTTGGACCATTTTCAACTGTCTCATGAATGGTCTTCCCAATATGATATCATAGTTATTCTCCTTGCCAAAATCGACAATAGCAAAAGTATGTTCGTATTCAATGCCGCAAGAAGTCACTACGACTTTCTCTAATAACCCGATAGGTTTCTCCATGTGTCCATCTGCTAATTGGAGTTTCAACCTAGTCTTCCTTATTGCTGGTTTCCCCCATTTTTTCCAGATTTCTTTTGTAGCAATGGCTACCCCAGCTCCGCTATCTAGTATTGCCATCGTGTTCACTCCTTGGAATTCAACTGGTAAGGTTGTATTCCCCTCTTCACCTTCGCAATACTCTCCGACCTTGTTTAAGGGTACAGGCTTAGCGTTCTTTTGTGGTTTACTCAGCTCTTGTATACCCTCTTGCAGTCTCGATGTTGGGTCTTTTATCCCAAATTTCTCCAAGCATTTTCCGACAGTGGTCCACATATGTGGTCTTAGCCTCAAACGCTCAGCTAGAGTGATAGTGCATGTCACTGGTGTTGACAAGATCTCTATCAATCCTTGCCAGTCCATGACTTTTTCTGATGAGATTCTTCGTGAGGGAAGTGCTCTAGTCTCGGATTTTGCTTCATACTCTCCTAAGTATGAAGGTAAGGTATTCAGTGAGTGAGGTTTGCTCTCCATTGTTCTAACAAAGCCCCCATCTCCCCAGTAAGATTGCAGATCCAAGTCCACTTGAGATCCTGCCTCAAATTCCACTATGGGAGGATTCCTGATGTCCTTTTCCCAATTTGTCTGATTAGCTTGGCAACTTAGCTCGTTTGCAAAGTTTGCCTCTCTCACTTGTTTCCAAAATTCATTGTAATCCTCATCTCTTCCGTAAGACCTCTGTATGACTGGATGAAAACTCTCTATCTCCTGATCGGTTGTGTTCAATACTATGCGGTCATCCTTGTGTGTATTTTCAGGCTTTTGTGCACTGGGAGTCTTTTCAGCTACCCGTGAAACGATAGTCTCTTGCTGAATTGGGTTTTCCGTTCCACAATTCATTGTTTCTTTTGGTGGTTCTAATAAGGCTTGTGCAATCTCGATCATTCTCTGGCACATTTCAAGTCTCTGCTTTTCCAATTCCGCGTTTGGGTATGTCATCCACCTCTGTTCTTGTGTTTGGTTGTTCTTTAACCTAGCTTCGTAAGCTCTCATCAGTGCGTCCAATGGTTCGTGTACTTTGTCGACTAGCACTGATCCCCCTGAGCTTAAGCTCGTTGTTTCTTTGATACTCTTTTGTTTCGTTCTTTCCGGGCTCATCTCTCGTTTCTCGTTTTGACTCTCAAGTTTTTCTAATCTATCTTTAGTTCGCTTTAGTTCCTCAGCTAGAATAGCGTCTTCACATTCTTTTCTCAACTTCATGCGTGCTTTTCTAGCTTTCCATGTGTTTCTCTGACTCCGCGGTCCTTGACTAACCACTTCAGTCGCTAACTTTCCATTCTCAGGTTCTCTAGTGGTTTTCTTAGCTTGAGCTCTAGTAACAACTTGCGTTGGTATCAGAGTTTCATTTTCAGACCCACTGCTGGTAGGAATAGTTTCTAGCATATTCAATGTCGTCTTTACTTTGTTTGGATTCTTTGAACAATCCTCAATGAAGTGAGTAACCCCACACTCAGTGCAATAAGCGTTAATTCTAATGATTTCCGTATGTGGACAAACATTCATCAGATGGTCACCTCCACACTTGTAACAGGGTCCTAGTGCTGGTCTTGGTCCCATTTGATTCGTCCTTTGTGGATAGGATGGTCTTTGTCCTGTTAACCCTCCATGAGCTATGAACATCAATGTTCTTGCGTCCAAATTGTATCTCTCTTCATCAGAAGCACTTTTGTAAAAAATGACAATACTCAAGCGTGCGAAACGACTGCATAAGATTAGCAAGAGTTGATGGGTGTTAAAGCTGGCTGGTAAGGTTAGGGGAAATACCACCAAACGCGTTTCGCTCTTAAGAGCTCATCAGTGGTGGTGTTGGTAGAATGTGTTTGTAAGGGAGGGGGAGGAGGTAGGGTCTTATAAAGGGTGCTTGGTTAAGATATTTTGAGGGCTAATTTTTTTTTAAAGGAGTGGAATTTAAAACTGAGTACCAGGGTACATGGAGAGGAAAGGTTTTTTGGACTTAAGTACTAGGGTACAGGGAGGAGTTAAGGTGATTTGCAGGTCAACATCCAAGGTACTTGAGTACAAATTTGAGAGTAGGATTTTTTGGAAATGAGAGGGTGGGGTAGAAATGTGCATAAGGGGATTCTTTAGGTAAGAAGGGTATGTAAAAATTAAAGTGGTTCAAAGTGAGCTTCATGAGGGTGGCATAAAGAGTCCGAAGGTAATACGAGGGGAGAGGGGTAAGGAATCAAGTGTTGTTTAACATTTGAGCTATAAGGGGTATAATTTAAGAGGAAAGATGGAAGGAAAATCTGAAAAAAACTGAGAGTTTTTTATCTATAAGGGTTTAAAGTGTAAGAGAAGATACGGAAAAACTGAAAATGCTTTAAGAAACCAAAAGAGTAGACCAGAGGGGTTTGGGGTAGTATGGACGGCATACAGAGGAAAACTTGTGGGGTGAAAAGTTTGTATCAAGGGGGGTGTAAACTATGTACTAGAAGGCTATGAATGTTGGGTCCGGAGGTCCAACAGATGGTAGGTCTAGGGAGGTGGGAAAGATCGGCATCGAGTTGGCAAGCTTTAGAAATGGGATTGCTAATACATTTGGAAGGTAGCATTTTTCTAGTGGTGGGTGTGAAGGGAATTTTGAGTACAATGGGTGGATTTTTTGTTATTTTGTGCGAAGGTAGGAGGGGTGAGGTACGATTGAGGTAAGAGACTTTGATAAAAACTTTTGGAAGAAAGTTAGCCGGGTAGCCCTTAGCCCGAAGGCGAAGATAGAAAAGGTTGCGAAGGTGGAGGTATCCCTTCAAGGTTTATTCTCGAATAATATACCTTTTGAGCTCTGAGATGATGAAGGAAATCTTTTGATGGGTAGGGTGCCAGGAGATCGAAGGGATGTAGTTGTATGCATTCAAAGGTTTTTGATAGCAGTGGGAGTCCAAGAGGCTAGATGAGGTAAAGCGGGCACCTTTAAAGAATTTGATGTCAAGGATAATGGCACGGGTATGGGATATGGTACTAGAGATTTTAATGTGTTCTTGAAGAGGTTTACCGTAAGAGTTTAAGAGATGGGCAAGGGTACTGCAGGATCCTTTCCATAATCCAAAAGCATCATCAACATAGTGCTTGAAATAGAGGAGGTTAGGGTTAAGTAAGAGGGGGCAAGAGGTTTCCGAGTGACAAAGGAAGAGACAAGCATATACTATGGCAAAGTTTGAGCCCATGGCGGTGCCTTTGGTTTGTTTCCAAAGTTTTCCTTTAAAGGTGATGTAATGATGCGATAAGATAAGGGAGGCAATCAAGAGGACAAAATAGGATTTGTGAGGGTCAAAAAAATAAGAGATGATAGATTTGAGAGCGGTGAGGCCTTGAGAAATGGGGATGCTAGGGTATAGGGCTTCTACGTCAAAAGTAAAAAGGAGGGTGTTAGGTGGATATGTGTGCACCAGATTCTTCATAATAGTTTTGAACAGGCACTAAGGCTTGTTCTTCCTGATTCTCTAAGGTTAGTGCATATCTAATGCCTACTGGTCTTGCTCCTGGTAAAGGTGGTTGTTGTCCCAATACCGGTTGCGGTCTTTCTATCCCCATAGGTCCTGGTACATTTCCCGTTGGGTATCGAGGTACTGGATGTACTTGAGGTGGTGCTACTTGAGCAGGAGGTGCATACTGACGCTCCCTTACATACCCTTTGTTGTAATAGCACTCCTCTGTTGGATGGTTTGTCCATTTTTGTTCAATAGCACACCATTTCAGTGTTTTTGGCAATGGTTTTTGGTATGGTGCCATCCTTTTTAGAGCATCTTCTATCATTTGCTCTACATTTGGCATGGTTGTTGTTTGAACATTCTTTTTAGTGGTAGTCTCGCTCGCTACGGAGGAGGAGCTACTGGATGCAAAATCTGTATCCGCTGACACCTCTCCATAAACCGTACAGTTATCCACTAAGTACAATGCCTCTCTCGTTACTTGCTCGAAACTTGTACAAGCTTTCAAGTGCAAGTCCTTCTTGAGAGTGTCGTTTCTCAGTCCCTCAATAAAGAGAACAGATAGTCTTTCATCTTGTGGTCGTTCACGTACTGGACATCTCTCAATGTATTGTTTGAAGCGAAGTGAAGCTTCCTTCACTTTTTCGTGTTCTCTCTGTTTAAAAGCATATATTTGTGAGACCGTATTGTGCTTAATCCCTCGTTTTGAGAATTCCTCAGCAAACTCTCTTAGCAAATGGTCAATGTCATGGAATCCCCCTATGTTCAATGGTTGAAACCATGTCAATGCCGTACCTTCTAGAGTAAGACCAAATCCCTCGTATTGTGTATGGAAATCTGTTATCTGCTCAGCTCTTAAGACTTGCTTAAAGAGTGACACATGTGCATACGGATCTCCTGAACCACCATACTTCTTTGGCATACACTTCGCTACTTGAGATGGTCTCATACGTCTATGGTCTGCTACCAATCTTGTTGCTCCTGTGTCTCGGCTAAAGCTTTCTCTAGCATCATGGACTTCATGGGTTATCCTTGTCGGTTCCCCTGCCCTGAATCTACTACTAGGAGGTAATTGTGATGGTTCCGCTTCGAACCTTGGACCTGGAGTGGTATATGTGGGGATTGGAACTGCACTACCTTGATTCGTATCCATTGACTCTTTGGAATGTAATGATCCCATTGGTCCGGGCTTCGAGTACTGAGGTTGACTGAAAGAGTCAGCAGCCTGAGTTCTTTGTCCTCCTGTCGTCATTGGGTTTTGCCCTCCATTTGTTGGTGCTGGTCTTTGTGAGCTAGAAGTAACATAATACTGATGTAGTGGTCCCCCAAAGTATGTATATCCTTCTAATTCTTTCTTGCCCATTGTTGAGTATTGCCTCCCATACTTGTCGTAAGCAGCAATTTTCACTTCCGATCCCTCTGTGTAGGTAAAGACATAAAGTCTTTTTTGGTCTGTCAACTCTCCGGTGTAGGGTTCTTCACATCTATAATAGAGATCTTGCTCCCCATTATTATATTTGTATAGCCCCACATAGATGTTATCAGTGTTGATCCTGGTAGTTTCATTCTCTCTTCTTAACCTCGCATCAGGGAAGTTCATTATTGGTGCTTTCTCCTCAAGTTCTTCATCTACTTTGGCTTTGGTGCCCATCAATCCCCACTTGTCCACAATGTTAGGGTTTAGGACTACCAAGTACATGGTACCCTCGTCATCTAGATATCTATCTACGCTATAGCTCACAGGCACTAAGTCCTTGAACTCACTAGGTCTCTCCTCTATCTTTACACAATAGCGGTCCATTCCATCTTTGTAGATCTTGGCACCTTGCTCATTGTCGTACTGGTATTTTATGAACAATAGCTTCATTGTGGTGGAAGGGTTTGATGATCCTGCTGCCATATTTTCTCTGTTATTCAGGTTCAAGTGTTCCAAGTGTTCGGTGAAAATCTCGTAAGATCTCTCCGAAGAAGTATCAGAAACACTTCCTTCAAAGATCGGCCCTAATGGTTGCACCCAACTTTGGTTTACACTTCCCTCGGTTGATATGACACTTGCTTGTTCCCCTTGTTTTGGTTGGTTATTCTGGAGATTCCTGCCCGATCTCATATTCATCAATTCTCCTAAAGGACTTTAACTTCTCGTCTTGGCAATTTGTGTTCCCAAGTTTTTGTGGTCAGAATTGATCCAAACTGATTGATAATTGGTCAATTGTTTAATCTTGTCAGTTGGACAACTTCTGTTTCATCAAGTGAGAATTTTGTTGCAATTATGCTGAAAAAGACATTATACGCGTATGATGTCTTTTTTCACAGATTTGGACTATTTTGGTTATGCTCACTCTTAGTAGCCCCCTTATGCTCTGTCCACTCACAAAATTCAGTTTGAACTCTGTTTGAGCAAGTTATGGCTAATTTAGGCTTTTCTTGGCAATTTTCCGCTTTTGACTTGTTTTGGGTCAATTGTGATCCAAATGGGATGAAACTTGAAATATAACCTCTAGAAAGCTATTACAATGGATCTGTGTTGGCAAAGTATCAAAATATGTCCAAAATTAGGTCAAAGACATCATACGCATATGATGGCTTTTTCATCAATTTGGGTCAAAACTTGATATTTTTGCTTTCTACAGTGTTTGTAACAATCTTGTCAGGTCAGATATCAAAAATAAGTAGTGGATGTGCTAAAAGACATTATACGCGTATGATGTCTTTTTTCCCAGATTTTGACTATTTTTGGTTTTAAGCCTTCTCCAATGTTTATAATTGAGTTTCAAGTGTTTTTGTCAGGTTTGAATGTAAAAACAAGATCTGAATCCAAAATTTCCTATTCTTTATGTTTTTTGGACTCCGACTTGTCTTTTTGGGTTTCTTTGAGTGTTAATGCTCTTGTTTTAAGTTGAAATTAGGGTATAACTCCCCTTTTGAACACTCTGGTAAAGTCAAAATTTCTGTTTTGGTCTCTGTTTGGTCATTTAGACATCATACGCGTATGATGTCTAAAGTTGCAGATTTCCAGTTTTTTGGCACAGAATCCTTCCTAAAGCTTTCTCTAGTGCTCAGCAACTCCCAGATACACAGAAAATTTCTCTGGCTTTTGTTTATTGCAAGTTTCACTACTAACTCGACGGTTTAGTGATCTAACATGCAATCAACCATATCAAGCAAATACTCCAATGATTACTAGCTCCAGATCAGGATCAAATGAAGTCCTACCTAAGCTATTCCTAATCATAAAATGGGTTTGGTAATTGTGATTTTAAAGAGATCCACTGCCACTCACGGACTAGCAAATTCTTCTTCTATCAACAACTACTCAACACCAACAAAACAACAAACAAATCTAACCTAATCTAAAAATACTGTTAACACGGAAGACCCAGGAATACCCCACTTCCTAGTATCTCTCGAGATCTTCGGAGTCCACCACTCCTAGATCTTTTCTAACTAAAGTATACAAAGTAGTTTATACGACTCACCTCGTAGGATTAGTCTAAGGTCACCTACTTAGGGCTCTCGTCTCCGACAGTGGTGCCAAATGTTAAGGCGGTTACGCCGCTAGCGGAAGCTAAATAGCGAGAACTCAACCAACAACAGAATTTGTCAGACGAGGACGGAGCTTGACCCGCAGGCGCATGGAAACAACTAGGTGGGTGTCAAATCACCTACTCGACCTTCTAATGACAATCACTACTAAGGAAATCAAATCTAAGTTCTAAAATACGCAAGTGACTGAAATCCGTACTACGAACGAATGCTATACGAAACAAGATCTAGAATCATTGAATCGATCTCAAACTCAAGGGGAAGTCTATACACTAGGTAAGAACAACACCCTAAAGACTTGAACTGCAAAATCAACCTATAATCACTCCGTGCGGTAAACGCGTATGAAGACGGGCCGAAAAATACAGGTGACCGAAACTTGACCGCGATGGTACTAATGCGTAGCTCTACTCGTTGTGGTTCTATAGATATGCTGCAGGCTCCATTCCGACACACGAGTTGGAAGAAAACTCACACCGAAGCTCGTAGGAACTTACCACACATAGAAGCCGATAGCGCGCACTCTTGGTATCTGTGCGTAGCTCTCGCCGTTGCTAACACAATGGCGGTGTCGCTTCTCCAATGGCGGCTCCGTAGCTCGCGTAGCAAGTAGATAAGACTCTCTCTCTCTCTCTCTCTCTCTCTCTCTCTCTCTCTCTCTCTCTCTCTCTCTCTCTCTCTCTCTCTCTCAGACACAGTCACGGCGCTCCAAAAACTCACTTTGATTAAATAAAAACTCTCCCTTTAGGTTACAAAACTTTGGCTTATATACCTCAGCCTTGGAGGTGAGAACATCTTTAACTAATTACATCAGCAAGTGAAATTACTTCGGAATTACAAGCTGGAAACTCAATTGAGTCCCGTTACTTAATGAATGGCTCCAATCAAAATCATTGTCGGAAAGACATTTATTACAATCAATGGTTACAAAAATGATGAGTGTGAGCAAAAATGTGGGTGTGATCCTCTGCTGGCTCAAGAATGCTCATCGCCTCAGCATAGCAAAAAGAGGAAGGGGGAAAGAGGGTAGCCTTGTCTAACCGAACGTGTGAGCATGAAGTGATCACCTCTACCACCTACCAAAAGTACCTGACTGTGTGCCCTTTAGTAGAAAGCTGACACGCCTCTGATCCAGGCATCTAAGAAGCCCATCCTGCTTAGAGTGCCCTCCAAAAAGTCCAAGTCAACTCTATCGTAGGCCTTCTCAAAACTGAGAAGAAGTATCACCAGATCCTCACCACAAAGGCGAGCAAGGGCAGATGCCTCCCAAAACGTAAAGATGCTGTCAAGGATAGTACGCTCCTTGACAAAACCTGTCTGTGCCCTATGTATAATGCTCTCTAGGATTGGTTGAATCCTCAAACTCAAAGCCTTGGCAAGAATTTTGTAGGCTGAGTTGAGGATGGTGATGGGCCACCATTGTTTAATTTCATCCGAGGAGCCACCCTCCTTGGGAATGAGGTAAATCAGACCCTCACTCATGCTGTCAGGCATCTCTCCTATGTGTAGGATGTACTAAAAAGCGTTGTAGAGATTTGAGCCAAGAAAGTCCCAGTACTCTAAGAAAAAGCTGGGAGTCAAACAATCCTCACCTGGAACGCTACCATGGGGAAGTGCTCGGGCCACCTGGAGCTCGTCTAGCGGAAGAGGCAACTCAAGCCTCTGGTGCATCTCCTCAGTCACAAGACAAGGCATATGTGCCCAAACTTGCTCTTTGCATGCATCGTGACGCTTTGACTGAGGCTCTGCTGATAGTAGGTCACGGTAAAAGTCAGTAGAAACTCCTCTCATGTCCTTTGGCTCTGAGCAACTGACCCATCAGGCCTCCTCAATTGGTTGACCCTGGCCTGTGTATGTTGAGGTCCCATTGTCTCAAAGAAAGCCCGTGTCCCTCTGTCACCCACCTGGGTCCACTGAGATGCCTGTCGATAGAAAGCAAACTCAGGGAGCCTCTCCTCTGTGCTGGCTAGCACTTGGCAAGCCTGCTGCAATTGCTCCTCCAACCAAGAATTGTTTGGATGCTGCTCTTGCATCCTCTGCAAGAGAAACACCCCGTTGGACACGCTCCTCCTCCTCCTTCACTGCAGCTGTTGGGGTATAAATCCCAATGTGGTCGCCCAGGTAAGTGGGCAGGCCACCAGGTATGTACACATATTCTTTTGTAAAACCTAATAAGAACTCACTATGCTCTACACATTACAGTAGAGCGAGTTCACCATATCCTCGTGCTCTTCTTCTCGCACTCTCTCTCGCGTCGCACTTCCGCTCGTACTCCTTCAACTGGTATCAGAGCATTTCCCTGATGAAATGATACTTCACATCCACATGCTTTGTCTTTGAGTGATAAACTGGATTTCGAGCCAATTGTATAGCACTTTGACTATCACAATATAACATAGGCATCTCTTCTTTGATTCCCAAATCTGTTACTAGTCGATTAAGCCAAATTGATTCTTTGCATGCCTCTGATGCTGCAACATATTCAGCCTCTGTAGTAGACTGAGTAACACAATCTTGTAATCTAGAACGCCATGATACTACTCCACCAGCCAATGTAAAGACATACCCTGATGTAGACCTTCGGTTGTCTAAGTCACCTGCATAATCTGAGTCTGTAAAACCCTTTACACTTAGCTCCTGACTCCCATAGCATATACGCATACTCTTTGTAGCTTTCAGGTATCTCAATATTCCTTTCACTGCCTCCCAATGTTTCTTGCCTGGGTTTGACATGTATCGACTTACTGCTCCCACTGCAAATGCAATGTCTGGGCGAGTAGCAATCATTGCATACATCAAACTGGTATCAGAGCTCAGATCGAGGCTCGGGGCAGCACTGCAGGAGGCTAGAGTCACCAGCTCAGATTGGAGTGAAATTCGACAGGCGAAGACACGGCCCCAAATCCTGTGGGATTGCCCGAAGGGCTTGGTGTTCTCAGAATTTCATTATGAGGTCATCTCGGCCACCGTTCGGCTTCGACAAAGGTCTGCGCAGGCCATTTTCGACTACGTGGTCTCTACGGGTGCAGATCCGACTCTGCAAATTTGGGGTTTTTGGCCTACGACTGCAGGTGCTGAGGATATCGACACTCCCAGAGTGTTGATTTGTGGCTGTCTACACATCGAAGGACAGCTCACAGTTCTTGGAGGCGTGTCACATACGACACGGGCGCATCTACACACAGACTGTAGGCGACATCCACTAGTTCATCACGTAGCTTGTGTTTACTGCTTGATATTCCAGATTTCATCCTGACATTGTAGGTACTTCCACATGGGATGTATTGTCAGAGATGATGTATGTCTATTGAGGGTTTGCTGGCTGTGAGTCACGCAGCAAACAACCGCCGCAGCGGTTACAACATATAGTGGGAAATTTGTGGATGTATGACTTTGTGGGAAGTCTATGTACTGTCAGATTTATTGCAGCCTTTGTTGAGGGTCGAGTGAGGTTTTATTGAGCTTGGGGATTCTCGAATGTTGAGATCCTTTCGGTGATACAGGTCTTGGAGCGATCCCTCGAGCACCCTTAGATAGGCAGCTAGGATGTATTAACTGTGAGTTAGACAGTTGGGATTGCATCTTTGCTTTACTGCCGTTGAGGCATTGTCACAGTGACAGGGACAATGAGAGACAGTACAGGTGCAGGACAGGTTTACCCGCAGCTTACAGTGTCAGAGAGACAGTGTTTTTTGAGCTGCTTTTTGGTCTGTTTTTTGAGTACACCAGAGCCATTTTACAAAGGAGACTCTGCCGAAATTTATGCAGAATCTGAAGCTTTCTTGGTTCATTTGACAAGTTGATATTGGTTCAGAGGTCAGTTTACAGGGGAAACTCTGCCGAATTTTTCCCAGGAAAGTAAACCACTGTGAAGCATAGCTATGGCTGGATCACAGGACACTGCTCTTTACAATATCAAGAAGCTGGATGGAACCAATTTCCCATTGTGGAAGAAGCAGATTTGGCAAGTGTTGGTACAAAAGAAGCAGATAAAACCTATAAAGCTCAAGGGGATAAAACCAGAAGATATGGACGAAGATGAATGGAGCGAAATGGATGAATTGGCACTTTCTACCATTATGCTGACTTTGGCAAAAAGCGTTTACTTCAATGTAGCAGACGAGATGTCGGCTTATCAAGCATGGTTAAAGCTGAGTGATCTTTATGAGAAGCAGAGTGCAGCTTCACAGGTATACTGGCTTAAGAAGCTTGTTGACTTTGAAGATGAAAGAAGGGACACCTATGTCCAATCATCTGAATGAATTCAACACAATCTATAGTCAGTTGTCAGCTCAAGGTGTCAAGTTTGATGAACCTGTTAGAGCTATGTTCCTGTTGATCACATTGCCGGAAAGTTGGGACACTTTTCACACAGCTTTGAGTAATTCTGCACCTCCAGATGGTTTGAACATAGCAGGTGTAGAAGGAAGTCTGCTTACTGAAGAAACCAATAGAAAGACAATGGTAAAAGGCAAAGGAACAACCTTAGTTGTCAGGGGAAGGACCAAAGTAAAGTACAAAGGAGGAAACAAGAATCAGTCGCGTAGCAAGTCCCGCAGTGCTAAAGGCAAGAGTGACATAGAATGCTACCATTGTGGCAAAAAGGGTCACATGAAAAGAGACTGCAGAGAATGGAAAGCAGAAAAAGGCAAGGAGAAAGCTGAAGACCATGGTGAGAAGAACAAGTCCTCAATGAAGATTCAAGAAATAAATGTGACAAACACTGTTGCAGAGGATGACAGTCTAGTGTCAGGAGACATCTACTTCTTGAAGAATACAATGGACTCAGCTCTTCTTACAGCATCTGATGGAAATGCACTGAGTGACTGGATTATAGACGCAGGGGCATCACTTCATGTGTCTCCAAACAAGGAGTGGTTTACCTCTTATGTGACCACTAAAGATCATGTTCGGCTAGGCAATGGGCAGACATGTGAGATCTTAGGTGTTGGAGATGTTCAATTGAAGTTTCAGAATGGCTCTTCTTTCACGCTGAAGAATGTGAGACATGTTCCCGCAATTACAAAGAGCTTGATCAGCACAGGTTTACTTGATGATGCTGGCTACGTCACCACTTTTGGACAGAACATGTGGAAGATATCCAAGGGTTCTATGACAGTAGCACATGGAGTAAAGTCTGGAGGACTTTACATGATTTATGTATCAAATGTCTCAAAAATGTAATCAATGTAACCGAGCAGCCGAACGTTTCTTTGTGGCATAGCCGGTTAGGACATATGTCCAAGAAGGGAATGGAAATCTTGTCTCGTTCTGGTTATTTCCTGGCTTTTCATTTAATGATTTTGAATTCTGTGAACATTGTCTGTATGGTAGCAAACACAGCAGCCACATAAGCATAGAAGCAGTAGAAGAGATACACATTTGGCACTTGTTCATAGTGATTTGTGTGGACCTATGCCTAACCTATCTCTAGGGGGAGCTTCTTACTTTATGACATTTATAGATGATTACTCGAGGAAAGTATGGGTTTACTTTCTCAAGCACAAGGATGAAGCGTTTAGTGTTTTCAAAACGTTTGTGACACTTGTGGAGAATCAGAGTGGCAAGAAGCTTAAATGCTTACGCACTGACAATGGTGGAGAGTATGTTTCAAAGGCCTTTCAGGACTTTTGTGAGTCAAAAGGTATAAAACGTGAACTTACTGCTCCTTACAATCCTCCTCAAAATGGTGTTGCTGAGAGGATGAATAGGACCATACAAGAGAAGGTCAGAAGTATGTTGTCTAATGCACAGCTGCCAAATGGGTTTTGGTCTGAAGCTGTATCAACAGCTGTTCATCTTGTAAATAGATCTCCTAGCAAGGTTTTGCAGAAGGATTCAGTGCCAGAGATGGTATGGTCAGGCAAAATGCCCTCATACAAGCATCTCAGAGTCTTTGGCTGTGAGGCATATACTCACGTTCCAAAGGAATTTAGGAACAAACTTGAGCCAAAGAGTAGAAAGTGCATCTTTCTAGGCTATGGTAATTCTGGTGAGATGGGGTACAAACTTTGGGATCCCGAATCTAGAAAGATTGTCCGCAGCAATGATGTTCACTTTAATGAATCCAAATATCATTCTAAACCAGAGAGGGTTGAGGAGATTAGAAGAGTTGTCTTCCAAGAAGATGGACCTGCACGTGCAAGACATAATGTCAAGGCTCAAGAGGAGCAAGGACAGGATAGAGTGGAACCACAGGTTGTGGTTGAGCCTGAGCCACCTATTGTGCGTAGATCTGGACGTGTGACGCAACCTCCTGATAGGTTTGTTCCATCTATGAACTATGTCATGTTGACTGATTGCAATGAGCCTTCATGTTACAAGGAAGCAGTGCAAATGAAGGACTCCGGGAATTGGCAATTGGCCATGCGGTCAGAGATGACAGCTCTACATAAAAACCAGACATGGAAGCTAGTTAAATTACCATGGGGCAAAAAGGCTCTACCTTGTAAATGGGTTTACAGGTATAAGATCACCGCTCATGATAGTCATCCAAAGTACAAAGCAAGGCTTCTTGGCAAGGGCTTTAAGCAAGAACAAGGCATTGACTTTGATGAAGTCTTCTCTCCGGTGGTCAAGATGACTACATTGAGATGCTTTCTTGCATTGGTTGCCATATTAGATTTGGTGTTGCACCAAACGGATGTCAAGACAGCGTTCTTGCATGGTGATTTAGATGTGGAAATTTACATGCAGCAGCAAGAAGGGTTTGTTGAGAAAGGCAAGGAAGATTGGGTATGCCAATTGTTAAAGAGTCTTTATGGCTTAAAACAATCACCGAGGGCATGGTACCATAAATTCCACAAGTTTATGCTTTCTCAAGGCTACAAACGTAGTGAGTTCGATAACTGTCTATATACAAAGAAGGCTAAGGATGGCAGTTGGCTGATCCTTATTTTGTATGTGGATGACATGTTGATTGCTTGCAAGCACTTGGAAGAAATTTCAGCTTTGAAGTCAAAGATGGAAAAATCGTTTGACATGAAAGACATCGGTGAGGCAAGTCATATACTTGGTATGCGCATTGAGAGAGACAGATCAAAGAAGTTGATTTGGTTATCTCAAACAGAGTATATTGACAAGGTTTTGCAACGTTTCAATATGGAGAAGGGAAAGGCATTGAGTGTTCCATTGCCACCATATGTGAAACTTAGCAAACAAGATTGTCCTGTGTCTAAGGAAGAACAGGCTGAAATGGATAAGATTCCATATGCGTCTGCAGTGGGTAGTTTGATGTATGGAGTGATTGCTACTCGCCCAGACATTGCATTTGCAGTGGGAGTAGTAAGTCGATACATGTCAAACCCAGGCAAGAAACATTGGGAGGCAGTGAAAGGAATATTGAGATACCTGAAAGATACAAAGAGTATGCGTATATGCTATGGGAGTTAGGAGCTAAGTGTAAAGGGTTTTACAGACTCAGATTATGCAGGTGACTTAGACAACCGAAGGTCTACGTCAGGGTATGTCTTTACATTGGCTGGTGGAGCAGTATCATGGAGTTCTAGATTACAAGATTGTGTTACTCAGTCTACTACAGAGGCTGAATATGTTGCAGCATCAGAGGCATGCAAAGAATCAATTTGGCTTAATCGACTAGTAACAGATTTGGGAATCAAAGAAGAGATGCCTGTGTTATATTGTGATAGTCAAAGTGCTATACAATTGGCTCGCAATCCAGTTTATCACTCAAAGACAAAGCATGTGGATGTGAAGTATCATTTCATCAGGGAAATGCTCGAGGATAAGCAACTTCAGCTTGTCAAAGTTCACACCACAGAAAATCCTGCTGATCTACTTACAAAAGGACTTCCTTCAAAGAGCTTTGCGCATTTTCGCAAGCAGTTAGGTGTAGGGTAGTACATCACTTCTCTACATCTCTTGTATATTAGCTTGTATAGTAGCTTCTCTCACACTTAAAGTACCACATTGGACTTTAAGTGGGAGGTTGTTGGGGTATAAAGCCCAATGTGGTCGCCCAGGTAAGTGGGCGGGCCGCCAGGTATGTACACATATTCTTTTGTAAAAACCTTAATAAGAACTCACTATGCTCTACACATTACAGTAGAGCGAGTTCACCATATCGTCGTGCTCTTCTTCTCGCACTCTCTCTCCCGTCGCACTTCCGCTCGTACTCCTTTAGCAGCCAGGCGGGCCATGGACTCCTAAAGAAAAAGCCAACTAAGCTAAGCAAGTCTAGAGGCTACTCTGTGAGTGGGAGAGTCTTGCATGTCTAAGCCCTCTGTCCAAAGAGCCACCACTCGCTCTCTGAGTGCAAAGTCTAGCAAAACCCTCTCAGGGATATGTAGCATTGTGCTCCCCCTCCTCTGTCTATTTGTCACTATGAGGATCACTGTTGCATCGTCCAAAAAATAAGTCCCATCGAGAATGCAAACTGTCCCACCCAAGTCACAGAAGTGGTCACTAGTGAAGAAGTGATCTATCCGAGATAGATTCACTTCTCCCACTCTACGGTCCAAACGAGAGAAGACCAGACTGTTGGGGGGCCTCAAAAAGAGTGTTGGTAGTTTTTGTTGTTGAACTTCTCAATCTTGAGCTTCCCTTCCTCCGCCATTACTCCCACTCAATTCAAGGAATCCTTTCCTTGAGATACTTTAGCTACAAGAAAACCTTGCTCTCATACCAGTTCTTAGAAAATATGGCATAGTTAGGTAGATAATTGAGTAGATTACTTAATGGAGAGAGATAATTTTTACACATGAGAGATTACAGAGTAGAGAGAGAGAGAGAGAGAGAGAGAGAGAGAGAGAGAGAGAGAGAGAGAGCACGATATATGTGGTTCACCCAATGTGGGCTACATCCACGGGAAAGCAGCCACTCAATGGCTTTAGTACGTCAAAACAAGAAGCAGATTACGAAGGGATTATAAACTTTTGGAGCTCCCGCCTTGCTTCACTCTCACCACCTCGCAACAACTTCACAATGCACCACAATGCTTCACAATCCGTTTTTGTGTGTAGAATAGGCCTCCTTTTCTAAGCCAAAAGGGCTGCCCTCTCTCATGAGAGGCAGCCATGTGTAGCCACCCTTGTATTGACAAGTCTGAGTTGGACTCCCCAATGTGCCCATGTGTGGCCACCCTTGAGAAGACAAGTCCATCTTGAAATCAGCCACAAACTTGAGAGTATTTGTGCCAGAGATAGAATTACTTACAACCATCACAAGGCTATCCCAACTATCCGATAGAGATGATAGTATGAGGAGAGCTCGCACTTAATCATCGAAATTGATTTTCACGGATCGAAGTTGTTTTATGTTGGTGTTAAAGTCATTAAGGTGTTCTGCAGTTGAACCATTCTTTGTCATCTTTAAATTGAACAAACGCTTCATGAGAAATACCTTATTGGATGCCGGTGGTTTCTTTTACAGGCCATCAAGTGACTTCATCAAGTCCTTCGTGGTCTTCATATTTGAAACATTGAAGGCCACCATTGATGCCAAGCTTAGCTGGATTGTTCCTAATGCCTTTTGGCAAATAAAGGTCCTTCTTGTAGATATAGTCTTCAATCTGCATCTTCTAGTGTTGGTACTTTTTGTTGTTGAAGTTCTTGATCTTGAGCTTCCCTTTCTCTGCCATTACTCCCACTCAATTCAAGGAATCCTTTCTTTGAGATACTTTAGCTACAAGAAGAAAACCTTGTTCTAATACCAATTATGGCGTAGCTATGTAGAGAATTGAGTAGATTACTTAATGGAGAGAGATAATTTTCACAAACAAGAGATTATAGAGTAGAGAGAGAGAGAGACAGAGAGAGAGAGAGAGAGCACAATATATGTGGCTCACCCAATGTGGGCTACATCCACGGGAAAGCAGCCACTCAATGGCTTTAGTACTTCAAAACAAGAAGTAGATTAGAAAGGGATTATACCCTTTTGGAGCTCCCACCTTGCTTCACTCTCACCACCTCACATCAACTTCACAATGTAGCACAATGCTTCACAATCTGTTTTTGTAAGTAGAAGAGGCCTCCTTTTATAGGGCAAATGGGTTGCCCTCTCTCATGAGAGACAGCCATGTGTAGCCACCCTTGTGTTGACAAGTCCGAGTTGGACTCCCCAATGTACCCATGTGTGGCCGCCCTTGAAAAGACAAGTCCATCTTGAAATCGGCCACCGGCCATTGAATTAGCCATGGCCCACCGGCCAACCAACCGACCATTTTCGGACCAGTTTTTTACGCCATCCGGCCATGATATTTTGACGAAAAGGAATGTTTTGGCGTGACTTGTCTCGAGAAAAGCTCGAGACTGGCCTTTAAAATTTTGGTTTTTGGCGAGTGATTTTTCTTCACGCACGATGGCTTCTCCTCATAATGAGGGCCTTACAAATGTGCGTTTTCAATACAGTTAATTACAAGGGGTAAATCAGGCTCCATACTTAACAGCCACCAGGAATCTAAATCCCAATTTGTATTGATTACTTTATATGAACTATATCCCTATGTAATGGTGCATCAAAACTTGGTACTAGTTGTTCATACTATGTTTTAATTTTTTATGAGTATCGTGTACTGTGTGCTTGCCACTATGTTTTAATTTTTGAAGGCAAGTTAATTGAAGGTGTTTAAGGTTTTAGTGAGATTTATCTTAAATGTTTATTTTATTTGAAAATCTTACAGAAGACATGGTGCGAATGATCTTGGAAGTAAAGTCACTGAGGATTCTTTACAAATAGCCAAAAAATCACTAGTTTCACTCATTCATTCATTCATTCACAAGTTTCTCTGTCTATTTTTCACAAGCTTCTCTTTAAGTCTTCTCTCATTCACATATTCACCATGCTGAGGGGAAACTATAGACAACGCAATTAGCGTGGGTCACCTGCACAACATGTACATGGCCGTCGCGTGGTGCCACACACCCCCCCCCCCCCCCCCCACACACACACACACACACACACACACACCACCCAATGTTGAACCCATCAACAATGGGCAAGCTAATTAAATTCTCGACAATTTGTATGGAATGAATAGTTTATGAAACTACACATATGCTTTTTGTGCAGTCAATGATGCCACAACATCCCTATTCAACTCCATGTATGGCCTTGATTTAAATGCACATCCAACCAAAGGGGATATTGAGAAAGTTGTTGCTATGGACAACAATGCAGTCATGATTTGGAGGAAACATGGTTATCGCACCCCATAAGAGTGTGTAGACTTTGAGCGACAAGTGGAGGCTTGGGTAGAAGTATGGATGACATACATTGTTATGCAAGGATGATGGAGGCAACAATGACAACAGTGAAGCCAACAATGACACTAGCAATGAGGACAACTAGATTTCACCTTTGTTCGCTAGTGTTAGAGAAATAAGCCCCTGAAACCATATGAGTATATGGTTTTGATTTGCTTTGCTCCATATCGATTTTATTGTAGCTGTTCTTTTAGGATGAGTACTTTCAACCCTTTTAATATTACTCTATATGGGTTTGTTATTGTAGTCTTTCAATGTTGTTCAAAGTCAAATTGAATAATTATGGATTGTTAATCGTTGAAATTGGCTTGTTGCGAACAATTCGTGTGCATGCGTCATTGTTCGGTTGATGGCTAATCTTGTTGCACGATGTAGATCATGATGTTTGAAAAGAGTGTGTGTGCTTTGATTTGGGCATATTTTTGTATATATATACGAGTGTGCATGTGTATGAGTGCAAACAAGTGGGACGGAATAGAGAGAGACTTGTCACGACAAAAGCTGGATTGCATTATTTTGGATTGTAAACCCTTAAAATTGGACTTTTGCAAATGAGTCGGATGTAAGCCTCGTTGTCCGGTTCATGGTTTAGCTTGTTGATCAACGTATATCATGACATTCAAGAAGACTACGTATGCAATGATTCGAGTGTATTTTTTTGCTTCTGTATGAGTCTACATTGTTGGAATTAGGGTTGCAGGGAAACACACACGGCTTGGAGAAGATGAAGGAAGCTCTAGGCACTCTAGGCACACAACAGAGAGTGTTTTACTTAGTGTGCAATGGAAAGATAGATAGCCCTAGAATGATGGGCGTATATACAATGCACGGGGGAAGAAACCTCCTAGAGTGAGAAAAACTGCACCGGCGGTCCTAAGTGTGCTCATACACATCACTACCACATGTATATGGTAACAAATCCCCCTTGGAGTGATGCAGTGAACAAGAGCTGGCACATGAGTAAAGGGAAGTGCCATGCCCTGAGGACATGATCAGTCCACAAAGGGGAGTAAGCCCAAAGCTTTGCGGAAAGCTTCAAAATTCTCATGAGACAATGCCTTTGTGAAAAAATATGCAAGGTTGTCATGTGTTGGCACATAAGCCAAGTTGATCTCTCCTTTTGAGAGCCTCTCCGTACATAGTGGTAATGCACCTCAATGTGCTTTGTGTTAGCATGAAAAATTGAGTTCCTCCCAACTGCCAATGTGCTCTGATTGTCAGCATAGATAGTGTTGGCAGTGTCCTGTCCCACACCCAAATCAGTCGTAAGGTGTCTGAGCCATAGACACTCAACCGTAGCTATGAATACTACCTTGTACTCAGCCTCACAACTAGAAGTGGCCACAATATTTTGATTCTTGCTCAACCGTGATATGCATGAAACAAAAACCACTTGTGGGCACTTGTGTGTCAACACAACCAGCCCAATTTGAGTCCAAAAAAGCATGTAGGTTTGGCGGCAATGATTCTCCTTGGGATAAAACAAGCCAAGATGTAAAGTGCCACTCAAGTAGCAAAAAATCCTCTTGACAGCCTACCACTGCTTAGACCCTGGGCTACGCATAAATCTATTGACCTGTGAGACTGCAAATTGAATATTCGGCCTCGTGTTGCATACATAAATGAGGCAGCCAATAGCAGTTTGGTAAAGAGTGACATATGTAGGATCACCAGCATCATGAAGACTCAATTTCAAACCTGTTTCCATGGGAGTGGCAATAGGTTTGCAATCCTCAAGTCCAAACTTATAAAGCAATGTCTCTATGTAACTTTTTTGACACAAGGCAATACCACCATCACACTGCTTAAACTGTATACCCAAGTAATGATGCAATAGCCCCAAATATTTCATCTTGAAAGTAACATTCAAATCAGCCTTTAATTCAACAATATGTCTCTCATTTGGTCCAGTGATTAGCAAATCATCTACCTAAGGAACCATAATGATAAGTACATCACACTCACGCTTTACATACAATGTGCTTTCTATTGGACTGTTACGAAAGCCTCATTTGACGAAATGAGTGTCAGCCTTCTCATACCAAGCACGAGGAGATTGCATCAACTCATACAAAGGTTTGTTACATTTTCACACCTTATCCTCTTGTCCTTTCTTGACAAAACCACGATGCTGCATTACATAAACTTCCTCAAAAATGTCACCATTCAAGGAAGAATTAATAGTATCAGATTTATGTACATCCCAACGAAAATGAGCTGCCAATGCACATAGAAAATGGACAGTAGTCATACGAAAAGTGGGAGAAAAAGTCTCTTCATGATCTATGCCTTTTTGTTGTGCATAACCCTTTGCAACAAGTCGAGCATTATGGCTATCAACCTCGCCATCCGGCTTGCGTTTCAACTTGTAAACCCACTTTGTACCAATGGCCTTTTTTCCAGGAGGCAAATCACATAAAGTCCATGTGTCATTTTCTATAAGTGCATCATATTTTGATTGCATGGCAACCATCCAATTTTTTGAATTTTGTGCTTCATCAAAAGATAGAGGCTCCTCAACATCATGTAAGCTAGACACAGCCAAAGCATAACAATTTGATGCATAACATGCATGGCAAGAACCTGAACGAGTACAACTAGACAAAGGTGCATCCAATTTACTTTCATGCAAAGTATGCACCAACCATTTAGGTATACCTCTAGCTTGCTCATTATCAGCCCTTTTCTCATCAATTACATCATGTACATCTGCATCAGTGATAGGCTGATCTATAACATGTTTTGAAACCCCCATAGGCTATACATTTGCCTCATTGGAAATTACATTCGAACTTCCACCACTAAAAATAGGCAACAAAGTGTCATAAATGTCCTGTGAGCTTACATTACTGTGTCTAGCATATGACAGCAGGGTTGAACAGAATCTTCCACAAACACAACATCTCGTGAAACCAGAATACACTTTGATTGTGGATGATACAACCTGTAACCTTTGCTTTTAGCACACATATGCTCAATGGAAGGCTTTCTATCATGCCATGCTTCATATGGAGTAATAGACTGCAAAGCTTTTGTAGGACACCTGTTTAGTACATAAGTGGCACACATGATGGCCTCAAGCCAAAAAGAATGTAGCAAAGCTTGAATTTTGACCATACATCGTGTCATTTCCTTAAGTGACCTGTTTTTCCTCTCGGCAACACCATTCTACTCAGGTGTATAAGGCACTGTACATTGGTGTTTTATCCCACAACTAGCCAAAAATGCATTAAATTCATGAGACATATACTCCACCCCTCGATCGGAACGGAGGGTGCACATAGTACATTTCGAGAAATTTTCAACCATAGCCAAAAAAAAATTGAAGCACATAAATACTTTGGACTTCTCTTTAGGCGGAAATACCCATGCATGCCTGTAGTAATCATCAATGAAAGTCACGAAGTAAAGGTAATTTCTGAAGGACGGAGTTTGCATGGGTCCACAAACATCACTATGCACAAGCTGCAACCTGCATGTGGCCCTAACCGACCATCCTTTGGAAACTTAGAACATTGCATCTTACCCAAAATACAGCCTTCACAAACGTGTTTGATAGGTGCTTCAAGAGGCGGTACAGAAGCAACCATATCAGATTTCTGCAAACGCAGCAAACTGGAAACATTCAGATGACCAAAACGTGCAGGCTAAAGTTTTTCATCTGAAACAGCTTTTGAATCGACAATTGCATTTGCAAAATTCTACCCACACTTGTCATACAAAGTGAGCTTATACAACCCATGACATAAAATGAAAGATGCAACAATTTCATCACCAAAACTGAGATCATGTACTGTACATCTATCATCCAAAAATTTGACTACAAGACCAAGTCTAGCAAGTGCAGATATTGACAAAAGGCTCTTCTTGATCCCAGGTACATAAAGTGCATCAACAAGTGTGAAAGAACTCCCATTTGCAGCAGTAAACACAACCCTGAACCGGATGAGAGGCATTGTTGGCACAAGTAACTGAATTCCCATGAGGACAGACTCGAGAGATGTGAACAAATCACGATGTGAGCTAATGTGCTTTGTAGCACCACTGGCAAAATACCACACATGTGAATGTGCAGCAATTGACATGTATGCATCATGGACAACAGGATTATAGGTACACTCTGCAATAAAAGCCCATTCTGCATCAACATCAGCATCACAGTCTCCTTTCACAGAAGACTCAACAATGGATGCATTTGTAGTGAAACCACCCTCTTTCTTCTTAATCTTGTTGGCCTTCAACTTAGGACACTGCACTTGATCAAGTGATCATTAGCTTTAAAATAATGGCAACACATCTTCTTTTTGCCCTTATCACCAAAATTTCTAGATGAATTATTTCCAGCAGAAGTATTAGGAACCGGTGATCTTCCACTCACAGAAGAACCATAAGAAGTGGTTGCATTGCTGTTACCACTGTTTCTTTGAGCAGCAATAGAAGCCTATTCATTTGCACGTTGTCTAGTCCTGTTTTTTCAAGAAAGTGAATCTTGCAACAGCAATGTGCACAATGCATCAAACTTGACAACTTCACGATTTCCTTCGGTCATAAGTCTCTAAGTACTAGCAAAAGTCTGGCAAGGCATCAAGAACAGACTACACAAGGGAATTGTTTGAAATGACCACCTGCAAAAATAAGTTGCTCATTGATATCCCTGACACCAGCATGGAAAGTGTCCATATCATCTTCCTCTTGCATAATCTTTGACTCCAGCTCGTTATGCAGCAATGCAATTTTTGCCTCATTGCGGCTTGCATAAAGACCAGCCAGAATATCCCAAGCCTATTTTGTTGATTTTGCTGAACAAATGTGAAGAGTAATGGTGCGCTTCACTGACAACATAATCAACGCATGAGTCTAACAACAACAAGACCTGCAACATCCTCAACATTGCCAACATCCTCAGAACCAAGATGTACATCAATGCCCTGCACAATGTTTTAGTCGCCCTTTGACACAAGAACATGTTGCGTCATGTAAGCCCACATAGTGTAATTATCCCCATCCAATCTTTCCTCAACAGCACACATCTTGAACACATCTGTGTTGTTGTCAGCCATGGTAAATGTTGCACCTGATGTGAAAACTGTCCGAAAAGAGGAGAAACAAAGCAAAAACAACACGTGCTATATAGCACAAACCATAGAAGATTGTAAGGGGCCTGTTATGCAGAAAACGGCACTGATAGAAATTTTGCACAAAATGACAAAATAGCCTGTACAATATTGCTCGTAGTGGAAACGGAGGCCGAAATGAGCCCAATTCAAAAATCTGAGCAGACACAACAGGGGTGTTTAAGCGACGCTCGCCAAAGCTTGTTGAAATCTGAGAAAACAAGTAGGGGTGTTCTCACGACGCTGGCGACTAAGCCCGGGAGGACGTGACCTGCTCTGATACCAATTTTTGGAATTAGGGTTGCAAGGAAACGCACAAATCTTGGAGAAGATGAAGGAAGCTCTAGGCACACAACAAAGAGTGTTTTACTTAGTGTGCAATGGAAAGATAGATAGCCCTAGAATGATGGGTGTATATACAATGCACGAGGGGAAAAACCTCCTAGAGAGGGAAAAAATGCCCCGATGGTCCTAAGTGTGTTTACACACATCACTACCACATGTATATGGTAACATACATGAGTGAGGCAAAGACTAACCTCAGTTGTAGCACTGTCCAATTGGTGGTCATTTTGTTGCTTGACATAGATTATGATGTTTGAAAGAGAGAGAGAGAGAGAGAGAGAGAGAGAGAGAGAGAGAGAGAGAGAGAGTGCACGCACGCAATGATTTGGGTCTATTTGTGTGCTTGTATGAGTGTACATGAGAGAGGAAAAAGAGAGAGAGAGAGAGAGAGAGAGAGAGAGAGAGAGAGAGAGAGAGAGAGAGAGATTTCGCATAAATGACCATGGTATTGAGTTTGAAGAAGAGATTAGGGTAAACAAACAAGGAAAAACATACATGGATAGAAACGAAACTCAGTATTTACAAGTCAAAGACCCTGACGTGATAGACAAATGGGGGTTAGAAGTAAATACCATAATCCCAGATATGGCAACAAAAGAAAGACCACCAACTTTAGAATTTGGTGGATACGATCAAGTTGATTTGAAGCCTTTGAAACGGCTTAGTACTGATAATCTTAGGATTGGAGTCTATTGTTGGGAGGATAGAAATGTAAAAGATCTTCTGTGGACTTCACATGTCAAATCAGGACAACTGACGGCCATGAAGATCATCAATATCTTCAAGGTCAAAGAAAAGGGATCAACAGACCTACCAACCTACCTGTTTAGGGATTGTTATAACAATAACTTTGTTATGATGACTCCTGAGGAGGTAGAACAAACCAAATATCAAGGGTATTCAATAAGGGATTGGATATTGGGCCAAGGACCAGAAACTATTCCAAGAGATGAACATCGTGAGAGATCTTCTGAGATTAATGTTAAGAAACCAGAAACCACCTCATCACGAAGAAAAATGGGTGTCACTAAGGCCAGCCCAGGGCTACCTGAGTCACTATTTCCAACAGACTGGTTTGAAGGACTCGCAACAGGACCAACTGCCAAGAGACCGGGAGTTGAACCAAATAGACGCGTCATACCAACTGATTTCTAAAAATGGGTCAGAAAATACAGTGGATATGGGTCAGAAAATACAGTGGATCAAGGGATCCATACGATCACTTAGCAAGCTTTAAGCAAGTGCTAAGAGCCAAACACATATTTGATTTCCATACTCAATTCGAGGGGTTTGGAATGACATTAGAAGGAAAAGCATTAACATGGTTCCAAAACATTTCACCAAGGTCAATCATAGACTTGAACACATTAGCTCAAGGATTTGTAGCTGCTTGTTCCAAAACGGGGATCAAACACAATATGGTAGCTCAAATCTATAGCTTTAAGCAGAAACATGGTGATTCTATTAGGGATTGTGTGGCTCGAATGAAACAATACATTGCCAGATGCTCAAGGTTAGAGATACTTGCAGAAGAATAACTAGTACCATTGTTTCTAGAGGGACTGTTAAACAAATAACTTCATGATATAGGGTATAGCAAGAAGCATACAACCCTAGAAGAGTGTGTGTCAGATGCTATTGACTTAGGTGAAATATGTGATATTTTCAACGAAGAAGGTGTCTCTAAGGATACCCAAAGTGAGAAAACAGCATCCACTAAACCAGCTCAAGTGGGAACAATTGCTACAACACCATTTTCAACCATAGAAGACATGCTCAAAGGATGAATGACATGATGAATAACATGCTTTTTCTATGAGGGGACCAGGGCAAGGGATACCTCAACAGGGACAACCAATTAGACCGCAAAAATGGTGTGCAATCGAGTGTAAATGGACTACCCATGAGACCAATGAGTGCTACTACCGACCAAAGTATGATGGGAATGTTCAGTACGTGTCCATGAGGCCACAAGGACAACCCATGTACAGATATGAGCCTAACATGGCACCAGCTCAAAGACCACCGATGGATATGGAAAGACCTCAAACCGTGTTGGGTCAACAACCTCCGTATCCAGGAAATAATGCAATGCACCTGTAAAGTACATGCACCCTGAGGGAGTCATAGATGACAAGCACTAGTTCCATTACACTTTATGCTGAGCCTAGTCCATCTACAGTAATGGTAGAAGGAGATTGGTATAATGCACATCCACCACCAATGGAAGAACCTGTGACTTATGCTCCATTAGATCTTGCAAGAATGTATTATGTGGCTAATCAAAGTGTTAGATCTCCTATGGTAAGACTCATGGCTAAGCCAAGAATGGAAAACTATCATAATTGTGGTGCAGATAATCATTGGAAAAATGAATGCCCAGAGCCTAACAAGAACCTCAAGCCAGTTGAAGCTTATTGCATACAATGTTGCAAAAAAGGAAGACACTTTTCGAAAGATTGTCCAAAAAATCCTTTAAACAAGGGTAAAACAATAGTAAACGTATTCAAGTGATACCTAGTAGCTCATCTGCGAGTGAACCGATTGTTCCAATCAAGGTAATCACCGAAGCCCAAGCTAAGAAAAAGAAACATAACTCCTCTAATGATTCGGAGAATACAAAAACTGCCTCTCAAAAGACCAAAAGAAGCAGAAGCAAAAGGTATGAGATGAGAAGGCAGAAACAAAAGGCTAAAATCGAGGAGAAAGCAAAGAAGCTATTCTAAGAAAAGGTAAAAGAAAGTGGAAACGAATTCAAAGAAACAACCGTAGATCTGGAAGATGAATTTTGGTTGATAAAATTTTTAAGCCTATTAATGCAACCTTGGAAGCCTACCAAGCAAGACTTAAAGCGGGCCAAACATGGAAAAAAAATGGAAACACTATCATTCTCCAGACATGGAAGTAGCTAAGCTTGAAGCTTATCAAAATTTGGTAAGAATCACGCAAGAAATGCTAAAAAAACAAAAACCCAAGCTTGAAAGTACGGTAAAACCTGAAGAGCTTGTGGTAAGAGACAATCAAGAAAAATCTAAAGTGGTGGTAGAACCCCACATTGAAACAAAAGAGCCAAAACTTATAGTACCGGACAGCGAAGATGCCTTAGACAGAATTCCATTCGTAGAGGAAGACTGGCTAGGACACTTATGGGAAAAAGTTAGAGAGATCAATGATGGGAGCCTAACTCTGAAGTCGGCTCCTATTGAGGAAGTTTGGTTAGACAATCTACCTCCTGATATGGACATGGACGTACAATCCTTGTATGGGGATTGCGGATCTGAAGCTTCAGGAATGTCAAAACCATTGACCTTGAAAACATTACCCTCTTAATTGGGAGATAACGAAGATGAATCCATGGTGTGTAAGACCACTCAAGTCAAAAGAGCGAAACAAACCCTAGAAGTAGACAATATTCATTCAATCATGTCTACACCCATCCAATGCACTCTTACTTTGGGAGAACTGTTAAAAATCTGACCACATTTATGGAATGATCTAAAGAAAACCCTAGAGAAGATGGGGATAACGGGGCTCATCGCAAAAAATTTAGAAAAATTGGAAAACGAAATGGACAACAAAGAGATTCGATCTGTTCCAATGAACAAAGTCGGAGAATATTACGAAGGGGAAGAAGGAAACACCACCCTTCCAGTGAAATATAATGACATTGAAACCATGGCAATAATGGATAGTGGAGCAGGCATAGCCATAGCCACAAAAGCAGTATGAGAATCTTGGGGACAACCAGCCATTAGACAAACTCGAATGAAATTGCAATTGGCTGATGGACACATTGAAAGACCATTAGAACAGCTTGAAAAAGTGATAGTTAATTCCTGTTGGATTGAATATCAACACAGTTTTGCCATAGTAGACTTTGGGAAAAAACTCAATTACGAAACCATATTGGGAAGACCTTTCATGCGGCATGTACAACTTATCCAAGATTGGGGAAACAATTATCTGTACTTGAAGCAAGTGGGATCTATAACAAGGGTTAATCTAAAAGATCACACCTATACAGATGTCATAAAAATTCCATACAAGAGTTTGCTTCAGTCTCTTCGGCGGAAACTAAGCTTCCATCGTGGTTGAATAAAGACACTCCTATTTGGATGTGCGGGGATTCAGAAAACAAAAGCTTAAAACGAGAAGAATGTATTTTAGAAAGGGATTGCACGGATGAAGCCTATGTACCTGAACCCTTTCCAGAGCATTTGTTTGAGCCATTTGAGTGTACTCAAATTTTAGCGACAATGGTGGATGTATGTGTGAATACGTCTATGCCTACGCAATTTTGCAATGAGGACGGCTATGACATAATTCCCATCCAAATGATTTCAACTCTCTACATTGAAGATGAAATTGAGGAACCCAATGAAATCTCAACAAGTCTTTTCAGACCTCTACTACGATGCAACAGATGAGTTAGAAGAACACTCAACTACTTTAGAAGATTCGGGGTCATAAAAAGAGCATGTGAGAACTAAGCTACTCATGAAAGGAGGGGAGGAAAAGCTTTTTGACTTTCCTAACCAGAAACCGAGAAGACAAAAATGGTATAGACTAGAAAGGGACACCAAAAACCTAAAAGCTATATCTATTCCATCAGTCTCCAGTAGAACACAGTTGTTGATGCAGATAGATGCACATGATTGTGTCAAGGACAAAATCACTAAGAGATATCCTTCAAACGAAAACCCAGAAATGACAAAAAAATCGAAAAAAACGAGGAAGGATACTCAAACAAAACCAAAAAAACAGGAAAAGAAGTCAACCGTGACACGAGTTGAGCGAAAAAAGAAGTATCAAGAGTTGAAAAAAGCTCTAAAGGAGATATATACAACCGAAATGGAAACCATAGAAGAGGATGGTAAAGATGTAATGAGTGTTCCATCCCTTTACAAGAAATATACTCTCCAAGATCGAAAAATCATTGTCGAACAACCTGTTAGAGAACTATGAAAACAAGGTGAGTCCTATGAAGGGCCTGAAAACGAGAAAAAGATAGATTTGGTTGAACCAAGAGAAGAGCCTAGGCCTGCTTACATTGCAAATGACCTAACAGACGAAGAAGAAGAGCTTTTGTTAAGCTTGCTAAAAGAATACCGATATATTTTTGCTTGGTCTTACAAGGATCTCAAGGGTGTTGATCCATAAATATGTCAACATACCATACCCATGAGAGATGATGCGAAACGAAGTAGACAAACGCCATACACATACAATAAAACATTTGCCAAGAAGATCAAAGAAGAGATTGAAAAACTAAAGGAAGCCGAATTCACAGATTGGGTGTCTCCAATTGTGGTAGTACCCAAGAAGAATGGAAAATTACGAGTGTGTGTCAATCTCAAAAAAGTGAACGCAGATACCATTAGAGACAACTTTCCTCTTCCAATCACTGAGCATGTGTTAGAATGAGTTGCAGGAAAATAAGCTTACAGCTTCTTAGATGGCTTCTCGGGATACAATCAACTTTTGGTTGACCCAAAAGATCAGCATAAAACTGTTTTTTCAACAGAATGGGGTATTTTTGCCTATCGGGTTACACCTTTTGGGTTAACTAATGCTCCTGCTACCTTTCAAAGATTGATGAGCCATGCTTTTAAAGTATATCTTAGGAAATTCTTGGAAGTATATATGGATGATCTATGCGTATATTCATCAATCCGGGCTGATCATTTTGAACACCTCAAAAAGGTATTCGAAAAATGTAGACTTTATAGGTTTGCTTAAATCCTAAAAAGTGCACATTCATGGGTAGACAAGGAAAAATTTCTGGACAAATAGTGTCTAAAAATGGCACAGCTACTAACTTGGATAAGATTCATGTTAATTGTTGATTTTCCTAGACCAACAACAGTCAAGGGGGTTCAAGCCTTCAAGGGACATTGTGGATATTACAGACATTTCATTTACATATACGCTATAATTGCAAAACCCATGTATAGCTGGATTACACACTTTGAATGGACTGATGAGTGTGAGAAATCCTTAGTAGGATTCACGTTGCGGAAGACCAAACTAGGCAAAGGATCTTAAGACTTGGAGTATTTTGGCCAACTATGAGGAGTGATGTTCACTCTTTTGTAAAGGATTGTCCTCAATGTAAAAAATAGACACCCATACTTCATGTAACATTGTTTCAAATGTCACCTGTTCCTAAGTGGAGTAACTATCTAGTTACTTACTTATTGAGCCAAACATTTCCTGAGGATATGAGTAAATGCCATCAAAGAGCAATTGAAACAAAAGCAAGAGAGTATGCTCTTATTAGAAACGAATTGTATCAGAGAGGTAAGGACCAACATCTGCGTCTTTGTGTAAATAAAGATGGATATATTCCGATTATAGAACAAGCACATGCTGGATTAGTTGGAGGTCACTTTTCTAGCGAGACCACCACAAGAGAAATCTTAATGGCAGGCATATGATGGCCAACACTTTTTGCAGATGCCAAAGAATATGTTCAAAGGTGTGATGCTTGTCAATGAGTAAAACTGCCAACACGAGTAGATAGCATGCCCTTAAGACGAATGATGGAAGCTAGAGCCTTCGTAGAATGGGGTATAGACTTTGTTGGGCCAATACAACCACCTGCTTATAGAACCCAAGCTCAATATAACATTGTAGCTACGGATTATTTGACTAAGTGGGCTGAGGCTAAAGCAACTCAAAAGAATGATGCCAGAACCACTGCCGCATTCTTATATGAGTATGTGTTCACAAGATATGGACTGCTAATATAAATTTTCAGTGATAGGGGAAATCATTTCCTCAATGAGGTAATCGAGTATCTGCTTAATGAATTTATGGTCATCCATAACAAATCAGCTCCCTATCACCCACAAGAAAACGGACAAGCTGAGCATATGAATAAGATTCTTAGCTCGGTATTGACTAAAGTGTTTAGTTTAGGAAGGACAAACTGGGAAATGAATCTTCATGCTGCTCTATGGCCTTATCGAGTTTCATTCAAAACAGCTTTAAATGCTACACCCTTTAACCTTATGGTCTTGATGCCATACTACCAATAAAATTTCTATTGCCTACATTAAGGATAGCAAAAGATCTTGAGTGGATTGGACATGAATTGTCAAAAAGTCTTGAAGATTTAGAAAAGCTAGATGAGCAAAGGCTAACTACTAGAGCTCACATCTATGCACAAAAGCGGAAACAAAAACAGGTTTTTGATTCCCATCTAATTACAAAAATCTTCAAAAAAGGGGACTTAGTTCTAGTCTATTCCCTTAAGCAACACATTCCCAAGTTTAAGAAAAAGGGAAACGGACCGTTTATCATTGAAGATGTATCTCCAAGTAGAGTAGTTAAGTTATCCACCCTAGATGGTGAACCAATGGCTAATTGAATTAGTGGATGTCGTTTAAAGAAGTACAATTTGCCACTAACCAATGAATTGCTGGAGGACCGACAATAGGAACTGCCGAAAGATGGAGTGTCAACAGATGATGAATGGTTAGATGGAATGGACCTTCGCATCAAAGTACAGCTCAACAACCATAGCACAAATGCATTGGTCAATACATGAGCTAGAGTAAATGCAGTCAATTATTCCACGTACAAGAAAGTAACAAATTATCTTTGACAGCAGGAACATCGACTATCAAAGGATGCAACAAGAACCCAACACCAACATTGGGAGTAGTCAACTTAAACGTGATAGTACATGGATGTTCATGTCCTCATCAGTTTGTATGCTTACCGGATGAACACATGAATGAGACGATGATTCTTGGAATCTCATGGATGCGGATATACAAGGCAGTACTAGATTGGGATACGAATCAGCTCAAGCTATCACCTAAAGGTGGACAACTCATTGTTCCAATTGCACCAAGCAAGGAGGAATGGAAAGGATCTCACCAACAGAGCAAACCATGAAGTAATCAATCTTCTCCATCCTATCGACAAGAAAATGCTACAAGTAGCATGCAAGGAGTGAGGCAAATTTGGGTACTAAAAGCATAGCTTAAGGACAAGCTGATTCAAATCTGGATGCCCAAAACATCATCAACAATACCAAAGACGGTTCCAAAGATCAAAACACAGAGACGAGCATCTCCGAGCAAGGAACCTAACATGAAATGGGTTTGGAAGAAAAAAGAGCACTTATCTTCTCCACAATCTGGAAAACCCATCAAGCAATGGAGAGTTAAGTCTCAGGAACCTCAACCACACCATTCCACACCAGCAAACCAAGATATCAATGGCGAATAAAAGCTCAACAACAGTCAAAAGTGCTACCAATAGCTCAGGAAATCAGCATGCTAAAGCATCCATCCTGATGGCACAATCAAGCAAAGAGCACACAAGCTACAAGATTTGCTCTTTGGAAGACAGGATCAGAAAGTCTCGACATCAAAAACCCTTGAGTTAATTACTCAAGACCCAAGTCTTGCACAATATAATGGTTTGAATTGCATTGATCTTCAAAGCATGGTAGAGCCAACCACGACTATTCATAGACACGATATTTCAACCCATGCACACAGTTGTCCCGGAGTACGCCATCTAAGAGGAGTGGAAGAGTACTAAGTAATTAAGGGCAATGTTTGAAGAGGGAGGAAAAAGTTTGATGTTAACGAGTGATTTTTTTTGCAAAATTACCTAATAATGCCCTTATAAATTATCAACAGGGAAAATTTATCTGATAATATCTCCCCGATGAGTGTAAATAGTGTATATACTATCTGAAAATCATCAAAAAATAGTCCTTTTTTGTTATTTTTCATCATTTTTATTGATATTGAGACTTAAAAATGGAGAAATCCAACAAAAAATAATAAAGCTGTGTTTTTCAATGGATTTCCTTAATTATTGGATTTTCACTTTGCTTTTTTAGTGCATTTTGTTATTCTCTTTGATTTTTCCAATAAACAAGTCAAAAATTAATAATAAATAGCAAAGGAGCTCATAGGAAAAAATTGAAGACACGTGGTGATTAGAAAGACTAGGCGGACAAGCACAAAAAAATTCAATCAAATCGACAGATGGAAGCGGGAAGCCTTAATTAGGCGGCCATACCTACTTTTGCAGAATTCTTGTAGAATGAGCTACAGGGATCCGATTGGGAAAATTTTTGAGTCTAACATAGATTTCACGGCCTAGTAGGACTAACGAGGGAATCTGAGAAATTTTTTTTGGAAAGTCCGAGTATAGATACCCAAGGTAGGCTAAAACCACCTCATTTCCACTCGTTGCCTTTGGAGAGAGAGAGCCTTTGGACCCTCTTCGCGCATATTTTCTGGAGTCCACAGTCACCTGTTTTTAGTGTCGTCTCACACGAGACATGAGGGGTAAGTTCTTTGTTCATCAATGATGCATTTTGTACGGCCGGAAGCTAGTCTAAACCCCTGGAAAAAACCCTAGAATCCGAGTAGTGGACAAAGACCTACGACCAAAAATCGACCATAGCGGCCTGTCAGCTCAACCAAATCGGATGAGATTTGAATTGTAGCATGCCCCAACATAATAAAACACTTCTATATCACCAGTTCACCATTCGGCAAGGGTTGAGGGGGTCCCAAGTAGAAAAGCTAGGTTTTTAGCAGATGCCAAAATTGGATTCTGACTCCACAGACACCTTACCTATGAGGCCTATACACAATGTATAAGATTGGTTTAATGAAATCAATCAAGCAAAGCCCTCAAAAAGCAAAAAACGGCTACAAAGCGTCAAATTCGACATACAAGGTCAAATTGACTCCAAATGGGCCAAAATTGGATGAGTTGCTTCACGACTATGTTGCGGACAAGTCCATAGCCTCAAAAGTGACTAACCAACACTACAGGCAGTGTAGTCACAAAAATCAGAGATTTCAGAGTCGACAAAGCACAAAGGATGCCGGCAAGACCAAACTTTACCAAATTCAATTTAGGACGTTTTAGGTGTATAGAATGTGTTTAAGTCAAAATTTATATGTTTTGCAAGAAAATGTTGATTACTGTAAATAATCACGATTATTTACTTTTGCACTATTTTGGCTTGAAAATTTTATCATCACCTCACCTATCACTTGTACACACCTATTACATGCCAAATATCAAGTATGAGCCAAAATGATCAACTATAAATTGGGAAATTGCCAAAAAAACGCAAAGAAGCCCTTGCAAGCCAATTTCTGAGTTATGAGCCACATTTTTTTATCCAAATCACCTCATATCACATACACAGGGTCTATACCATGCTTAGAACCAAGTTGTACCAAAAAATGTTTATTTTGGTAGGAAAGTTGATAATCACAATTATTTGCTATTTGCAATTTTGCCATCATGGGACCAAAGTACATGATGTCCTAAGTCCACAAGCCAAGTTTGAACAAATTTGGAGCTCAAAATCTCAAAATCTCGAAGTTCCTTTACATCCACTGTTTCAGAGACCTAAAGCCTAAATCTGGCACCATTTTCACCATGTGCATCCAAATAAGCCTATATTTCACTCAGAGTATCTATTTGGTATATACTTCAAGACTGCAATGCCAAATTTGCAAAAAGTTGAAAAAAATACTCTTTGGACTTCATAATTTTGTTCTTTACATGATTTTATGCATCTATGCATGTTCAAAAATTGATTTGAAGCAAATTGGACCAAATTTGTCAGCATTTCAGACTGAAGGACATTTCAAAGAAAATCTGTCAAATTTGCTAACTTCGACACTATATTCACTCAATAGGAGCCATGCAAGCTACAGAGAAAGCCAAAAAGAAGCTCTCGCAAAAGGAGAAGCTGCAAGAGCTACCACCATATCAACTAGACCCCAATTCAATCAAGAATGCAAAAGCGACCTACCTGTCAAAGGAACAGCTTGAAGAGCATAACACAACGGTGTTCACAGGAAGATTCAAGAGCAAAGAAGGACATCGAGTAGAACTACAACTTCTACCAAACAAAGTTTATGATGTCGCCGCAAAGCCCGAGACCAAAGAAGCCAACAGGAGGCTGGGACTTAGAGGTTTCTACGAACAAGAGCCATGTGGAGTGGACTTCCAAAAGTCTTATGAGCTCTTGTCCAGGATCAAAGAAGATGGAACCGCCCAAATCTCTGACCATCAGGGAAACAAAGTTGAAGTGGTGATAACAAAAGAGATAGTGGCAGAAGCCTAAGATTGCCAACAGAAGGAATGACAATGAGGGCAAGGGATAGAAAGATGGCAGGAACTTTCACCAAGGAAACTGCCGCTGCCACATTTGCCGACCTCATCCAAAAACAGGTGGAGGAGCCCGCAAGGTTGTACCACTAGCACTTCCACTTCCTTGCCAAGAGACCGCCAAGGTATACGACACCAAATCATGCGGTTGCCACAACCTTTACACAAGTTCTTAAGTCAACAACCAGGCAACCAGTTGACCATGCACAGTACGTGTTGTCCTCACTGAAAGGGACAAAGAAAGAAGGAAAAATTACATACCTAGGAGCACCAGAGGTTTTGACCAGAATTGCCTACCATGCTATCGGCATGGTCGACAACTTGTCGCCTGCCCCAGCTCAAAACACTTGGATAGTGTCAGCACAACCTTCCCCTTGAGCTACAAGATCTGCCAAGAGAACATACAAGTCTAATGAAGAGTCTATTGAGAGCTTGCCAGAACGGCACAACACTAAAAGCTTTGATAATGAGGAAAGAAGAGCACGGATCAAAGAAATGAAGAGAAAAGTTGTGGCAGCATACCAGGAGGAATCAGTACAAAAACAAGCCTGATTTGAAAGAGAAAAGCACTCTTACGAACACAGCCGGCAAGCACAAGGCAAGGACCCGGCAAAGTGGTATCCGTTGAACTCAAAGGGCCAAGAACAAAGCACCATACCAGGAAACAAGCCAAAGACCCTACAGAATTACTGGAAAAGATATATCAGGGAGCAGAAGCTTTGAAGCTAAGAGAAGCCCAAGAAGCGGAACGAAAAGCTAAAGAGGCGACAGAGCAGCAAAAGCAAGCAGAGGAAGCAATGGAACAAGGAGAAGCACATCATAAACGAGGGGATATATCTCCCCGAATTTCTTTACATGTTTTAGAACAGCATGATCACCCCATGCCAAGCCCACCACCATCACCAGCAGATAAAGCCACAGAACCTGAGCCCACAAAAGAGATAGAGCCTGAACAAAGAGAAGCAGATGAATCTGCATAGCAGGCATCTACTACACAAGAGCAACAAAAAGAGCAAGACAAAGAGCCAGAAAGGGTAGCGAGTCCTGAACAAGAGGACAACACAAAGTTTGAGCAAACACGAGAATAGAAAAAAACACCTTCTACCTCTACACAGCAGAAAAAGGCCGAGGCATCCACGAAGCCTCGGATGACACAACAGAAGATGATTAGCCACAGCCTCAAAAACAACAACAACCAGCTGCCATGACACCGCCAAAAGATACACAAGAGACTGCAGAAACATCTAGGCAGATAGCCAGAAACGAGGATTGGCAATAAACGTTGAAGTGATCCTACAAGTCAACGAGCATGCCAAGCAAATGCAAGACATGACGGAAAGACTCCGAATAGCCGCATTGAGCTGTAGCACAAGGGCCAAAGAATTAGAGATGGTGATTGAAACACTCCAAGGGGTGCTAGACAATAGATTAAACATCATCACCGATCTACAAAGGCAAGTGCAGCAGTTGAAAGCTGAAGGTGAACAACATCAACTAGCAAGGGATAAACAACAAAAAGAGATGGAGGAGCTCGGTGATCTGCTTACAAAGTTGGAAATTGCTTGCAAAGCAAAAGATGAACAGCTGAAAGAGGTTACCAACGAACTTCTAACAACAACCCTGTCAGTTCAAAAAATACAAGTACAATTAGATGTAGGGAATGCCTCCCTACAATACTCAGAGCAAAGAACAAATGATCAGGAAATTTTCTTGCGGCAAATACGAGAGAATCCAGCCATAGCCTCGATCAAAGGATCAGACGAGGTCTACAAAGAATTAGAGAAAAAGAAGAATGACCTCAAGCTAGAGCTTAACCTGGAGCAGTCTTAGCGTAGAGACCTGGCTTTAATGCAGGTGCAACGAGAAGACGAGCTGCTGAAAGAAATAGCGGAGCTTAAAAGAGTCAACTAGCTGTTGAGAGAGGGACATCCAGAAACATAAGAAGAGGTAGGAACTTCAGAGCAGCCACAGATAAAGATACCCTCAGTTTCATTTGTTGAGATGGAGACACAGCCAGCAGAAGAGCTAGGTGGCAAGGATGTATTTCAAGTACACATAATCAAAACAGATACAGTGCCAATGGTTCAGCTCTCAAAGGCTGAGGAAGATGCACTGAAAGAGAAGATTACATAAGAGGTAGATGAGCAGTGGAAGGCAGTAATGGATTGGGAGCTCAGAGTTCTTCACTCCGTCAACATTACACAACTCACTTTCAATCACATCAATGCGCAATGGCACCAGCAATCCCTGCCATACCCTTTGATAAAGGTGGAGTTGCTCCAGGTAAAAGAGAGGTTGTACAAAGACATGCAAGAAGAAGGCATAGAGCAAGACCACCCAAAGTGGAGGCTGATCTGGTTGATCAAGAATCCAAGGTATTTGATTCTGTTCACAAGAGCACCTGCGGCCCTCCCAAAAAATCCTACTTTCTGTCCTGTAACAAGAGTAAGGACCTGGCAAGTACATGAGGCATTAACAAAGAAGCGGCCAACCTGGCTGAACTATCCAAGGTTGCGTGCTCTAGAAAAGGGACCATCGACAGAAGAGTACATGGTGAAAACCCTAATGGGCGCCATGTCATTCTTCAAAAGTCTACCAGTTTTATCATGTGCAATGCTATATAAAATTTTCCGAATGCTTCTCACCTGCATCAAAGTTTTCCATGAACCAGAGCAAGCAGGCGCCCCTTAGATGTCATTCCTTGGGTAATAAAGGTTTATGCTACAATCTCAGTGGCCAACCTTCCGAAGAAGTCCTCTATGGCTTCTACGCCAGATGTATGTTTTTACCTTCTCACAATATGCTGGTGTTTGAGGAAGCGTTCTACACAGGGTTCTTCACTTGGCGAACGAAGATATTTGGGCCAGTGATCAGCAACCTGACATCACGATTTGTAGGCTACTCAGCAGTGGAGCTGAAAAACAGAGTCACTATGCAGTTCTTGCAAGTACCAGATAAAGAGAGGAAGATCAGATACCAAAAGGCACTAAATGCGCTTAAAGACCGCCTCGTCAGCCGTCAACCCGAAGACTGCTTCAGCCCATGAAGCTGTGTCAGGGGATGACACAGGCGAGGAGGGGGGGGGATGTTAGAAGCAAGATAACACGGATACCATTTTTTGGAGCTCTTATATAAAAACACTTATTATTTTTTATAAATTGGGAATATTGTAACTCCTATTTTTTGGGTAAACCTTGTAATAGTTGAGTCGAGGCTACAAGCTTCCAGATTGTATCCACCTGTCATTACCTATCTTTAGTTAGAGCTCTGAGATTATTAGTTTTGACCACCAAAAACCTTGGCTAAGGTATAAAAGCCAATTTTTGTAAGTTATTACTAAGTTTTGGATAATGAAATACACAGCATGAGCTAACGACGCTCACTTCTCTCCTTCTCGCGCTTCCTACTCCCTCTCCGGTTGTCAAATTGCAGTCACGTTTGTTGCATTGCAACCGCAGGTAAGAGCTCTAAGCATTGACATAAACACATCACAGTATTTTGTATCTTTTGGCATTGCTGACTTGCGGCTTAATTTCATCATAAGTAGGAATTTACACTTCAAAATAAAAAACTAAGCATAGGTGAGGTATTGGGCATCATTGATAAGCATTTAGGTGCATTCTGTGTCAAAAACAAGTAGGTCAAAAATCCACTGCTATTAATAATTGTGATTTTGGCACTTGACCTAAAGTGGGGTTTAAGACCATAAGCATGTGTGCTTAGGTCTTATAAACATGTCCTAGAAGTTTCGTTATGTTTGGAGTAATTTGATGTTGTAATGGATGTGATTTGTTTGCCGATGAGCGATTCACTTTTGGTGATTTCAGTCACTTGAGTGTAGCTTGAGTTAGATGCGAGTTGTTTGTTGTTTTCCAGGAGATTGACAACCTCTTGTAGCCTCTATGCACTAGTCAAGTCAGCTTTGTCCCATGGATTGACAATTTAATCGTGGTTCTCGCTACGTCTGTAATAAGATAGGAGTGAGGTTAGACACCCGTCCCACAGTACTTACTACCTTGGGACCCCTCCACCCTTTTTTGGATACCTATTTAAACCCTCTTGCACATCTTGTAAGGTTTACGCCACTGAAGAGCTAATTGCGAAACTTGTTTGGTGTAAACCTCATTTGCAAAGTTCCCCATTTCCCTCCTCCCTTCCACACCTTGGCTCTCCCTCTCTCTCACCTCTTCCTTTTTGGCAAAATGTTCTTTTTCGTGCGCTAAGTTTGTGATTAGTCTCTTAGGCTATCAAAATATTTTTCAAGTGTATCTCACACTCTATGATATACAGCGTAGCTTCTTTTTTTCCTTTTTTTGCACATCCTTCCAATCAGCCTGCCTCGCCAATTCGTGTGTGTGTAAACCCTTAGTAATCTTTATAACGTTCAACGTTACTTTTTTGTTGTCCATCAAGGGCGGAAGTGTATTGAATTATCTGTACTAATTACTCCCGCCGCACTCTCTCTTCACGGTCCTCTTCACCTCGCACACTGCTTCACAGCCATCTTCACATCGCGTACTATTTTCACTACAGCCCCGAGCAATTGCTGGCTTTCTTTGATAATGCACGTAGGGTGCTCTTCTTTCCTCGCCCACCCGCCACCTGCTTATGCACGCATGCTGCAACATGCTATGTTCTACGTCCACAATCACCTGCTTTTCCACCCACAGTCGCCTGCTTTTGCTACATTTTTTACCCTCAGTGCACCTCAGCTTAGCGTGCACCTCATTTTAACCTGCTCCTTGTTCCCTAGCGTGCATGTGCTTCTGTCAGTTACAACACCTAAGGTTACTACGCCCCACACCCCCTAGCCCTTTGCTCTTAGAAGCTCAAACTGTTCTTGTTATTTGAAACTGTGCACACCGCCACCCTCCTAGAAGCTTCCTTGTCGGGGTCCTCTGCGCACGATAGCGAGACAGTAGCTCCTCCTTGGAGACTTTGCTGCGTAGTTTGGGCGTAGCAAGACGATCGCCTCCTTCAAGGTGAAGGTCTACCAAACGTGGGTCTTGCAGCAAGGTCTGCCACTCTCAAAAGACAGATATCGCCCCTCTCAAGCGGCATCAACAGCCTCTCACAGGCGGTAGATCTCACCCCAACTGGTTCGGCAACTGCGGCTTCTTCAAACAGCGTGAGCAACGGTACTGCAACGACTTGCCCCTTAACGAGCTTCCCCAAACTCCTCGGCCTTACAGTTTCTTGAGGTACTCTCTGTGTGGCTGCACCCTTTCTCCCGTTACTAATCTACCCTGCCCTGTGACGTTGAAGCTACATGGCTACCCTTCCCCCATCCTCGTGGGCAACCAATCCCTTTCACGCAACCGCAACGGCCATGGAGATTGTGGGAGCCGCGGCTCTCCCAACAGCCCGTGTTCGAGCCAATACCCGCTTGCAACACTGCTCTAATTACCCCCTCAATTGGCCCTTCTTCCGTCGACAACCTTTTGAGCCCCCTCTATTTTCAAGCAACCTACGCAACAACCCCTTTGGCAACCCTTATATTCGCAAGCTCCCGGGCATCCTTTTGCCCTCCCAACCCTGCCCTCTCTCTCCTCGGATTCACGTCGGCGACGGCCCTCCTCAACCCACCCTCGTGGATTCAACACGCCCCGAGACTACCCACCTTCTCCACCCTAACCTCTTCAAAGAAAACTCTTTTTGGCCCGAAAGAGCTGCGGGGTCTCACGGCCAACCTACCCCTTGAGGATCTTGATCAACTCTCCCTCCCCTCTACCAAAGCCTTTGGCACTGATAGTGCGGCTTTTATATCACGTAGTGGTGCCTTTTTCAAGTCAAACCAAGGTGGCATCCTCTCAAGCCCCCCCTCACTTTCCCGACCGCTTTTGGCTCTCTCTCTCTCCGCAAGCTCCTCTTCCTTGGCCTTTACCCCACCCCTAGCCACTAATCCACATATTGAAACTCTACCCATTCTTCCCGCCATCAACAAGCCTTTGGAATTTGACAAGATTGTATCACTCTCATTTGTAGAAGTTTAAACCCTTAACCATAAGCTCCACAAAGCCACTTCACATCTCACTCATTTTCAAAATCTTCTCGCCAACCAAACGGCCCCACTTAGTCTTTGCATGAAGCCTCCCCGCCTCTCCATAGAGGACTCTCAAGCACAAGCACTCTTGAGTGCCAAGATCGAATCCAATTTCAATTGGATTGCACCCAAGCTTACATCCATGCCCAAAAGTGTTCTTAGCAACAACCTTCAAAAAAGCTTTGATTCTTACCACGACCTTGTAGAAGAAAGGCTCTTAGACCTCACCAAGAAGCTTGCTAGCGTCTCCTTTCCAAGAGTCCAACCTTTGGCTTGGGCCAATCAACTCCTCTCTTGGAAGCCTTCCTCACTTCATTAATTTGATGCTCTACTTCAAAATGCGATCCTCCGAACCCATTTGGCCTCTTCCTTGAACTCAGCGGCACATAATGCAAGGAAGAGGGCACCATTTTGGAAGAAGCGTAGTCTCTATCCAAAGAGGAAATGGTGGGATAACTGGTGCATTATGAGGTCACTGTTCAAATGAAGAACCTTCTCTCACCTCCCCCAAAGAGGCCGCCTTACCAAAAATCCTCCCATCGTGTAGTCCACAATAAAAAACCCCTCCCTTTGGCAAGAGCCTCTCATGAGGAGGTCATGCATCAACCCTTCAAAAATCCCAAATCCTCTTCCCCGAGGATCCTCTTTTCCTCCTCCACCCCTTGTAAACCTCCCCATACTTCTTCCCCCAAGAGCCACCTTCTTCCTCCCCCCTCTCCCAACCTCACCTTTGTTCCTCCCCTTTTGAAAACACCTAATTACCCTTTGAGCCCTTATACTACTTCCACCCCTTTCCCTCACCCTCAACATCCCCATCCTAAGCATAGCCTCCCTAAAAATCCTAGAATGTCAAAAAACTTGCAATGGAGGAGGAAGAAATAGGTTTTGAGCACCCTTCCGCTTGGGTCCTTTCTCTTCTCCCGAACTCCTCTCTTTCCTAACCTTTGGACCCCTCCTCCATGTAACTCCTTTTCTCTTCCTCTCTCTTACCACAATAATAGAAAAAGATCAAAATATTGGCTTCCCCTCACCAACCCACATCTCTACAAAATCTTAGCCTTGGATAAGCAAACAATTTTTACTCTTGAGCATAAGATAACCTACCTCTCCTTTCACAACTTGGCCAATCGCTCTCTCTCCTCTTCGGAGCATAGAATTTTGGGCCTTGGAGTCAACTACATTCCCCCCTTCCCTCCTCCGCCTTCTTCTTCTACCTTTGAGGCATATTCCAATCTCAAGAGGAGCTTACAACTCAAACTCTTTTTTAATAATTCACTCCCTCTCTCTCCTTCCTTTTCTCTCCCCAATCCCTCTTGGTCCACCTTTTCTTGCTAAACCGTTCTTGTTAGACGCCATTTCCTCTCTAAAAAATGATCGTAAGATTATAATTAAACCCGCCGATAGGAACCTTGGCCCCGTCATCCTCTCCAAATCTTGGAACAGTAAAGAAGCTCTACGCCACCTCTTGGACCCTCTCACCTACTCTCCTATCTCTTCACCTCCATTGTCGTTTGTCGAATCCACTCTTCTTTCCATTGTTACACACTTTCATCTCCTCCCTTCCAAAGAAAGATCTTTCATCCTCTCCTCCTCTCAATCTTTTCCCAAACCTTGTCCCTTCTTCGTTTTACCCCAAAATTCATAAACTTTTTCTTGTAGACCACCCCATTTGTTCTCTACAAGGGTATATCTTAGAAAATGCCTCGAAATGGCTACATGTACAACCCTTCCCATACTCATAGCGAAATAACAACACCTCAAGGACTCTCATTCTCTTATCTTAGACTTAGCCTCCATCACCTTCTCCCCCCATGTTACTCTCTTTACCTTTGACGTTGAGTCGCTTTACCCTAGCATCCCTATCCAATTAAGGGCTCTACGCTCTTAGAAACTCTATCCAAGGTCTCTTTCCCTATCCTAAAGTCAACTCCATCCTACCCCTTGCCTCTCTCATTCTCAACCATCATTGCATCTCTTTCAAAGGTAAGTTTTGGCATCAGGTTAAAGGCACCGCTATGGGGTCGAATTTTACGGTGGTATATGCATGTCTTTTTCTTTGCTCCTTGGAAGAAAGTGGGAACCTTGTCTCTTCCCCTTCTCTACTTTACTTTAAAAGATTCATAGACGACACTTTGGAGTTTGGGATGGCCCCCCCTCTAGGCTAAAAAAGCTCCTCCTTGAGTATGGGCATCCTCTCCAAGAGCACATAAAGATTACTCCCTTCATCTCCTCACATGAAGCTTTTATTTTGGACATACACTTCTTCAAAGGGCCCTCTTTCTGCTCTAAGGGGATTTTTGACACACTGTAGAACGGGTGTCTAACCTCACTCCTATCTTATTGCACATTTAGCAAGAACCATGATTAAATTGTCAATCCATAGAATGAAGCTGACTCGACTAGTGCATAGAGGCTACAAGAGGTTGTCAATCTCTCAGAAAACAACAAACAACTCGCATCTAACTCAAGCTACACTCAAGTGACTGAAATCACCAAAAGCCAATCGCTCATTAGCAAACAAATCACATTCTTTACAGCATCAAATGACATCCAAACGTAACGAAACTTCTAAGAAAAGTTTATAAGACCTAAGAACACATGCTTATGGTCTCAAATTCCACTTTAGGTCATGTGAAAAAATCACGATTATTAACAGCAGTGGATTTTTGACCTAGTCGTTTTCGACCCAGAATGCACCTAAATGCTTACAAATGATGCCCCAATACCCCGCCTATGCTTAGTTTTTTATTTTGAAGTGTAAATTTCTACTTATGATGAAATTAGTAAGCCGCAGGTTGGCGGTGCCAAACGCTACAAAATACAGTCAAGTGTTTACATCAATGCGTAGAGCTCTTACCTGCGGTTGCAATGCAACAAATGCAACTGCAATGTGACAACCGGGGAGGGAGTAGGAAGCGCGAGAAGGAGAGAAGTGAGTGCCGTTAGCTCATGCTATGTATTTCATTATCCGAAACTTAAAATTAACTTACAAAAATTGGCTTTTATACCTTAGCCAAGTTTTTGGTGGTCAAAACTAATAATCTCGGAGCTCTAACTAAAGATGGATATTGGCAGGTTGATACAATTTGGAAGCTTGTAGCCCCGGATTATCTATTACAAAGTTTATGCTAAGAATAGGAGTTACAATATTCTCGATTTATCAAAATAATAAGTGTTTTTACAATGAGAGCTCCGAAAAATGGTATCCAAAAATTAGCTTGCTGCTAACATTCCCCCCCTCCTCGCCTGTGTCGTCCCTTGATACAGCTTTATGGGTTGAAATAGTTTTCAGGTTGATGGTTGGCGAGGCGGTCTTTAAGTGCTTTAAGAGCCTTTTTGTATCTGATCTTTCTCTCTTTATCTGGCACCTGCAAAAACTGCATAGCGACTCTGTTTTTAAGCGTAACAGTGGAGTAGCCTACAAATCTCGAAGTCAGGTTGCTGATCACTAGCCCAAAAATCTTCGTTCGCCAAGTGAAGAACCCTGTGTAGAACGCTTCCTCAAATGCCAACATATTATGTGATGGTAAGAATATGCACCGGGCGTAGAAGCCATAGAGGAATAATTTGGAAGGTTGACCACTGAGATTGTAGCATAAACCTTTATTACCCTCGAGGAATGACATCCATGGGGCGCTTGCTTACTCTGGCTCATGAAAACTTCGATGCAGATGAGTAGCATTTGGTAGATTTTATAAAGCATCACATATGATAGATCCGGTAGACTTTTGAAGAATGACATGGCGCCCGTTAGGGTTTTCACCATGTATACTTATGTGGCCAGTCCCTTTTCTGAAGCTGGCAGTCTTGGGTAGTTCAGCAAGGTTGGCCGCTTCTTTGATACTACCTCATGTGCTTTCCAGGTCCTTACTCTTGGTACAGGACAAAAAGTGGGATCCTTTTGAAGTGCCGCAGGCGCTCTTATGAACAAAATCAGGTATCTTGGATTCTTGTTCAACCAGCTCAGCCTCCACTTGGGGTGGTCTTCATCTTCGCCTTCTACTTGCATGTCTTTGTAGGGGAATTTCAAACTCCGAGCAAAATTTTCCGAGCAATCATAAAAACAAGCAAAACCCATCAAGACTCCATATAGAACTTAAATCATAATAGGAAACATTTAGCATCAAATTACATATCACTTATTTATCATTGTCCCTAAACACCTCAAGCATTCCACATGGAGACTTCAATCATCCACCCTTATATTAACTCCTTAATAGGAAAAATTTATCATCAAAATATATATTATCTATCTACCATTGTCTCTAAACACCTCAAGCATTCCTCATGGAAACTTCAATCATCCACTCTTATATTAAATCCTTGATTATCCAAGGGTATGCTCCCTCCTCCAAAGCACGGCTCATCGTCATCGACAATTAGACCATGGTAAATGCTTGGACAAGTGTGTGTGTGTGTGTGTGTGTGTGTGTGTGTGTGTGTGTGTGTGTGTGTGTCTGTGTGTGTGTGTGTGCTCTCTCTCTCTCTCTCTCTCTCTCTCTCTCTCTCTCTCTCTCTCTCTCTCTCTCTCTCTCCATTTTGCGAAATGAAGAGAGGGGTTTCTCAATACATAATATTATGGCAAGTGCTTATAGGGAGAGAGTCTTGTTTATTTTTTCAATATTTTCAAGGAATTCTTGGTTTAGGGAATTTATTGAAGAAGTAGGTTTGGTAGAGTTTATTAGTAGGTTGGAGTTGGTAGAGTTTATTGGTAGGTTGGAGTTAATATGAACAATGTGTATTTGCAATCTTCTAGATTGTATCTTACTGAAATTGGAGATAAATCATTTTCGGTGGGTGGCTTTATTTTATCTATCTCCCAAAGAAGATGTTTTAGCTTACAATCATGACACTTGTCAAACCAAGAGGAAAATGAAAATGTCCTCAACATACTTGAAAAGAATAGTGAGAAAGCATTAAAGAAATTCTTAATTTCAAGTCTTTTATAAATTTCATTGTAAGGAACTTTGTATATTTAAGAAAGATTTTTTTTGTTGAACACTTAGTTGTAGTCAAACTCCTTTTGAATAGATGCAATAGTAGCCAAAAGACATATACACTTCTGAAAAGAACCTAACAAATCTAAGTACACATAGGTAAAGTGATTGTTTCCTATATAGCCGATAAAGTGATTGTTTCCTATATAGCCAAAATAGAATGTGATAATGAGATGATGCATAGTTTTACGATGTTGGTTACATTTTTTAGCTCTCTTGTGCTTGCTCTTATAACATTTAAACTTTTCATCTCTCTCCCCCGCTCTCTCTCTCTCAATCATGCTTTGATTAATTTAAAATAAACCATCCTAATGTAAGGTGACTGCCACATCATTCCATCTGCCAGTGCACGTAGTCATCATCGGCCCAGGTTGAAGGAATAGAAGAGCGCCACATTTATTTTTAATACCACATGAAGATTTTGATATACTACAAAAGTGAACGAAGAGGCTCTCCTTTTGCAACAGTAACACCAATGCACATGCAATGCATGCAATCAAGAGGTTCAAACAACTCGATGCATGAGCATTCACTGTAATTCGATCAATAGATTCACCATCGTCAACATATCTACCTTTTCGATCATAGGATAATCTACCATGCATAGAGGGCTTCAACATCTTCTCCTCCCTTCTTGTGAGACTCTTATAAGATTGCCACGATGTATTCAACAACTTCGCTCCGCTCCTACGGATTTCTTTTGACATGTCCATTGTGTAATCATGCTAGAGCCTCCCCACTACCTTGTGGAGTTGTCCCACCCCTATTAGGTGGTGCTATGTTTCGCAGAATCTGAACAAAGTGAAATCCCATTGCACATCTATATGAGCACTTACCCCAGAGGGTACGCCCCTCCAAGGGCTCAATAGGTTTTATTCGTTGTTACAACTAGCAACTTTAACACAATGGTGTTGGCTAGGAATGGAAAATATGAGGGTCTGTATTCATTTAAGCTTGTTAAAGGCACACAAGGTGAGACAAGAAGGTCAACCGTCTTCATTTTGACTAGTGGCCAAATATAAACAAAGCCCTTAAAAAAAAAAATACGAGTGAGTTGGCACTGACGCAGACTCTTTTTGAGAATTTCCAGAGGACTGCGGACTCTTTCACAGTCCTTTTTTTTTAGTTTTCAGGGTGAGCTACAAAAGAGGAGACCCTTATTAAGGAGGATTTTATGGGCAAGGGCGGATGAGGTGATGAAGATCATGGAGGAATTTCCGACATGAAGGGTAAAGATGGGGTTTGTCTTCCACTACCATATGTTCATAGCAGGCAATCCATCCCCCTTCTCCTGCTTATGGGATGGAGCATAGTCAACTCTTTTATTGAGAAAGATCAACGAGTGATGCATTTTGGGTCCCGGCTCCGCCTGGATATGGGGTGGAAGGTGTAGGAATAGCAAGCAAGGGATTTGGCTTGGTATTAGTTAGTGTAGAGGGGTTTTCACACTTTGATTCTCCTTTGATGCTCTTGTTTACCTAGCAACCTCTTCACCTCCACAACATCGGAGACTCAGCACCTCTCTCTCTGCCACTCACTCTCAGGGTCTAAGGCGGCGTCGTTAAGTGAGTTACTCAAGCCAACCGATGGCTATATGTGTATTAAAAATCTCAATGGCATAATCCTGTTGTCCTTTGGTGTTTCCTTAGTGTTGTTTCCTCTCGCTACCTTCTATTCGCTACTCGTTCTCTTCCAAAACCACCAATGCTGTTGCACCTGCAGATGATGCCAACGACATGAGGAGTGCACTATTTTTCTTTTGCTTGTTGTCCCTTCTTTGCAGACGATGCCAACAACATGAGGAGTACACTATTTTTTTTGCTTGTTGTCCCTTCTTTGCAGACGATGCTCTCTGTGTTGTTGGTTGTCCACCAGCTCCAAATGCTCGTTTTCAGACTCTACCCCTCTCTGTCGGCATCTTTCTTGAAAGTGCTCCTCTCTCTCTCTCTCTCTCTCTCTCTCTCTCTCTCTCTCTCTCTCTCTCTCTCTCTCTCTCTCTCTCTCTCTCTCTCTCTCTCTCTCTCTCTCTCTCTCTCTCTCTCTTTTTGAGGGGAACTGAGAGAATCTAGTTTTACATTTGACACCAACAAAACAGGGAGGAGAAGGGTCACGAGGGTAGGATGATATTGTTGAGGGAGGAGGCGGCACAGTAGTGGCTAGCAATGGCGGAGAAGCTGCAGTGGGCATGCATACAGTGGAGAATCCCGTAGTGTGAGACCCCCAGCCCCCTCCTCGTCCTGCGTGGACCTGGAGTTTGGCAATCAATATACCATGTGCGTCGACAGCACTCAACGCAGCCTGTCCGCAAACCCCAGGCACTCATGCGCGTCGAGAGTACTCAAACGCAGCCTGTCCGCAAACCCATCACCCCCAAAACGTCAACTCCCTCTTGAGGCCCGTCATGAGCAGCGGCCTACGTCAACTCCCTATTGCGCCTGTCGTGCTTGGCCCAATCATGAGCATCCAACTCCACTTTACCTGCACGTGAACAATACTGGAGACGACCTTATAATAATAATAAAAAAACTTCATTGTATTTTGTGAACCTGTTGGAACCATTCTGTGCCGGCGCGGAATGGTTTGGACAGATTTTAATATTATTGCAGTGGTTTCATATGCAAGCAAAAAGGTCGGAGCAAATTACCCTTATTGCAATGAGAACAGAAAAGGCTCGAAGAGGCTTGCCAATTGAAGAGGCTTTGATGGTAAGTTTTTTTGCGTGCAATGCCTCGAGACAAACTCTGTCAACATTAAAGAGCATGCCTCGTTTGTGAAAAGGGCACTCAAGATGGAGCTAAGTATGCACACTCTACACATACACAGAAGGTGATGCCAAAAACGTTAATATGCCTTCATTTCTAAATATACACTCACCATCACCCCAATATGGCGAGGTCTTCAATGGCCCCATGCATTTCTAAATATACACTCACCTTCACACCAATATGGCGAGGTCTTCAATATGCTTATGTCGTGTCTCCACTTTAAACACAACTCTGAGAACTACAATCCTCCCAATCAAAGTGTGAATGCCGAAAAAACTACAAGAAACCAAAGCACCAAGAAGGAAATGGAGCCGAGAACAACTACTCAGGTAGAAGCAAGACCCATGTCATGTGCCAAAAATTTACAGGAATGATATTTGAATGAGTGTGTTCAATTAGAACAATTGCAGAGGCAAGGCAAGGGGCTGATTGCAAAAACAAAGGGTGGTATATGCACACAAGCCAAAGCTACTTTGAAGATACGATTGAAGAGCATGTTTTGTCAAAAACAGTCTTAATGTTAATAAGACAGGTGACTTGTTGTACATGTTACAATGATGCTGCAACTTAAGGCACCCACAAAAAGTAGCCAAATTTTTGCACTCAGAATATAATCAGGGACAGGCATAACATGATAATTGCTAGTCAACATACTGAAAAAGATATGGAAGACTTGGTGCGTTTGCATGTACAGAAGGTACATTAAAGCAACATTTTGCAAGCCCAGAAAGGGTTGAAGGAAGCTGACTTCTCGTCTAATCTCCCTCGATGTTTACTGTTATTGCCAGCCCGCAAGAAAAAGTACTTGGCCTATGTGTCCCAGTGAAAAAGAACATGTCCATCAGCCTATAGATGGAAATGGTATTGTAGATATAGTTTCTTCAATATTTAGAGCCGTTCTAGAATTGGTTAGTTCTTCATGATTACAAAGCCACTAGCTCAAACAATGTCATGATAAATAACATTGTGTTAATTATATTTGTTAGTAGTGATTGTGCAATGATTTAAGGGGTTGTTTATTTTATTGAAAACTTGGGTGTAGTCCTGCAATTAGGAGAGCCTCTCAAAGAAAAGGAAGAGGTTCTTGGGCTCACTATCCTCTATGCAATGATCAAGTGTGCTTTGTGTCAGTCATCATAAAGGACTTTGATGGCAATGATCTTGATGGTGGTGAGGAGAGAGATAACACTGACATTGGAAAACCCAGTTTCACTTTTGCAATTTGCTCTAAGTAATAAAGAATTTCTGAAGGGACTTGCTCGATTATTTTGTTGCTCAAAAATACTCGCTCGCCAATTCGTATAACCCGATATTCTTGCCCTTGTGGTATACTCAAATGTGTAAAATTGTCAATTTTTGAAGCAGATGTAAATAATCGTGATTATTTACTCGAGCTAATTTTTGCAATTTTTTGTTCCAATCTTGACACAGATCTGTTAAGCACTTCAACTTAAGGTCTCTAGCCAAGTTTTATCAAGTTTGGATATTTTTTGTCAAATGGTCATCAGTTTTCTGTCCACAGACTGATTTTGCAAATTTGGTCACAATTTTCAATCCAATGATCCAAATCTTATCAAATTTGGTTTGTGGGCTTATTACAACATGGTAAAACTAGTGGTATGCTAACTTGGTCAAAAAAGTTGAAAAATGGGACAGATGTAAATAATCTTGATTATTTACAACTCACAACTTTTTGCATCTTTTTGGTCAAGTGAGCATGCACACATGTCTATCACATCAATATAAGCCTATGAATTAAATTTCATCAAGTTTGGACAATTTTTCATCAATTTACACTCAAGTTTCCGAAAGTCAATACAAAATTTAGTTTTTATCCAGTTTTTGGCTAGTTTGGTGATCCAAATCATTGTGCCTTTACAAAAGTTGTTTGTACACATGCAATGAGTCACTGGCATCAACCTTGGTCAAATTTGAGCTGAAAGTAAATAATCACGATTATTTACTTTATGCCCAAAATGAATAATTTTTTGCACTTTTTCAGTGGACGGTCTTTTCAGGAGCTATTTTAAGCCTATGAATCAAGTCAAATCTTAATTTGGCCTAAAATGTCAAGAAAAAGTAAATAATATGAGTTTTTGCAAACTCTTGAAATTTTTACCTCAATGTGTCCTTGAGCTTACCCACTGGTTCATATAACTTGTAAGCATACTCTCCAGTCGGATTGAGTGGTTTGGAGTCTTTTCGTGCTATTTATAGCCGTAGACCTGAAATTCTGCAACTTCAAAATAACAACTCACAATGATTCTTTCGGAAAGAGCAATGTTCCACCTCGGATCCACTTACCCTACTCCTAGGTTCTCATGCAATGGAGTTGTGGAAAGTGTCCACAAACACTCGTTTTCTTGTTTTTTATGGTTTTATGAGCATTGATCTTAAGACTTGTCCCGTCTATCAATCATTCTCAAAGTCCTAATCTAGTTCTACAATCCTACAATCCTAAAGGCACTCGACAAATACGATTACTTCCAACCTACCTCTACACAGCAAAAGACGACAATCTTAAGCTATGCGGTTTCTAAAAAGAAAGTTTTTACTCTAGGAGATCCTAGAGGAAGTTAAAGGATAACTTCACAAGACACTCATGTTTTTCCTAGTTTAGGTCTCTTCGATCCCCGGCAAGGTGCCAAATGTGGGAGAGGTGTCTAACCTCACTCCTATCTTATTGCAGATTTAGCGAGAACCACGGTTAAATTGTCAATCCATGGGACGAAGTTGACTCGACTAGTGCATAGAGGCTACAAGAGGTTGTCAATCTCTCAGAAAACAACAAACAAATCGCATCTAACTCAAGCTACACTCAAGTGAATGAAATCACCAAAAGCCAATCGCTCATCGGCAAACGAATCACATCCGTTACAGCATCAAATGACATCCAAACGTAACGAAACTTCTAAGACAAGTTTATAAGACCTAAGCACACATGCTTATGGTCTCAAATCCCACTTTAGGTCAAGTGAAAAAATCACGATTATTAACATCAATGGATTTTTGACCTAGCCGTTTTCGACCCAGAATGCACCTAAATGCTTAGCAATGATGCCCCAATACCCCGCCTATGCTTAGTATTTTATTTTGAAGTGTAAAATCCTACTTATGATGAAATTAGGCCGCGGGTCAACGATGTCAAAAGCTACAAAATACAGTGAAGTGTTTACGTCAATGCGTAGAGTGTTACCATATACATGTGGTAGTGATGTGTGTGAACACACTAGGACCGCCAGGGCATTTTTTCCCTCTTTAGGAGGTTTTTTTCCCGTGCATTGTATATACGCCCATCACTCTAGGGCTATCTATCTTTCCATTGCACACTAAGTAATACACTCTCTATTGTGTGCCTTGAGCTTCCTTCGTCTTCTCCAAGCTGTGTGCATTTCTCTGCAACCCTAATTCCAACAATTGGTATCAGAGCAGGTTGCGTCCTCCCGGGCTTAGTCGCCAGCTGCTCCAGTACACGCCTGCTCAGATTCTTCGATTTCAGTGAGCTTTGGCGAGCGTTCGCAGGTCGACAAATATTTCGAGATCTCTTGTAGAGCTCGGTCTGCTCAGATTTTTTATTTGGGCTCATTTCGGCCTCCGTTTCCACTACAAGGAGTACTGCATAGGCTATTTCATCATTTTGTGCAAAATTTTTGTCAGTGCCGTTTTTTGCATAATAGGTGCCTTATAGTCTTCTACGATTTGTGCTATATAGCACGTGTTGTTCCTACTCCGTTTCTCCTATTTTCGGGCAGTTTTCACATCAAGTGCAGCAGTTACCATGGCTGACAACAACAACACAGATGTGTTCAAGATGTTTGCTGCTGAGGATAGGTTGGATGGGGACAACTACCCTATGTGGGCTTATATGATGCAACATGTTCTTGTGTCAAAGGGCGTCTGGAACATTGTGCAGGGCATTGATGTACGTCCTAGTTCTGAGGATGTAGGCAATGTTGAGGATGTTGCAGGTCTTGCTGCAAGGATTGCTGTTGTTAGAGTTATTTTGCCTACGACAGAACAAGCTCGTTGGGATGTAAAGGATGCGCAGGCTCATACATTGATTGTGTTGTCTATGAAGCACACCATTGTTCCTCACATCCGTTCAGCAAAATCTGCAAAACAGGCTTGGGATATTCTAGCAGGTCTTTATGCAAGCCGCAATGAGGCTAAAATTGCTTTGCTGCGTAAAGAGCTCGAGTCGAAGATTATGCATGAGGAAGATGATATGGACACTTTCCTTGCTAGTGTCAAGGATATCAATGAGCAACTTATTTCTGCAGGTGAAGTCATTTCAGACAGTTCCCTTGTGCAGACTATTCTTCATGCCTTACCAGACTTTTGCTAGTACTTGGAGACTTATGACCCAAGGAAATCCAGAAGTTGTCAAGTTTGATGCATTATGCACATTGTTGTTGCAAGATTCACTTTCCAGAAAAAACAGGACTAGGCAGCGTGCAATTGAACATGCTTTTATTGCTTCTCAAAGAAAGGGTGGTAACAGTAATGCAGCCACTTCTTATGGTTCTGCTGCGAGTGGCAAAACTTCTGTTCCTAATGCTTCTACTGGCAGCACTTCGTCTGGCAATTCTGGTGATAAGGGAAAAAAGAAGATGCATTGCCATTATTGCAAAGCTAATGATCACTTGATCAAGTCGTGTCCTAAGTTGAAGGCCAAAGAGGCTAAGAAGAAAGAGGGTGGTTCCACTGCAAATGCTGGTTCCACTACAAATGCAACCATTGTTGAGTCTTCTGTGAAAGGAGACTATGATGCTGATGTTGATGCAGAATGGGCTTTTAGCACACAGTGCACTTACAATCCTATTGTCCATGATGCATGCTTGTCAGTTGCTGCAGATTCACATGTGTGGTATTTTGACAGTGGTGCTACAAAGCACATTACCTCACATCGTGAATTGTTCACCTCTCGAGTCTGTCCCTCATGGGAATTCAGTCACTTGTGCCAACAATGCCTCTTATCCGGTTCAGGGTGTTGGAAACATTGTGCTTATTGCTGCTAATGGCAGTTCTTTCACACTTGTTGATGCACTTTATCTACCTAGGATCAAGAAGAATCTCTTGTCTGTATCCGCACTTGCTAGACTTGCACTTGTAGTCAAATTTGTAGATGATAGATGTACAGTTCATGATCTCAGTTTTGGTGATGAAATTGTTGCATTTGGCCTTTTGTGCAGTGGGCTGTATAAGCTTACTTTGTATGACAAGTGTGGACAAAATTTTGCAAATGCTGTTGCAGATTCAAGGGCTATTTCAAATGCAAAACTTTGGCATGCACGTTTTGGTCATCAGAATTTTGCCAGTTTGCTGCGTTTGCGTTTGCAGAAATCTGATATGGTTGCTTCTTTGCCACCTCTTGAAGCACCTATCAAACATGTTTGTGAAGGTTGTATTTTGGGTAAGATGCAGTGTTCTAAGTTTCCAAAGGATGGTTCAGTTCGGGCCACATGCAGGTTGTAGGTTGTGCATAGTGATGTATGTGCGCCCATGCAAACTCCGTCCTTGGGCAATTACCTGTACTTCATGACTTTCATTGATGAGTACTCCAGGCATGCATGGGTATTTCCGCTTAAAGCAAAGTCCGAAGTTTTTATGTGCTTCAAACAATTTCTGGCTATGGTTGAAAATGTCTCGAAATGTACTATGGGCACCCTCCGTTCCGATCGAGGGGGGGAGTATATGTCTCATGAATTTAATGCATTTCTGGCTAGTCATGGGATAAAACACCAATGTACAGTGCCTTATACACCTCAGCAGAATGGTGTTGCGGAGAGGAAAAACAGGCCACTTACGAAAATGGCACAATGTATGGTCAAAAGTCAAGCTTTGCCGCATTCTTTTTGGCTTGAAGCCATCATGTGTGCCACTTATGTACTAAACAGGTGTCCTACAAAATCTTTGCAGTCTATTACTCCATATGAAGCATGGCATGATAGAAAGCCTTCTAATGAGCACATGCGTGTTTTTGGCTGTTTGGCATATGCTATGGTGCCACAAGTGCAGCGCAGAAAATTGGATGATAAGGCTGTCAAATGTATTTTTGTTGGTTATAGTGCTGACTCTATCTTTTCATGAAGCACAGAATTCATAAAATTGGATGGCTGCCATGCAATCAGAATATGATGCACTTATAGAAAATGACACATGGACTTTATGTGATTTGCCTCCTGGCAAAAAGGCCATTGGTGGAAGTGGGTTTACAAGTTGAAATGCAAACCGGATGGTGAGATGGATTGCCATAAGGCTCGACTTGTTGCAAAGGGTTATGCACAGCAAAAAGGCATAGATTATGAAGAGACTTTTGCTCCCACTTGTCGTATGACTAGTGTGCGTTTTCTATGTGCATTGGCAAGTCATTTTGGTTGGGATGTACATCAATCAGACATTGTTACTGCTTTCTTGAATGGTGACATATTTGAGGAAGTTTATGTAACGCAGCCTCGCGGTTTTGTCATAAAAGGACAAGAGGACAAAGTGTGCAAATGTAAGAAGGCTTTATATGGGTTGAAGCAATCTCCTCGTGCTTGGTATGAGAAAGCTAACACTCATTTGGTTAAACGAGGCTTTCGTAACAGTCCAACAGAAAGCACATTATATGTAAAGCGTGAGGGTGATGTACTTCTCATTGTGGTTCTTTAGGTTGATGATTTGCTGATCACTGGACCAAATGAGAGACATATTGCTGAATTTAAGGCTGATTTGAATGCTACTTTCAAGATGAAAGATTTGGGGCTGTTGCATCATTACTTGGGTACACAGTTTAAGCATTGTGATGGTGGTATTGCCTTGTGTCAGAAAAGTTACATAGAGACATTGCTATGTAAGTTTGGACTTGAGGATTGCAAACCTATTACCACTCCCATGGAAACATGTTTGAGGTTGAGTCTACATGATGCTGGCGATCCTCCTGATGTCACTTTTTACCAAACTGCTGTTGGCTACCTCATTTATGTATGCAACACGAGGCCAGATATTCAGTTTGCAGTCTCACAGGTCAGCAGATTCATGCATAGCCCAGGGTCTAAGCATTGGCAGGCTGTCAAGAGGATTTTCCGCTACCTTAGTGGCACTTTACACCTTGGCTTGTTTTATCCCAAGGGAGAATCATTGCCTCCAGACTTACATGCTTTTTCGGACTCAGATTGGGCTGGTTGTTTTGACACGCGAGTGTCCACAAGTGGTTTTTGTTTCATGCTTTGCAGTTCATGTATATCATGGTTGAGCAAGAAGCAACCTACTGTCGCCACTTCGAGTTGTGAGGCTGAGTACAAGGCAGTCTTCACAGCTACGGTTGAGTGTGTATGGCTATCGTGGAATAGTGCAGGTCATTACAGAATACCTACAGGGTATTCTGTAATGACCTTCATGGTATGCATGTGAGCTTGATCAGCACAGGTTTACTTGATGATGCTGGCTACGTCACCACTTTTGGACAGAACATGTGGAAGATATCCAAGGGTTCTATGACAGTAGCACATGGAGTAAAGTCTGGAGGACTTTACATGATTTATGTATCAAATGTCTCTAAAAATGTAATCAATGTAACCGAGCAGCCGAACGTTTCTTTGTGGCATAGCTGGTTAGGACATATGTCCAAGAAGGGAATGGAAATCTTGTCTCGTTCTGGTTATTTGCCTGGCTTTTCATTTAATGATTTTGAATTCTGTGAACATTGTCTGTATGGTAAGCAAACACAGCAGCCACATAAGCATAGAAGCAGTAGAAGAGATACAAAGTTGGCACTTGTTCATAGTGATTTGTGTGGACCTATGCCTAACCTATCTCTAGGGGGAGCTTCTTACTTTATGACATTTATAGATGATTACTCGAGGAAAGTATGGGTTTACTTTATCAAGCACAAGGATGAAGCGTTTAGTGTTTCAAAACGTTTGTGACACTTGTGGAGAATCAGAGTGGCAAGAAGCTTAAATGCTTACGCACTGACAATGGTGGAGAGTATGTTTCAAAGGCCTTTCAGGACTTTTGTGAGTCAAAAGGTATAAAACGTGAACTTACTGCTCCTTACAATCCTCCTCAAAATGGTGTTGCTGAGAGGATGAATAGGACCATACAAGAGAAGGTCAGAAGTATGTTGTCTAATGCACAACTGCCAAATGGGTTTTGGGCTGAAGCTGTATCAACAGTTGTTCATCTTGTAAATAGATCTCCTAGCAAGGTTTTGTAAAAGGATTCAGTGCCACAGATGGTATGGTCAGGCAAAATGCCCTCATACAAGCATCTCAGAGTCTTTGGCTGTGAGGCGTATACTCACGTTCCAAAGGAATTTAGGAACAAACTTGAGCCAAAGAGTAGAAAGTGCATCTTTCTAGGCTATGGTAATTCTGGTGAGATGGGGTACAGACTTTGGGATCCCGAATCCAGAAAGGTTGTCCGCAGCAATGATGTTCACTTTAATGAATCCAAATATCATTCTAAACCAGAGAGGGTTGAGGAGATTAGAAGAGTTATCTTCCAAGAAGATGGACCTGCACGTGCAAGACATAATGTCAGGGCTCAAGAGGAGAAAGGACAGGATAGAGTGGAACCACAGGTTGTGGCTGAGCCTGAGCCACCTATTGTGTGTAGATGTGGACGTGTCACGCGACCTCCTGATAGGTTTGTTCCATCTATGAACTATGTCATGTTGACTGATTGCAATGAGCCTTCATGTTACAAGGAAGCAGTGCAAATGAAGGACTCCGGGAATTGGCAATTGGCCATGCAATCAGAGATGACAGCTCTGCATAAAAACAAGACATGGAAGCTAGTTAAATTACCACAGTGCAAAAAGGCTCTACCTTGTAAATGGGTTTACAGGTATAAGATCACCGCTCATGATAGTAAGCCAAAGTACAAAGCAAGGCTTGTTGCCAAGGGCTTTAAGCAAGAACAAGGCATTGACTTTGATGAAGTCTTCTCTCCGGTGGTCAAGATGACTACATTGAGATGCTTTCTTGCATTGGTTGCCATATTAGATTTGGTGTTGCACCAAATGGATGTCAAAACAGCGTTCTTGCATGGTGATTTAGATGTGGAAATTTACATGCAGCAGCCAGAAGGGTTTGTTGAGAAAGGCAAGGAAGATTGGGTATGCCAATTGTTAAAGAGTCTTTATGGCTTAAAACAATCACCAAGGGCATGGTACCGTAAATTCCACAAGTTTATGCTTTCTCAAGGCTACAAATGTAGTGAGTTCGATCACTATCTATATACAAAGAAAGCTAAGGATGGTAGTTGGCTGATCCTTATTTTGTATGTGGATGACATGTTGATTGCTGGCAAGCACTCGGAAGAAGTTTCAGCTTTGAAGTCAAAGATGGCAAAATCGTTTGACATGAAAGACATGGGTGAGGCAAGTCATATACTTGGTATGCGCATTGAGAGAGAGAGATCAAAGAAGTTGATTTGGTTATCTCAAACAGAGTATATTGACAAGGTTTTGCAACGTTTCAATATGGAGAAGGGAAAGGCACTGAGTGTTCCATTGCCACCATATGTGAAACTTAGCAAACAAGATTGTCCTGTGTCTGAGGAAGAACAGGCTGAAATGGATAAGATTCCATATGCGTCTGCAGTGGGTAGTTTGATGTATGCAATGATTGCTACTCGCCCAGACATTGCATTTGCAGTGGGAGTAGTAAGTCGATACATGTCAAACCCAGGCAAGATACCTGAAAGCTACAAAGAGTATGCGTATATGCTATGGGAGTCAGGAGCTAAGTGTAAAGGGTTTTACAGACTCAGATTATGCAGGTGACTTAGACAACCGAAGGTCTACGTCAGGGTATGTCTTTACATTGGCTGGTGGAGCAGTATCATGGCGTTCTAGATTACAAGATTGTGTTACTCAGTCTACTACAGAGGCTGAATATGTTGCAGCATCAGAGGCATGCAAAGAATCAATTTGGCTTAATCGACTAGTAACAGATTTGGGAATCAAAGAAGAGATGCCTGTGTATATTGTGATAGTCAAAGTGCTATACAATTGGCTCGCAATCCAGTTTATCACTCAAAGACAAAGCATGTGGATGTGAAGTATCATTTCATCAGGGAAATGCTCGAGGATAAGCAACTTCAGCTTGTCAAAGTTCACACCACAGAAAATCCTGCTGATCTACTTACAAAAGGACTTCCTTCAGAGAGCTTTGCGCATTTTTGCAAGCAGTTAGGTGTAGGGTAGTACATCACTTCTCTACATCTCTTGTATATTAGCTTGTATAGTAGCTTCTCTCACACTTAAAGTACCACATTGGACTTTAAGTGGGAGGTTGTTGGGGTATAAAGCCCAATGTGGTCGCCCAGGTAAGTGGGCGGGCCGCCAAGTATGTACACATATTCTTTTGTAAAAACCTAATAAGAACTCACTATGCTCTACACATTACAGTAGAGCGAGTTCACCATATCGTCGTGCTCTTCTTCTCGCACTCTCTCTCACGTCGCACTTCCGCTCGTACTCCTTCACAGAGTTGACTGGGACTTTCTAGAGGGCACTCTACGCAGGATGGGCTTCTCAGATGCTTGGATCAGAGGGGTATCAGCTTTGTATAGACAGGCTCACAATCAAGTACTTTTGACAGGAGGTACAGATGATCGCTTCATGCTCACACGTTCGGTCAGACAGGGCTGTCGTCTTGCCCCCTTCCTCTTTCTGTTCTATGCAGAGGCGATGAGCAGGTTTTTGGTGTCGCAGTAGGTTGGTCTACGAGGCTTAGCACTCCCTATTCGGGGAGATGACCTACTGGACACTGAGTTTACCGACGACTCAGCCTTGTACTTAGATGGCCAGGAGGCCAACCTTCACAGGTGTGAGCAAGCTCTGGAGACCTTCTATTGTGCATCTGGCACACTGATCAACTGAAGAAAGACAGTGGCTTTCTCGGTTGCCAGTGCTCCTGTGCCCGATTGGATGCCAGGAGAGGGTTTTAGGTGGATTTCCCCAGGGACTGCAGTTTGGTACTTGGGCTGTCAGGTTGATTTGGACTTGTCTCCCGAGCGGCAGATTGCTCCCCTCCTCCTGTCTATCAGGAGTAATTTGTTACATTGGAGCTCAGCACGGTTTTCTTTGGCTGGCAGAGTAGTAGTGGCCAACCAGGTGTTGTTGGCGACTATGTGGTACATCACTTCTTGTTGGATCTTCTCGAGTTCTTGTATTAGCCAGGTAGAGAGGCTGATCAGGAATTTCCTTTGGTCAGGACGTGACACTCAGATAGCCCGAGCCAAAGTGGCTTGGCAGGTCATCACTCTTCCTTGTTCACAGGGAGGGCTTGGGATCATTGACTCAGCACAGCAGAGCAGAGCCCTTCTTGGGAAGTTCATAGTCAGAGGACTTCTTCTAGGTGAGGAGTCCTGGAAGGAGTTCTTGCTACAGCGGCTTCGTGCTAGGGTGCCTCAGGCTGGAGGCCCCTGGCGACCTTCGACCAGATGGATCTTCAGAGAGATGCGCAGAGTTGGTTTGAGCAGGAGACTAGAGGACCGCTTCGCTGTGAGTTTGCTTCGATCTTCGGAGCACTTGCGGCAAGGCCTGAAGTAGCAACAGCTTACTTGCACGGAGGAACACCTACGACAGCCCCTTGTCTGGAACCCATGGTTAGCACTCAGAGAGGCCACTTGGTTGGTAGTCGGCCTCATGTTTCTTGGGGTCCCATGGCAGCGGGTCTTGCGTGCTCTTTAGGTGATTGGTTAGAGTTTTCAGACTTGTTAGAGGAGGTGCATGGTTTCCAGCTCTACAGGGCATGAGAGGGGTGTAGAGCATGTGCCACAACATCTCAGAGGCAGTTCCAGTTGAGTGGCTCACACCTCTTGAGCCAGTAGCACCCAGGTGGATGGGAGCCTTCACACGACTGGAGGTTCTCATCTCAGTCCGGGCCTGCTCAGAGACTGTTCCATCCCTTTTCTTCGAGCTACAGGGTGAGGGATGCTTACAACGAGTTACAGTAGAGGCCCCACAGGTGGCAGAGTGTTGTTTTCAAAGGATCCGAGTGGTGGGCATCTGTGGTTCGAGCTACACGGTGAAGGATGCTTACAGTGAGCTGCAGCAGAGGCCTCGTAGGTAGCAGAGTGATGTTTTCAAAGGATTCGAGTGGTGGGCATTTGTGGGAGGACTTGTGTCATCGATCCTGACCCAGTAGCTCTTGAGACTAGACACTACAGGCCGTGGGCTAGGGAGTGCTGTCCACTGGCGCGAGTACAGTGGGATCCTGGTGAGTGGCTTTGGAGGGACCCTTTCTCTTCTGCAGACCACCCAGGTGTCCCGTTCTTTCAGTACACTGTTCGACTAGGACGTCGCATACTAGCAGCACAGAGAGAGGCCCGCCCCGCTGCAGCACCTCATTGGCAGGAGGAGGGTCTCACAACTGAGTTCTTGGCGGCCGAGGCGAGTCACCTTGTTTCAGTGGCTGGTCGCACACAGAGCTACAACAGTTGGTGGGAGCTGGCTAGTTCATAGTGGTCTCTCGGTCGCATGTGCAGCTTGTGACCATCTTGTGGAGAGTCAACGTCACTGTCTTTGGGATTGTCCTTTGGCACAACAGATGTCGCTTCGAGTTCTTCGGCTGTTGCCTGCTCTTTCCACGGCTCGACAGTACACTTGGGGAGCAGCGGCTTGGTCCACCCTCACGGGCCCGGCACTTCAGTTTGAGCTATCTTCCACCAGCAGGATGATAGTGATGCAGGAGGGGCGACCTACACTCCATCCTGCCACAGAGCTTACTCCACAGGAGTTGGTGCAATGAGAGAGAAGAAAGTGGCCTGACACTCTGGTTCATCTTGCGGGCCCGTTGCTTCCGCATCTTTGAGGCTCGCCATGTGCCACCAGCAGAGACTGTTCGCGATCTTTGGCTAGAGCTGATCCACACTCTCAGAGGACAGCTCAAGAGACTAGAGTGCAACTCCAACCGCATGTGGGAGCGCGGAGAGGCTTTCCTTCGACTATGGCGTCCTGGGCCTTTCTACACCATGGTCCAAGGTGTACTCCGATGGCACTACCGACCACCTGTGTGGCTTTTCCCTCCCCCCATTTCTTGATTTAGCCCCATTGTACATATTCTGGTTTTTCATTGGGAGAGTCTCCCCATCATGGTTGTTGTAGCCCTCTCTTGAAGAGGTGGTTGTAGCCCTATGGGCAGTTTCATTAACTAATAGAAGGATCTTTTTCTGGTGGGGGGGGGGGGACCCCCTTATTTTGAACTTGTGCTACATTTTTGAAGGTGACCCCCCCTTTTTTTAATTGGGGCCGGGGGGGGGGGGGGGGGGGGGGGCCCACGGGCTCCCTCTCCCTCGAGCAATGAACTATGTAATTGTTGCAAGCATTGACAAATAGAAAATGACAATCCACAAAAGCACAAATTGTATCGATGCTTTTTGGTGCCGATTTTTTAAGAATTATTTGTTTTGTGCTTAGGGATTGAGCACAAACTATCTAATGAGAGACTGTGTGTTGAGGGAATGTTGTCCTCAAGAGATGTTGTAGACCTTAAACAATCTCAATAAGTAGTGGCGACTTTGCAGATGTGCCTTCTTTTGGCTTAGAGAAAATTGCTATGCAAATTAAAAAAAGAGCTAATGACAAAGAAAAAGGCTCAGGCTAAAAGTTTAGGGAGATTTATTGGGAGGAAGCATGAAAACCTACAAAGCACTTTAAGAATTAGCGACAAAAGCTTCAAAGAGGGTTTCAAGAGGTGTATGCAAGCCCATCCCGTGAAAGTTTGGTAGCAGTGCAACCGCTTCCAAAGATTGAAGTGCACCAAAATGCATTGTCATTTCATAGTGTCAATCTAGAATTTCTCTTCAGCAATACACTAACAGTCAATCAAAACATCTCAAGGTTTTGAAAATTCAACCTACTACATTTGAAAATCAACTTTTCCTCAAAAATGGAGCCTCGTTACATAGCAACTTTACAAAACACTATATCTTGTGGTGAACCTCTTGTCATCATTTCAAAAAACACTTTTTGATGTGCTCGAGAGTTTTTTTATCCAACATATAATTAGACGTCTTCAAAAATTGTTGTCCTAAACAATCAAAGCACAGTCTAACGTATGAAGGTGATTTTAATATTCTTCAAATAGTTCAAATTTATGGCCAAATTTTATTTATTTTTAGCACTAAAAGCACTATTTTTAGCTGCAAAAGTGCTTTCGATGTTGTGTGAAAGCACTTGCCTATGGAAAATTTATAGTTATATATACCAACAACATTGGCTGAAAGCACTTGCCTATGGCAAATTTATAGTTATATATACCAACAACATTGGCCTCTCACAGAGTGTTTGTTTTCTATGCACTAATTTTTTGTAGGGTCAACAATAAAATCTTACTCCACCTCAAAAGCTACCAAACCAATGACCCCAATGTGTTCTTTTCAATGGGTGTCTATTTTGTATGCACTTTTTTTTTTTTTAAAGGCTAACAATGAAATTTCACTCCATCTCAAAAGTTGCCAAACCAATTCTTTGCTGCCTGATACGCTTAAAAATCTCTAAGAACCAATCATAATAACAATTTCAAGAGGGTTTTAGCCTACATGCTCAATATTCAAGGTGTATAGCAGTGAAGAGACGAATTGTATTGTTACCATATACATGTGGTAGTGATGTGTGTGAACACACTAGGACCGCCGGAGTATTTTTTTTCCTCTTTAGGAGGTTTTTCCCCCGAGCATTGTATATACGCTCATCACTCTAGGGCTATCTATCTTTCCATTGCACACTAAGTAACACACTCTCTATTGTGTGCCTTCCTTCGTCTTCTCCAAGCTGTGTGTGTTTCTCTGCAACCCTAATTTCAACAATTGGTATCAGAGCAAGTTACGTCCTCCCATGCTTATTCACCGGCTGCTCCAGCACACGCCTGCTCACTTTCTCCGATTACAATGAGGTTTGGCGAGCATTCGTAGGTCGACAAATATTTCTGCTCAGATTTTTGATTCGGCCTCCATTTCCACTACAGGCAGTACTCCACAGGCTATTTCGTCATTTTGTGCAGAATTTCTGTCAGTGCCGATTCCTGCATAACATGTGCCTTACAGTCTTCTACGGTTTGTGATATATAGCACGTGTTGTTCCCGGTCCATTTCACCTATTTTCGGGCAGTTTTCATATCAGGTGCATCATTTACCATGGCTGACAACAACACAGATGTGTTCAAGATGTTTGCTGCTGAGGACAGGTTGGATGGGGACAATTACCCTATGTGGGCTTACATGATGCAACATGTTCTTCTGTCAAAGGGCATCTGGAATATAGTGCAGGGCATTGATGTACGTCCTGGTTCTGAGGATGTAGGCGATGTTGAGGATGTTGCAGGTCTTGCTGCAAGGATTGCTGCTATTAGAGTTGTTTTGCCTACGGCAGAACAACCTCGTTGGGATGTAAAGGATGCGCAGGCTCATGCATTGATTGCGTTGTCTATGAAGCGCACCATTGTTCCTCACATCCGTTCAGCAAAATCTGCAAAACAGGCTTGGGATATTCTAGCAGGTCTTTATGCAAGCCGCAATGAGGCTAAAATTGCTTTGCTGCGTAAAGAGCTGGAGTCGAAGATTATGCATGAGGAAGATGATATGGACACTTTCCTTGCTAGTGTCAAGGATCAATGAGCAACTTATTTCTACAGGGGTGAAGTCATTTCAGACAGTTCCCTTGTGCAGACTATTCTTGATGCCTTTCCAGATTTGTGCCAGACTTTTGTTAGTACTTGGAGGCTTATGACCCAAGGAAATCCAGAAGTTGTCAAGTTTGATGCATTATGCACATTGTTGTCGCAAGAGTCACTTTCAAGAAAAAACAGGACTAGACAGCGTGCACTTGAACAGGCTTTTATTGCTTCTCAAAGAAAGGGTGGTAACAGTAATGCAGCCACTTCTTATGGTTCTGTTGCGAGTGGCAAAACTTCTGTTTCTAATGCTTCTGTTAGCAGCAATTCATCTAGAAATTCTGGTGATAAGCGCAAAAAAGAAGATGCGTTGCCATTATTGTAAAGCTAATGATCACTTGATCAAGCAGTGTCCTAGGTTGAAGGCCAAAGAGGCTAAGAAGAAAGAGGATGGTTCCACTGCAAATGCTGGTTCCACTACAAATCCAGTCACTGTTGAGTCTTCTGTAAAAGGAGACTGTAATGCTGATGTTGATGCAGAATGGGCTTTTAGTGCAGAGTGCACTTACAATCCTGTTGTCCATGATGCATGCTTGTCAGTTGTTGCAGATTCAAATGTGTGGTATTTCGACAGTGGTGCTACAAAGCACAGTACCTCACATCGTGAATTATTAACCTCTCTCGAGTCTGTCCCTCATGGGAATTCAGTCACTTGTGCCAACAATGCCTCTAATCCGGTTTAGGGAGTTGGAAAGATTGTACTTACTGCTGCAAATGGAAGTTCCTTCACACTTTTTGATGCACTTTATGTACCTGGGATCAAGAAGAATCTCTTGTCTGTATCCGCACTTGCTAGACTTGGACTTGTAGTCAAATTTGTGGATGACAGATGTACAGTTCATGATCTCAGTTTTGGTGATGAAATTGTTGCATCTGGCCTTTTGTGCCGTGGGCTGTATAAGCTCACTTTGTATAACAAGAGTGGACAAAATTTTACAAATGCTGTTGTAGATTCAAGGGCTATTTCAGATGCAAAACTTTGGCATGCACGTTTTGGTCATCTGAATTTTGTCAGTTTGCTGCATTTGCAAAAATCTAATATAGTTGCTTCTTTGCCGCATCTTGAAGCACCTATCAAACATGTTTGTGAAGGCTGTATTTTGGGTAAGATGCAGTGTTCTAAGTTTCCAAAAGATGGTTCAGTTCGGGCCACATGCAGGTTGCAGCTTGTGCATAGTGTTGTTTGTGGGCCCATGCAAACTCCTTCCTTGGGCAATTACCTTTACTTCGTGACTTTCATTGATGATTACTCTAGGCATGCATGGGTATTTTCACTTAAAGCGAATTCTGAAGTTTTTATGTGCTTTAAACAATTTCAAGCTATGGCTGAAAATGTCTCGAAATGTACTATGGACACCCTCCGTTCCGATATATGTATCATGAATTCAATGCATTTCTGGCTAGTCGTGGGATAAAACACCAATGTACAGTGCCTTATACACCTCAACAAAATGGCATTGTTGAGAGGAAAAACAGGTCACTTACGAAAATGGCACGATGTATGGTCAAAAGTCAAGCTTTGCCGCATTCTTTTTGGCTTGAGGCCATCAAGTGTGCCACTTATGGACTAAACAGGTGTCCTACGAAAGCTTTGCAGTCTATTACTCCATATGAAGCATGGCATGATAGAAAGCGTTCTATTGAGCACATGCATGTTTTTGGCTGTTTGGCATATGTTTTGGTGTCACAAACACAGTGCAGAAAAATGTATTTTTGTTGGTTATAGTGCTGAAAGCAAAGGTTACATGTTGTATCATCCGCAAACAAAACGTATTCTGGTTTCATGGGATGTAGTGTTTGTGGAAGATCTCGTTCAGCCCTTGCTGTCATGTACTAAAAACAGTAATGTAAGCTCAAAGGACATTTATGACACTTTGTTGCCTCTTTTCAATGGTGGAAATACGAACGTAAGTTCCAATGAGGCAAATGTACAACCTATGAGGGTTTTTGAAAATGTTACAGATCAATCTATTACTGATGCAGATGTACATGATGTACTTGATGAGGAAAGGGCTGAAAATGAGCAAGTTAGAGGTATGCCAAAATGGTTGGTGTACACTTTGCGTGACAGTAAATTGGATACACCTTTGTCTAGTCGTACTCGTTCAGGCTCTCGCCATGCATCTTATGCATCAGATTGTTATGCTTTGGCTGTGTCTAGCTTACATGATGTTGAGGAGCCTCTGTCTTTTGATGAAGCACAGAATTCAAAAAATTGGATGGCTGTCATGCAATCTAAATATGATGCACTTATAGAAAATGACACATGGACTTTATGTGATTTGCCTCCTGGCAAAAAGGCCATTGGTACGAAGTGGGTTACAAGTTGAAACGCAAGCCGGATGGTGAGATCGATCGCCATAAGGCTCGACCTTTGCAAAGGGTTATGCATAGCAAAAAGGCATAATTTATGAAGAGACTTTTACTCCCACTTGTCGTATGACTACTGTGCGTTTTCTATGTGCATTGGCACCTCATTTTGATTGGGATGTACATCAATCAGACATTGTTACTGCTTTCTTGAATGGTGACATATTTGAGGAAGTTTACGTAACGCAGTCTCGTGGCTTTTTCATAAAAGGACAAGAGGACAAAGTGTACAAATGTAAGAAGGCTTTGTATGGCATGAGAAAGCTAACACTCATTTGGTCAAACGAGGCTTTCGTAACAATCCAATAGAAAGCACATTGTATGTAAAGTGTGAGGGTGATGTACTTCTCATTGTGGTTCTTTATGTCGATGATTTGCTGATCACTGGACCAAATGAGAGACATATTGCTAAGGCTGATTTAAATGCTACTTTCAAGATGAAAGATTTGGGGCTGTTGCATCATTACTTGGGTATACAGTTTAAGCAGTGTGATGGTGGTATTGCCTTGTGTCAGAAAAGTTACATAAAGACATTGCTATATAGGTTCAAACTTGAGGATTACAAACCTATTGCCACTCCCATGGAAACAAGTTTGAAGTTAAATCTACATGATGCTGGCGATCCTGCTGATGTCACTCTTTATCAAACTGCTAATGGCTACCTCATTTATGTATGCAACACGAGGCCGGATATTCAGTTTGTAGTCTCACAAGTCAGCAGATTTATGCATAGCCCATGGTCTAAGCATTGGTAGGCTATAAAGGATTTTTCGCTATCTTAGTGGCACTTTACATCTTGGCTTGTTTTATCCCAAAGGGGGATCATTACTGCCAAACTTACATGCTTTTTCGGACTCAGATTGGGCTGGTTATTTTGACACGCGAGTGTCCACAAGTGGTTTTTGTTTCATGATTGGCAGTTCATGTATATCATGGTTGAGCAAGAAGCAATCTATTGTGGCCACTTCGAGTTGTGAGGCTGAGTACAGGCCAGTCTTCACAGCTATGGTTGAATGTGTATGTCTTAGATACCTTATGGATGATTTGGGTGTTGGACATGACACTACTAACACTATCTACACTGAAAATCAGAGCGCATTGACAGTTGCAAGAAACCCAGTCTTTCATGCTCACACAAAGCACATTGAGGTGCATTACCACTATGTCAAGGGAGGCCCTCAGCAGAAGAGATCAGCTTTGCTTATGTGCCAACACATGACAACCTTGCTGACCTTTTCACAAAGGCATTGTCTCGTGAGAAGCTTGAAGCTTTCCGCAAAGCTTTAGGCTTACTCCTCTTTGTGGACTAATCATGTCCTCAAGGCATGGCAATTCCCTTTTCTCATGTGTCGGCTCTCGTTCACCGCATCACTCCAAGTGGATTTGTTACCATATACATGTGGTAGTGATGTGTGTGAACACACTAGGACCATCGGGGCTTTTTTTCCCTCTTTAAGAGGTTTTTTTCCTCGAGCATTGTATATACGCCCATCACTCTAGGGCTATCTATCTTTCCATTGCACACTAAGTAACACACTCTATTGTGTGCCTTGAGCTTCCTTCGTCTTCTCCAAGCTATGTGTTTCTCTGCAACCCTAATTCCAACATGTATGACATCAATACTAGAGCTTAAAGTAAGCCTTAATACATAGACACTAAAGTGTCTTGCTAACAACATTATTATTTCTTTGGCAAGACATTGGTATTTTTCGCACGTGCAATCAGCCTTGCTCAAGTAAGTGTTTTATTCAAAAACATGGACAACAATGAAAACCTTCAAGTATATTTTTATTTGAAATAAGAAGGTAGCTTTTGGAATTTTAGAATACAAAGGACAATAAAATGTCATGGGTTTTGAGTCTAGAAATTTTTGTAAGGCCTTTTTTCTTTTTAAGGACACAAAAACGTGTGCTTTAACATGTACATACAAAAATCAAAGTTTCATGTAAATGCAATAGAATAAATTTTTTTGCCCTCAGTTTATTGCAAATATATGGAGAGACATATACCCATTCTTTCATATGGATTCAATTGTAGCTTTGTCTTATCACGTTACAAATTGCAAAGTAGCTCTATAATACTTTAGGTAGGATTTACACCTATGGAGCATGTCACAAAAAATATTCCTGGCAAGGATTACTCATGTCTTTTCTAGGCTAAAATCTTTGAAAATAACCTACGAAGGACAAAAAACCAAACTAGTGTTAAAGTAAGATCATGATAACAGCAATTCTTTTTCAATCATCAAAGATGCTTCTACCTCTACGCTCAGCACCAATAGTAGCCAACCATGCATGTAGCTGACATACCCATAGTTTAAAAATATATCGTGACCTACAATAAGGTACATACCATAGTCACAAATCCACCACACCTCTCTAAGTAAGCTAGGAGACCCTACTATGCAAGAGTCCTTACTGTCAACTACTGTTTCATTTATATCCATAAAAACCTTACTAGAATCATCATGATGCCCCAAGACACCATTATCTTGAGAATAGAAACCACCCAATATATATACCCAAGCAAACCTCAGCTTTGATTGAGAGAAATATGTCAAGATTGTGAAAGATATAGGCATAAAACTTTCAGGCAAACTCTACATAACATCCTGTACCCAAGCTATTGACCTTAGAGGCCATACCCTAAGCATGAGTAGACCCATGGTCAAAACGAGCTTAGGTCATCCATATCAATAGCCATATATGGACAAAGATCTGAAATGGGCATCCCGTAGGCACCATCAGGGCGAGAAAACATCATACCTTTTATCAGCCCAAAAGGTTTCACCACGAGATTAAATAGGAAAACAACCACTTCAATTCATTGTCATAGCAATGGCAATCCAAGATGCCCAAAATAGGTACATAATGCCCCATATGCACAAATAGCGTCTCATCAGCCTCAATAGGAACACGAGCTCATACAATTATCATTTGATGGACATTCCAACGGGTGACCTTAGAATGACCATGCATAGATACACTTCCAAATTACCATGATTAAGAAAAACAACAAGTCCCATGCAAGTTCGTTAGAACACTACCCCGGTATCGCCTTGCTGATCAGCATTAACTATCTCATGCACCATAAATGTCTTTTGCGCTCAAAAGTGCATAGTAAGAAGTGCTTGCTGATCATCGATGGTACTATGACACGTTTGCCCAACCCATTGTTTGAGAAAAAATATTTCTTTGAATATTCTCTTCAATGCTACAGTATATGTATATACTCTGTAGTAACAAGCGACCGAACAGTCGATGCCCCGTCGAACGGTGAATCAATCACCACTAGAGGTTCAATCAATGCATCCATGTTATACATACTGACCTCCAACCCTTGTTCAATACTAAAAATTGAAGTGATTGCCATGAGCCAAAGCATCTTATGTTGTGGATATTCAACCCCTACTACTTGTATGTATTATAAGCTCAAGTCAAGTTGTCATCTAAGCTCTTCTGACATAGCGAATGTGTGGACAATGCCATCACAGTGTATCAAGTTAGTCATCAAAATGATCACTTTTTCCATTGTCAAAGCAACATTTCTCTACTATTATTTACTACAAGATCCTATCTTCTTGTTATTTTGCCCTACATAAACCACTTGAATTTTTTTAATGAATGTCACATACGAACTCCTTGTCCAATACGCAGTCATAGGAAGGATACCTAATTTATGTTAACGAAGTTAAAGAGTGTTCTCTTCCAACCACTATATCACAATCGCCCATATCTTTCACAATATCAACGTTGTTTTGCTTCGCACTACCGTCCACATCTACCTCCTCTTAGACCCGAGGATCATACGATTGACCTCATTCCTGACGTCAACCTCTTCATAAGGCGAGTACCTTATAGGCAAAATTCAGAGACAAGTCAGTCAACTACTTGACAAGGGCTTGATACGACCTTCTTGTTCCCATGTTAATTGAAACGAGCAATACCTGTAGGATGTGCATAGACTATCCTGCTTTACACACCGTGACTATCAAGAATAGGTATCCCATTCCTCATGTTGATGATTGCCTAGGAAATGGAATAGCCCCATGTTATTGCATACAAAAGTGGTGCATTGATCAACAAGGATTCTTGTCAATAGGATGTTATACCTCTTTTAATAGACCCGTTGACCCCTTGCCGCCATACCTACCAGAATATGTGCCTTTAAACCTCTTAACTCTGCTTCATGCTGCCTCAGTTCCCCGTTCCTCTCATCTCCTCGAAAGAACACAAGCAAAACAATTTATTTCTTTGCTCTGATCGGGACTAGCTTGATGCTGTCCCAGTAGCCTTGCCAACATCCTCAGGTTCAGCTTTCTGCAAGATGAACAAGACTTCAGCAAACAAGAACCCCTTCAGCACAGAAAATGCAACAAAATGTAAGTCACCTTCGTTACTACCGAGTCGAGCTTACTTAACCGCGCAAACATATTTCCATACAGCTTTGCATCTTTCTTGTTGTACTCAATCTGCCTTTGCTTGAGGGTTTTATACTCTAGCTTGACCTCTCTGAAATGAAATTCACGATTGCCAGTTATCAGAAACTCCGTTACCTTCAAATGCTCACGGAATCACTCACAACATATTAAAAAAAGCATAAAAGTGCGTGCCTGTTGGAAGGATCGATCTCCAATGCCTTCTTAATGTCCATCTCTGCAACATCTAAATCAGCGGTTGCGATGTAAGCCTGCGCTCTATGATACAGAGCTTTGACATTCCTGGATTCCAACTCTAAAGCCTGTTTGCATAGACGATGAATAAGTCATCAGCATTAGAAGTGAGTGTCCTCATACTTTTTTATATATATATATATATATATATATATATATCTATATATATATGTATGTATGTATATATATATATATATATATACACTCAGATGAATCCAGGATAAGCCCAGATTCATCCTTGAAGGAAAGTGCAAAGGAAAGTGCAAGGTATAGACCTATGGTAGTCACCCACAAGACAATATAACCATCAACTCCATCATGTATAGTATTGACTAAATACCACGACATCATACTTAACCTGGAAACTGAAGTCCTACCTTGGTACACAGTTTAGCTGCCTCCTTAAATTCCTTGAGCGTTAATTTGCATGCTGCATCGTTTAAGTAGCACAAAACTTTCAACACTTTGGCTTCCTTCTTTTGCTCTTCAGAGAAGGAGCTATCATACTCAATAAACTTCACCGCCTGAGAGTTTGTTGGAATAAAACTGAATTCAGTTGAGTACAAAAACCCAGCAGCGCAATCAATGGCACTGCCAGGCATTATTGCAAGAAATAAACGAAACCCACAAGGCAATAACCTTTTCATATTTCTTGCCAGCTCGCCTGTATAACTTTCCATCTTTATATAACGTATTGCCATCTTCTTTCTTCTTCCCAGCAGCCTCTATCTTTTCAGCTGTGTCCATGTCCCAAGTTTCCTTCTCCTGCTTGATGAAACAGAAAAAAATTCCTTTTAAGACAGTACCACAAAAACCACATCCACGTATCTGTGCTTTAGATAGAGCCAGTTAGAACCTTCTCAAAATTAACCAGCTCCACTTCATACGTCAAAGTCGAATTTGGCGGAACAACCACAAAATTGCGTTTAACCTCTGCATCTCCAAAACCATAGTCAGGGGGAATAGTAATGAGTGCTACTTCTCCCTAGTTCATCGAAGCCACGGCCCTATCCAGTCCCAGGATCACTTGTTCTGAAATGCATACAAGATATGAGAAGCAGCAGCATAAAAGGCACTACCAATAACACACGTTCCTCAATATGAAACAACCTTCATCTATTACAAACTCGAAAAGGCCACCATCCTCAAAGCCTTCCTTCTCAACAACTGTTCCATCCAAAAGTTTGCCTGTGTATTTGACTGCAGCGAGCAACAATGTCAAAACCAAGGGGTCGCTCAAGCAAAGACATCAAGCAAAGACAATGCAGAGTAGAAGGAAAATAAAAACAGCTTACTTTGAGCACGTGCCCCGTCATTTGGCTTTTGGTATCCTTCGCCTGCCTTAAGCACCTTTTTAACAACTTTCTTATCATCTGTAACAGTCTCAACTGACTTCCAAGACACAAGCTCCATCTCAATCATTAACACCGCACCTCCAGGAACAGCAGAATGATAAGTCTTGATGCTATGAGTCACCACGGGCAGCTTCTTCAATTACACTCTCGTTGCTGTGCATCATTGTGTTTATAGTTTATAGACATACTGATACATGAAATGTATGTCACACACCATCGCTCCCTGTGTGAGAGAGCGAGCGAACGAGCGAGAAAGAAAGAAAGAAAGATATATTAACGTCTCGAAAGAGCCAAAATGGCCCATGAGACAAGAAACTATACATCTGGTAATACATCTCTCGTCTACTGAAACAGAAAAAAGATCTACTCAACATCATAGTGATGTTTGAGTCTACAAAGCTAAAACTAAGCTAAAACTGAGAATATGTACAAATACATGACTGATCCCATCCAAATGAGAGAGAGAGAGAGAGAGAGAGAGAGAGAGAGAACCTTCCAGCGCTGCCAACTGCCTTGCTAGAAACTCCCCCGACAGGCAGTGCGAACTTCATTTAAGTAACGTACTCCAAGCTCCATGCACGGCCATGCAGTGCAACAAAATCCCATGTACTGATCTGTTGAACTCCGCCACACGTTTTCTTTGTGCTGGACTCGGCCACGCATCTTCCTAGATTCCAACTTTCCCAACGATTTAAAATATCGTTGGCACATACTCATGTGTTGCAAGGTTATTTCTTCAAATAAGTACGATTTGCTGTAGAAATGAGTTGTATTCATGTTTTGCAGGGTTATATCTTGACATAAGCATGGTTTACTCTACGAAGATTTTATTTGCTACGGAAATCAGTTGTACTCATGTTTTGCCGGTTAAACTATTCCCATAAGAATGGTTGTCTGGTGTTTTGATGTATGAAGCTTTTAAAAGTATGTATGGGTTAATGCAAAAATCAGCTGCACTCTTGTCATGCTCGCGGAGCTGATAATTGATTTTGCTGATGTGAAATTGGTTGCTGATGGTATTGGGCATAAATATGGTATCAGCGCCCAAAGTTGCGAACTTGTGTGTGTACAGTAGCACCAGGGCCCAAATATTATTGGGTGGACAATTTTTTTAAAAGGTGCCTCGGTCTGTCACCAGCCTAAGAAACGTTACCTCTCGAGCATCAAGAAGAAAGTCTGTTTGCATTTAAATAAAATACAGGTCTCGCACGCTCGAGAGAGTTCTCATAAACCCTCTGCCGGTGACGCTTCTGTGCTTTAATGGCGGGAGAGCTCGACATTCCTGATGCTGTTGAGGTGGACGATGAGGTGATGGATGAGCCTGAAGTTGGAAAGGAGCAGCCAATTGGCTCCGCAGGCCTAAAAAAGAAGCTCATTCGAAAAGGAAAAGACTGGACCACTCCGGAGAAAGGGGATGAGGTTAAAGGTACCCTTTTCCCTCTTTCATGGTAACGAATATGGGTTCAGCGTTCGTTGTCTTTTTACATAAACTGTGGGCGTCAAAATTTAGACTGCAGCTTGATGTTGTCGGTAAGTAGGGTAGAAAGCTCTGCAGAGTCAAGGTTTAAATAGCCGATTCTGAGTGGAGAGTTTGAAATAAAGTTCTACACTATAGAATTAATTGCCTCCCTTTCAATTATTCGAAACCAATGACAGCTTGGTGGCAGCTAGGATTTAAGCAGTGTGAAGTACTGCCATGCTCATTGCCAAATCTCCTTGCTGCGTAGTATGTTTTTAACTGAGAAGCCGAATGCAAGACAAAATCCATAACTTGATGAGATCTCATGGTGCATCTGTTTACTAATATCAGCTTTTGTGTAATGCCACAAGGTGTCATGCGTTTGTTTATTAACATCAACTTTTTGTGTAATGTCACAAGCCTTGAAGACTCAACCATATGTGATCGCGTCTGAAGAGGGGCCTCCATTTCACATCCGCTGAAAACAACCTAGGGCTTCTTTGCCGTGCCTGTGTTGGGGGACAGACAGGGCATGGCAAGTGGTCTCATGCACCAGGCGATTCAAAAACTTCCATTTTCAGCCAAGGGCGACCGCAGACATAGATACTAGCAGCAGAGCAACCGGCCACTTGTCCAAAACAGCCCACTGCAGGCTCAGCTAGAGAGGGAAGATGTTGACAAATGGCACATTTTTCATCACACACACACACACACACACACACACACACACACACACACACACACACACAAAAAAAACACACACACACATACACACATACTTAAAAGAGCTGAATAGCCAGTTGTATAGGTCTTTTACACACACTCTGTCTCAGTTGGCACTCTCATGGGCAGGGCGCCACCTCCCTAGAGGAGTCTTGTAACTGTTTTATCATTAGTTGAATAAACAAATACTGAAAGGGGTTTCTATTCAGGGGCTAGTGCTTTGTAGGGGAGGAACTCTGCCTCTCCATCTATTCCGCATCTCTCTCCATCTTTCATTCTCTCTCATTGCGTCTCATGATCTCTACGATCTATTATGTGCTAAATCTTTATCAACTGTGTCTACTCTCTATGAGCTGAAAACTCTTTTACCGTGAGTTGCTTTCAGCTGAGCCACAATCAGAGCGCCAGGGTGTATGCAGAGAGTAGGTTTGGGCACAGACGCCTTGCCTAGTTATTGAGGAGATGCGTGAGAGACTAGAGATGCCTCTCCAACTAGAGGAGCTCCATGAGGCCCTCAGAGCACTCCCCGAGGTAGCTGCCCAAGGGAGGATGGTTTGACTCCTAGCTTTTTCTTGGAGTATTGGGAGCTGCTTGGTTCGGATCTATGTAGCACTTACCAACACATTTTGCACACTGGTTAGATGCTTGACAGCGTGAGTGAGGGTTTGATATACCTTATTCCCAAGGAGGGAGGTTCCTTGGATGAGATTCGGCAGTGGCGGCCCATCACCATTCTCAACTCAGCCTACAAAATCTTAGCAAAGGCTCTGAGTTCGAGTATTCAACCGCTACTTGAGAGCATTTTACATGAGACTCAGATAGGTTTTTTCAAGGAGCGCAGTATCCTTACAACATCTTTACCTTTTGGGAGGCGTCTGCCCTCGCACATCTTTGAGGAGAGGATCTTGTGATACTCCTCAATTTTGACAAGGCTTACAACAGAGTTGACTGGGACTTCATGGAGGGCACTCTGCGCAAGATAGGATTTTTAGATGCTTGGATCAGAGGAGTGTCAGCTCTCTACAGATGTGCGCACAATCAGATGCTCTTGGCAGGGGGAAGAGGGGAACGCTTCATGCTCACGCGTCCGGTTAGACAAGGTTGCCCTCTTGCCCCCTTCCTCTTTCTCTTCTATGTTGAGGCGAAGAGCACATTTTTGACTTCAGAGGAGGTTGGTTTCCGTGATTTAGAACTCCCTTTTAGGGGAGCCCGAGACGAGCTGCTTGACGCTGAGTTTGCTGATGGCTCAAGCATGTACTTGGAGGGCCATGAGGCCAATGTGTAGAGGTGTGAGCAGGCTCTTGAGGTGTTTTGTTGTGCATCAGGAGCACTGATAACTAGAGGAAGACTGTGGCTTTCTGGGTTCGCATTGCTTCTATGCCTGATTGGTCGTCGGGAGAGGGCTTCATATGGATCTCCCCAGGGACTTCTGTACGTTATCTGGGTTGTCATGTTGTTTTGGATTTGTCTCCAGAGCAGGAGACTACTCCCCTCCTCCTCTCCATTTGGAGGAAACTGCTTCATTGAAGTTCGTCACGGCTCTCATTGGCTTGCAAAGTTGCAGTGGCCAACCAGGTGCCTTTGGCTACTATGTGGTACATTACGTCTTGTTGGATCTTTTCGAGCTCTTGCATCAGCAAGTTGGAGAGATTGATCAAGAATTTTTCGTGGTCAGGGTGCGACACCTAGTCAACCCGAACCAAAGTGTCTTGGCAAGTCATCACCTTATCATGTTCTCAGGGTGGGTTGGGGATTATCGACCCAGCACGACAAAGCAGAGCCCTCCTTGGGAAGCATGTGGTCAGAGCCTAGATGACTTCTTCCAGCCCTGGAAGGAGCTATTGCTACATCGGATTTGTGCTCAAGTAACTCATATGGGGAGCCCTTGGAGCCCGTCCATCAGGTGGATTTTAACAGAGATGCGCCGACTTGGTCTCAGTAGGAGCTAGGAGGACCGCTTTGCTGCGAGCATGCTTAGTTCGTGGGAGCAGTTGCGGAGTGGCTTGGAGCAACACTAACGCACTTGCATGGAGGAGCGCTTAAGGCAGCCTCTTGTTTGAACCCCATGGTTAGCACACAGAGAGGCCACTTGGTTGGTAGCAGGCCTCATGTTTCTTGGGGTCCCATGGCAAAGGGTCCAGCCCGCACTCTCGGTGTCTGGCTACAATTTTCAAGCCTTCCCGAGGAGATTAAGAGCATCCCGTTAGGAGGCATGAGGGGGGTGCAAAGCATGTGTTAGGATAGTACAGAGGCTATACCAGCTGAGTGGCATACCCCCTCTTGAGACAGTAGCTCCCAGATGGATGGGAGCCTTTACGTGTTTGGAGGTCCTCACTGCACTTAGGGCTTGCTCCTAGTAGGTACCCCACATGTTTTTCGAGATTTAGGGAGAGGGTCGTCTTCACAATCTCAGTAGAGGCACCACAGGTTGCGGAGTGTTGTTTTCAGAGGATCCGAGTTGTTGGCATCTGTGGGAAGACTTGTGTCGTCGATCCTGAGCCAGCAGATCTTGAGTCAAGACATTGGCGGCTTTGGGCTTGACAGAGCTGCCCTCTTGTACGAGTGCAGAGAGACGCGGGGGAGTGGTTCTAGAGGGATCCTTTCCCTTCAGCCCATCACGAGGGACTCCTTTTTTAAAGTACACAGCTCGCTTGGGGCGACACATACTGATAGCACGGAACGAGGCTCACCCAGTTGTAGCACGTCATTGGCAGGAGGGTCTCACAGTCGAGTTCTTGTCAGTTTTCTGGGAGCAGTTATGGGACAACAGGTAGCCGAGGAGAGTTACTATGTTTCAGTGGCTAGTTGCGCACAAGGCTACAACAGTTGGGAGTTGGTTGGTACACAATGGATTCTCGGCAGCACGTGCAGCTTGTGGCCATCCTTTAGAGAGTCAGTGTCACTATTTGTGGGACTGCCCCATGGCATGGCAGGTTTGGCTTCCGGTTCTTCGGCTGATGCCAGCTCTTTCCACAGCCCGATAGTACACTTGGGGTGCTGTAGCCTGGTCCACTCTCACGGGCCGTGCACTCGATTTTGAGTTGGCTTCTACCAGTAGGATGATAGTGATCCAGGGGGGTCGATCTACACTTTAGCTTGCCACAGAGCTCATCCCCCAGGAGTGGTGAAGTGCTAGAGAGTGGTGTTGGGAGCTCGTGTGCGGCCTGACACTAGTTCATCTAGCGGGCCCGCTGCTTTCGCATCTTCGAGGCTCGCCCTGTCCCACTGGCAGAGACTGTTCGTGACATTTGGCTGGAGTTGATTCACACACTCCGGGGTCAGTTTGAGAGACTTCGAGGCAGCTTCAACCGCATGCGAGAGCGTCGAGAGTTCTTCTTGCGACTTTGGCGCCCAAGGCTTTTCTTCACCATGGTTCAGGGTGTGCCTAGATCCGGCCACTTGTGTGGCTCTTTCCTCCTCCCATCTCGTGATTTAACCCTTATTGTACATACTTTTTTCTTACTGGGAGAGTCTCCCCATGTTTTCTGATGTAGCCCTTTCTCGCAAAGGTGGTTTGTAGCCCGTGGGGGCAGTTTTTATTAACTAATGGAAGGATCTTTTTTCTTGCAGAAAAAATAAAGTTGTTACTCCATTTATGTAACTCTTGAAAGGAGGGATGAAAGGACTGACGAGTTTGGGACCTCATCGTAAAGGTAACCCTCCTATTTCCTGGAATGAGCGTCTCCATGAGAGCTTGAAGGACACTGAAGCACTTGGTGACAACTGCACTAATTTTGCATACTGTGGATCCCAGCAAGCCATTCAAGGAGTTCTTATCAGTTATATATGCTTTGACTCAGTGGAGGCAACACCTGCAGACTTTGCAATTTACACAGATCATCAGAGTTTGAGATACTTCTTGTCTCAGAATAAGCTTTCAGAGAAGCATATCAGATGGGCGAATAGTTTGTCGCAATTTCAGTTCCAAAAAGTATCTCTGAAGAAAAAGAAGAATTTAGTAGCAGATGCGGTTGTCTCACAAGCCATGGATATGCGCTGTCACTTCAGTGCATCATGAGACTTTGATGAAATGAGGGAGCAGTACGCTACAAACTTGGATTTTGGTGTAATCTTCAACAGGGTATAGAGTGGGGAGACAGTTCTCTCAAAGAAGGGTTTTTGATGCGAAAGACCATGTTCTGTTTGACCCGTGCTCTGAGGTAGAAGGTATGGACGGAGTGTCACAATCCTCCTTTTGTTGGGCTCATAGTATAGAGGGCCGAGGCGACAAATATGGGTGTTGAGAGATACTTTTATTGACCGCAACTCAGAAGGATGTGGATGAGTTTGTGTGTACTTTCTTGGTGTGTTAGAAAGTGAAGTGTGACAAGCACAACATGACAGGATTCCTCAAGCCTTTACCGATTCTAGATCAACCATGGGAGAGAGTAGTGATGGGCCTCATTTTTTTATCTTCCTAAGACTCAGAGTCGCCATGATGGTATTTGGACTATTGTTGATATATTCAGCAAACAGGCTCATTTTGTAGCAATGAAGAAGATAGTGAAGACCGATCATTTTGGCAAAGTTGTTTTGTCTCACAATTTTTTGGTTGCGTGGGACGTGTAAGTCCAACGTGCCGTATAGAGATCCCCGATTTACCAGCTTGTTTAGGAGAGTAGTGTGTTATATGTGGCCACTATGCTCAAGTTCTCTTCTTCATCTCATCCACGTATGGATAGGCAGAGATAACCAACTGAGTGGTTTTAGACTTATTAAAGTGCTATATCTCTAAAACTAAGGCTCAATGGGAGATGTATTTATCATTGGTGGAGTTTACTTATAATAACACTGTTCACTCTTCGATGGGGAAGGCACCATTTAAAATTGTCGAGGGTGGCAAATAGGTCCCACCTGTTTTGTGTACCAAGAACAAGATTTTTTTCAGGTACACCATTTTGTTCGCGATCTAAAGATTGCTTGTGCTAACGTTAAGGAGGCTTTGCAAAAGTCTCAAGAATGACATTAAAGAGCAGCATACAAGCATCGCTGCGACTTGCTGTTGAAGGAAGATGATTGGTGCTTTTTAGGTTTGAGAAGGCACGCCTTAGAAAAAAGAAGGGTAAGGAGAGGCTTTCCCAAAGCTAAGTATGATCTACTATGGGCCCTTCCAAGTTTCTGAAAAGATCAACTATGTGTCCTTTCGACTGGGCTGTCATGGCTGAATAAGTCAAAATGATCACGGGTCATGTCTAAGATCTCGTTGGGGATAGTGATGTGAATGTGATTATGCTTGTCCAGTGGCTTGTGTCTTTGTGCCAGTGCATGGTTTGAGTCTTCAATTGCATGTAAGCATAGAGTTAGTGTCTACTGAGCTATTGTATTGTCCACTGTTTGTTTTGCAGTCGTAATCAAGGACGGTTACTATTTTTCAAAAGGGGGTGGGGTATCTCACAAGGTGATCCGTTGGCAGAAGATAGAGGAGAGAATATTATTGCAGATGATGATGTGGCAGCTCACAAAACGGGGGCAGAAATTCCAGGCAGCTTTTCAGCATTGAGTTTTTGGGGTGCCAGTGCAGCACCAACTTTTTGTATTCGTTGCTTTTATGCAAGGGGCCTTTACAAGGAAACCTAGGGGGTCACTTCTGGCAGATCAGCTTGGTAGCAGGTTGCAGAGTGACTCCCTGGCAGTTGTACTCTATGATTGAATTACACAAAAAAGTATCGAAAGGGGGTGCTAGACTTTGGGGCCAGAGCATCTGGCAGTGGAACTCCACCACTTGGTGTCACGATTGTTTTGTGTTTTCAAGTTCAAGTATTAAAAGTTTTTAGTTTTGTTGGTGTGTTGTGTTGCTGTGAGATTGTTTCCTTGTCAGTGCCAAGCTGGTTACACGGTCAACAGTGAATCCAGAGAAAATCCTTCAAACACCTGCCGGATTACCTTTGCCCCTTCCGCGCCAGCTAGAAACGTGCTTGGTCTGGGCTTATATTCTTTTCTTTTTTTATTTTTGGGTATTTTGAGGTGCCTATGTTACTTGAAAATATAGTAAGAAGTGACCAATCTTGCACAATTTTTTTGTGGAGGAGTTCTAAGCCCAAGGCCTGAGGTTCAGATTCCCCTTACCAAGCATTTCTAAATAGAACCCTAACCAGACTGAGGACCTTTTAGGACAAGATGTCGGAGCAGACATGCTATGTCTGATATTCTCTGCTTACTTCATTGCAATTAGAGTACTTGATTCCCTCCAAAAGTTGGATCCATGAACGAGCATTATTCTGTTCTTTTCTTTTGATATTTTCTTGGGTGTTGCTGTCTTTCCGCAGCAGTGTCTATTCCATGTCTTTATATGCATTCGATACATTGCATGCTCCTCCTCTCTTTGCCAATGCTTTTCGTGAACTGCATGTTCTTTGGTTTACTAATATTAACATGCCAGCTTGAATCACATAGCTGATAAATTTTTGTTGACTGTAGGCCCTCATGCACACGTATTACCAACTCTCACCCTTGTACTGTGATTGGCAGTGCATTATACGGGTACTCTTCTTGATGGCACAAAGTTTGATTCTAGTAGGGATCGAGGTGATCCTTTCACCTTCAAGATTGGTCAAGGTATGTGTCTGTTTCAGCTAGTAGGGTAGAAGATCCTTCAATATCTTGAAAAATACCACTAGAATGCTTAAACATTTTCTCATATTTGGTGATGTAGGCCAAGTTATAAAGGGATGGGATGAAGGCATTGCTACCATGAAGAAAGGAGAACAAGCACTTTTTACTATCCCGCCTGAGCTTGCTTATGGAGAGTCTGGTTCTCCCCCTACAATCCCTCCAAATGCTACCCTTGTGTTTGATGTTGAGCTATTATCGTGGTCCAGCATAAAGGACATTTGCAAGGATGGTGGAATATTCAAGAAAATTTTGTCTGAAGGAGAAAAGTGGGAGCAACCTAAAGAGCAAGATGAAGTTACAGGTAACAAAGATGTCTTTGTAACGACATATTTTTAGTGCTTCATACGAGTCTTTCTCTCTTTGCTGACTGAAGTGTTTGTGCAGTGAAGTTTACAGTAGAGCTTCAGAATAAAGCAGTTGTTTTTCGGGCCCCCGAGGATGGCTCAGAGTTTTATGTGAAGGATGGTATGTTAATACTGGATGGCATTGCTGGCCGTTCAATGTCAAGTGGCCGATTGGTAACATTTGAAACTGGTTAAATGCAGGGTGCTTCTGCCCGGCCATTTCAAAGGCAGTCACCACCATGAAAAAAGGAGAAAGAGTACTTTTAACGGTCGAGCCAAAATGTGTGTTTCAAAATCGTCCCGTTCTTTGGTGTCGGCTCCTGCTTTTGCTCATTCCCTCTTGTTACAACGTTCCTGCAGATGGTTTTGGGGAGCAGGGTGTCGAAGCTAAGGATGGTACAGCTTCCAGTTCCTTCAATTGTATTTGCAGTATGTTGCAATAAGCCTGCTTTTGTTTTTGTTCAATAAATTCTGTTTTTCATACCTGCAATCGACTGTGTGCATGAGCAGAGAAAGGAAAGCAAGCATGTGCTCCGATTTGTTGTACAAAGGTGTTGTATAGGGAATTGGCAATAATTTTTTTCTTTAAATGTGTCCATTTTGTGGTTTCCTTAGAGACACCACACGTAGCCAATCGATTTTCCATTTGTTTGTTGTGAATGGCCTCCTTGAAGTGCAACACGAGAGGCACGGCCAATAGCGCGAGCGAACAAACCCCCACTGCCAAGAAGAGGGGCCAACCACGAATCACCGCAGAGGACAGGTGTGCAAAGGAGTCAAAGAAGCCGAAATGGTAATGGAGGCGAGTGTTACTATTTATGTGCGAGGGGAGGACATAGACACACAGCTCCTTGCACGCGTGCATGATTTTCTGCAAAAGAAAACATTGGCAGGGATGTGTGCCGTGGAAAGAGGAGGCAGTCTGTTCCATCTGCATTTTCAGATGGTGGTTCGCATGCTGTCTTTGTCGCTTATTGCTATCAACAAGAAGTTGAAGTTGTACTTGGGTTGGGACCAGTAAGGCCGGCCAGGTGGGAACATCATGTCCAGAGCTCTTAAGCAGAAGAATATGCATACCTTCCAGGGATGGTAGGGTATTGCATGAAGGATGAAGGTGCACTTCCAGGAGCTGACTCACAATGTAATTGCTAATGACATCAACAGGGGTGTAGAGTTATACACCCTATACGGCGTAGACGACCTTAAGAACAGGGTATGTCTGACACCGAACAATTTTTTATCGTGCCGCAATGTTTTGGAAGTTTAAAATGCGGCACCCTTTGGGGAATGATTTTCTCTCCACCTTGCACGTCAGGGTGCGGAGCGGAAAATACCACACTTCATTGTTGTGGATCATTCCTTACCAAGGCCGAAGAATGTACCTAAAGAAAATCAAAACGATGTGGTACTGCATGGATTTTCCTTATACAATGACTTATCAAGATGTAGTGTGTATTTTTGTGGCCGATGACTTGTACATCAATGCACAACCCAAAATCAATTGGTTTAGGTCCCTATGGGATGCTATAGAGAGGTTATCATCGAATTATTTTGTTGTGTTTTCCATGCGTTCATTGCTTTAGGCACTTGTGATTGTCTATGAATAGCAAGGAGATTACATACATGACCGTGTTTCAAGCGACGAACATCGACGCTGCAAACGGCAACATCGTCATCTCATTGATGATAGTGACGATGAGGACGAGGGCGCACAGATAGGCGATGAATTTATTCCTCTCATGCATCGTGCAAAGGCAATGATTGTTGCATGTTGAAGGTTTTGAATTCACGACTCCTACTTTCTCTTGAACATCAGGTTTGTGGCATGCTGCCTAACTTGTTGGGTTGTTTCCTGTTTATGCAGATCGTAATGGAGGAGGGGGGTCATTCGAATGTTGTGGAGGACATTGTGACACAAGACACATTGAAGGGAGCGGAGGATGGTCTAGTCGATAGATTACATAAAATCTTGCTACAGATCTGGAGTGAGGTCCACGGCCATGACAATGGCACCTTGAAGTCCTTCATAAAAGAGTCTGCAGAGTCAATAAAACATGTAGTTCAAGACTATCAAATAAATATAGTGGATGTCCAGGCAGCTCAGCTAGAGAAACAGATTTTGTTGTTACAAAAGGAGGTGTCATCTTTAAAAGTGCAGCTAAATAAATTGAATGCACTTGTGATAACACTCAGTAATGTAATTGGACGTCTTCGTTCTTGAGTTTAATTTGATTGGTAATTGCTTACGGACTGTGTTTCTTTGTTACTTGCAATTCTCGCCTATGTTTGTTGTCATTATTTGCGAATGCACTTTTGACCAGACTCAATATTGTAATCGGACGTCATTGTTGTAGAGTTCAATTTGTTTGGTCTTTATTTGCGCTCTGTGTGTCTTCATTTCTTGCAATTGTCGGCTTTGTTTACTATCATTGTCATTGGCATGTTTTTCACTATGGTCAATCTTTACCTCTTCACCTCCAAGATTCCAAGCAATCTTTGAACAAATGAATTTATTTTCAATCCTACCAATATGTGCCAACGATTTTTTTTAAATCGTTGATAGCAAGAATCTGGGCAGATGCCAGGGCGGAGTCCAGCAAAACAAAATCTGGATTTGGTAGCGCTGCATGGGATTTGGTAGCAACGACTGGAAACTCCACTTCATGGAACTTGAGTGCACTACATAACGAGGCTCGTAGTGGTTGCAGGGCGAGTTCCAGGAAGGCAATGGGCATCGCTTGAAGGTGCGTTCTCTCTCTCTCTCTCTCTCTCTCTGTGTGTGTGTGTGTGTGTGTGTGTGTCTCATGTACACACAAAGAGTGAATGGATTTTCCCTTTCTCTTGCGCTGCCCCCCTGTCCCATCCGTCCCCCTTTTTCCTCTCTCGCAGCATGCCTGCATATTCGGACTGCCTCCACACCTGCAGTCGAGTGTCTGCATCCCTGGCGATGGTTTTCCAACTGAATGGAGTGATTGTGCCTCTAGTCAAAGAGAGAGAGAGAGAGAGAGAGAGAGAGAGAGCAGGTGAGTTATAGAAAACTGACAGTAGAGAGAAGGAAGTACTCAAAATTTCTTGAGATTGTACATCATTTCCACCTCGCTCAAAATTGCGGGGAAGGATTAAAACGAGTCGCCCAATTAGCAAGTCCATTCATTAGCTCCAATGCAAAGCTGCCTGCAAGTTCTTCCGGGTAAATCGCAATCATTCAGCACATTTTTGTATATTTCTCGTCATCTGAATGTCAGGCTTATTCCTTGAACACGGCACTTAATTTGTTCTTGCTCACAATTGCTATATTTTGTGTTTTATGTTTTCTTTATGAGTCTCTGGAGAAGAGCACCTAAGCTTGCCACATCAGACGGAGTGACACATTTCTTGCTTAAAGCTTTCTGTGTGGCACTAATTTTTTTTTAATAAATGTGTCCATTTTTTGCTTTACTTAGAGAGAGCACGCATAGGCAATGGCCTCGTCGAAGAATAGTGCGAGAGGCGCGGTCAATAGCGCGAGCGAAGAAGGCGTCTCCGTTAAGACGAGGGGGCGTCCTCGAATGACCGCAGAGGAGAGGTCCGCAAAGGAGTCGAAGAAGACAAAAAATCTAATGGAGGTGAGTGTCACAATCTTTGTGCGAGGGGAGGACATGATACACGTCTCCTTCCACGCGTGGACGAATTCCTGCAGAAGGAAACATTAGCGGGGATGTGCGTCGTGGAAAGAGGAGGCAGTGTGTTCCATCTGCATTTTCAGATGGTGATTCATATGTTGTCGTCGTCTCTTATTGCCATCAACAAGAAGTTGAAGTCATACTTGGGTTGGGACAAGGAAGGGCCGCCAGGTGCGAACATCCTATGCAGAGCTCTAAAGGAGAAAAATATACATACCTTCTAAGGGATGGTAGGCTACTGTATGAAGGACGAAGGGGAGGCGCACTTTCAGAAGCTGACTCACAATGTCACTGTTGACGACATTAACAAGGGTGTAGAGTTGTACACCCTTTATGGTGTGGATGACCTCAAGAACAGGGTATGTCTAACACCGAACAATATTTTCAACCGCACCGCAATGTATTGGAAGCTCAAAATGCGGGATCCTCTAGGGAACGATTTCTTGTTCACCTTGCACATCATGGTGTGGACCGGAAAATACTACCCTTCATTGTCGTGGATCATTCCTTGCCAAGGCCGAGGAATGTACCTGAAGAAGATCAGAGCGATGTAGCGTTGCATGGCTTTTCCTTCAACTGTGACTTACTAGGACATAGTGAGCATTTTTGTGGCCAATGGACTTGTACACCAATGCACAACCAGGAATTGGTTGGTTTAGGTCCCGATAGGATGCTATAGAAAGGTTAGCATCATATTATTTTGCTTTGTTTCCCATGCGTTCATTGCTTTAGGTACTTATCACTGTCTTTGAATAGCAAGGAGATTACAGATACGACCGTGTTTAAAGTGACCAATGTCGGCGATCCAAAAGCCAATGTCATCATAATTGATGACAGTGATGATGACGACGAGGGCCCACAGATAGGCAATGATTTCATGCCTCTCGTGCATCGTACAGAGGCAATGCTTGTTGCATCTTGAAGGTTTTCAATTCATGGCTATTTCTTTTTCTTGAACCTCGTTTTTTTGGCATTGGAGTCTAACTTGTTGGGTTCTTTATTGTTTATGTAGATCGTAATGGAGAAGGGGGGTCATTTGAATGTTGTGGAGGCCATTGACATGTAGGACACATCGGAGGGAGTGGAGGAAGGCCTTGTGGAAAGATTATAGGAAATCGTGCTGCAGATTTGGAATGAGGTCCATGGCCATGATAATAGCACCCTTAAGTCCTTCATAAAAGAGTCTGTAGAGTCATAAAAAATGTAGTTCAAGAGTTCAAATAAATGTAGCGCGGATATCTAGGTAGCTCAGCTAGAGGAGCAAATATTGTCATTACGCAAGGAGGTTTCATCTTTAAAAGTGCAACTGAATAAATTGAATGCACTTGTGATAAGACTCAACAATGTTTTCGTTCATGAATTTAATCTGATTGCTCTTCTTTTCTCTCATGTCCCTTTATTGCTTGCAATTGTCGTTTGTGTTTACTGTCATTATGCATCAACTTGAATTTGTGCGTTACGAGTTTTTACGAGAAGTTGTTTATTATGGCGATCCTTTACCTCTTCACCTCCAAGATTCCTTGGCATCTTGAAAGAAATGAATTTATTTTGAAGTCTACCAGTATGTATCAAATAGACATGAAAATGGATTCCTACGATAATTCTTTAATACATCAAAACACCAACAAACCATACATGAAAATGGATTCCTATGATAATTCTTTAATACATCAAAACACCAACAAACCATACTTATTTGAAGACTGGATCCTGCAAAACACCAACAAACCATATTTAGTTAGAGACTTAAATCTTGCAGAAAAACAAATTTGTACATTCGACATAATGCTTTGTATTTCACGACCTACAAGACAACCATTGTTGCTTAACATGGGACTAGAAGTAATAAAATTGCATTAATAACATAAAAATCAAGCTTCATCTCTCCAATACAGATAAGCTACGACTCTCCAATACATAGAAGCTATTTGCTCCAAAGAGAAAATATTGAAGGAAAGAGCAAGACATACAAGAACAAACAAAAAGATTGCATTTGCAGATATCAGAATATGTCACTGCGCAAAGTGTGCGCTACAAAGAGATCATTACATCATTCTTTTTTGAAAGTTTTTAGTACACCCAAGAATCCAGCAAATGCACTATTGAGAGATCCCATAAGTTTAAGATTTTCAGCTTGCTCGGTCGTACAAGCTGCTTCTAATTTCTTTTGCTAAGCCTCGATGATCTTAGCAGTTTTTTCCATAACAAGAAGGAAGTCCTCAATTTTTCTATTCTTTCGATAGCATTGGTCTCAAGCAAGACCTAGCACTCTTTCCTTTGCAGTCGATGATGCACCTTCTCCTCCATCTTTGGTTGTTTGTGCCTGTGAGACCGATTCTTGCATGTCAGTGTCATTGGAGTCGCCAAGCACCGAAGCATGAGACTCAATAGCTACATTTTCTTGTTATGCATGTACTCATCCACTATATTGTACCAATTGCAGGTTATCCTACGATCATTGCCCAGTATAGAATTGTGAGCTTTGTCTCTCTTATACGTGTCGTACATGCGTCCCCATTTTTCTGCAAGATTGGCCATTTTGTCACATTCTAGAAAAAGCGATGCAAGTTGTGTCACAACCTTTGACTAAAGATCTACTCTTTGTTTGGGAGGTCGCAAAGTTATCGTGCACAGTGCTGCAAATATGAATAAATTGAATTACCCATGCATTCTTTCGATTCTCTCTCCCCTTCTTGTTTTTGCTACCTTCATCTAAACTAAGCATGATTGCGTGGTTCTTCTTTCTTCCTTTCCCTCCACGACTTGTAGTGTTTTTCATTGTTCCCACTTTGCTCGTGACAATTTCAATCCTTCGCTTGGCTAGCAATTCATACAGCCTGGCTTCGTCCCCATTTACACCTTTGATGGTATATCCCTCCATTGTTGTTTTGGCGCATCGGCTTATGAAAGAGGCGGAATATCACTCCGTTTTGCGATGTGTTGAGTTGCCAATCTTATAGGTGGATGAAATGGCATGAAGCCAAATGGGGAGCCTCCAAAAGGGGAGATGGATCATGGGAAAGCCGCCTTGACCAAGTGAAGGAGAGTACGGGCTTTGAGAGCACTATGACAATAGGAGATTGAAATATGAGTCCTACAACACTTGGGAGTAACTAGAAGGATCGAGTTTATTTATAAAAAAAATATGTATAAGACCAACGAACCGCTTTTCAAAGATTATTTATAAAAAAACTATGTATAAGACCAACGAACCGCTTTTCAAAGATTTTTCAAAACTAAAAAAATTCAGCCGGTTGTACCTCAAGCCAAGGTCAAAAGTACCATGTATTACCTCGGATAATCTCCCTCCATTGACATAGACTAACGGAGGCAACCAAAATGCAAGAGCTATGTAGCCAAGCATTTCCAGCTACAAGGAAGCAAACTCCAAAAACTAACATGTGTACGAGCTTGGAATCTCATCAATTTTTTTGACACTAATGATACAGCCAAGTGAAAATCTCAACCGGTTTGAGCTCAAGAATTATCTCAGCTAATCTACATCCATCAACATTTACTAGCTGAATGGCAACGAACATGTCAAAAAAGCTTAATCATACAACAAAAACAATCATAGTCTTAATTCTATAGCCAAACTGTGGCCATAGCTTAAAGTCGATAACCAACATGCAAATAGATCTAAAATCACATCTAACTTGCAAAGAATAATTACTAAAGCTAAGCACTTGACATTAATTGAGGATTCTTAGCAAGCCTTGCAAGCAATCGTTAAAGTTGAAAATAATATCTTCTCAAGCAACATAAATTAGGCAAAGCAAGAGACAAACAACTATAAACCAAGCAAAGCATAACACAACACTAGCTTTAACCTTTATGACGAATTGCTTCAAAAATGAAAGTTTTGTAGGATGCAAAACAAAGAGGGACAAGCTCCCCTTTTTAAACGATAAATAGGTCGGAGAAGCACAAGAACGCAATAAGCAGGAAATGTGTACTTGCCAATGATTGGCCCTCCCGTTGCATGCCCATCCTTGAGCATGTGTGGCTGGCTGCCCAAATTTGTTTGCAAGCTGGGCATGTGTAGATAGTGGGAACCTTCCCTCGGAGATAGTCAACACAGAAGTCGTTTCCATAAGTTACTAGTAATTACCAGCTTTTGTATGACTATGCAACCAATCAAACTGGAATACAAGGACCTACAAATAAGACCCATTACTTTTATTTTAGGGATCTCTTGGAGTCCGTCAGTCTAGCTTTATTAGTACATTAGAACTCTTGTATCGTCTATAACTAATCGCTATGCATGTTATAGAGCTCATGAGCACCAAGTGTTGTATCAATTATACTTCCATATTTTCACTTCTAAACCATCTATGAACCTAAATATCCAATTCGAGTGGTCTCAATTCATGTCATCTGAAGTCTTTCATTTCAGTTCAATTGCCTGTCAAACTTTTCCGACTGGTCTTCTAAAGTGTGTTTTTTGTTCCTCATTTGATCTGACATATGGCATATGACTCTAGAATTCTAAGATGGAATAGCTATCAAGTGATCATCTCATTCCATTTTGGTGATCATGGTGGTGAGCTAAAGCTCTTGACAAGAACCAGTCTCCTAGTTAGAATTAAGAGTCAATCAGGTATTTGCAATGCCCCCACATCATCCAGCACAAGAAAGGAGAGCCAGTTTTTGCTAGAGATCTGGACCATATCAACACAATAGCCAAGAAGGGATTTGATGAACGACCATGCTCTCAAAATGAAGAAATTGATGTTGATTCAAGGCTAAGAGTGGGTGAGGACCATCAAGCCTCTCAACACTTAGCACATTCGGAAAGACGACACTCTTAGAGAGATGAGAGATGCTCTCATTCACATGGATCTTGGCATTCACATGGGAAAGGCAAAGAAAAAGTTCATACTGATGTCAATGATGTGAGCATGTATAGTAAAAGAGTAGGATCACACACAAAAGCTGCTTGAGGGAATGAGCCTGACACAGCTACATAGACCGATGACAAATACAATGAGAGTTGGGAAGCCCACATGGACCATCATAGCAAGCACAAACATTGGATCATAGTGATAAATCCACATGCCAAGAAAGGAATCAAATCATCATAAATCCCAATACGGTGAACGATCTAGTGATCTGAAATGTTTCCCACCTTCAAAGGCAACAAAACAGATGATCCATATGTCCATATACAAGCCTTTGAAAAATATGCTAGTATGAAGGACATCGACGAAGATGATTGGGCAGAGTATTTTCCAAAAACTCTAATGGATGCGCAATGAAATGGTGCTACCATTACCTAGCATCTAAGCTCATAACTTATAATAAGTTGAAGAAGGCTTCCTTGTTGGAATATAGTGAAAACTGGGGGGACGAGAACATCCTTTTTCGAAGTGGATAAATAAGATAGGATGGGCTATTTGTTTAGGAGTTATGTGTGTAGGAATTAAGTAGCTATGGAGGATGATATCGATAGCAGCAGGCCATGGTAGAGAGATAAAATGAGAGATGAGATTAGAGAGAGAGAGGGAGAGTACACGGCTAAAAGCTACATAAGACCACACTCACTTATTTCATTTATAAAAGAGGTGCCTTTTATAGGCTTTACAAGTTGGATTTCATAGGAGATTTTTTAAGCCTTTTCTAGCTTGTAGGATCTTATCTTTTCTTCTACATCATTCATGATGTCACCATGGCTTATCCTAGATGAGCTTCTCACGACGAGGACAAGTCAGGCTTACCCAACAATCGCCCTCTTAAGCCTGCCTTAGGGAATTCTATGCCAATCCCTCAATATTGTGATCCTATATTTTAGTTGATGGGATCTATCGGGTACATCATGGTGGTTCTTTTTGGATATAACACCATTGTTCCCTAGGGTACATTGTGGCAATTCTTAGAGGATTCAACACGTCACAATTCTTTTGGATTCAACTATCACACAGAAGTATACCGATCACAAGTGTAGACAAATGAAGTATCGGAAAGTTCTTACCTCTTAACGTTTATTTTCATCGGGGTAGTGTTTACTCCCTTCTAGAGGGTTCTAAAAAATAGTGGTACACATCCTCGATGGCATTGCATAAGATAACATGAAATTGTCAAGGGGGGGGGGGATAAAGGTGAATATCATTTTTAAAGAAAATATCCATATCCACGTCATTCTGCTAGCTTTGAAAGTTTTTTTAGATGAAAGATGAGGCTACAACAAGACTATAAAATTCTAGAAAATTTGACTCTAATTGAGTGAGGACTTTTATGGAGGACATTGTGGGCATGTGAATAGGTGCTTATTCAATCTTGGAATAGATAAAGAAAATGCGTGAAAGGTTATTTTGTACGAAATGTCGAGTAGAAGCAGAGTACCGAGCGCCATCCAAATTGAAGCTCCCCTACGGTTTGGTGTTTTGCCAAGAAGGAGATCCGGATAGGAGTACTAAAGTGTGTGGGTCACATCCATGGAGCCGGATTATCTTGAGGGAGATTTTTTTTGATCAATTTCAATTGATTAAAGAACAACAAAATTTGCACTTGGTGTGTTTGTGTTGAGGCCAAGAGGTTGGAGATGATATCAAGGTTGATGAGTGTGCATCAATGAGCTTGATGGAGTGAGGGATTGCTAGAAAACATGGAGAGCTTGAGATAGCGGACACAATAGGTGCAATTGATTTAAATATGTTGTGCTTGTGAAGAAAATCAATGGTTGCAGATGTGATGCCGGTAGGCACAAAGGGCAAGCTTGATAGGGATTAGGTAAGCAAGGTCACCTATCCATGGCCTCATTATCTCTCGATGTGTTGCTAATTGTTGGGAGCCAGGTCAAGATGCAACCTAGCTTACACATGATGTTGCACAATCGATGGGTTGCTTGAGGGATTCAAATATAGTAGGGCTAAGACACCTACAGTACGGGTAGCGATGGTTGCTGGGATAGTATGCAAGCGGACGAAGGTGGGATTAACGCAGCAGGGGATGTTTAACAAGCAGAGAGTTTTACCAAGGGTAGAAAGTGCTGGGGTGCACCACCGTGTCCATAGGATAAAATGCCAGAGTAGTTTGACAACTAGCGAAACAAGCTCCAAGTGACAACAAATTATGAAGGGGTACGTCGTGATGCTTGAGCACATGGTATGGAGGTGCTTGCCTTGGCTTAGCAATCTACCACACCTAGAGATAACTACATATGAGTAATTATTAACAATACTAGGAGATGCCCAAGAGCTTTATGCTCTGATACTAGTTGTAGGAATTGAGTAGCTATGGAGGATCATATCAATAGCAACAGACCATGGCTAGAGATATAAAATGAGAGATGAGATTAGAGAAAGAGAGACTCCACGGATGAAAGCTACATAAGACCACACACTCACTTATTTCATTTATAAAAGAGGTGCCTTTTATAGGCTTTATAAGTTGGATTTCATAGGAAATTTTTAAAGACTTTGCCAGCTCATAGGATCTCATCTTTTCTTCTACATCATCCATGATGTCACCATGGCTTAGCCTAGACAAGTTTCTCACAACCAGGACGTTGGGCTTACCCAACAATGTGGAGAAAATTAAGGAACTGACCAGGCAACTAAATGAACTATCATTAGAAAAACAAATGCATGCATGGTTTTTGAGTGGGTTTAGAGGCAAGAAAGTAAGAGAACACGAGATATCAACACCAACCCAAAAGTTTAACAATCTGGTGCAAAGAGGTTTGAAATTAGAGCAACAAGCTAATAAATAGAAGGGTCAAAAAGGGAAAGAGAGTTCCAGTTCTAGTGAATCATCTACTATTGAAGTATCTAGTACCAGCTTCAACTCTTCGACAGATAGCGATTCAGAGGGCACATCCAAGAGACAGAAGAAGAGAGCCTAGACTAAAAAGATTGATGCGCTATCCAAGCAGGTATCTGAGATATCCAAGACCAGACCTTCAGTAAAAAACAGTAGAGACTTGGTGCACAAAATGCAAGTTAAAGGAGCATGTGTGTGATTAATGTTGCCAATGTACTTATTGCAAAGCGTTTGTGCACCTAGGGAATAATTGAAAAATGAGAATGAAATTTTAAGGAAGAAGAAGATGTTTCCATGATAGCTCTGACAAATCCAAAACCAGTCAAGCAAGAGAGGTTACCTAAGAACATGCAAGATGGAGTCCGTACCAACAATATGGCTGGAAGAGGACACTATCATAATTTTCATGGTTGAGATAGGGGTATAGATGACTTTAGTAGACGTAATTTTAGCTATTACATATGTGGAAAGTATGGATAGTTTGCAACACTATGTCTAGATAATTTGAAGGGTGAAATGGTCAGGAGAAAGGTGGCATAGCCAGTTCTAGTGCGAGTGTTGGAGTTGTAATCAAAGAATTACCCAGATGAGCCATCCACTCAAACAAGGCAAAGCAAAGAGGCTCAAAAGTGGGAGAAACAGAGAGATCTCAAGGAAAAGGCCAAAGAAGTGGATGAGTGGCAGAAGCAGATGGAGATGGCAGCTTAGATCACTCAAGATCTCGAGAAGAGGTTGACAGAAAGGCAAGAATGCATGAATGCCAAAACCATTCAAAGGCTTCTGCCAAAAGCTTTAGAAGCTCTAGGGAAGGAAATTCCGTAAGAACATTGTTGAAGCAAAGATTGAACCGACAAAAGGCTCAGAGGAGCATCCTGAGAAAGAGATATGACAAGTGAAGACGGACTTGGCCAAAGCTGATAAACATGATTTGGAGATAGAAAATGTTTAATAGCAACAATTTGAATCTCCACAAAATGATCCATCAGTCAAGAGATGTAGGAGGCTAGCAAAGGTATGGCACTGCATAGACCGTTTCAATTCAAATAGCAGTTTTGGGAATGAACAGGATCACATTTATGTCAAAGTATCTGAGAGAATCTAGAAACTAACTATTGAACTTGATGATATCAAAAGAGCATTACCTAAAGCTTCCACTTTCATCAGGAGGCAGAGGAAGAGAGGGTTAGATACAATGGTGGTTGACCTATCTAAAATTAAAGTTGACAAAGTTCTAGTCATTCAAATCAACTACAAGATAAAAAAATAGTGGAAACCATAGTTAGGGGTTATTCTGAATGGCAGTGCGGGAGTGAATATTCTAGGATAGCATGCCAAATAGAGACTAGAGATTCAAGAGATGAAACCTGCTGCTTTAACATGCATAAAGGCTTTTATTTTCTTGAGACACGCAAAGAGTGGAGCATTCATGGCTCTAATTAGAATCACTATGTGTTGAGTGCACAACCTTGAAACCATTCCCTCACCTGATGCACCCATAGAGCCTTCTGCTACAAAGCCTCTGCCTACAATCACTACATACATAAGATCTCATATGTATGCTTGGTTTCTAACTCCAGGCTCCTCCAACGAGTTCTTCTTCTCCACATAGGTGATTTTGTAGAACTCAGAGATGGTAAAGCGAGGTGCCATCTCCTCCAAAGCAATGCAAGCAGTGTTGGAAGAGCAACAACATGCCATAGAAGAAATGACACAAGGCTTAGCAAAACAATCACAAATGACAATTTGTTATCAAGCCATTGGGAAGTATACCGTCAAACATAGCAAAAATGAACTACTCCATAACTAGGGTATGACCCGAGGATAGAAGTGATATCTATCATCTCCATGTTTAGTTGAAAGATGAATATTTTCCCCTTCAAAAAAGGAATAGGGTTTCTAAAATTCCTCCTTCTACCGTTGAAGCAATGAAATCAGAGAGAAAGAAGCACATTGACTTATGGACACATGGTAGATTGTATCCCATATAACCCATCACCAAAAGTACCCCGCCATTCTTCAATTGTTCCTCATTGATGAAAAGTTTGTAGGAGATAACATAAAAGGGCTTTTAGGATATACACAAAACCTTGTGGTAGAGAGGGACATTCTTAAGTTGGAAAACCATTTGCTGCAACAACTCAAGGGTTCTCTTAACCATTAGCTTCAACTCAAGGGTTCTCTTAACCATTAGCTTCAAGAAACCAAAGAGAATATAAAGAGATTGCAATCATTACTGAATACAGCAAGGAAAAAGAAGATAGAGGTTGAGATTAGACAAAGACAAAGGATGTTGAAGAATATTGAGGGTCTCAAGCAAAGAGGTGGAAGCTACAATAGGAGAATCAAAGTAGTGAGGCAAAACTGGTTTATTTTTCAAGTTGATATCTTTGGGTACTATAGTCTTTGGTTGTGTTCACCTAGGTCCTTAGTTCAACCATATTGTTCAAAAGGAAACATAAAAGGTGCATCACAATCATTTTGAGAAGCTATTTCACCTATTCTTTCTAGGAACCTATTGGAAGAGAGAAGGTTCAAGAAGGCTAGGAAGAAAAGCATTGAAAGATACTTCAGAGTTCTACCTTGGACGTTCAAGGGACTGCGGACAAAGTTAGAATCAATAGAGGAGGTTACCAACCGCTATTTAAGATCATGTATAAAAACGTGCAGTACTCAAGAGTGAAGGGCTCCTTGCTATCAAATCCATTAGTAGGCAAGCCTTAGAATTAATTCCAAGGTCCTGATGATAGGGAAGCCTTTTTGCATCAATGTCAAAAATCTTGGTAAGAAGAAAGATCTCAAGTTTAACTGATTCAACAATTTTTTCTTGACTTAAGGACTTTCTAGAGGGCAATGATAAAATCCGTTGATTTTCAGCATACTGAGGTGCATGGGTAGTTAATTTTTATGATTAAATTAGATGAAAGTGAAAATGTGCAGAGAAGAAAACTTGAGACAGTGTCAATAACCATCATGAATAGAGCTCTTGATAACAGAGAGGGGCAAAAAACCTCAAAAAATTTAGTGCTAGAGAAGAACATTTGGTGGTTGGGTGCTTTTGAGGTTGGTTGTGAGGATTTAATGAGCCAAATTAGGTATTCCACCACACCAGTATCCCTGAAACAATCAAGGCCTAATAAGTCGAGCCAGAGCTAGATGTTGAGGGTTTTGATAGGTACAAGGTGGAATGGCACATTGGGGGAGACCTAAAGACACTAAAGTGTATGTCCAATGTGTAAAAGGTTGCCAATCTCAAAAGCCCTGGTATATACTACATGGGTGCATCAAAGGAATTGAATCCTACTAATTGAAATAAAGCCCCAAGTAGACACTTTAAATTACCAAACTTTCAAAAAAAAATCCCCCTTTCAAATGTCCACCTATACTATGTAGAAACATTGAGAAGATTGTGTACCTTTACAAAGGATTTTCATACTAGGATCTACATAGGAACTGAATCCTACTAATTGGAATAAAGCCCCAAATAGACACTATAAATTACCAAACTTTTTTAGAAAATTTTAGATATTCCCCTTTAAAATGCCCACCTATACTATGTAGAATCATTGAGAATATTGTGTACCTTTACATAGGAAATTATACATGGAAAATATTTTGATAGCCTAAGAGACTAACCACAAACTTAGCGAGCGAAAAGAACATTTTGCCAAAAAGGAAGAGGTGAGAGAGAGGGAGAGCCAAGTGTGGAAGGGAGGAGGAAAATGGGGAACTTTGCAAATGGTTCACACCAAACGCGTTTTGCAATTAGCTCTTTAGTGGTGTAAACCATACAAGAGGTGTAGGAGGGTTTAAATAGGTATCCAACAAAGCGTGGAGGGGTTCCCAAGGTAGTAAGTACAGAGTTTAAAGAGGAGGAGGCCTCTTCAATAGGGAATAATTATCTCTTTAATGGGGTAGGAAAAGGAGGGAGGCTTAAAGAGTGTATTTTTAAGGGGGTACAAAGAGATGGGGACTTTGACCAAAGTTTATGGAGGAAAGGGAAAGGGGAGGGATTTACAGTAAAAAATTATTATGGTTGTACCCTTGGAATAGGGAAAGGGACCAAAGCTATGGTAGGGAAGAAGCATGAAGGGGAAAGGGAGATGGGGGAGAAGGACTCTTACTAGAGAGAAGGTTGCCAAGATTGGCTGCATTAAGCCAACAAATGACTGGTTTGGAAATAGGGGGGAACTCGGAGTTAAGTTTCTAAAAGCTTAGAGAGAGGTTGGTTAATGGAAGGGGTTAAGTTGAGTTTGCGGGTAAAGGGTGAAAAGGGGATTTTGACAATGGAAGGCGGGGCATTCTTGTGGTTACCCTTTAAAAGGAGAGAGGGCCTGGATGCATAGGTTACATAGAGAAAACAAGCCTTCAAGAAAGGTGAAGGGTAGCCTTTAGCCCTAAGTCGGGAGAAGAAAAGGTTGCGAATAGAGATAAAACCCTCAAGCGAGTTTTTTGTAATGATATACCTCTTGAGCTTCGATAAAAATAAAGGCAATTTTCTGGTGGGTGGAGTGCCAAGATTGCCATGAGATGTAGTTGTAGGAGTTAAGAGGCTTTTGGTGGCAATGTGTGTGTTAGAACCAAGCTAATTCGGATACCATTTTTCGGAGCTCTCATCATAAAAACACTTATTATTTTGATAAATCGGGAATATTGTAACTCCTATTTTTTGGATAAACTTTGTAATAGATGAGCCGGGACTACAAGCTTCTAGATTGTATCAACGTGTCAGTACCCATCTTTAGTTAGAGCTCTTAGATTATTAGTTTTGACTACCAAAAACCTTGGCTAAGGTATAAAAGCCAAATTTTGTAAGTTAATTTTAAGTTTTGGATAATGAAATACACAGCGTGAGCTAACGGCGCTCACTTCTCTCCTTCCTGCGCTTCCTACTCCCTCCCCAGTTGTCACATTGCAGTCGTGTTTGTTGCATTACAACTGCAGGTAAGAGCTCTATGTTGGAATTAGGGTTGCAGAGAAACACACACAGCTTGGAGAAGACGAAGGAAGCTCAAGGCACACAATACAGAGTGTATTACTTAGTGTGCAATGGAAAGATAGATAGCCCTAGAGTGATGGACGTATATACAATGCACGGGGGAAAAAACCTCCTAAAGAGGGAAAAAATGCCCCAACGGTCCTAGTGTGTTCACACACATCACTACCACATGTATATGGTAACAAATCCCCCCTGGAGTGATGCGGTGAACAAGAGCTGGCACATGAGTAAAGGGAAGTTCCATGCCTTGAGGACATGATCAGTCCACAAAGGGGAGTAAGCCCAAAGCTTTGAGGAAAGCTTCAAGCTTCTTACAAGACAATGCCTTTGTGAAAAGATCTGCAAGGTTGTCCTGTGTTGGCACATAAGCCAAGCTGATCTCTCCTGCTGAGAACCTCTCCCTGACATAGTGGTAATGCACCTCAATGTGCTTTGTGCGAGCATGAAAACCTGGGTTCCTCACAACTGCCAATGCGCTTTGACTGTCAATGTAGATAGTGTTGGCAGTGTCCTGTCCAACACCCAAGTAAACCACTCCTTGTTTGGAGACACATGAAGTGATGCCCCTGAGTCTATAATCCAGTCACTCAGTGCATTTCCATCAGATGCTGTAAGAAGAGATGAGTCCATTGTATTCTTCAAGAAGTAGATGTCTCCTGACACTAGACTGTCATCCTCTGCAACAGTGTTTGTCACATTTATTTCTTGAATCTTCACTGAGGACTTGTTCTTCTCACCATGGTCTTCAGCTTTCTCTTTGCCTTTTTCTGCTTTCCATTCTCTGGAGTCTCTTTTCATGTGACCCTTCTTGCCACAATGGTAGCATTCTATGTCACTCTTGCCTTTAGCACTACGGGACTTGCTACGAGACCGATTCCTCTTTCCACCTTTGTACTTTTCTTTGGTCCTTCCCCTGACAACTAAGGCTGTTCCTTTGCCTTTGTCCATTGTCTTTCTATTGGTTTCTTCAGTAAGCAGACTTCCTTCTACACCTGCTATGTTTAAACCATCTGGAGGTGCAGAATTACTCAAAGCTGTGCGGAAAGTGTCCCAACTTTCCGGCAATGTGATCAACAGGAACATAGCTCTAACAGGTTCATCAAACTTGACACCTTGAGCTGACAACTGACTATAGATTGTGTTGAATTCATTCAGATGATTGGACATAGGTGTCCCTTCTTTCATCTTCAAGTCAACAAGCTTCTTAAGCCAGTATACCTGTGAAGCTGCACTCTGCTTCTCATAAAGATCACTCACCTTTAACCATGCTTGATAAGCCGACATCTCGTCTGCTACATTGAAGTAAACGCTTTCTGCCAAAGTCAGCATAATGGTAGAAAGTGCCAATTCATCCATTTCGTTCCATTCATCTTCGTCCATATCTTCTGGTTTTATCCCCTTGAGCTTTATAGGTTTTATCTGCTTCTTTTGTACCAATACGTGCCAAATTTGCTTCTTCCACAATGGGAAATTGGTTCCATCCAGCTTCTTGATATTGTAAAGAGCAGTGTCCTGTGATCCAGCCATAGCTACGCTTCACAGTAGTTTACTTTCCTGGGAAAAATTCGGCAGAGTTTCCCTTGTAAACTGACCTCTGAACCAATATCAACCTGTCAAATGAACCAAGAAAGCTTCAGATTCTGCAGAAATTTTGGCACAGTGTCCTTTGTAAAATGGCTCTGGTGTACTAAAAACAGACCAAAAAACAGCTCAAAAAACCGCTGTCTCTCTAACACTGTAAGTTGTGGGTAAACCTGTCCTGCACCTGTACTGTCTCTGACTGTCCTGTCACTGTCCTGTAAGCATATACTGCGACAATGCCTCAACGGCAGTAAAGCAAAGATGCAATCCCAACTGTCTAACTCACAGTCAATACATCCTAGCTGCCTATCTAAGGGTGCTCGAGGGATCGCTCCAAGACCTGTATCACCGAAAGGATCTCAACATTCGAGAATCCCCCAGCTCAATAAAACCTCACTCGACCCTCAACAAAGGATGCAGTAAATCTGACAGTACATAGACTTCCCACAAAGTCATACATCCACAAATTTCCCACTGTATGCTGTAACCGCTGCGGCGTTTGTTTGCTGCGTGACTCACAGCCAACAAACCCTCAACAGACATACATCATCTCTGACAATACATCCCATGTGGAAGTACCTGCAATGTCAGGATGAAATTTGGAATATCAAGCAGCAAACACAAGCTACCTGATGAAGTAGTGGATGTCGCCTACAATCTGTGTGTAGATGCACCCGTGTCGTATGTGACACGCCTCCAAGAACTGTGAGCCATCCTTCAATGTGTAGACAGCCACAAATCAACACTCTGGGAGTGTCGATATCCTGAGCACCTGCAGTCGCAGGCCGAAAATCCCAAATTTGCAGAGTCGGATCTGCACCCGCTGAGACCACGTAGTCGAAAATGACCTGCGCAGAACTTTGTCGAGGCCGAACGGTGACCGAGATGACCTCAGAATGAAATTCTGAGCACACCAAGATCTACGGGCTTTCCCACAAGATTTGGGGCTGTGTCTTTGCCTGTCAAATTTCACTGTAATCTGAGTTGGTGACTCTAGCCTCCTGCAGTGCTGCCCCAAGCCTAGTGCGACGCGAGAGAGAGTGCGAGAAGAAGAGCACGACGATATGGTGAACTCGCTCTACTGTAATGTGTAGAGCATAGTGAGTTCTTATTAGGTTTTTACAAAAGAATATGTGTACATACCTGGCGGCCCGCCCACTTACCTGGGCGACCACATTGGGCTTTATACCCCAACACTCTGCCGTATGCCTTCTGAAAATCGAGAAGAAGAATCACTAGGTCCTCACCACGAAGTCGCGCTAGGGCAGAAGCTTCCCAAAAAGTAAAGATACTGCGTTCCTTGATAAAACCTGTCTGAGTCCCATGTATAAGGCTCTCTAGAAGTGGATGGATCCTCAAACTCAGAGCCTTGGCAAGAATTTTGTAGGCTGAGTTGAGGATGGTGATGGGGCACCATTGTCGAATCTCATCCAAGGAGCCACCCTCCTTGGGAATGAGGTAGATCAAGCCCTCACTCATGCTGTCAGGCATCACTCTTGTGTGCAAGATGTACAGAAAAGCACTACAGAGATCTGGGCCAAGAAAGTCCCAGTACTCCAAGAAAAAACTGGGAGTCAACCCATCCTCACTTGGACAGCTACCATGGGGGAGGGCGCTAAGAGCCATGTGCAGCTCCTCAAGCTGAAGTGGCAGCTCAAGCCTTTGATGCATCTCCTCAGTCACAAGGCAAGGCATCTGTGCCCACACCTGCTCCTTGCATGCATCCTGACGCTCTGATTAAGGCTCTGCATATAGTAACTCATGGTAAAAGTCAGTAGCAACTGCACGCATATCCTCGGGCATAGAAGCAACTGACCCGTCGGGCCTCCTCAACTGATTGACCTTGGCATGCGAATGCCGAGGTCCCACTGCCTCGAAGAAAACACCAGTCACTCTGTTGCCCACCTGGGTCCACTGAGATGGCTGTCGATGGAAAGAAAACTCATGCCGCCGCTCCTCTGTGCTAACAAGCTCCTGGCGAGCCTACTGTAGCTGCTCCTCCAACCAAGGATTGTCTGGATGCTGCTCCTGCATCCTCTGCAACGAAGCAATGCCCCGTCTGAGACGCTACTGCTCCTCTCTCGCTGCAGCCCGACGAGCCAAGGACTCTTGGAGAAAGAAACGACTAATATGAGCTAGTCCTAAGGCCACTCTATCAGAAGGAGAATCCTGCCTGTCCAAGCTCTCTGTCCAGAGAGCCTCTACTCACTCTCTGAGTGCAGAGTCCAGCAGGATCCTCTCTGGGATGTGAAGCATCGTGCTCTCTCTCCTCTGCCTGTCTGTCACTGTGAGGATCATTGGTGCATGGTCTGAGAAGGAAGTTCCTACCAGAATGCCAACTGTTTCTCCCAATTCACTGAAATGGTCACTAGTGTAGAAGTGATCTATCCGCGATAGATTCATTCCTCCCACTCCGCGGTCCGAAAGAGAGAAGGCAAGGATGTATGGGGGCCTCACAAAACTAGAGTGCTGCTTAACATCCGAGACCCTCATACAAAACCTCTCCCAAGCTGCCAGATCAACTCCATGCATAGTAGCATGGCTGCCACCAATCCTGTCAAAAGGGTCCTCCAACATGTTGAAGTCCCCCCCTATGCACCAGTGTTCTGCCTGCGGTAGAGACTCAACTATCTGTGACCAAAACTCTGTTCGAGCACTCGCCACATTGGGCGCATAGATGTTCAGGAAGCTCACAAGGCAACCCTGAACCTGCATAGTAATCCACTGAGCCCTGCCTGACACAATAATCCCTCTGCCCACAATGGCTTGCTGCAAAGAGTTCGCAATAGTTATACATACCCCACCCTGGATGCCTCCAGGTCCAAAAGCAGCCGACCAAAAATTATCATATCGTCCATGCAAGAGCTGACCACAATGTCTAATGTGGCTCTCACACAGATGGTGCTCCTGAAGCATAAGGAGATCAATCTCTCCTCCCACAAGGCAACACTGAAGCTCCTGACGCAGTCGGCGCTGCTGAAGCTGAAACTGGGGCCCACCAAGTCCCTGTACGTTCCATGAGACGATCCTCATGGGGAGCGAGAGAGAACAGATGCTGCCGCAGCAGCTAAACGGGCTATCTTCGAGGCTGGCTTGGATGGGGAGTAATCCGCATCCGAGCGTCCTCTAGATAGGCGTGATTGCAACGAGTGCCTAGCCCAAGCCCAAGCAGAGCAAGCCGTACGTAAAGCAACCTCCTCTGTCCAGGAGTCCTCATGAATGTGTACATAGCATGGCAAGCATTGTGTATTGGCAAAGAAGTAAATCACAATGTGTCTACATCCTGCTGTATCTGGAGGTGTCACCACAAATTTGGCCAATGGCCACAAACTCTGAAGCATGTCTATAACTCCTAATTCTCCCATGTGGTGAGAGAACTCTAGGACCTGTGTGTGCAACCATCCCAACACTGAGTCGAGAGTCCACTCAGTCTGGTCCCTGCCGCAAAGGGGAAAGGAGAAGCCAACCACTGAGTCCAAGGCCTCTGTCCCCCTGACTGCAAGGAACAGAACATGGACCCTGAAGCAGGCTGCCTCATGGTCTGCTGAGGGGTCGCCGAGAAAACGAGTAAAGTCGTAGTTGAAGAAGTCCCATCGACGCCGGATGTCGATGCTCGTCAGGCCACGAGGGATAGATGCAAAGGGAGACATCTATACCTGTAGAGGGGGTCGCAAGAAAGGCTGTCTCTCTCTCGCCAAGCGACTCGTGGCAAAGGCGCTGCCAAGAGATCTCCTAGCAGCCGGAGATGGCCCTGGACCCTGGATCGACTGCGGAACTGGAGCGGGAGGGGGGGGAGTAGGAGCACGGGGAAGAGGTGGAGAAGAGGGGCGGGGGGGAGCGGCAGAGGCAAAGGGGCGGGGGGAAGAGGCGGCGGGAGCAGGATGCGGGTGGGAGGATGATGAGGAGGGGGGGAACTTTTGGGGGGGGGGGGGGGGGGGGGGGAGGGGCTGTCGAGGGTGAAGCTGGGGTGGGGGCTGGAGCAGGGACCTCATCTTGCTCAAGAGGACCGAACCGGTTCCTTGTGGGAACCCACTGCTGCTAGGTAGGCACCTGAGGACCACTCTAAGTGCCAGGCTGTCGCTGTGGCCCCTGTCGTCGTCGACCACGGACCTCTGCTGCCAACCCTCCTCCGCGGGAGCCACAGGCTCAGAGGACGACTCTGCATGTGTGCGCTGTGTCTTTGTCTGTGGCTTCTGGCCAACCCTTGCAGGCTGTGAGTCTGTGGTGCAGGTCGAGGCCTCCTCCGTGGACAGGCCTTCGTAAGATGGCCCATTTGTCGACAAATGAAGCACTGGTTCGGGAGGCCCGAATACTCCACGCTCTGTCTAAACCAACCCCCACTCACCCGAGGCAGAAGAATGACCTTCGGGAGCGTGTGAGTGTCCCTAACTAGAACGCGAACTGAGGGAATGCCTGCCGCCTTGGCAACTACTAAGGATGCCGTGCGAGGTGTCTCCAGGACAGTCCCAATGGCTGAGCCTATCCTGGACAAAAGTGGTAAGTACTTCCTCCGCAAACCCGGAAAGCAGACAGAGATGGGAATGTCTGCCTCCTCTACCAGAATATCTGAAGTAGGGTCAAAACCATGTCTCCACTGTCGAAAGTGGGCTTGAGCTGCTCGGATGGTCAATGGACTCATGGCGATGACCTTGGACGCCATGTCAAAGGTCTCAAACTTGATCTGATAGTAACCTCATCCGAGTATTTGTACGTCCAAGATCTTGTCCACCTCTGCGAGAAGGCGAGCCTGAAGAAGGTCACGCAGCTCTCCTCTGCTAGGTGGGGTGCCGAGAATCTTGCAGATGACAAAGTCGGCTGCAAAATTAGCGCTTGAAGAGTATAAAATTTCAACTCTGCCACTACAAGTTTGTGTGGATATACATGCTCAAAATTGGCAAGTGAACAACTTAGAAGTATGCATTTGGGTGAAAGCATGTGTAGGATTAGGATCTAGGTGTGCCAAATTTCTACAATTTTTGTGACTTTGAATAGTACTTTGTGTAATGAAAATGTGTTGTGAGCATAAGGCTTTTCATTAGCGAAGGTAATAAAAACAAAAACTAAATGTAATGAAAATGATAGTTGAACAAACCACTTGCATGGTTCTTGGTTTGGTTGTAATGATGACAAGGTGAGGAGCAAAAAGTGAAAACAACGGGTGGGATGGTAGAGCCGGCCAAGCTCATTCCATAAAATCATTATTTGTTGTTAAATGCTCTCTCATTTCAAGCATTTGCTCATGCAAGATACCTAAAGATATATGGGGTGTAGCAAGTTGGAAATGAGGCCAATATTGCTTATCTGTATAAGCAATAAAAATGTATGCATATGATTAAAGGTGATTCTATGGATAGATATAAAAGATAAACAATAAGAATGTATGCATATGATTAAAGGTGATTCTATGGCCGATAGATATATTATGAAGATTAAAGATTTTAAGGAGCAATTTATGCAAATGAAATCTTGCTTGACAATGTAAAGCAGCTTGCCGCAAGGTCCATATATTAGAGAACTAACATTTTCTCTCCATTTTGTAGAGTTACAACCATTTTAGACTCTACTTCACAACACCTACTAGCTATATAATATACATTGTGAAAAATACCCAATTAATTAGCTCTACATGCCCATAGCTGTTACAATGTTATAACCATTAGCATAATGATTTCTTTTCTTTATTTACTCGATCAACAACAATTTTTCTTTATCTAACCATCCTTCTTACAAGGAGTTTCTTTTTTTATTGGATCGATTGCGTTGCCGTCAATGAATTAGTGGTCTGCTCTTTAGTCCATATCATACTTCCAAAGTAGAGTGACAAGTTCTACTTGGTGTTTGGGAGACGCCTCAGCACAAAAATCACTTAATCACTAGATATCCCAAAGGTTTGTTTCACAAAACAGAAAACTTACATAACTCCTAGATATTTAAGACATTTTTCATGACTGTGTGTGAAATATGAGAAGGAACAACATGACATGTATTTTTTTCTAAGTTTGACATGGCATTCTTTCCTAGAAAAGTGAATCATCCAGAAGTTTTTTTTTTTTCTAAAACAAAAGTTAAAGCAAACAATGCTTGTTATTTAGTGGAAAATAACTTATATATTGGTATTGTTTATTTCTCCTAAACCAAGTAACAATGCATACGATGTGCAACTTGAAGCTTCAATTAAATTTAATTTTACCTTGCTATCATGTGGTGTGGTACCTTGTGAGGTCAAAGGAGTCTATGTATCAATGATGGTTTCACTAGTCCCAATCTCATGGTGAGGGCCTATGCAAAATCTTGTTGTTCAGTGCTGGCCTTTGCAATTATAGAGAGAGTTTTCTTTGTTCACCAAGACACATCTCTAGGTAAGCTTCTTACTTAAGTGACTTCTAATGCATGAACTTACCCGTAGTTTTGTATACTTCGACAAAAAAATTTGCTTAAAATATAATTATTTAACACTAGTTATATAACACAGCGCCACTTTTGTTACTAGATTGCCAATAACTCTCAAGCTGTCAAGAGAAAAACACTTTCAAGATGTCTCCTTTCCAAAATGGTTGTGATGAGTAGTGGTAGAACATCTTCCTCTCAAAGTGGCACCTCAAAAAATGTTAGTGTACCACATGTGTTCAAAAGGAGGGGTATTTTTATTCATAGAATAAATTTTGTTTAGATACGGAAGGGGTTTTTCGATTGAAAACTAAAAAGAAACCTATAAGTTTAACAAGAAGGAAAAGGGGTCATGCTATTGCATCACAATATGTAAGTACATGGGTTTTTTAATACCATTTGAATGCACGTGATATAGATGGTTTCTTATAAGTGCACCGCGGAGCATAAACCACCTTGATAAATTGAATGTTTTGGAACACAAAAGATTGAACTCTTAGAAATGATTGATGACTGGCATATATGCTAGCATATCATAGTATTTACATAGCTTAGACACCATCATCAATGACTTCAATAGCATCCTGGTCACCTGTTGTGGTGTACATGCTACCTATTATACTTGACTCATAGATCAATGAAACAAATTAAATAAGGTGGAGTAGCAAGTAATAAAATAAAACTTATTTCAGCAAAAGCAGTACTCCTTCTGATTGATATAGTCACTCTCATAAATGCAAAACTACAATTAACCCAATCTAGACTAGACAACAACCAACCATTTTTTCATGAGAAGACAATTATTGGGTTTATATTGTCTTGCAGGGAATAGCCTCAATAGCCAATACAATAACTTGATTGGATTTTAAAAAAAAGTTGTCATAAAGATTTTACATTTTTTTCTTCTGTTTTTGTCTTGTTAATCCTAGCAGTAAATTAGTGTTAGTGTGGATGAGGGCAGCCCTATCTTGATTATGAGAAACACTTAAGCTATTCCCAAAAACAGAATACACCAATTTTTTTTTTGCCGGTGATAGAAGTAATTATTGCTGAAACAGAATGCAGGGAAAAGAAAAGCACTCTGTGTTAGTAATGACATTCTAGCAATTTAATGCGGTTTCAGGCGCGTTGGCATGTTTTGGGGCATTACTAGCAGTCTGTGCTAGTAAATTAAATGACATTCTAGTGATTTAACTCGGTTTCGGGCGCATTGGCATGTTTCGGGGCATTATAGGCAGACAAGTATTCCATTACCTCCTTATCTGACCTAAAGAGGCCAATTTGTGTTGGCATTAGCTAATTTGTGCTGGCAGATTTATGCGTTAGAATTAGCTCTTGATCTGAATTACGCGTCCCTAATTTCTACTCAGAGTGATGGCGCCGTCATGATGCAAGAAATCACTCACTTTTCTTCCTCTTCTTCTTATCACGTTTTGGGCTTCCATTTTTGGATTTATGTTTCGGACGATCTTGGGCAGTGCTATCAATGGGCTGCCTCCTCTCATTCGCCTGTATGTCATTGTAATTAGTCGCTTGATCTACGATGTCTTGTCTAGCAGCCTCCCTATCTGATGGCTTCATCGACTTCAGCTTTATGCGCCATGGTTTAGCATCATCAGCAGTTTTGTCTTTCATTTTAGCCTTTTGTGATGGGCTTTGGGGTGATGGAAAATCTTGCATTGCCCTTTTGGTGCCCGGTGATAATCTCCCTATATTGCCATACATCTGATCAGCATTACTAGCAAATTGCATGGTGCCTGGTGCAGCAGTCTCCGCAGGTGGTTTGGGCGGCTTTATTATTAGGCGTATGCGGGGGACGCGGATGGCAGCATCTTGTGCTGTGTTTTGGGAGGGCCGATGCGTCTCTAGTATGGGATTCATCTGAGTGGAATCCCTACTGATGCTTTGTGTGGCAATGCCATAAGGTGGTCCTAGCGCGAGTGATCGGTCTGGAACGAAGCGGAGATCTTGCGTGCGAGACCTAGCATTTGTGCTGAGCGTCTCTTCCTTCTTACTAGTTCTACCTTTACTTCTGTCTAGTGAGGCACTCTCATGAAAAGGATGTAAGCTCGGGTCGATAAAATCTCCTCCACGATTCACAAGCGAGTTCTTGTGCTGTGCTTCCAGCTGGTGTGGTCCACCATAGAAGGGTGTCTCCTGCATTTGAGGATTCCAACTATTTCTGCCAGTATTGTCGGGGAGGGGATGGTTCGGGTCCAGATGGATTTGCTGTCTACGTGGAGTCAGTTTATCACACCGTGCTTCCGGCATGATAGGTCCACTATGGGAGGATGCCTCCTGCATTTGATCATGAATACTGGCACCGGCACTCTCGTGGAGGGGATGGTTTGTGTTGTGAATGTTCCTGTTTTTATGTGTGCTCGCCTTATGAGACTGCGCTTCTGGCATGAGCCGTCCCCGGCCATAGCTGGAGGATGCCTCCTGCATTTGCAGAGGATTCCAACTACTTGTGCTGGCATTGTGGGTGGTGGGAAATTCGCGCGATCTCCGGCCACTCGAACGCGCTTGATTATCGCATGATGAATCCCTCAATCGAGGTTCTGATTGGTTCGAAGAGGGAGGTGTTTGAGCATGAGATCCAGTACGTTCCATGCTTCCATAAGCTTCTCCCACCTGTCGTTCCTTCAAGTGAGAAGATGTATATTTGGCCTTTAGGTATTCCCGCTCCAGAGCATACTCCTTCGCTTTGGCAGTGGGAATTCGGTCTCTGCCCGATCGGCGAAGCGGAAGCGCAGTGTCCTCATTTGCAAGTTCCATGTCCTTCGGCGAAACGCAATTATCTGAGCTTTGGAGGCCGGAATGTCTATGCAGAGAGAGACGGTTGTCGGACGAGCGCAGTTCCGAATGTGTGTGCGAGACATTTCTCAGAGATTGCGTCGCTATTGCCGGCTGCGCAGAATGTGGGTTTTGTCTTGGGGAATGAGACAATGCATGGTGTGGGGGAGTACCTGTATTCTGCGCCGGCACGTCGGCAGGGTCCTGATGTTGGGCGGGGTCTGCAACGCGGTCCAGAAACCGTTCGATGGAGGAATCATCGGGAAATCTGTCACGCAGGCTGTCGACCTGGAGGATTATTTTACGCATTTCTGCGCGGGTGAGGGTATGGCGGCCTTCGCTGAAAGCGATAAGCGTGAGGCCATGCTCCAGCTCCTCGTCTGTCATTTTGAGAAATGTGGGCAGTAGTAGAGGCTTGGCAAGAGGAGGAGGAGGAGGAGGAAGGAGAATGTCATTCACTGATGTTGCAAGAGAAGAGAGCCTCCTCTGCACTTCTCCCCTGTCCCCCCCGCGGCCCCGCTTTCAATAACCCACGAATAGCCGCCATCTCCATATTGCCCCTTCAGCAGTGTTCGAAAAAAATCATTTTCTCAATGATTATCCCAAGAGGATTTTTTTTTTGAAGAATTCAGCTAATTTTTACTATATTTAGACTACTCTACTATAAATTGGGGGGGGGGGGGGGGGGGGGGGGGGGGTTCTTGTCACCCAAGTGTGGTAGATTGGTTATGTCATTTCCCTCTTGAATAACAAGTCTCGAGTTCAACTCTCTTCGTCAGATCTAGGTCTTTAAGGTCTCTATAATTTCGTATGACGTGAAAATTCTCTTCTTTTTCAAGGTCGGGGCTCAGGGGGCAGCGGATTTGCACCCTCCATCTGCAGTACATTATACACAAGAATTTTGGAGCTGCCATCAGATCTCTGCCACCTTAGCAACTATAATAAGAAAACGTACCTCCCCATGACAACGACAATGTCACAAACCCACAACAGCCATCTTATCAATTGGAATGCGTTCTATCATCTGACACATCGACAACCAAAATTGATGATGGATATCTAGTTACAACTCTCGACGTCAGCACTCAGAAAGCCCTACGCTAGTGTGGAATGACCGTAGTAGTAGGGCTCTGATGTAGAGCAGAATGCCGTCGTAGATTGGACTTCAAACAGAGGCGCACCTTTGACTTATAGACAGGGATTTAATATTTACGTAATTATGTCAAATTTTGTGTGATCACAAGGTCTTATTGACACATTTACATGATCATAGTAAACATGATCACACAGAACCCGATTAATGGTGACCTGCAAACCCACAAAATTCCCACAGGGCTTTTCACTATCCCCGACGGGCCCGTCGGGATTTATTATTTTCCCTGCGGGCCCGCTGGGGATACTGAAAAGCCCGGCGGGCTGTCAGCGTTATATATACACGAGCCCATTGGGTGTATTAGCATCTTGCTTTCATCTTGAGAGAGAGAGAGAGAGAGAGAGAACGCTTGCGACCACCTTTGCAGCTACGTAGAGAGAGAGAGAGAGAGCGGGTCGTGTGGGAGCGTGCTCTGCGTCGCAATGCGCGACAGCAACAGAGTACCCGACCACACGATCCGGATATGTGTTGTGTGTGCGTATGCGTTGTGTGATAGCTGCGTGCCTTTTGTCGTAGTGCACGACAGTAATAAGGTACCTTACCACACAATGGGAGTGTGTATGTAAGCTGTTCTACGGAACAATGCTTATCATGGGGGCATCACCTTGGTGATGCGGGAAAGATGGTGTCCGTGTGGTAAGTATTGGCTTATTGTCTGGGTACTACGTCGGTAACGCGGCGAATCTAGTATTCTTATGGTAAGTCAACTTCCCTTCCCCTTTCCCAAAAAACATATGGACATCGGTCGGTAACGCGGCTATATGATGTTCGTATGTAGGCCATTGTTTTTTCTTAGATTCAGGCGGCACTCGATCGATAACGCGGTTAATAGAGTGTCGTTTGTTAGAAGCATATGTTTTTGCATAAATGTGACGTTCAGGTCGTTAATCCAACCGTACGAACGTCATATAATTTGTATGTGCATGTGCAGTTAATTTTTTAAGTATTAAGTATATAAAATACTTGGTCGGTAACGCGCCTATGAAGAGTATTTCATATACAAAATGTATAAATTGTTTGATTTTGTTGTTTTTAAGTGTCCATTTGAAATTATATACTATCTAATCATATTCAAAATAATACTTTATTCATCAATCATCGCTATTTTAAATGTTCCATTTATATAGAATACTTTATTCATCAATCATCGCTATTTTAAATGTTCCATTTATATAAATTACATGTGAAAAAGTATTTGCACACAAATTGCATGTTTAATATTTGTTTTTAATTTTTTTAAAGGACTCTCAAGCATTATCACTATGTTTAATGCTTCATTTACATAAATTCTCCGTAAAAAATCTAAATGCACACAATTTGCATGTTAAATATTCATTTGTATCTTTTTAAAGAGCATCAATTATCATCAATTTTTGATTGCTACATTTACATAAATTCTATGTTAAAAAGTGTGTGAACACAATTTGCTAGTTCAATTTATATACTTCTAATGTTTTAAATGTTTTTGAAGTTTTTAAGTCGGTGTGTGGTTTGTTTGAATTAGTATGTGCGCACGAAAAAAAATATACGTTAAAAATTCAATATATGCTGAAATGTTAAAGACCATTAACATGTATTATTTGATCTGAATTAAGTTCTTGTAAACCACTTGTTTGAATTTCTTTTTACACGGGTAACAGATTGCAATTTTAAGTGAAGATTATATTCAATTTTTATCAATATTTTCTTGCACATTTGTTAAAGTCTTTAAGTAGTGATTAAGAGTTTACCTGAGATAGTGTGAGAGTGTTAGTGTCATTCGCAACCATGAATTTGTATTTGATATGTTGTTTTTGTATTGTCCACTGCAAATATGACGTCAGATCAAAAGAAATGTATTATGCGTGCATTCGTAAAGAATGTATTTTGGTAATCTCATCATGTGCAGTTGATCGCATACAGCAGATTAGTGAAAGCGTTTGTCTTATTCATTTGATGCAAAACAGTAGTCAATGTGCAATCTGTTCACAAGATATTCCATAAGGAATATATATTATGTTTGGTAAGGCAAACGAATATAAATTCAAGCAAGCACGCCTAGATACCCCTAGCACAATTAGAAATCTGTTTGATGAGCAAGATGCTGCTTCAGGTCAACACAATTGAGATCGACAAACTATGTAATATCGCAACAAACTATGTACTATCGAGAATATGAAGCATTGTAATTACTCAAAACACATTTGAATACAAGGTCTTTTACAATGTTTTTTGACATTTACTCATTCTACTCTCAAGCTATATTGAATCAGTTGAGTTGTTATCTGGTTCTAAGTATGAGTGTTGTGGTTCTCCTTGTAATTCAACCTCCACATTTATTATCAAATTCTCTTCTATTTCGTCTACAGTGCATTGAGATACACCAACATTGAAATCTTCTTCATCTTAGTTTTGACAATCATACAACCAGGTTGGCATTTCCTCCTCGTAGCCAGCACTTTCGATGTGATTCAGTATCTTTTCATTGCAATACATATACACTAATTTCTCTACTCTGTCTGCTAATAGTCTGTTGCGAATAGTGCTGTGAACATACTTGTACATACTCCAGTTTCTCTCTGAACTTGAATTTGCTGCACATTGTGCGAGTACTTTCATTGCAAGGGGGTGTAAGATAGAGTAATGCTCTCCACCATTCATCATCTACCACTTCCATGCAGGTTGCTCTTTTGCCATTACCTATACAAAATCATTCCCAAAAGGGCCTTCTTTTAATCTAAATGCACTCATTTCTTTGATGCAATCAATTCGGTCCTGAACGTTGGAGTAGAATGTGTTGACCACGTGATAGAAATCGCCTACCACCTCTGTATTGGACATCAGATCTAAACTCCAATACTCTGGATCGAGCATGTAAGCCACGCTATGGAGTGGACTATGAACGCTCTTCCACCTTGCATGAAAATACTTAGCCAAAATTTTTTGCTGTTTGCCAGAGAATGGTAATCGCCACTCCTTCTCTACTACAAACTCTTTCAGCTCTTCGAGATTTTCAAGACTCTGTTGGGCTGACCACCATGCGATCCACACTTTGCCCAAGTTTGGCGCCCCTTGATCAAGATTGCGGATCACGAACATAACGGGCATCATTACATGGTATGCATCCATTATACTCCTCCACCAAGCAACCTTGTTTACATTGCCACGTAGACATGTAATTTTATCTTTCACTGTTTCTTTCTGCTCAAGCTGCCATTCGGGTGAAAGCATGTTAACCTGTCATGCTTTTTCATCTCCCGGACAATGCTAACTAGCATAATTTTGACATATGCTAACTAGTACAATAACTTGAGCTACATCTCCAAGATCTATGACTTATGATATATCAATAGAAAGCAGTTGAAACAAGGAATCCAAATGTACAAACTTCGACAAATTTTGATATTATTTGTAAAAAATTTACCGGACGCCCAACTTTTCGAAGATGTGCTAACTTGAAACTGCTAACTAGCACAAAAAGCACGACAGGTTAACATGCTTTCACCCATTCATCAAAGGTCGCACAATTGAATGTGTCAATCACATCACATTTATTACGGAGAAGTGATTCCAAGGTATAAAAGTGTGTGCAGAACTGAGTTTCAGTAGGAAGTTTCAGCATCACTAACATGCACATCCTATACAAATCGAGCACTCTTTGTCGTTTCAAAATAAATTTCACAACTTGACGTGCTATATTAATTATTTTGGCGAACCATGTGGTTTCTTCGCTAGTGTACCAATCTTTCAACACCAAGTTCAAGCTGTGCGTATTACAACCATTGGCAAAAATGTGTGGAAAGCACTTCTTTAGTAATTTACTGAAGTTTTTACAATTCTTTGCGTTGTCCATAATAACTTGAACGACATGTTCAACACCAATTTCATTAATTATATTAATCAAGACCTCAGAAATGTATTTGCCACTTTTAATTGCACCAAAACTATCAATCGCCTTTATAAAAGTTTCTCCCCTTGGACAAACCAGCAGTACATTGATCAACGGTCTTCTTTGAACATTTGACCAGCCATCACTTACAATCGTACATCCTGAAAGCAAAATATTCACAAGTATTATTTTGCCAACATGCTCTTTGACTTCGATGTAACATTTGTCCAAGAAAACATTTCTTATCGTGTGATAAGAAGGAGCTGAAAATCCTTGACCAAACTCACCGATTTTCTTCCAAGCACCCTTCCAATGATTGCTGTTTACCATGACCAAAGCACTTTCAGTAAAGAATATTGCTTTGACGAGTGTTGTTTGCGCTTCTTCTAGAGACTACACTCGAAAGCTTTGATGTAATGATTTTTGACGCATTTGACAAAGTCCACCTTCATTGTGACGTTATAAGGAACACTGCTTGGAATTTTCTCTCTTTGCGCAGGTTGTTCTCCAAGGTTAGTTGGCGTCACTACAGGATCTGCGGAGTTAATATTTGGCTCTGGGAACTCTTGACTCAAAGACACAGAGCTATATATCTATCGTCTCTTGTCACCCTTTCTGGCGAGCTCTTCTCTCAAACGCTTTGCAACTGCAGGTGCCTCAGAATGTTTACATTTCTTACAATTGTTTTTAGTGCTACCTAGAAAATGATCCCTAATACGTGGTGCACTGCCAGATTTTGTTGTGTGACAAAATTTACATTGCCACTCCATATATCAGCCGCATATGTTGTGAGCATAATCCCACTCTTTGTCAGGAGCTTTTTTATTCTTTGGCTTCTTCGTACCACTTGTGCCCACATTTTGCTCCATTGCTTTTAAATTAAAACTGAAGAGAAAAGAACAAGATGTTCAGTTTTGAAAACATTTTGTTTATTTTCAATATATGTTATAAATTTAAAAACCATTCAATATGAAAGTAACCATGATGCACAATATGAAATTTTCAATGCACGCTAGTCAATCCACATACCGATCACCTATATTGTGAGCAACCATACACATTGCAATGTAATCTATACATGGCATAATAACTATAACAATGCTATGAATCTCTCTATGCAATCATTATTATAATGATTATTTATATGTCCACTTTGACTAATTGCAAACAATAAGACACATCTAATTTCATTTGCTACAAAAAAACAAACGAAAGCAATAAAATATTTGATCGGTCATTTCATGCACTAATAATCTATTGTAATACATAATGCACTCTTTGTATAAACCAATCCATAAACTAACGCAAATAAATCTTCAATGTAATCACCCAATTGGGGACTACTTGTACCCAGTGAAGGATTGTAGCCCACGCATGCAACCAATTCAATATATAAAAGCTATTTTAACCCAATCAAGGATTATAACTCTTACATTGTATATCAACTCATATGCAAGACTTCAAGGATCTTTATATGCCCGGTACACTAGTAGGGGACATCCGACCCTTGACTATCGACTCGTCATTTACATATGCTCATCTTCTAAAACCAATTACAGCCCTCATTTGGACCAATGGCTTCTTCGCAACGAGCATGATTCTCCAAGTTTTCAGTTGTTTTGGTTTCGTATCTTTATGTCGGTAGACGAATTAAAATTTTTTACAAGTGGTTACCAAATTAAGAATCACGTTCGGCCCAAAAAAAGGACCTGTGACTCTGTAACCTTAGGTCAATTCACAAGGAGATGACAATACTCGGCACTCGGATACACTCCCCAAGGATTTGCTTAGCTAAAAGACCGAGGTTAGCACACTATTTGCTATATATAATTACTCCTGTAGGACTTTTTTATTTTCCCGGCGAGCCCGCTGGGCTACTGCATATACCCGGTGGGCCCATTGGAAAAATAAAAAAGCCCGGCAGGCCCCGCAGGAAAAATGAAAAGACCCGGAGAGCTAACCGGCTCTTTAGGTTTTTGTAGGTCAAAATCAAAGTCAAGTTAACAATTAACGTGATCACGTGATTTTTTTTATAAATATTAGAGTTATTTACGTAATCACCCGATCGTGATTACGTTAATGAAATCCCTGCTTATAGAGACACTGTCTAAGGTTGGTGCCGGTTTCATGCAAACAATGAATGTGCAAAAGCGACGTTGTGGAGGATAAATAAAGAGCGGGTGGGGGAGGAGAGAGAGAGAGAGAGAGAGAGAGAGAGGGAGGGAGGGAGGGAGGAGATATTTTATACACAGTGTCAATGTGTAGTCCTCTTTATTAGGGATAGGTCCCTTGGGCACTGCTCTTTTACAATCCAATAAGAGTAGCCGATTGCCACTAGGTAAAGTCAATGACAGCTCGCCTCATGACGAGGATGAAATCGTTGGTCAAGGGCTCAAAAAATTGGTGGGGTGCAGACAAGAGCTTGAAAAGTCGAGTGACGGCTCTACAAAGGTAGAAGACAACAAACAACTCACAACCTTTCATGCTAATTTTACAAGTAGAGAGAGAAGAGCTGATAAAAATTTAACACACAAGTTGCAAGATAGCAAGCGCATGCGACCTAGCCCATAGATCATTTTGACCTTTCATTTCCACTTCCATATCTTTGACTTTCCAGCTTCTGACTTCAGAGGTTCATCCCTTCAATTCTTATGCTTTATTTTTCCCTCCCCTCCTCTCTTATATATGATTTTTTGAAATGGGTAGGACCTAGTGAAGACCCTCCTTATGCCAAGGCTTTTTTGCATTCCATCAAGTACCAGTTTCAAATACGTGGTCCTTTTCTTCTAGTCGTGAAAATGGAACAATAGCATGTAACTATTGTAGGTTATACAAGTAGCCCATGCCCCGTGGACGAGTGGAATTGTGTGATCCACTTTTGCTCTTCACGTTTCCCACACAAAACTTGTGAAACACCAGGGTGAAACCCCCCCCCAATAAAAGCATAGCTCCAAAGCAAGGACACTTGTTGTTTGGCTCTAATCTATTTTTGGCTTACATAAAATAAAGAGCAAAACTACAATTGTGAGTGAATTATATTCATCATCCCAAAAAATTACAAGAAGTTGTCATGCTCGTGCCGAGCCATGATATCATCTAGAGACCATAATTACATCGGTTATTTGAGAAGCCACCCCTAACGACCTGCCCTCTTGTCTTATTTTGGCTTTCTAAAAGAAGCCTTAGTGTCGTGTTTTGGGTTAGGTAGACTTTTATTGTTTTCAATGCCATGATGGAGACTTATCTTAAATGCTATTTCTATTTTAAAATATTAAATGAATCTTTCTTTTTTAGCTTTCATTTCACATCCTTATACGGCCTGACTTTACTTGTTTTTGCTTACAACTTTGAAAGCCTTTTTGGCTTTCTAAAAGAAGCCTTAGTGTTGTGTTGGGTCACACAAACTTTCATTGTTTTCAGTGCCATGATAATCTTCGTTTTTCAGCTTTCATTTCATATCCTTACACGACTTGACTTCACTTGGTTTTGCTTGGAACTTTGCAAGCCTTTTTTTAAAAGCTAAGGGTATACATTTTTAGCCTCATTGACCTTTTCTTTGATACCTTGATTTTGAAAGAGTAGGAATCTCACATAGGTCTCTTTCATCAAATTGTTTTTAGAATGCCAACGTGACCCTTCACGTTGTTTAAATACTCAAGTTTCATGATGGGGTTAGCATGGTATATGAAGAGATTTTGACAAGGGCTTTCTTTTCAAATCAATTTTTTGGCCTGCCCAAAGGGCAAAGGCTATAGAGATGCCTTCTCTTTTTGCTGACTAAAATAGAAAAAAAGGATGAATTGTATTTTTAAGCATTTTTTGATAGGCCAAAAAATGCTGATTGGTTGAAATAAGATAGTGGACACTCATTTAAATGAAGAGTGTGTAAATCTAATGATGGACATGTCTTGGGGGTGCTCAATTGATCTCACCGACATGAGAACTGAAATGGGGATTTCTCTTTCTGTGTGTGTGTGTGTGTGTGTGTGTGTGTGTGTGTGAGAGAGAGAGAGAGAGAGAGAGAGAGAGAGCCGTCATACAACCAGAATCCTAACCCTATCTTCAACTCGTTGCATTAACCCTAAACACTATCAAAACCCTAATTTTGCCTAACCCTAACCTTGAAGCTACCTCACGCTGCCCCACATTGCGCTGCCCACAACTCTACAAACAGAAGCCAGTCACTCCTGCATTGCCATCTTCTGCTCTGCGTGCCACCTTCCTTGTCATTGTTTCCTCTGTAAATGGAGCCCCAACTCATGTCACTGCTCACACTGCCCTCGTATACAACTGCCATTTTGCCTCTTTTCATAGGCTTTTCTGTCCATGGCCACCCACTGCCCGCTTGTGTGGCTCCTCCTCCCTGCTCGCCTACCGTGTTTCACCTCTTCACGAACTTTGCTTCTCTGGTGGTGATACTAGTGGCTGGAGGTTGAGCGTCCACAGATTCTTGAACATTCAGCTCCGATCCGATGTAGGATTACAACCAGCACTAGTGCTAGCTGTAGGGATGAGAGAATGCGATGCTGCAAGCGATGCGGCTGGTGCCGGCAGCCCTGATCCAGACAGTGCCATGGTCATCACAACCGAAGTTGTGGGATGAGCTAATCGTGACAATGAGGACTCGGAGAAGGAGGAAGCACTGACAGAGCTTGGGCCCAAGGAGAGCTGCAAGTGTTTGAGTAAAAATTGGATTTGCAATCGATAATGGGCGTCTCCTGAGAGATTTACGTTCATCTGTAGTGGAGCTGGCCATGATTGTAAGGCTAGGCCTGCATATTTTCCTCGTTTGGCAGAAGATGGAAACACCCTCAGGCCTCAAATCACGAAGGCTCTCCAATGTGGTTGGGATGAGTGAGATCATCTTTTGATCCTCCAGCCTGTGGCTTTTGCGCTCTCTCTCTCTCTCTCTTCTCTCTCTCTCTCTTCTCTCTCTCTCTCTCTCTCTCTCTCTCTCTCTCTCTCTCTCTCTCTCTCTCTCTCTCTCTCTCACACACACACACACACACACACACACACACACACACACACACACACACATTTAAACTGGCAAATTCTTCAAAATTTGGACCATCAAACAAGAAAGGTTTCAAGTATGGCCTGGTTTTTCCCGGCACACTAATTTGGTGCATCACAAAATATCTTCTTCCCTGGCCATTACACAAAAGTAACTCTGACCCACATGGTACACACAATCTCATGCAAGCACATGGTAGGACTTAGCAGTTGTGGATATGCCTTTTAATGATGCATAATAGGGAAGGTGTGCCACATCACTTACTTAAACTACCTATAATAATTTGATTCCAGCAAACTCCTTCTCACGAGCACTTTGTGTTTGACTGAGCGTCTACTTCCCTCGCTCTCTATGAGCCCCCAGTTTGCACCCTTGGCTACAACTCTGCGCGCCAGTACGTAGCACTATCCCTCATCAAAATTCTCTCTCTCTCTCTCTCTCTCTCTCTCTCTCTCTCTCTCTCTCACACACACACACACACACACACACAGCCACCAAGAGAAAGAGGGAGCAACTTCATCGTGATGCATAGGAAAACAGTACAGCCCAGAAAGAATTAGCTGTAAAGTGCTTGGAGCGGCCATGCATGAGTTACATTTTTTTGCACGCATGCAATGGTTGCTTCTCAACACATCTCTTGTGTGGGTGCTTTGACCTACCGAGAAGTGAAATAGCGGCTGCATTCAACCAAAGCAATCACGCACACAGTAGTGGTAGCCCATTAAGCATGTGACGGACCAGGGGATGGTTAGGACATCCAATAGCTCACAAGTACAACCGTACTATAGACTGGGGAGGGAAATGGAGCATTAAGGGCATGCAAGCTGACACATGGGTTGAAAAAAATGCTGGATACTTCAATGGGCAAGAGACGAAACTTATGATAGCTGGGATGAGAAACTGATAACATATGAGCAAGTGAGTTACGGGTGTGTTCAAACCTGCATGCTTTGCACAAAGACGGTGCCAAGGCCTTTGCATGTGTGTCATGGCTTGTCTGCATGATGTGAGGTCATCCTCCATGGCACCATTTTGAGTTTCATCTGAATCAATTTTGGCATTGCTACAATATAATATGATGGCTCTAACTAACTATAGCTCAAGATGTTGCACCTTGCTTTTGAGCAAACCTACAACAACTAATCCCATTTGTTCTTTGTAGGAAGAGCCTTCTCCTTGCAACTACTAATTTGTGGGAAAGCCTCCTCCTAGTGTGCCACCTTGTTTTAACCTTGCACTATGCAAATACCCCACTTTCCTTTTCTTATAACTAAACCTTCTAGAAGCTCACCTCATATGTCCTTCTATTTAGTGATTCTTATGTCCCTTCTATTGGGTGATGATTCTCCTTGATCCTATACATATTGTCGTTCTCCTTGATTCTATTGTTAGACAATGTTGTCTCTAGTAGTACTAAGAGCGCTATACAAGGAGCCCTCTCTGGAGGATGTGGCTTGCTTGGAATGCATGCACAAATGCTCTATGTAGTCATTTCTATCACCCTGCTATGGTGATGTAATCTTTTGCAATATAATAAATAATATACTTTTTTGGACATTGTCGTGCACATAGTCTCTTTTGTAGCATGGTGGGCAATGCTCATTTAAAAACTTTGAAAATGCTTGTAGAGTCTTGAAATTTATTTGACTATCGATCCAAGACTAACTTGACTTGCAATGAAACGCCATTTGAACGTCTCAAAATACATGTGCTTAGCGCTTGATTTCAAATTTAACATTGTGAACTTCATTGAATACCCTCCCAATTTGAGTCTGCCCTCTGCTCCCCGCATCTCTATTGTGATAATAGCTACCCTTTGGTTTGAGACCATGGAAAAAAGGGCACAACTAAAGGTTTCCTTACTTTAAGGTAATATTTGAAGCATTTGCAGGTATTTAGTCATAAAACATATAAAACTTCACAAGTTTTCTTCAAGGCAAGCAGTCTTGCAAATGATATAGCGAGTCAAAAATAAGATTGTTGTTTGAAGCAAATATAGATAGGCCTCGTGATTTTATCACTTTTTTTTTTTTGCAAAATTCACAATGGTGAGTAGATCAGTTTTACTCAAAGTCAGTACTTGAAGTGGAAGATTGAATTACCCCAATTTGAATTTCCCTTTATTGGCCCCTATATTTTGAGTGTCTTTCAGTTGGGGGGTTTACCCTATCATTGGGAATACCTAGGCCATGAGGCAGGTCACTCCTAGTTGTGTAAAATAGATCATTATTCAAAAGAAAGTTTTGCATGTTGTCATCTATCTATATCTACATCTATTCTATACATCTATATCTATACTATATATTAGGAGGCTTAAAAGTTTCAAGGAAGGAGAGAGCCTCCAAGTGTCACACTTTGGTTCATTTCAAAGAAAACTTGAAGAAAAGTTTCATTAAAAATACAAAAGTGAAGGGTAAGTACTAAGATGGTGGAAAGTCCATAATACTTTCCCAAGAAATCTTTCTCCAGTCGAAGGAGGCCAACCATGCACATTTTTTTAGGGCCCCTAAAGTCAAAAGAAATCGGGGCCTCATCCACTCACTCATAGGTGTGGATGAATATGATATTAAAGATCCGGATAAAATGACTCATTCAATGCTTAACCACTTGCAACAAATTATAGGCTAGCCCAATGCTCGCTTCCCTAAAATTGATGATGCCAGATCCACCCTTCTTGGGAACTTAAAAAACAAGCATATTCCACTCTGAAGCCAACCTCCTCAAGAAGGCATTCACCAAGGGGGACTGTTCTCTTGTGCTTCAAGCTTTAGGCAAAGAGAGGTCCCCTGGTTGGGACGGTTTGACTACTGAGTTCTTCAAAGAATTTTGGGATGAGCTTAAGTCCCCTATCACGCAAATGGCTAACCAAGCTCTAGTTGATGGAGTCATAAATTTAAGCATCAAAAGAGGCCTCATTCAGCCTTCCCCCAAACAAGTTTGTTGTACCCAGCTGAAGCATTGGTGTCCCATAAGGATGATGTCAGCAACCTAAAAAAATATAGCTAAAATTGTAGCCCTCAAGCTCTCTCCCCTCTTGGAAAAAATTCTTACCCCCCCCCCCCCCCCCAACATGGATTTATCAAGGGAAGGTCAATATATGATAACATTCTAGCAGCAATGGTTGCCATTGAATATGCTTCTTCCATTGAGCAAGAGTGTATTCTATTGCAATTGAATTTGGACAAATCCCATGATAGGATCCCATGGTTGTTCATTGAAGACTTCCTGAAGTCACTAGGCTTTGGGCCACGGATGTGCCGGTTGGTTCGACACCCTTGGTGCTGATGGTCAATCCGAGATCCTTTTCAATGAGACAATTGTGGGGGAATTTGAGGTCAAAAGATCAATAAAATAGGGTTGCACACTTGCCTCTCTAATGTTCGCCATTGGATCCCATCCTCTGGTAACTTTACTTGAAGACAGTGATGCTAAAGGGGAGATTCAAGGTTTGACTCTGCCTAACAACGACCAATTTTTGGCAAAATGTTTTGTGGATGACTCTTTGATTTTCCGCAAAGCATGCCCTCATGCTATCACAAAGGCTTTGGAAATTTTACCTTTTCAATGAGACAATTGTGGGGGAATTTGAGGTCAAAAGATCAATAAAATAGGGTTGCACACTTGCCCCTCTAATGTTCGCCATTGGATCCCATCCTCTGGTAACTTTACTTGAAGATAGTGATGCTAAAGGGGAGATTCAAGGTTTGACTCTGCCTAACAACGACCAATTTTTGGCAAAATGTTTTGTGGATGACTCTTTGATTTTCCTCAAAGCATGCCCTCATGCTATCACAAAGGCTTTGGAAATTTTACAAACTTAGGCCTTAGCATCAGCATCAAAGTGTAGTATTGAAAAATCAAGATAGATTTCTCTCTCCGAGAATGACTCGTTTGATCTGTCTATGTGGACTGGGGAGATAGTGTCAAAGGGGAAGATATTCCAGCACTTCGGAGCTCTTCTAGGGTGGATGAAACTCACAAGCAAAGATTATTTTGGGTTATGGAGAAGGTAAGGAATAAGATGCGAAGGTGGGAGTATGTGCTTCTCCCCTTCCAGAGTAGAGTGAAGGTAATTAATTCATTTATGCTCCCTTATATAGCCTTCAATGGTCCATTACTTAAGCTAGCCAAATGCAACTGGAAAGAGTTTTGGAAACTAGTGAAGAGATTTCTATGGAAGAATAACTCTAAAGACTCGACGCCCTAGCAGTGGGCTAAATAGGAGACAATTGTGAGACATGTGGAGCAAGGCGCGCGCAGCCTAGGGATTCTCAACCCTAGCACCCATGTGGAGGCCCAATGTGCCAAATCTATAGTAGCACTCGCAAAGCAAGACCAGGCATGGGCTATTATGGCTAAAGTCATGAAGGACATCTCAAAAGTGTGCTCTAACGGTGGGCAGTGAAAAGAGCTAGAGGTGCACGACAAGTTTCTTTTTTCATAGGGAAGTTTCTTGGAAAAACAAATAACAAAGTTATTAGACGATTAGGCCATTTTGAGATTACAATAGTAGTGTGAGTGCGCGAATGCGGTGCGTGTGCAGGGGGGGGGGAGAGAGAGAGAGAGAGAGAGAGAGAGAGAGAGAGAGAGAGAGAGAGAGAGAGAGAGAGAGAGAGAGAGAGAGAGAGAACACATGATGTGGGTGGAGCAGCCTCATGAACTAATGATGAGGAGCTCCTTATTCTCATAAGTAATGAAAAATAAGGGTATGTACACACGTGGACGGGCGGCCAGACATTGGACGTTTAGGCGGGCAAAAGACAGAGCGCCTTTACCCCAACAATCTCCCACTTAAAGGCGATGCATCGATAAGTGAGACCTACTAGCTAAATTACTAGTATGTACAAGAAAACTAGGTGAGAAACTCTCTCAGCATCATCAAGACTACCCATTGCGTATGGATGTGTCAACACCGACACTGGGGAAGCTACATCCCTCTCAACCATAGGCAAAATTGTGCGTCCTGGCACCAACTCATCAGCCTCTAGCATGAGCATATCAAAGAACTCCATATCTGTCAACTTTGTCTGTGTCTCTAGGGAGCAGATCTACTCTACCTTGACCTACACAAACTCTGACAACATCTGCTATGTCTCTCTAGAGCACTACCGCTCTATCTCTACCTCTACAGAGTCCACTGGCATGTCCTGCACAACTAAATGCTATGTCTCGTGAGCATGGTGGCGCTCACCTGCAAAAGAGACACATCTCGTCTCTCGCTCAAAGCATGCCATCAACAAAACCAAGACTACGTCGTCTTGCACCTCAGACACATGCATAGGATATACCCGGCTACTGCGGGATCCTCTGGCAATTACTAGTGAACCGCAATGCTTCTGGAAAGACTGCTCTCTAAGCAATACCTGACAACCAAAAGCTGTCAACTGTCTCATTGAGATCAAGCTCTATCTCAGCAAAGGAACATAGCGCACATGTCGTAGCGTGTATGACACACCATTGGAAAATTTCATTTTTTTGGGAAATTTTGAATTCAAATAGACAAACCGTTTTTGCCTATTCGAATTCAAAAGTTATCCTTTGATCTTTTTCTTACTCTTAAAGGTTTGAATCATTTAATTTGTCAAATAAAGAGGTCCTTGTAGATCCCATTCTCTTCCTAATTCATGCAAAAGTTCGATGACATGGATTTCTCTATGTGAAAAGAGTAGATCTTGAGTAAATACAGGATGTGTTAATCCAAAATGGTCAATTAGAGCCAATTTTTGAACGTCAAAGGGTGATGGCTACATGGATGCACAATGAAAAATGATTGATGCCAAATCTAGGTGCACTATACACTTACATCTCACATTGTATACTTCTTTATACACTACTAGTCCTCTTTGTTGCTAGGGATTCTTTTTTACTTTCCTTCAATGATGAAAACCGTGTGGCTAGAGGCATCACTTTAGCGTCATTTAAGCGATGCAAATATCGTTGCTTAAGTGACGTCGGTCATCACTTAAGCGATGTTAAAATTTACTATTTGTTAAGCAACACAAAATTATTAAGTCTTGCTTAAGCGATGTTAAACCATTTTTTTCTGTTGAGAGTCAAGAGCTTAGGGCTCTCAACCATTTGTTCCTTAACTACATAAGTATACAAGGCTCTCTATTGCTCTCTCTCTCTCTCTCTCTCTCTAATATATATATATATATTATATAATGTATATATATATATATATATTATATACACACACACACACACACACACACACACACACACACACACACACTACACAAGGCTCTCTCTCTCTCTCTCTCCTCTCTCTCTCTCTCTCTCTCTCTCTCTCTGCATACACACGTAAATCATGTCCAACAATAAGATTTGAATAAAAAATCATACATTTGGGAGTATTTTGCATATATTACAATGAAAAAAAACCGATGAATTTGTGCAAAAACAAAGCCGAAAGTATGAATGATCACAATATTATGTTTTTTTTCCCTTGACATTATGCAAACAAACAAAAACAAGTAAAGAAAATTGAATGTGATTAAATAAACTTAACTTTACTATACAAGTAGACTAGTACTGACTGAAGCAGACTGAACATATGTATGTACATATATAATGTCAATGTTTGTACATGATACAACAAAGTACCAATATCGTCTACACATTAGTATTGGACTCGTCATCCTGTTGTCTCTTAGTATATGGAGGTGTCTGCTATGATGATGCAGGGTGAAAGCATGAATAGGTGGAAAGCCATATATGTGATATAATTAAATAGCATAGCATGACATTGGGGGTGTGGTCACTGGTGCCATATTTCAGACGTCCAAATTTATATTCTAAAAAATGTTATACTTAAAAATTCAGCCTTCACACACCCACTTTCCTTCATGAGTAGTTGCCAGTTTCAAACACCGTGCCCCACCCCCCCCCCCCCCCCCCCCCCCCCCCCTCTCTCTCTCTCGCATGCGTGCGTCCTCAAGGTCTATTGTGCTTAGAGCTTCTATTGTGCAAGCTTGGTTGCTTCAAGGACGATTGCAGTAACCGCCCTCTTCTCTTCGAGGTATGTCTCTCCCATTGAACATGTACACTCTCTACTGCTTGAGCACGCGCGCCCCACCTGGGATCATTTAGCTACATTAAGCTGCATTTGGAGCTGCATGAGTGCCACACCTTGCTCATTTGCAACAAGAGGCGAGCAAAACCTAATGCTGCTGTGCTGGCTGCATGAGAGGACATAGACTCCCGAGGTAATTTGCTAGTCCACAAGCTGCATGCAACCTTGGGGCAAATCCCATAGCACATCACCTTGAATGCCCTGCTTACAAGAGCAGGCCCATGAACTTCTTGTTTCTTTTTAGCAGGGATGATAAAGAGGGCACACCACGTCTCATGAGTTCATTGGATGATGTGCAGGTATATCACTTGAGACTGCATCATGGCACCTTCCTCAAAGCATCCGATTCAAGCAAGCAACAGTCTAGTTAGGAACATCGAACCACCTCTGCAGACGAAGTTTTGTCGTCTTGCCAAGGAATTTCATATGGAGCGTGGATTGCCATTGGAGGGAGTTGATCCGCGTAGCTTGACAGGAAACAATGACATCTCTGAGGAGGACTAGGAAGCTGTCTTTATATGCCCAAAGCCTGTTCCGGGTAGCCAAAAGAAAGTGAAGGCATACCATGCTCGGACGGAGTTCTTACAAAAGCTTGTGTGGAGACACTGGGATGTCTACCAGGAGGGTCCCTTCATGTATGAAGTAGGGACTCAATTTGCAAAGGCCTTTGCATTGGAAAACTGCAGTGAATCTGGCAAACATCAAATTTCTTGGGCTATCTTTGCAGAGAGGGCAATGACAGCCTCAGAAGAAAGACACAACTTGCAAAACAAGATCAAGAGGTGGGAAGAGCAGATGAGTGGTAGAGGGAGAGGTTCCAAAACCACTGCTGCCTCTACCAGATCATCATTGAAAACAGAAGGTACGTCTGTACCATTGTCAAGCGTGCCTACAGGAGGATGCCTAGTACAATTGGCAGAGGAGGATAGCAGGGCACTTGCAGAAATGAAGAATATTGCAGAGGGCAGATTGCAAGACGATAAGTCAAGACTAGAGGGTGCAAAGAAGCAGGTAGAGGATCAAGTCAGAGAATTGCATAGGGATGAGGGTGCTCAAAGCTCGAACACTTTGTCCATAAAGTTGCAAACGGAATTGATTGCGTGCAAGACCTTGTAGCTCGACAACGCCTGATTGATTTGATTGGACAATTCTCGAGTACTACTAGAGAAACCATTGCTGAATTAGAAGCCAATGTGGCTAAAGCAAAGGTGCATTCCCTCCTACATGTGCTTCACTTTGTTTTGGAGTATGTGGTTCACTTCCATGTGGTTATGTGGTTAGAGTGTTTTGGATTGTATGGTTATGTACTGTATGAGCATATTCTATTTTTGCTATGTGTTATATGGTCACAACATAGCCATCATCTTCATGGAGTGGGTGGTTATATGCTATGTGCTATGTGTGGTTATGTGCTATGTGCTTTATAGTTCAATCTAGGTGCAGCATGTTCACAATAGTACCCTCATCTATTTGGAATGTGTGTGATTCTATGCTATGTGCTCTGTGTGGTTATGTGCTATGTGATACATAACACAATGGACATGTGTAATATGTGCTATATAGCATAACCTGTATGCTATATGCTCACAGTATAGCCCTGAAGTGTGTGTTAAATATTGATATGTGCTACATAGCACAATCTTTTTATGTGCTATGTGCTAAATAGCACATTTTGTGTGTTATATGTTCACAATATAGCCCTGGAGTGTGTGGAATAGTGAATTTTGCTATATAGCACAATATCTATTTTTGCTATGTGCTACATAGCACCATCTCTAATTGTGCTATGTGCTACATAGCACAATATTTGTGCTATATGCTATGTGCTATGTCTCATATAGCCCACTGCATATCATATACCCAACAAGCTTGTGCTATATAACATATAGAGAAAATGTTTGGGCTATATCTGGTATTTTAAAAAGTCTCTCTGCTATGATCTATAGTGCATACTCTATGTAGCACTTATAGCACATTATACTTGGATTGTGCTATGTGCTATATAGCATAGTGCATATCATATACTACATCAAGCTTGTCTTTATAGCATATAGAGTAAGTGCTTGTATTATATGTGGTATTGAAAATAAGGGATAAGATTCATGCTACATATTCTTTTCAGCAATCTGCTTTTTTTGGGTTATTGAGACTTAAATTAGATGTGTTGTCTGTCTTCTTTGTTTCATAGGCACTACTTGCAAAAGTAGAGACTAACTTAGCACAGGAATTAGAGCACTTGAAATTTTGTGTTACCATGGAGAGGACTTCACATAATGTGGGGGCCAGTTTGATGAGCCTTTTCCTCCTGTGGATTTTGAGCACAGCATCAGCGAGGTGGCACTTAATGGGTTCTACCATTGTGTAGGATGTGGATTCCTGCTCGATGCCAGAAGCTTGGATGTATTCTCCCTGCCTTGCACCCATGTGTACCATATGCTATGCTTCGTGCATGTATGTAGGGACTATGGCTATTGTGTTGCACTAGATTGCAACATGTGTGTTCCCCCTAGAGCTAAGCATATGATTGGTCTGAAGGTGAAGAGTGAGATGGAAGAATCAAGTGCAGGTAGTCACTGTGTCAATTATTTACTAGTACTATTGTAGGCCCACTTTCCATTGGGAGTTTAAACTCTTGCATTTAATGAAATCATTTGCAGGTACATACATCGCAGCAGAGACCTGTATACAAGAATCATTGAGGAAAAAAACAGAGAGAGTCTCTACGCAGGCCACTGGTAGGTACCAAAATCAGTATTTATGTGTGTATTTTGGGATACTCCAAGTGAGACTTTGTAAATAGCTTGCTTTGTAGAACAATCATCGCATGCTTGCTCCAACAAAATGATGCATTCCACAAGGAAGAATGGCCTGATTACCCCAGGGATGCAGCCAGCCCTTGAAGCGGAGTCTACCCCAGGGATGCAGTACGTGGAGTAGTTGAAGACATCTTGATGGCAAAGTCTTCTGCAGTCAAATCACCTAGGCAACAACTAACTCCAAGAAGGCTGATGCGTTCTCCGTTGAGTGCCAAAGCATCACCAAGTGTGGACATTAGAGATGAAGCATCAGATGAGGCAGTTGCAGATGTGGTGAAAGCAACACCCCCTCCAACGGGGAAGAAGCCAACACCAAAGTGCAAGAAATCGACTCCCAAGAACTTAGGTGGAAGTCCCACAATGGATATACCTCTTGATTCATTTAGGAAGAGGAAGAAACCAAATGCAAAGCAATGAGTGTGTTTTTGTTGTAACTTCATATTAAAATGCTTTAGAAGGTAGCATGTGCAATCCATTGGACCCCTATTGTATCCATGCTCATTGATGAATCAAGTGTTGGAATTTTTTAGTGACATGTCTCTTAATTCTTTGCATCGAGTAGTTGCAAACTATTTGATTTATTTTCTGTACATGTTTAGTAATATGTTTCTACTTTCTCTTGTCGTAGATAATCAAGAAGCTGAAAAAAGAGGAACTTGCATGAGAAGAACTCGCTCTTCAGGGTTTCTAGATGAGGGGTCTGTAGGTTCACTGGCTCAGTCTTATCCTGTGAAGAATCCAAGAAGGGGTGCTACAGCTTCCAGGGGGGTTACAGGCAAAAAAAAAAAGTGTCTTTTGATACAGTTCACTGGCTCAGTCTTATCCTGTGAAGAATCCATGAGGGGATGCTACAGCTTCTAGGGGGGTTACAGGCAAAAAAAAAGAGTCTTTTGATACAATTGATCCCTGCATACCTACTAGTACTGCTGAATTTGTTCCAAATGTGCCTAATGCAGTTGATGTGCAGGTTGTGCATGATGATGTGCATACAGCTGTTGACCGTGCTAAACTTAAAAAGGGTACATTACCCACCCCCACCACAGTTGAATCTGGCACAGATGCCATTGATGATGCTATGGTAGTTGATGCCTGCACAGATGCCATTGCTGATGCTACGCTAGTTGATGCCTGCACAAATGGACATTGTGGATGCTATGGAAGTTGATGCTCGCACACATTCTGTTGTTGATGGCAATGTTAATGATGGTGGAACAGAAAGTATTGTTCATGCTGTCATAGATGCCCTTCTTGATGCAGTTGTGGCTATGGGTACAAATGCCACTGTTGAATCTGGCACAGATGCCATTGATGATGCTACCACAGTTGATGCCTGCACAAATGACATTGTGGATGCTATGGAAGTTGATGCTAGCATAGATGTTGCTGCTGATGGCAATGTTAATGATGGTGGAACAGAAAGTATTGTTCATGCTGTCATAGATGCCCTTCTTGATGCAGTTGTGGCTATGGGTACAGATGCCACTGTTGAGGATACCAGAGGCATGGGTGAGGAGGTCCTCATTGGGAGAGAAGATGGAACAAATGAGGCAGTGGGTGCAAGTGATGTCACAGCCCAAGCCGGACGGTATGTCCAAGTGATGCAACTGATGACATTGTTGATGTAGAGGAGGCAAAGGGTACAGATGCCGCTGTTGAAGATATGGGAGGCTTGGGTGAGGAGGACCTCACTAAGAGAGTACCTGGAATAGGCTCAGCAGTGGATAATGGTGATGTCGCGGCTTCTGCTGACACAACTGAGGCAGGTAATAGAGCAGTTCAATTGGGAGAGGCAATGGGAGAAGTTGTCGTGGCTGCTACGAACATGAAAGAGGCAAATACACATGATACAATTGAGGCATGTATAGAGCAAAACAATGAGGCAGGGAAAGGCACAGAGGTGCCCACTGATAGAGCAGCTCAATTGGGAGAGGCAATGGGAGAGCATTTCATGGTTGCTGTGGACACGAAAGAGGCAGTTACACATGATACAACTGAGTCTTGTACAGTTCCCACTATTGGGAATACCAAAGGTAAAAGTCCAGAGGTCCCTATGGGTTGAGCGGCTGCTACAGATACAAATGAGGCAGGTATAAAGAATGCTGATAAAGAGGCAAAAAATAGACATGAATATGAGAGGCAAGAGAGGCCAGAGTGTCTTGTGGTAATGACAGTACAGATTGTTGCACTGCCTCCTTCGTCTTGTGAGGACAAGAAGAGAAGGGACAATTTATGCATCATACTGGATGTGAATGCGCTTCTCATAAGGAGGTATAAGGTCTCCATCTACAAAGGAATAGCGAGAAGCAGTACTCCTGATTGGGCAAGATCAAGGTATCAGGTAGTCACTGGGCCAAATGATACAGGAAAGATGCAATTTGAATATGTGGTCAGGCCCAATGCATCAATCTTTTTGCATGCACTGCTGCAAAGAGCACAAGTTGCACTATGGAGCTGCATGACCCAGGATAATCTAGCACTTGCTTTGAGTGCATGATTTCCTAGGCTAAACAAACAACTTTTCCTCCATATTATCGATCAAGAGGGGTGTAGAGAGGCGAGCTTCCAGCTAAATGAAGTTCTTGGGATCCCTCCATCTAGAGATAACGCAAAGCCCATATTTTTCAAGTGTTTGAAAGACTTTTGGAAGCACTATCCTAAGTTCAACTCTGATAATACACTGGTGGTGGATGACACACTCTACAAGTGTCAGCTCAACCCTCCCGGGACTTGGGTCTGTCCTGCTTCATTTGAACCAGCAGAGATTTGTCAGTCCCCAGTTTACCTGGTTAGCACATTGTTCCCTTGGTTAGTCAAGTGGACAGTCTCACCCAGCCCTAATGCTTATGCAAAGATGAACCAGTTTGAAAATCCTTCGAAAATAGTGTCTGCTCGTGTCATCAGCCACTATAGAAGTCAACCAGAAGTATGTAGGGAAGGTTGATTGTGATTATGGAATCATGTATAGAGCATTTTGCACACTGAATGTACTTGCGATTACTATACAAAAAACTTACCTGTTCAAAGTTCTCTAAACTTAATGATTGAATGATGTAATTTTATTTTGGTGACATGATGTTGTCATACTCTGATAGAGTCCTGCTACATGGCACACATAATAGCATAGACAGGACCATCGGGCTATTATTACACATAGTTATGCTATTATAGCACTCATACTGCAAGAATTACTATGGACATAATAGCATAGATAGGGAGATTGGCCTCTTTTTACACACACTTACGCTATATGGCACACATAGTGCTCTCAATATGTAATATATCTCTTTCATCATACCCACATCATATATCATAGACAGGAACATTGTGCTATGTGATACACACACTTTTACTGTATAGCACACATGTTGCTATCTTACTACAATAGAGTCCTTTTACATGGCACACTTATAGCATAGACAGGGACATTGGGCTATTATTACACACACTTGTGCAATATAGCACACATAATAGCCTAGGTAGGTGGACTATCTTGACACATTACTTGGCTACATATAGCACAACTCCATAACACCCAATGGGTAGCTATTCATAAGAGGAGATGTTTAACTTGAGAGTTATTCATTGTAAGAATGAGACATGTTTACCTGAGATTCATCAAGAAAGTGAATGGGATGCTCTTGATAATGTTTTCTTCCAATCGTTTCCGACAAATATCTTGGCTAACTTTTTTCAAGGTGCAGCATGTTCACAATAGTAACCTCATTATCTCAAATGTGTGTGATTCTATGCTATGTGCTCTCCGTGGATGTGTGCTATGTGATACATAGCACAATGGACATGTGTAAGGAGGTACTGAATGGTGAAGGCTATATAGAACATAATATAAGCCTGTTAAATAGGTGTCATGCTGCTTCATAGGGCATGGCATTGTAAATGGTTTCATGTAGTTTCGGAGATAAATAATATGTCTTTGAGGTAGCATCTACCAAAGGCATGTCAAACTTGATTGCCCGAACAAGGTGAGAGTACAGGTTAGTAACTCCCCTATCATCAAGTAGAGTTTAGTGATTTGGGTCCCCCTCTTGCTGTTGATAATAACACCTTGTGACAACATAAGTGTTTTTATTACATTTGTTTCTCCACTTATCTCTTAAGATGCAATATTCCATCCATTTTCTCTTTGTACATCTCAAAAGAAAGAAATCTACACCTTCTTGGTACCTCAGTCTCTTCTGGTACCTCAGAGAGTGGTTTCAATGCCTTATGTGTCCACTTGCCTGCATATGATTTGCTGGAACAAGTCCTCCAATGGCCCTTCATGCAAGCATCACAAAAACAAGAAAGCCGCCTAGTCCTTAATTGAGTAGGATCATGACGACAAAAGCCTGAAATGCAATGGAGTGATCGAGATCCTGGTACTCTCTTACAACCCCATAGATTAGACCTGTCCACTTCTGTCTCTTTTACTAGACAAAATTTCCTGTTTATAGTAGGACTTGCTTTAGTGGATTGTGCATAAGAGCTACATGCAGCATTGGACATTGTTCTCATAAAAAATGCAACCACATCTATAGCTTGCCTAAGAAAAACTCCATTACTCTTGAGTTGTTCATGTGTAAGGGATATCTTTATCACAGTGCCAACGCCATCATGCTCCCCCTTGCCATGGCCAGAGCCAAAAAAATTCCATGTCATCTTTGTACCTGTTAGTTGGTAATATCTAGCAACAAAGTAAAATGGCCTTGCAGCCTTGAATTGCGAGGCTGCACCATCTGACCACACCCAGTGCTTCTTGAAATTCATCCCCTTGTATATAAGCCACTAATCACAAAGAAGAAAACAATGCTGGACAAATAGCGTAACATGTTGCCTATCATCGGAGATGTAGAAATGCATATGCTTGATAATACTGTCATCTTCGTTGTCATGCATGTACGTTATGTGAACAAGGATGGTGCATTGATCTGTATGCCAATGCATGGATTGTACTTCATTTTTCTCTTTGAACGAGTAATTTTCAGCAAAGTCTACTACAGATATAATGGTACCTGAAGGAAACACCTTCAAACATTCTCTGTATTGATGTGCCTGCCATCTATAAGTGGAATTGTGCTCGATGAAGATTCTGATGTCATCTTTTATCCTCCCTTTCAGCTCACTTAAAGACACCTGTTTAAGTGACAACATCTTTCTCTTACTTAGACCATGCTTAGTTTGAACTTTAATGTCCTCGAAGACTTTGTAGTGGGACTGTCTTTGTCATCTCTGCACGTTCTCGTGGACAAAGGCTGAGCTTTTCCACACCATAGTTTTTGCATTGGCCCATCAAGCAGGTGTGTTTATGGAACATATCCCCCTCAACCTTTGTACATACGCATGGTTCCCTCAACTTCGTGATCCCTGAAAATGAGTGCTCAACAGCAAGACATTTTGCATTCACCCCATCTGATTTGCAAACATTGAATTTACATGTACATGACCTCCCATAAAAACCAAAAGCAGATGAGCGCATAACATTAACGCATCTTTGAGATACATCAGTCGTATATGATAAACACAACAACAAGTATTTCGATCTTTCAACTTTCGTACGAACCAAGGATTCAGCTTCTCAAAGGACCTTTGCCCAATTGTCACATGTAGGTGGCTATCTTTAAACTTCAAGAAATACTATGTCTGCTTGAAAAAAAAATGCATTCGAATTACATTTTGCTATATATCACACATAATAGCATAGATATAGATGCATTGGTATAAGTACATATAGCTATGCTACATAGCACAGATAATAGCATAGATAGATAACTCAGCTTTCATTACATGCTCAATTTTGCTATATAACACATAATAGCATAGATACGGATTTTTAGCTGTTATTACACACACATCACACAGGTCCGCTATATAGCACACATAGTGCTCTCATATTATAACACAGTTCTTCTACATAACACACAAAAAAGCATAGACAGGGATATTGCGCTATTATTACACATATCACACTTTGCATAGCACACATAATAGCATAGACATGGATACCGTGCTACTATTACACTAACATCTGCTATGTAGCACACATAGTGCTCTGATAATATTATATAATCTAATAGCACACATAATACCATAGATAGGTATATTGTGCTATTATACACACATGTCTGCTATATAGCAGACATGATGTTGTCATACTCTGATAGAGTCCTGCTACATGGCACACATAATAGCATAGACAGGACCATCGGGCTATTATTACACATAGTTATGCTATATAGCACTCATACTGCAAGAAACACTATGACATAATAGCATAGATAGGGACATTGGCCTCTTATTACACACACTAACGCTATATGGCACACATAGTGCTCTCAATATGTAACATAGCTCTTTCACATACCACACATCATATCATAGACAAGAACATTGTGCTATTCTTACACACACTTTTACTGTATAGCACACATGTTGCTATCTTACTACAATAGAGTCCTTTTACATGGCACACTTATAGCATAGACAGGGACATTGGGCTACACTTGCGCAACATAGCACACATAATAGCCTAGGTAGAGACAATGGACTATCTTGACACATTACTTGGCTACATATCACATATAGTAGCATGTACACAACTCCATAACACCCAATGGGTAGCTATTCATAAGAGTGAGATGTTTCACTTGAGAGTTATTCATTGTAAGAATGAGACATGTTTACCTGAGATTCATCAAGTAAGTGTATGGGATGCTCTTGATAATATTTTCTGCCCATTCCGAAAAATATCTTTCTTGTTTGGAGACACCCTATTGTGCTCTATCCAAAATGTAATAATTGTCTGCTTCAATTCCTCCAATAAGGACCCAGCATTTCCAGACTTCCTTTTGCATAAGTCGAACCTCTGTGTACTTGACATAGGATCGTTGTCAAGTCTACCCAAAGCTGAATATAATTTTTTTGGATGAACATTTAATAGCTTTGCCACTTTATGTAGAGTAACACCTCTACCTTGGCTCCCATTATCATGCAGTAATCCATTCACCAGCATGCTGAATGTGCTTCGTTTTAAAAACATCTCGTCAGCTAATTTTGGAATCTTTAATTCCTGTAAGGAGACCTTGAGTGCAGAAATAAGGCCATTTGCAGGAAGATACAAATCTTCATAGAATGCCAAGATTCTATCATCATTGAAAACACCTTGAAGGATTGCATTCTTATCTTCTTTCCCGTAACTATGCAACAACTGTTCTCACAATTGAATGAACATATAATGTATGTTGATAGTATGTTGCTTTTCCTTTCATCGTCGTCCGTCCTCCCTTTACAATCTTCCCTTGAGATCTTCTTCCGAATCTTCCAATGTTGACGCTTGGCTGTACTTGCTTTCTTGCACGACATCGCTTTCTGTACTCATGTGTAGCCTGCGCTTTATACTTCCTCACTGCAATAATTTCATCCTAATTTAGACAAGCCTTTCTCTTGGAGTGCACCTGCATATGAACTATATCTACTCCATGTGCCTCATCATAAAATCCTTCGTCCACCATCTTGGAACAGTCTGCACTAGTTTGAAATGAATGAAGTCGTACAAAACTTCCTGATTGTAATAGTGAACTGAAATCCATTTGTGCTGCATTCTTGAGTTCAAGAAGCTCCATTGCAGCTTGTGAGGAGGTATGACTGGAACCAAAGCAAGAGGAAAAGAGTCTCCATCATCCATATTCTGAACATGAGAGTAGGAGAGAGAGAGAGATGGAGATGGAGATGGGAATTGGAGGACATCTGAGAGAGAGAGAGAGAGAGAGAGAGAGAGAGAAGAGAGGGGGGGGGGGGGGGTGAGGGGGGGGGGGGGGGGGGGGGGGGGGGGGGGGGGGGGGGGGGGGGGGGGGGGGGGGGGGGGGGGGGGGGGGAGAGGTCCACGCGTTCTAACCGCTCCATGTCTTTCAATCCGAGTAGTGGAGTCGTTAAGTCATTTATCTTACCAATATTCTTTTGAGAGAGAGAGAGAGAGAGAGGGAGAGGTCCACGTGTGCTAACCGCTCCATGTCTTTCAATCTGAGTAGTGGAGTTGTGAAGTCATTTATCTTACCTATATTCTTTTACCAATATTCTTTTAAAAATTATTGACTTAAAAGCCCAGCTATGGTGCCATCCATAGCATCATACTTGGTGTCCATGGACACCAGGTATGTAGACACCATTCTATGCTTTCACCCTGCAACATGTATCCAATCCTCATCTATCCTACCTTGCTTCTTCTCTCTAGTAACAAGCTCAAGATCTCTCTTGTTGTGAACCTCCTACATTTATAAAAGTTAACTTAAATTGATTGATAATTAAAAGCTATTTTGAAAATCATTAAAGCTTGAAAAGATAAGTCAAAGTTACAAATAATGCTCACAAAAGAGTGTATAGGTGGAAGTGTGGTCTGCAAGGCTTTGTATTCTTGGTACATCACCGTCTTGATCTCTACAATGATCGGGGCCCGCCGACCGATTGTAATATTTGATCTATACAAAAATAGATCCAAAGTTTAGGACTGTTCTCAATCACATCATTTTTAAAACTATGCTATGAAAAACTATGAACATATAGTAATAAAAGTGGCTAATTGATACATATGAATAATATGAAGCTCATTTCATGATTAAATTTTTAGTATTACATACCAGCCATGTCAAAGATATTGTGCCTACTTACGTTCCAGTTTTATGTCATTTTGATACTTAGTCAGATGTATCACTCAAATGATGGTTGTATACATTTGTTGTCTTATAGGTCATCTTGGTCTTTTGTAGACACACAAAGTACATTTCATTTTATTTCATTTCTCTCTATTATTTATCTCTCTCTCCCCCTCTCTCTGTCTCTGATTCATCTATCTCTCTATCATTTATCTCTCTCTCTCTCTCTCTCTCTCTCTCTCTCTCTCTCTCTCTCTCTCTCTCTCTCTCTCTCTCTCTCTCTCTCTCTCTCTCTCTCTCTCTCTCTCTCTCAGTAATTAATAACCATGCATTGTCATGTCACTATCTTAAAAGCTTGGCCGTTTTCTTTAGCACTTCTTTTAGATCCCATACCATACCAAACTCTTGCTCTAACTAGGAAATCACAAACTTTTTTGAGGAGCTCTATCTGACCTCTACATTACAAAAATCCATATTAGAACAAGTCCATAGTTATGAAACATTTAAAACAACACGTCAATACTTATATCCAAAGTATGTGTAATTGAGATATGTAAATCTTTACCAATTGTCCTATGCACTGAAAAACTGGCATCCACCTCAGATGGGCACGATCCACCCATCCGTGTCGATGTCATAGGTGACGTTGTAGGAGCTAATGCGTGTCTGAAATGGTCCTTGGTGCTTAAGATTGGGCCTTGGTGAGGGCATGGTAGACACATGGGACCCCAATGAAGAGGAGGGTGTCAGAGTTAGAGAAGGTCTTAAGGCTATAGAAGTATGCCATCAGAATCGTCAAGAGAAGCGGACCTATGTGAATGAATTAACAAAAAAGTAATTAGATGAGTGCTTATGGAAACATTGCAGTTTTATAGTTAGAGACTAAAGTAGTAGCATGTAGCTTGGTCCATCTATGGGAGGCCATCATTTGGTGGCAATTGAGTAGTCTATGTTGTGAGTAGTACCAGTTGGCTTTGGAAGAGGAATCCTACTATTATCACAAGTTTATCACATTTTGGTGACAAAATGGTATATTTATATGCAAAATATATATACATACACACATATTGTACATAAATGAGATTCAATCTGTGTGTTTGTTCTTTATGAGGTCTTGAGAAGACCCCTCGTTTGTGCGTACAAGTCTCAACGTCTTTTCTAGATGGTGTAGGTTAGCTTCTAACTCCCCATTAGGGAGCTGCTCGTACTCTATGATTTCCTCTCTCTATCTTTTGCTATCTTCTCCCTTAGAGCTTGTAACCTCAATGGTTCACTCAAAACTATGATTTTTCTTATGAGCGTTCAAAAAATATACATACAAAAGGGTGTTTTAAATTAAAAAAGTGAAAATTTTGGTACTACATAAGAGGTCTTTTTATTGAGAAAAGTGGTATAAGGGATTCTATATACCTTAAAAATAAAGAATAAGAGATTTAATAAATACCTCTTGAATGCACGTTCTTTACAAGATCTTTATATAGTGCCCCCCCCCCCCCCCCCCCCCCCCCCCCCCCCAAAAAAAAGAAGAAGCTTGTAACAAGCCCTTCCAAGCAGTAGTAGCTCCATTCAACCTGAGGTGGGAACCATCAAAATGACCTATTTGAAGATTTTAGGTTTTAGTGAGTGATTTGATTTGAATAAGATTAGAGACAAAGAAAACCATGAATAGAATATGCTAGATTGCTTTCTAACTTTTTCTTGGATTTGTGTTTTTTGCTTTTACTTTGCTTCTTTTGCTTTTCCTCATCCTCACTGGAACTAAAGGAAGAAAATTTGTTGAAACTCTAAAGATGAAGCAATTTTTGCATAGTTTGTAACCAATCGGCAATAAAAAATTGCAAATCCTAAGAAAATTTGGAGCTCTTTCAAAATTTTAGGAGGATTTCATTTACGGATGGTTTTCACTTTGGATCAATGAAATATGAGGGCATGCACACATAAATTTATATAGCCAAACAGTAATTTTGATCTTCAAAAAATTACACTTGATGTCTTTAGCATGTAATTTATGTTGCCAAAGAGTATCAAACACTTGCTTTAGATGTTGTAAGCTCTCTTCCTTAGATGCACTATGGACTATAATTTCATCGAGAGAAATAATGAAATATTTGCCTACATAAGGTTTCAAAACACCACCCATGAAAGTAGCCGGAGCATTGATTAAACCAAAAGGCATTTTAAAAAATCATAATATCTAAACCTTGTTGTGAACGTAGTTTTAGGTATATCAACAAGTCTAATCTTACTTGATAATATTCTAACCATAAATCTATTTTCATCAATATATATACATGTGTGAGTTTATCTAATAACTTATCTATCTTTGGCAATGGATACTTATTCATAAAACTAATCACGTTAACACCACAAGAATCTACGCACATATGTATACTACCGTCTTTTTTCTTTACCAACAAAATGGAAAAAGTCCATGAAAGGGCTAGGTTGAAAAAACCCTTGAGTGAAGTAGTCAGCAAGCTAATTTTCCACCTCAATAGCTTTAGAATGACTCAATTTGTAAGGTGGTTTACTAACAGGTTTACTACCTACAACCATATCTATGCCATGCTGCACATAACTTGTCGACAATAACCAAGACAGTAAATCTTATGAAAAAACATCATTGTATTCTAAGATTTCCTTCAATCAATTAGCAACATTTTCTTGTTTTGACGACTGAGAATTAGGAAGAGAATCAGAAGAGAAAAGAGAAGCATGCAGCATTGAGAAATTTTTAAACATAACAGAATCATTATCAACATTTCATAACAAATGACACAAAGAGCAACACAAAAAGAGTTGTTATATTCTATCATTGGCAGAGAGCTTTAGAGGCTTGGTTGTAAAAATGAGTTGTGAGAAAGATACATTTTTTCCTTTCAAACAGCAGCACATGTGTATCATTGGATTCAAACATAAAACTGTTATGATCATATGTATGATGTAATGGTGAACTTAACCCATGCACCCACTCCCAACTCTACATCGTATTTGCTCTATCCATGTCTATTACCTAAAAATTTAAGATGGTATGATATCCCTAGATCTCAAGAGATACATCTTTAACTTGCATTGTAGCATCATGGCCATTTATCATAGCTACCTTGTAGTGGTGAGAACTAGATTTTTGAGGTAGATTGAGATGTTTCACTAACTTATAACTAATGAAATTGTAAGAATATCCATTACCTTGTGACATTGAATGTAGCCACGTATTGTCCACAAGCTCATGTAGGCCAAATGTCGCTTGCCACATAGAGGCAGTGATGCAACTCTTATGAACCACTTCAATAAGTGTCACCTCCATATTGGATAACAAGAAGAGGAATCTAGGGGAAGCAATTGCACTATGTGCATCGCTTTTTTCTTACCTTAAGCAACAGATTTTCTCTTGGGACAATCCTTTTGCCACAACCACTTCCCATGCAGATAAACCATAACTTATCAACACATACATTTCTCAACACATACATCATTGTGTCTTTCACTCAACTGCAACTCAATCCCAAATACAAGTGCAACTCTGCAAACTTCTATTTCCCATCTGTGCTTCTGAGTAATTGGTAGGTGAAAGTGGATGATCATATGCCTTTGACAGTTTGGTGCAAACCTTCTGTTGCTTGAATAGGTGGAGGGAGAAGATAAGCGGTGGACGATGTTGATTAGCTGCAAGGGTAATTTTCCGAGCGAGGGCGAGAGAGGGAGACTAAGGCTTAGTCAAGGGCTCTGTGCGAGAGGTCGGCGAGAGCAAGGTCAATAGGCGGGGCGAGGGCTAGATAAAAAAAAATCCGAGGGCTGGATAAATAAAGGGAAGAGGCATGGGGTCGATAGGGGGGCGAGGGCGAGGGGTCAAGGGGGGCGGGAGGGGGGCGAGGGCTCGATAGGGGGGGGGGAGAGGAGGGCAAGGATTGGATAGGGGGCAAGGGCGAGGGCAAGGGCGAGGGCAAGGATTGGATAAGGGGGCGAGGGCGAGGTGTAGAGAGAGGGGGGTCGATAGGGGGCGAGGGGAATTAGTGGCGAGGGTGAGGGAGGTAAGGGCGAGGTGTAGAGAGGGGGAAAGGGCGAGGGCTGGGTAGGGCACGAGGGGAATTAGGAACTAGGGGGAAGGGAGGTGGGGCGAGGGTAAGAGATGATAGGGAACACATTAAGCAAGGGGACAGTGAGGGAGAAAAAGAAAGAAAAAGAGTGAGGGAGAAAAACAAAGAAAAAGGCCGAGATAGAGAGATAACAGAGAGCGAGAGATAAAGGATGCCAAATAAAGGTTGCCAGGGATAGAGAATAAAATTTTTAGTTGTTATCTAATTAGGTTATGGATTCTCATTAACCAGAGATGGGTGCTATTGACCAGATGGGGCTACCCTAAAGATTAGAGGAAATTCGCCCTCGAGAAAATTCCATTGCACGTGTGCGCGAGAGAGGGAACAAAGAATCAAATGAAAGGAGGAAGGCATTAGGATTGAAGTATTTTGAGGAGTATTCGAAAAGAGATAGCACCAGAAGGGCAAAGATAGAGATGTGATCGTGTGAGAGTGCATTATAAGTTAGAGACGGAAAAGGGAGATGTAGCCGAGCAGGTTTAAACGTTGAACAATATCCAATAATCACAGATCTATCCGACGAGACTTGAACCTTGAACATTACAAGAACAGAGAGGCAGCAGAGACAGAACAACAATAAAGTTGGATTATAGTAGTACTCCAAAGACCCACTTATCTATGAGAGAAAATGATGCACGCAGTGAAACACGGGGAGATTTTTAAGATAAGAACTGTCATGAGGAAGATTGGTGAAGAGGGGAAAATGGTAAGCCAGAGAGAAATATATAGCTGAGGAGGGGATAATCATATGGTGGTGGATGGATATCATCATTAGATTTGTATATAATCAGGGTGAGTGATAGCACTTAATCCTTGGTCCATTCACCATTGGCAAAGGAACGCCTGCCTGAGTGACTAACTGGACAGCCCCCTGTGGCAAAATCTCTTGTACCATGAATGGCCCTTGCCAAGCTGGGACCAGGTTCTTAGCTTTCTTCAGATACTTAGCTTGATAGAGTAGCACCAGGGAACCATGCGTTATTTTTGGCTTTCGGAGATGGCGATCATGCCACACTTTGCGACGAAGTTGCTCGGCTTGGAGAGCATGTGAAGCTAACCTCTTGCTCTCTTCTAACATTGAGAGACGAGAGGGGTTTGCTGAAGCAATCCCCGTTGTGACATGAACACTTCCCACTCTTGTCGAACCTGAGTTGATATGGTGCAATTGCTTCTAGGCCGAAAGTTAGCTGGAATGGTGTGTAGTTAGTGGTTGCCTTGAAGGAGGTGCGATAAGCCCAAACTGTGCCGAGGATAGCCTAAGCCCAAGATATTGGATGCAGGTGTGTGACAAGATTTCTTGAGAAGCATGATTAGCACTTTGTTAGTGCTTTTAGCTTGCCCATTTGCTCTAGGATAGTAAGAGCAAGACTTGCAATGAAAAATCTTGTAATTCGTGAGGAGTGTGGAGATCAGGTCGTTGACAAAATGACTACCTCGATCACTGGTGACTTCCAGAGGGCACCCAAATCTGCAAAAAATATTTTCATGTAAAAATTTTGAGACAGTGGTAGTTGTACAGTCGATGGTAGCCACCACTTCGACCCATTCTGTTGCATAATCTGTTGCTACCAGGAGATACTTACAATTGCCAGGTTGAGCAGATGGAGTAACTGGACCAACAAAGTCCAAGCCCCATCGCTCAAAGGGCAACCACTCCATAAATACCTACAGAGGGCAATTTGATTGCTTGCTAGGCTTGGGTGCACATCACTGGCAGACATCACAAATCTTGACATGAGCAATAGCATCTCTAAATATATAGGGCCACCATAAGCCTGCCTGTAAGATTTTTTGCATCGTGATGTGACTAGGGTAGTGGCCACCTGTAGGACCACTATGTGCATCCTCTAGAATGTGGTCTACTTCATAAGGGGAGATGCACCTGCGCAGCACACCATCTGGCCCAGATTTGTAGAGTTGTCCGCCAGTCAAAGAAAAGGGTCTAGACTTCAGCAAGAGTCTTCTTTTTTGCAAGGGAGAAGCATTCTCAGGATATAGACCAATAGAGAGTAGATGTAACACATCTCCATACCATTCTGGGGTTGTGTCGACCTTAAAAAGATGACTATCAGGAAAGTCATCATCAACCCCAGTATTGGGCTCACATGTGTGGATGCGAGAGAGATGGTCGGCCATGACGTGTTGCTTGCCTGACTAAGAACTACTTTGAAGTCAAACTCCTGGAATATCAGTAGACACCTCCAGACTCTTCCTGCAACTTGGGGTTTATTCAGAAGATAGCGTAGCGCATGATGATCTGTGATGATAGTGAGCTGAACCCCTAACAAGTAATGATGAAACTTTTGTAAAGAATACACCATAGCCAAACCTTTCCTTTCTATGGTGCTGTAGTTGCAATCTGCTTTGGTGAGCAGGCAACTTGCATTGTGAGCAGGGGGATCGAGGTTGTACTCTTTACTAGGCTGAGTCAGCACAGCCCCCACAGCCAGTTGACTGGCATCAGTATGCACATGAAAAGGGAGAGACCAATTTGGAGCCACTAAAATAGTTGCTTCAGTGAGGCACTTTTTGAGGTATTCAAATGCTTCAGCCTCAAGTTTTGACCATTTAAAGGGTACTGTAGCACTAGTAAGTCAGGTCAACGGTTGAGCCACCTGTGCATACATTCGTATGAACCTCCGATGATAGCTTGTGTGACCTACAAAGCTCTGAACACCTTTCGGGTTGATGGGAGGTGGTAACTTTAAGATTGCCACGATCTTCTCTAGGTCAGGTGCTAAACCTTTGGCAGACACCACATGGCCTAGAAGTGTGCCCTCAGTGACCAAAAAGTGACATTTGTTAGGATTAAGTTTTAGCCATGCCTCTCTGCACCTGAGGAAGACAGAAGAGAGCTGAGCTAGGTGCTCCTCTAGATTTTTCCACTGGGGTTGAACATTGAGCACCTGAGAAGGTTAAAAAATCGTCCATGAATATGCGAAGATGACCCGTAAGTAAAGGATAGAATATAAGATATACTGCTCGATTGAAGGAAGGTGGAGCGTTTTTCAACCCAAACGACATCCTAGTATAGATAAAAATACCCCAGGGAGTCACAAAGGCCGTTTTAAGCTGATCACCTGGATGGATGCCCAACTGATTATATCCACTGAACCCATCCATAAAACTGTACAATATATGCCCTGGTACATCTTCGAGCACACGCTCCAATGAAAGGCGTGGGGAAACCATCTGGGATAGTTACCTTGTTCAGAGCGCGGTAATCTACGCACACACGAATTTTATTGGACTGCTTCTTGGGCGCTATCACCATGGGTGATAACCACTCAGAGTGCTCCACAGGTATAATGATCCCTGCCTCTTGCATTTTTTCGAGCTTTGACTTGACAATCTCTGCATACTTTGGGTTGAGCTTGTAAGTTTGGCCTCTGACAGGCTTAGCCCCTTCAACCATAGGGATTGTGTGGAGACCCAATTCTGGTGGGATCCCTTCCAAATCCTTGTAGGACCAAGCAAAAACATCCTTAAAAGAGTGTATAAAAGAAACTACCTGATCAAGTAATGCGGGATGCTCCCATAACCAAGCTGCTAAGAGGACGTGCTGAGGGTTGTCAGGGTCGCCTAGGTTGACTTTTTTGATCGGGTCAGGAGGTGTAACTGAGGAGGGTACTTCAGAAGTTGAGAAGTGAGATGCCTCTTGGAGCTTTGAGACATCATGTGCTGGTGTTTGATCGATTGGAAACTCCACATACTCTTCTTGTAACCATCCTGGTGGAAGCTCCTCGAAGGGTAAATCTTCAGACACAGACATAACAGAGTGCTTTTGAGGTGGCGGGGCGTCCGACCTGGGAGATGTTAGAGGAAGGGAGGAATCATTGGCGATTTCATGCAGAGGAGATATCTTCCCCCTTCGGTGCTGTGTTATAGGTTCCTTGAGGCCGACGGCTTTTATCATAGGAACATTTGAATCATGAGAATCATAGACTAACACACTTACTTCTTCGACTGGTACATTGTCTGTTGTAGGACTACTGTCTGCTGTAGTCCTTGGGACATTGGTGTCCGCTTGAGGAGCTGGGAGAGAGAGTGTTACCGGCATATGTGAGTTTTGAATAGAGACCACATAGCATGGCATTGAGGTGGTAGCTTCCAACCACTGCAGCAGGTCTTTGTCAGACCCGTTAGGTGGGATGGGTTGCTCAAGGTCGGGGTTGGACTGTATTGACAATAAGCTGTGATGAACCACTGGATCCATACCTCCTTCGAGCCGAATTGGTTGTATGGGGGAGCCAGGAGTATGTATCCACATGGCGTTTCCTCAATCATGAAGTGCCTTAGTATGCCGCAACCATGGTCTACCAATCAACAAAGTAAATCCTCCCTCCACCTGAGGAAGACTGACCACCACAAAATCCAAGCTAAATGTGAAGTCTTGTAACATCAGAGGCACCTTCTCTACTATGCCCACAGGGTAGACTGTCCTCTGGTCTGCCAATGTAACACTGAATGGAGCAGGGCGGATAGGCTGCAGACCTAAGGCCAACATAGTAAATTATGGCATTAGATTGATCCCATATCCACCATCCACTATGACGCCTGAGAATTGATGACCAAGAATAGACACAGTGAGACGAGGACTTTTGTAATCGGTGACGGGAGCAGCTGGATATGAAATCATGTAGGACTCCAAGGGCTGCATAGGTAGGTGCCCGCCACTAGGCCCTGCACCAGGGTACAGAGACTGGATGATGGAAAGGGTGTCACTTCTAAAATTTGCATCAAGTCGAAGCATGTCGTACAGTGACACTTGCCGAAAGGTGTTTTTCAAGATAGACTCTGTTGTAGGATTCACTCCTTTGATTAGATCTTGCTATGGTATCTTAAGCTTCTGCAAGTCCTCTACTGCTTCCATGAAAGCACCATCAATATCTAATAGAAGCGAGGTAGGTGAGCTCTTGACACTACCTGCTGGTTTGTCAGCTACTAAGGGAGTTTGACTCATTTGTGTGACAGGAGATGGAAAAATTGGACTAGGGAGGCTGAGGCCAAGAGCATCTCTCTGTGCCCGTGTGAGCACACCAGCCGGCTCTTCCACTTGCTTCAACCCATCTCGAGAGGCAACTACAAGAGTGGAAGGCGGGGCCTGTGGAATGGTGCTTACTATGATGAGGTTAAGCTTTGGGAATGTAAACTCCTGCTGCTTCTGGTTTGTGCTTGTAGATGTGGATTCTCGTTGTTTTGGGCAGTCCTATATATAGTGATCCTTAGCTTCAGGACAATGTCGGCAAGGAGGGGACCCTTCTGGAAATGGACATTTGCTCTGATAATGTCCATACTCTCCGCACCTGTAGCACAAAATTGGCTTATTGGAGGGGCGAGGTGGCCTCTGCCCTTACTGCATGGGACCGGATGCTGACGTGTAAAAGCTTTGGGGAACTGAAGGAGTACTAGTATGATAAAATCTGGGACATGCAAAGTTGTTGTGCATACCTTGCTGCATAGGAGGTGTTGTCAATAGAGGTGGCAATGGGTTTTGATTGCCATAGGGTGAGACCATGTTGGATGCAGGTGCTAGCCCTTGTTGGAGAGAAGGACCTAGACTTTGTTGTATTTGCCACAATCCCTTGATATAGTAGCAATCCTTGTCTTCGTGCCCAGATTTTTCGCAGAAGTGGCAATAAGCCCAAAGGGGACAGTCGTGTGGAGGATGTCCTGGAGAGCGACAAGAGTTGCACCATACAATAGATTTAGTCTCCTGCTGAGACCAAAGCTCTTCTAGCTCTCTCTTGATTTGATCCAAAGCCTCAAGATGTGGTGGTTTTTCTTGTTTAAGAGAGATTGATTTCTCTTCTTGGAGAGTGCGTTGTAGTGTTAGGGCTTCAAGTTCTTTGCGCAGAGAAGTCAATGGATCAACGGGACTTTCCAAAAACACAGAGGGAGTCTCTATGTGAGGGGGGTTGGTGAACAGATTCCTAGCCCCCTCTATCCTAGTAGCAGTTGCGATGAACTCCTCCAGAGTGGCGTCGGTTCGGAGACTCTCTTGGAGTTTTTGCTGAGAGGTCTTGGGAAGCGCCTTCTCTACCCACTTCTTAACCATACACCGGGTTGTTGGGGAAGCTTGGCAACCAGAGACTTGGTTTTCGTCATAAGTTCTGCAAAAGTCTCCTCTGGCTGGAGCACCATGTTGGCCAACTCATCCAAAACCTTCTCCTGATAGTCACCTGGCTTGAATGCTGCACATATGTGTTGTCTTAAGGTTGCCCAAGTTGCAAAATGGTTCTTTGCAAACTGGCTGTACCATTTGTCTGCTAAGCCATCCAAGGTAGATGGAAAGAGTACCAAATAAGCATCCTCTCTATTAAGACCACGACCCCTACAGAGAGATACAAACCTCCTTGCATGGTCGTCAGCATCTTCTGAAGAGAGTCCTTTGAAGGTAGGGAACTTGATGTTCACCTTGGCCAAAACACTTGCCAAATCCTCCATGGCCCCTTGCTCAGGAGCTCGTTGATCAATAGCCTGCTCCTCAATAGCCTGCTGTAGCAGAATAGGAGAGAGCTTTACTGGAGAAGGTGATTTGGAAGATGTGGAACCGGATAGAGGAATGGGGGATGTCCTATGTGGAGGTATGGGTGATGAGGTTGATGGACTTCTAATAGGTACCAAGGGTTGTCTTATGTTGTAGTACTTCAGAGGACTCAATAGTGCGCTTTGACGCTCGACTGACCGCCTTGTATGTGTCATGCAGCGACCACCAATCCAACCAAGCTTTGGGCAAGAAAACCTTGAGCTGGATGAAGACTGGTCTAGACTCTACTAGACTAGGTACGTGACCAGACCAGGCTGGTGGACCAGGGACGAGGAGGACTAGACCAGGGTTGAGGAGGTCTAGACCAGGGACAAGGAGGACTAGATGAGGGTCGAGGAGGTCTAGACCAGGGATGAGGACAGGTTGGACCAGGGCGAGAGATGACTAGGGCGAGGGAGGACTAGACCAGTTGGACCAAGCGAGAGGAGAACAGTGCAAGGCAAGGTAGGCTAAGCTAGATAGACCCAACTAGCTTCAAGATTTGTACCTCACAGAGTGAGATTTCAGTTGAGGTCCCACCGTGATCGCCAAAATGAGAGCACCTGTAGCGCAGATAGTGTGTTGTGCTCTGTACAGTGGGTGTTCCTCAGTTCAATGTGCATGACTACCTCACTAAAAACAGATTGAAAACAGGAAACGATAGACAACAATTGATCTCACAGAGACACAACAGCAACAGTAGACCACAACAAATGGCTCGACTATCTCAAAGAACTGATACAGACTCTAGCATGGTAGCACACTCAGATCGAGCCCGGGACTCTCAGGTACAATGGGGTGTCGAGGCTCAGATGTGCAGGGATGGTGAAGACGTGCTTTGTGTATAGAATCTCTCTAGACAACTACGTAAAAAGATCACCATGACCAAATCGCTACTCCTCATATATACAACCATAAAGAGCCACCAACGGCTCAAAAATGACAACATCTAAGTCTATCTCCACTGAGTGGTGGTGGTGACCTGGCCACGATGTCCACTAGACCACCGTATCCTTGCCATGTGTCACTGCCCAGCGAGGCCGTCCAGTGTGAACCGACCGTCTAGTGTGAATCGACCAGACCAAAGACCAACTGTAAAGTCCAAACTGTACTAACTGTCCTCTGATAGTGACATTGTAGTTGTACTAACTGTCCTGTGAAAGTGACACTATAGCTTGCTACACTTATCATTAGTAGAAAGAATTTTTTTTTGTAAACTTTCTCGAAAGCAGCCCATGTGTGCAATATGATGTCCTTCTCCTTGAGAGACATCCACCATTTATAGCCTTTGCCTTCCAGCTTCAAGCTAGTTTGTAGTGCCTTGACCGCATCCGAAGTCCGACAAAACTGGTGAATATCATCCCATTTACTAAAGAAGATATTTATCGTATCTTTGTTATATTCTTTCTTCTCGGCCCAAATATTGGTGGGTTTGTGTTTTTCAACAACTCACCGACCTCTTTTTGAGCAAGAGTTTGCAATAGATCGAGATTGGAGACTTACTGCAATAGGCCACATGTAGAATTTTCAGGCATCTTGAGCTGAAGCAGTTGACTAGTAGTGCCCTTAGCCTGTTGATTCATGAATTGCACTACTAGATCATACAATGTGGTGACATTATCATTCACATTCACAAAATTTGATTCAAAAATAGTTATGCGTGATTGTAGTGCCTTATATTTTTGAAGGTCAAGCAAATGTATATGATAGTTTATGCTAGTTTTCCATGAGGGGATTCTCCATGAGAGTATCCCACTATGGGGAACAATAGGCTTGACAGGAAACAACGGATACTCAAAATCAAAAGTATGATGCATATATATGTATGAATTTACGGTGCAGTGTAACGATCAATGAGAAAATGTTACCTTGTGAAAAAGGATGTCTTACGAAATAATAATCTCCTTGTTTATAGCTCGACAGTCCTCATTGTGGACGGATAGCCTGCTTCCATTTTCCAAGCTTGAAGGTCCTTCATGCTTCCTTCAACTTATAACGTTAGGGACGTGAAGCCATGTCAAGCCTTGGATTGCTTGCTAGTGCAAAAAGAAAAAGCCATCGGATTCAATTAGCCTTGCCAAAAAATCCCCTTGCCAAATTCAACTGCTTTAAGATTTAAGCTCGCTTTCCAAATTAAATTTTTGTTGCCGAATTGCTTTGTTGACTAAAAAGGCAAACGAAGCCTTGAGAATTGCCTTGAGAATTTCGATACCATGAGCTTACCTTGAAAGGTTGTTGAATTAAATACTGAAGAGCCTAGAGAGCTTGGAAAAATTCATACTCCTTGTCGAAGCCATGAGGTTCAATGTCTTGTCCCAAACCTTGGATGGCTTGCCAAATTGCGAGTTGTTTTGAAGATTGGTGTGTTGGAAACAGACTCCCCGGTTTCTCGTGAGTTTGGAAGCACCCCCGAAGCTTGCGATGATTGCCATGAGGGTTTTTTTTTTTTTTTGGGGGGGGGGGGACTCTTGGTGTCCTGAAGACCTTTTTTTTTGGAAGTCAAGCATCACGGCGCAACTACGAGTCTGTTTCCCTCTCGCTTGCATCGCTATCCGCCATAGCCAAGCTTGTGGGCCTTAAGTTCATACTTAAGGTCCCCCAAAGGATTTTTTTTTTTTTGTCTGTGGTACACCGAAGGATGGAGGGGGGGTTGGGGGAGGAAGTGGCAACTCTTGGTGTCCCAAAGACCAAAAAAGTTAACTTTGGGTGACCTTGAGTATGAACTCAAGGGCCACAAGCTTGGCTATGGCAGACAATAATGCCGGCGAGAGAAAAAAAAAATTCATAATTGTGCACGTGATGCTTGGCTCAAGCCACACAAGAGACAAAAGTTGAAGCGCTCTTCAGCATGAATGTGCAAAGCTTGAGCTTGCATTGTTTGGTGCAGCTCTTGCATGAGCACACAAAAGTAAACTAACAAAAGCTCCACTACCCGGCTCTCATGCGAGTTGAGGCCCTCCTTGCTCCACCCAACCATCCTCTTTTCTACTTACAAAAGGGCTGCCACACCACTTCCCATTGGGCTGTGTGCCCGAGCCCTTGGCCTCACACGACATAAGCTTGATTAACTCATCATACAACTCTAGGATATCTCATGAACAAAAGCTTAACACTTGAGAATCAAACCCCAACTTACAAAGCTTTTTACATTAAGGAGATGCACTATGTGTTTTGTAAAGCTCCCCTCGACTCTTCCTTCTTCTTCCACACTTCCTATTCCCCACGAGTCCCCCCCCCCCCCCCCCCCCCCCCCCCCGCTAGTCCACCAGCCACGGCAGGATCTCCAACACATTGAAAAGGTTGGAGGTTGGATAAGGTAGGCACAATAGAGCAGAGCTGATTACAGGAGCACAATGGACAATGGTGGTCTAGAGCTTCAGTGCAATGCCTTGTGCTAACGTAGTATATGATAGCATTATCAAAGTACAAAGAGCTAGCAGAGTTCAATATAATTGAGCTCACCCAGAAGAGAGAGAAGCAGGAAACGTACCCTAAAAGTATGGTACTGCGAAAACAGTTGGGAGACACTTTTGGAAAGAGGATTTTGGGATGCAAGTTGTCACAAGGGAAGGCAGAGTTGAGAAGAGCCTCAACGCTGAACAGCGAGCGCCCTTCTTGGAGGGGGTGATGGTAGGAGGATGCCAAATATTTTGATGATCGTCTTTGTGCGTTGGGTGAGTCAACCAATACTCTCAGATTACATGCTTAAGAACGAGATGTTACTATTACATGGCTATTTTTCTAGTAAGGGTTAGCCGTATGTGCAAAGCAACCTTCTTTACTAGAGTTTCTACAATGTGACAAGAGCTTCAGCGTGAGGCTAAGTTGAAACAAGAGGAACAACACAAAAGCAAGTAGTGGTGATGGTAGACATAATAGCAAAATTAAATGTGGTAAGTCAGAAAAGAGATAATGATGGTGATGAGGGTAGACATGATCAACATGTGAGAAGGTATGAAAGACAAAGAGACCATGACAGAGAGAATGAACATAGAAGGGATTCTAGCCATAGGGATTCAATGATCGAAGGACTCACAAAGAGCATGATGATCACAGAGACGGATACAATGGATATGTTGATAGTGATGACGATGATGAATAGAGAGACCGAAGCAAGAGGGATCAGATAGTAGAAACCGTAGCTCTCATCAACCACATGAACTTGACGTATTTAATGTTTTCAATTGAGGCCAAAATGAAGCAAGCAATGGTGATGATAGACGTGATAGTAGAAGTACACATGGGAGTCAACATGTGTGAAAAAGTCAAAGAAGAGATGATGATGGAGATCGGGGTAGAAATGATTGACATGTTAGAAGGTATGAAAGATGAGAAGACCATGACAAAGAGGATGAATATAGAAAGGATGATATCCACAAGGATGTAGTGATCAAAGGACTTATAGAGAGCATGATGTTTGCAAGGATATATATAGTGGATATGTTGGCAGTGATGACGATGATGAATGTGAAGACTAGAGCAGGAGGGATTGAGGTGATATAAATCCTAGCTCTTCAAAAGAGTATCACCCACATGAACCTGATCTATTCAATATTTATTGAGGTAGGGTTTTATGTATCATGGAACAAATGCTTTGTGCAGCTTGTGGGCTTTCATGATTGAAAGGAAGGAATTGTGCATGTGTCGCAAATTGCCACATGTATGATTTCTAATACATGTTGAGCTAGGGTTTTATGTATCATGGAACAAATGCTTTGTGCAACTTGTGGGCATTCATGATTGAAAGGAAGGGATTGTGAATGTGTCGCAAATTGCCACACGTAGATTTCTAATACATGTTGAGCTTCCTAAGTACTTCATCAAAAGTTGCTCAACAACATTTCTTGCTAGTATTGTTCTGCCTAAAATCAAGATTGTAGACAAGCAGAAACACACGCTTTCTCTTCCTGATGAAAGAGGGAAGAATATAAGATATGCAAAAGGATCTTGAGCACGATGTGAAGATGAAAGAAGAGGAACAACACAAAAGCAGTGATTGTGGTAGACATGATAGAAAAAGTGACGCCACAGTTGACACAAGGGCATAAGTCGCGGAAGAGATGATGATGGAGATCACAATATATACATGGTCTACGTGATGATGAAAATAATCGACATGAGAGAAGTATGAATGTCGAAGAGACCATGACAAATAGGATGAAATTTGAATGTAGCGACAAGGATGCAGTGGCCAAACGACTCACAAAGAGCATGATAATTGTAAGGATAGATATAATGGATATGTTGGTAGTGACAATGATGATGAATGCAAATATAGAAGCAAGAGGTATTGAGATAATAGAAAGCCTAGCTTTTCAAAACGGCATCAACCACAAAAACTAAAGTTGGTTCAATGTTTAACCAGCTTTCTATTCAAAATGTAGTCTCTTAGAGCATGTTGATTACAAGATTTGTCTAATACTATTGTGATAAGGATTTGAATGCAAAAATTACAAAGACTTGAATGCAAAATGACAACGGAAAAATTCACATGGCCCATGACACCGACTTGAATATCAAATTACCAGAGAGAATTTTAGGTTTGTTATCTTGTTCTTAAATACCATGAATATATAGTAGGAAATGAATTATTGCCTCTCAACCTAGTTATATACCTCTTTTACAGACAACCTTTGAGCTTAGTTTCACATTGGTCCATGGACCTACATTACTGCTCATTGGGGAAGTGTTTCATCTTTTTTTTAAAGTGCAAAACTTATTCTTAAGAATACTAATGTTCTCTAAAGTGGCATCGTCTTCCACTTGTCTAATGCTTGACGACATATATGATGACGAGTACGTAAATCATGATAGTTTAAAATGCATTAGGATTCATGTGGCTAGGTTGGAGGTTCAATGAATTTGACCAAAATATGTTGGTCAATGACATTTTCGTCCCTATGCGAGCGTTTACATAAATGATTTACATGAAAAACCGAATGAATGCTAGAGTACGCAAGTAAAGGGAGTTTGTAATCCATATAATTTAGGTCTTGGCCCAATTTTTAGACTTTCAAAATGTTCTAGTATACGTAAATATATCTCCCCTTTTATAAAGGTTAATTATCGACATTTCTCATCAATGTACTTTTTGTATCTATCATGTGCTGATATTTTGACGAATAAGTTTTAGCATATACGTATGACCTTGGAGAAAATCCTTGACATGCTGAAGTTTTTCAATTGCTAACTCCACTATAAATGGTGATTCAAGTTGAAAAATATACATAAGCATGAAAGGACTAAATCCAATCGTAACATGCTTTACACTATTATAAGAAAATTCTAAAACGGAAAGATAATCATCCCAATTCTATTGCTTTTTGTTAATGTATGCTCTTAGCATATCCTCTAGCACTTGATTATTAACACTTTCAATCTGGCCATTTGTTTTTGGACGATCTGGAGTACTGAAGTTGAGTTGTGTGCTAAATCATTTAAACACAACCCACCAAAAATGACTATTTAACTTGGAAGCACAAACATTCACAATATTATTGGGCAATCCATATAGTCTATACATATTGTCAGTAAATAATTTTCTTAATTCTAGAGTCTTAACTGTGGACTTGGTTGAAATAAATTTGCAAAGCTTAGACAACCGATCTACCAAGTCTTGTTCTCGTATAGTGGCTGGTAAACCCATCATAAAATCCATAGAGATACTCTCCCATTTACCATAGGAAATATCCAAAGGATGCAAGAGACCTCTTGCTTTCAGCCGCTCTGCTTTATTAACTTGATATCTTTGGTAATGCAAGACATAGTTTTGAACATATTTATGTAAACTTGGTCAGTAAAATTGTCATCGTACGAGGGTATAACTTTTCTTTATACCTAGGTGCCATGCACTAGGATTATCATGACATCCATAAAGAATTTGGTACCCAATGTCTACTTCCATCAGTACACAAACTCTCCCCTTATGGAGTAGATACCCGTCTATGGAAAAATTATTCCATCTTTGCAGCTCATCACTCAAAAGAGGAGAATTGAGTATGCAAGAAATAGGTACACTGCTACCATTGAGGAGAGAAGGATCCCTCATTTTTACATGACTCCACATCTTGGAGTATTTTTCACCATGCTCATATTTTCCCTTTAAAGATTTCCAAAACTCACTTCGAAGCGCTGTAAAGAGAAGGGAGTTGATCTCAGGTATACACACATTGTATCATCCCTTCTGATGTTGGAGCTTTGTATCATTCTCTTGAAGAATCTTTGTCCATCTGGTCTTTTCACCCTTCAAATCATTTTATTGTGTAAACCATTTTTTACTCTCATGGTCAAACACAATTTCACATTGAGCCCCATAGAACTAAAGCTGTCATGTTTTCAAAGAAGGCACTATTGCATAGAGTTCTCTTTCATAAGCACAATAATTCTATTGTGCACAATCAAGTTTCTTTCTTTCAAATACAATGGTCCTTCCCTCTTACAGAAGAATCGCTTCAATAACACGATCACTAGTATTTGTTTCTAACACAAACGGTTTCATAGGGTCCACAATAGCTAAAATAGGAGTGATAGCTAATGTGACCTTGCAAACATCGAAGCTTTTCTAATGAGCTTCTCCCCACTGAACGTTTTTCCTTCCAGTCTTTTATAGAAGCAACAATATGAGCATAGTTTTTAATAAACTGTCATGACAAAAATTTGCTACATACCCTAGGATGTCCTTGAGAAAAACGATAAAAAATTTGCCCAAATATGGTTTAAAGCACTATCTATAAGCTTCATGAAAGTAGCTAGCACATTGGTCAACTTCAAGGGTAACCAAACTCATAGTGTCCAAACCTTGTTTGAAAAGCACTTTTGAATATATCAGCTAGTGTAATGCGTACCTGATGATATCCTGATTACAAATATATTTTTGTAAAAATATAAGCATGGGTAAATTTATCAAATAAATCATCCATTCATGGTAATGAATACTTGTTCTTAAAAGTATTGAAGCCACAACAGTCTACGCACATGCACATACGATGTTAGCAACGGCTAACACAGGCATCAAGCGGGAGATATGCTATGGTTGTGCATAATATTTCCAACACACTTTGTATAAATCTTGGGCTCACTTGGAGTTCCAAAGTTGTATATGCTAGCCTAGAGGGCTCAAGCTTAAACCCATAGTAGAAGGGATTGTGGTGAAATCTTTTAAAAGGAAGCCTTTATGCAAGGAGGCTTCATTCTTGAATATCCACTCTTAAGGATCCACTTTTGAGAGCTCCCTCTCTCTTGAGTGTTCACTCTATGGCCTAGCCTTGAGCTTAATGTCCATGCTTAAGAGGCTAGTGCTAACCATTGTAATTAGAGTAAGCTCTTCTTGATTAATCTAATTCCTATTTTCTTTTTAGTCTTATCTTCTCTACATTTCATTATGTCATGGAGTAGTATTGCACTCTCATTATTTTAGATTTGAGAGAGGTATGTACTTCTTGCTATTAACCACTCATAATCTTCTACAAGCATTTGATTTGTGATATTTAGCATCACTAATTAGGTTGATTAAGTTGGGTCTTAATCTTCTAATTAGTGTGTGTGCCCTATTGTTTGCTTGTGTGTAGATAGGTTTTATGAAACTCTAGCACCATTCACCTCGTGTGTGTAGATATTGATGAAGCGTCGTGATTGACATGTGGTAATTAGTGTGTGCTTATCATTAGTGTGCTTGGGGTTTCTAGTCTATGGTAAGTCGGACTTCGGTGGACTTGATTTGTGTAGGAGTTGATTGATTGGTGATTAAAGTAGGTTTAGAGTTAGTCTTGCCATGGCTAATATCTACTTGCATTGGAGAGGTGATGTCTTAAATCCTCTATTTTTATTCATCCAATGCTCGTGCTTCCATGCCCTGGCCGGGTTGTCGATCCACGGATTTGATAATTTTGTGTGGGTTGCAATTAGGTCGTGCGTGCTACAATGCCTCCCTACATACGACTATTATTTTTTCTTCATCAACAAAATGGGAGAAGCCTATGGTGAGGAATTATGTTGAATGAACTCTCTACTCAGGTAATCAACAAGCTGACATTCCACCTCAATAGACTCAAAATATCTCATTCGATAGGGTGATTTACTAATGGCTTTACTACCTACAACATCTATGCCATGTTGCATAAAATGTGTACGATAACCCTGGTGATAAATTGTTTTGAAACACATCTTTGTCTTCCATTAATAGTTCTTTTGATTTTTTAGCAACATTTTCTTATTCTGGTGACATAAAAGTAGTAGCAAGAGGTGAAAGAGAAGAGAGAGAAGAATGCGACATTGATGAAATGTCTTTTATTAGATCATTACCAACATCATCAAAAAAAATGACACAACTAGTAACACAAAAAGAGTTTTTCTATTTCATCTCAAGACTCGAGAGTTTCATAAGCTCAACCTATACAAATAAGTGGTGAGGAAGATGTTGGGTTTCAGGCCCCGCGGTCGGGTTGTGGCCGGCGGGCACCCGTCCACTTACTCATTCATTGGTTATAATTAAGAATAAGGAGTGAGAGGGATTCTTCCTCTCATAGCTCCACCAAACACAGTGTCTCCTGCATCCCCTTTCCTTCTCTCCTACCATCTCTTCCACTCACTCCATAATCGGATCCATCAAGTGGTATTAGAGCTGAGGGCACCCAAATCTGAGCCCCGGCTAACCGCACATGTAGCGACCCCAATCGAAGCATTGGAATCCATGAGAGCTTGGAAGCTCTGCACATAGAAAAGCGAGGAGACAGTCGAAAGGCTTAATCTTGCAAGAAAATTGAGGAGTAGTGCATAAGAAATTGAAGGCTTGAGCATCCAATTGAAAGGAGCCGAGCTCAGGAAATCGAGGGGTAGCAGTAGAGGAAGTCAAGCAGCTTGTGTTGGCAAATTGAAGGAATGCTTGGGGGACTTAGCAGACAGAGATTCAAGAAAATTGGGAGTGAGAACCGTTTTGACATTGGAAGCAAACAAGCTTAGGCAGAAAAGCTTGAGGCTTGGGTGAGTTCAATCAGCGCACAGATCCGAACTCTAGAAACGGGCCAATAGGTTGAGCAAAAACAGGGCCATAATTCGGCAACAACAAGGCAAGCCTTGAAGAAATTTGCAGCAAATCAAGCAGTTCTGGAGGTTTCGCATTTCCCCCACCCACAGACACCCCTAGCTCCCATCTTGGCACTCGTCAGACCCACCCGACATACACATGTAGCGCTCGACACTTTAAAGAGTTTGCAAATTGTTTTTTTATTAAATTTTTTGCCTACACACTATGGTGTGTGCAAGGGATCACTCCCACTGTAACATTTAATGGCCTAAAATCTTATGTGTAGCGGAAATTAGCATGAACATAGTGGGCATTTCATTAGAATAGATTCCTAATGAGAATTACAAGAGTGCTTGGGTGGAGAGAGAGCAACAAAAAGCATAACACCTAGTTAGATAGCATCGACAATACTTTCAAAAGAGAGAGATATTAAGCTATTGACAACAGTTGAGGACCGGATTTGCATGGAGCCGGTCCCCCCTCCAAAAGGCTTTGTATTATGGTTTCTCCCATCAAGAGAGACATTGTACAATACAATTCTTTGTGTTCCTTCAAGACTAGCTAGTGCAATGAAGATGGAAGCTTCATACACCAAGCAAAACACTTAATCAAACACAACTTGAATTATCCCCGTTCTCAGACCCAAGACCTCACACACCTTCGAAGATGGTGAGAGCTAGCAGGGTATGAGAGTAGATTGAGAGGAAAAAGAAGTATCTTACGAGAAAGATGTACATCTCCTCACATAATCACTCATATTAGCATAGCTTAGCTTAGTAATTAGCTTGGTAGAGAAGATGAGCATGCATTGAAGCTTGGCTCTTGGTTGGATTTGCATCCACATGCCAAGAGAGTGTTGATGTAGGCTTCTATCTCACAAGCTTGGAGTAGGTGATGAGCTCTCCATTAAAGCTTGGGAGGAGATAGAGTATTCTTCCTTCACACATGGTCAAGTGTGAGTGTGTGTGTGTCAATGCCAAGCAAAAATCAGCCCCCCCTCTCTCTTGGGCGAGCCCTAGCTGCTAAATAGGTCTGGCTTTTGCCTCATTGGACCTCCCCAGGTCAAGCCAATAGGAATTAAGCAGCATAAGTGATAGCCTTCTGACATGTGTCCCCCTTTCCCCTTTTGTGAGAGCTTCAGGTAATTAAATAATTAAACTAAACTCTCATTGGACCCCTTTGCCTCCTGGCCAATAGGAATCAGGCAAGCCATGGGGCTCCTGAATGCTCATTGGACCCCTTGGGAGACTGCCCAATAGTCTTCTAGGAGACTTAATTCTCATTGGTTTCTTTTATTAAATGTTTTTAAATTAATTAAACTAGATTTACTCTAGCTTAATTCTCATTGGTCCACTTCAAGGGTCTTCCAATAGGAATTGGGCACACCTTGTGGGCATCTGGCCTAGGGAGCTGACATGTGTCCCTCATTCCCTTTGTGTAAAGGGAGCCTGTGTGTGTGTGTGTGGCTTTCTCTCTCATCTCCTACCTTTGGGGCTCGCCCCCTCCCATGTAGGGATGTGCAAAGACTTTTAGGGCACACACTAAGCATCCAATTTTCCCTAGGGTTGACCTTTGGACACAACCTTTGAATTTTGGAACCTTAGCATTTTGGAAGTCTTAATGGGCTGAACCTTAGGGTCTTTTTGGCCCATTGTTTCACATGGCTCTTTTGCAGATGGCCCCCCCTTTGGATCCCTATTTTCGCTCCTTTGGATCCCTACTGTGGCCGGTCTGCTAGCTTAACCAATATTCTAGCTTTTTCTCCTTGGCACTTCCCCACATTAAATGATCAGTTTAATATGAGAAAATCATTTAGGAGAATTAGATATTGATTATTATGACACCCACCATAAGCCCTTGACAAATCCGGCCCCCCCGATCACACACACACATGGCCATCTAGCCCTCGACACTCTCCGAACATCTGACATGTGAGAGAGAGATCCACTCTTCTTCTTGGGCATCCAAGAGAGATGTGAGAGAGTTTGAAACTTAGAGAGCTTGAGAGTTGTGAGTGAGCGAAAGAGCAAGCAAGAGATCTTGAAAGAAAGCAAGCAAGCAAGTGAGAGAGAGTGAGTAGGATTTGCGACTTCAACACCTCGTCTCAACATTGGAGACTCCCATCCACCAGCAGTGGGAGGCAGCCTCGACATCGGCGATTAGAGCCGTTTTGACACTGACTTTAGAGTTTTGCGCCGATTTGACTTGGTTCGACACTGATTTTGGTGATACTCTTTACACGGGCAAATTTTCAATATCCAACCCCAACGCAAGCGTTCTTGCGGATGACCATCTTTCCATGGATGGTTGTGCTTCCCACATGCATGAGTGAGGTACCTCTACCACAAAGGAGTGACACCCGACATTGGCACTGAGCGCACCGATCATGCTCTACAACACATTTTTGTCTCCGAGCACCTTTGGCGGCTATTTGACCTGTGCATTTTTGTCTGTTGGCAAAAATCGACACATATCTACACCAACATGTAGGTTATAGGGGGCTTTCGAGCCTGTTTACACATATATTCTCTACGTTTCCAGACACTTACAAACAGAGTGCCTTTCAGGCAATTTCGACAGGCATTTCAATAGCAGTTTCTCTACGGACAAATGTGTTGATAGATGCATGTTTGCATTAGCACACCATAGTGCTTTTGAGATCTTTTGAGAGCAGATATCCCCGTAAGGATCATTTTACTGCATAAATAGTATAGTGTTTGGTACATATTTGAGCGCAATCATTCATGTACGTTGAGTTGTGGACACTGCCCATTGTACTTCGTGTGGAGACATTTTTTTGGCTATTTTGGCAGTTTTTCTGGCCATTTCTAAGACTCGGACCAGAAGATCCCTTTCTGAGATTGTGGCTAGTCCTTTTGTGTCTACATTAGCCTTTGGAGGGTTGATAGTGTGAGGTTTTCTTTGAGATGAGTTATTCTTGAATGTTGAGATACCTTCGATAATACAGGTAGCTGGAGTTCTCCTCTTAAGGTACCCTTGCCATAGGATATATATTAGGGCAATTTTTTGTGCTTTTGATGCCGAGTTTGTTGTTACACATCAGTGGTTTTCTAGCAATTGAAGTCCAATGGTTCTTTTGAGCAGTTTATGCGTTTTTTGAGTTGATTTTTGACTCCTCATATAAAGGAGACTCCACCAAATTTTTACCACGAGTCCGTTTTATGCGTTCTTGGCACTTCTAGCTATTCTTACACAATGATTTTACTACATTTTGGTTTGAGTTTTTGCTCCTATTCTAGGAAAAACTCTACCAAAATTATCCCATGCAATTTTCCATAAAGTTTTTGGCTACATTCTCTCAATCATGGCTGCAAGTAGTGCTTCCGAAAGAGAAGAGTACTACTTCAAAAAGTTTAATGGCTCAAAATTTGTCATTTGGAGGTAGTATATGCAAGATATTTTGATCAACAAAGGCTGGATAGCACCCTTGCATGCAAGAAGAGAGAATGCGTACACTAATGATGGGTGGGATGACTTGAATGAGCATATTATGGCGACCATTTGCCTACACCTTAGTGAATCCATTTACTTTACCATAATGGATAAGACCAATGCCAAAGATTTGTGGGATGCTCTATGTCAGGCTTGGGATGGCAACAACACCTTGAAAACAAGGTTTTCTTGATGAAGAAATTGATACGCATGAACATGAAAGAAGGCAGTAATGTTAGTTCTCACTTGAACGAGTTCAACACATGTATTCACAGCTTACTTCAAAAGGTGTCAATTTTGATGATAAAATGAAGGTTATTTTCTTGCTATGTTCACTACCATCGTCATGGGATAACTTCAACACAACCATAAGCAATTCTGCACCCAATGGCAAGCTAGTTTTTAGTGATGTTGCTAGTGCATTGCTCAATGAGGATATTCGACATCAATCTCTTGATGCGAGTGGGCATGGTGATGCATATGTGGCTAGTGGAAATCGTGACAAGCAAAGGCAGTGTGGTCAAAGCCGCGGTCGTTCACAAGATCGTAGGCAAGGTCATAGCAAGAGTCGTGAGAAAGACATGCAAAATGTTGAGTGTTACTACTGCCATAGAAAGGAACACTTGAAGAAATATTTCCACGCAATGCAACATGATAAGGGCAAAGAAAAAGCAAAGTTTGAAAAATTTAAAAGCAGCGTGAAAATTGAAGAGCTTAATGTGGTTGAGTATCCAGCCATTGAGACAGTTTTTGACGTGCCAAACTATGTGTCAATTTTCACATAAGATTTGAGTCCTGATGCATCGTTAGCTCTTGACGAGTTTTATGCCCATAATGGGATTCTGGACTCAGGTGCTAGCTTTCACGTGACTCCTCACAAGGATTGGTACTCTACATATATTGCCACACATGGCACAATGATGTGCCAAATGATGTGTCAATTTTCACATCAAATTTGAGTCCTGATGCATTGTTAGCTCTTGACGAGTTTTATGCCCAGAATTGGATTGTGGACTCGGGTGCTAGATTTCACACGTGACTTCTCACAAGGAGTGGTTTGCTACATACATTGCCACACATGGCACAATGAATCTAGGCAATTTGTATGAGCTTAATATATGTGGTGTGTGATCATGTAAGCTAAGCTGGTTTAGATTAGAATGGTATGGAAGATAGACATATAGTATATAGACAAAGAGAAATGGTTGCAGGAGATAAGACATTTGAAATATAGAATTTCTCTGAGGATCACAGCGCGCTATAGTCGAAATAATCCTTTGAAAAGCCCTGACGCGCGTCGTGATCCACAACATCAAAAGCTTGTACAATGATATGGGCAACATCAAGTTTTCTATACGTAATGGCACTGAGTTTATGCTGCATAATGTTAGACATGTACCCAAATTGACAACGAGTTTGATGTCAGTTGGACAGCTGGATGATTTGGGTTACACCACTATATTTGCTCATGGTTCTTGGATTATCAAGAAGGGAAATTTGATCTTGCTTAAAGGCCAAAAGTCTGGCTCATTGTACTCACTTTATGTCTCTTCCGTGAAAGAGAATTCTATTTGTGTAGCTGAGCTACCGTCTACAGAGTTGTGACATAGCCAGCTAGGACATATGAGTCAAAAGGGAATGAAAGTCTTGCAGTGTTCTAGTTATATCTCTATGTTAGGTTACTCTACCTTCTCTTTATGTGAGCATTGTATCTATGGCAAATAGACTAGGTTGGCATCAGCGCCTTTGGGCAAGGATCTAGGGAGTCCTCTAGATCTAGTTCATAGCGACTTATGAAGACCTATTCGAGTCAAGTCTCTAGGGGGAGCATTGTATTTCCTAACATTTATAGACGACTCTATTAGAAAGGTGTGGGTTTATCTCTTGAAGCAGAAGAGCGTATGTATTTAGTGTTTTTTAGAAGTTCTTAGCATTGGTAGAGAACCAATCGGGTAGAAAGATTAAAGATTTGTGCAATGACAATGGAGGCGAGTATATCTCCTCTGAGTGCTAGGACTTTTGCAGTAAAAGAGGCATTAGAAGAATTTTAACATGCCTTACACACCCGCCCAAAACGGTGTGGCTGAGAGGATGAATAGAACCATTCATGAACAGGTCACTTCTATGTTGTCTACGGCCAACTTACCTCAAGAATTTTGGGGAGAAGTTGTTACGATGGCTGCTTGAAAAATTGGTCACCTAGTACACCACTAAAATACAAGGTTCTATAGGAGATGTGGATGGGCAAAGACCCCAATTATGACAGATTACGTGTATTTGGGTATGAGACATTCTCACATGTGCCAAAAGCACTTAGACAAAATCTAGATATTGTCTCTAGCACCCGGAATCAAAGAAGGTTATATGCAGCTCACATGTAACATTCAAAGAGTCTAAAATACATAAAAATCCAGTGAAAGACATTGAGTATCACAGAGTACAGTTTGAGGATGTTTCCTCACCGCCAATTACACAGAATGTTGGACGTGCTAATGATGCACCTTCCACCAGTACACACACGTGTGTTGCTCTAGAGAGAGTGGAATCCAATAGTCGAGAGCGGAATCCAGTAGTCAAGCGCTTCAGAGATCTACTCATACATCTCGTGCACCTGAGTGTTTTGAGCCAGGTTTGGACTACTTGCTAGTCACTGATTGCGGTGCACCCACTTGCTACAAAGATGCCATTCAAATGGACGATACAGTGAAGTGGGAAGACGCTATGCAATCTAAGTGTAACTCAATTTTAGCCAATGAAACTTGGGAATTGAGAGAGTTACCTGTTGGTAAACAGACATTGCCATGCAAATGGGTTTACAAGAATAAGTATATCACAGATGATCTCGACCTAAGTATAAGGCTAGACTGGTTGCCAAAGGGTTCAAGCAAATGAAAGGCGTGGATTTTGATGAAATCTTTTCTCCAATGGTCAAGATGACTACATTGCATCTTGTGTTTGGTCTAGTAGCCATCGAGGACTTGGAATTGGTACAAATAGATGTGAAGATAGTGTCTCTTCATGGGGATCTTGAAGAGGATGTTTACATAAAACAGCTAGAGGGTTTTGCGATAAATCCTGAGAAGCCAACACGGACAGAACTGGTGTGTAGACTTAAGAAATCTTTGTATGGATTAAAGCAAGGCTCGCGGCAATGGTACATCAAGTTTGATGAGTACATTCAGTCCCTAGGGTTACGTACGGAGCCAAGAGGATCACTGCTTGTACACAAAGAGGTTGAACAATGGTTTCCTCATCATTCTAATTTTGTACATGGATGATATGCTCATAGCTAGTAATCAAAAGATAAGATTGCACTTCTCAAGGATTCCTTAAGCAAGCAGTTTGCTATGAAATACTTGGGTGATTCACGTCACTTTCTTGGTATGCGTATCAAGAGAGATCGCAAACATGGTATACTTGAACTTCCACAAGAAGAGTATATTCACAAGGTCTTGTAACGTTTTAATATGCAAGGGGGGAAAGCATTGAGTACCCCAATGGAAGCATACAAAAAACTTAGCAAGCATTGTTGTCCCAAATCGAATGCTAAAAAGATAGAGATGGCAAAAGGTCCCCCTTCCCTTCTCTCCTTCCCTCTCTTGCACTCACTCCATAGTTGGATCCATCAGAAGATGCGTCCTTTTTTTCCAACAGTAACAATGCACACCATTGGATTCAAATATCGAACTATCATGCTCATAGCTATGCTTTCATGGTTGAGGACCATAACCCGTATAACCACTCCAACTTAGTACCACATCTGTCCGATCCATATTCATGAATTGAAAATCTAAGGACATATGGTACCCTTGAATCTCAAGTGGTACACCCTTTACTTGTGTATCACATACCTTGGAATCATGGCCGATAATCATGGCTACCTTGCAACAGTAAGAACTAGGGATTTGGGATAAATTGAGCCGTTTCACTAACTTATAGTTAATAAAATTATGGGAGGCACCGTCCACAACCAAGTTTCTCACCTTGTGACCTCCGATAAATTCATGCATACACACCAACTCGAATGGACCAAAAGTCAGTTGCCATATGCAAGCCGGGAGACAACGCTCGTGCACCACTTCGGTGTGTGTTACTTCCACATTGGAAAGGCAAGAAGAGGGCTCTAAAGGAAGCAATTGCACCATGTGCACTGCTTTCTCCTTACCTTGGACATCAGATTCCTCCTTAGGACAAACCTTTTTGTTGTGTCCACTGCCTAAGCAGTTAAAACATATTTTTTTCTTCTTTGCTTTCTCGAACTCTTCACTCAAATCGTCCCTAGGTCCCTTGGGCTTTTTGGACACATCAAATGAAACTACCTTAAATTTTCTCTTTTTATGATCATGAGATACTCGTGTATTTGCGTGTAAAGTATTAGGCATGTGTGTACTATGCAATGATTTTTCATTTGGATCATCATGGATATGAGCATGCACTATCGCCTCCTGAAGTGCCTTGGGATCATGGGTTTTAACGTGCTTCTTAAGCTTTGGTGTTAACCCACAAATGAGCCCACACACCTGCTAGAATTTATCTAAACCATCTAGCTTGAAGATTACATGAAGATAGTGTAAAATGTACTCAAAAAATGTCTTATGTCAATGCATAGAGTACTTGTCCTATGCAGTCCAATTTTTGTTCACTCTATTAGTGGACATAAATTCTTTCCTAAACACATCCTTGAAGGTTGCCCATGTATGTGGTATGATTTCCTTCTCCTTGAGCGACATTCCCTTTTTATAGGCTTCATCATCTAGTGTTAAGACTTTTTTTGTGCAGTGCCTTGATTGCATTCAAAATTCGTCTAAGATAGTGAATATCATCCCATTTGCTCATGAATATGCTCATTGTATCCTTGTTGTGCTCCATTTCCTCTGAAAAGTTGGTGGCTTGGTGTTCTTTAACAAGTCATCCACCAGTTTTGACATCTGGATTGGAGCCTTGATCCTGTAAAGACCAGGGGTGTTTATTCCAGGTAGGAGGGCCAAAAAAACCCTAGTCTTCTCATTAACACGGCCATTGGCCCCGATTGTTGCATGAATTGCACAAGCAGATAAGGCATGTTTCTCACAATCGCATTCAACTAAATTCTTTGCATATCAAGCAGTTCTATGCTATCTTCCTGGCCGTATCTCTAAAGAAGATCACTTACAACATGTGGAGCACATATTTGAATTACTATGGAAAAACAAGTTATCTATAAAGGAATTCAAGTGTGATTCTCTCAAAGATGAGATTTACTATTTGGGACATGTAATTTTGGCTTGCAGCCTTCATATGGATAGACCCAAAGTGAATGCCATTGTTAAACGGTCCTCCCAAAAACTTGGAAGAGCTTCATATTTTCTTGGAATTTAGTTGCCATGTGGACACCCTTCGTGAGAGTAGTCAGCTATGGGGCAATAAAAAGCAAAATTGCTGCAGAGTTTTCAAAATCAAAACTTTGATGCATGTCTATATCTAAATCTATGGTGTGACCCTGCTATGTGAGCAATGGGAAAGAAATAATTTGTATCAAAAACCACTTGGCAAACTTCACCTGTGAAAAGTAGAAGAGCAAACACGACAATATATGGCAATTAATCTCACCAAAGAGTCCAAAGACCTTTCCAAAACCACCTTTGGTGTCAATTACGACTTTCGAAAGATGTCGTAAACCACTTCCTTGCCGTATAACTAAAGAAGATCTACCCAAATTGTGGAATAATTTTGAGTTGAAGGAGATTCTTCACTCAAACAATTTTCAAGGACCCAAAATCCTTTTGAAAATGGTCCAAAACATTTGATGAATAAGCTGTTCACAAGGTACTGATTACACAATAGGTTTTCCAAAAACTTTATGCTTGGCGGGGATCAAAATCCCTTCACAAAATCTCTCAAAGTGCTTTTGAAGTTTTGATTCCCCAAACCTGTGTGTATGGGGGTGTGGCCATGGTGGGCATGCATCCTAACTTGGGTTTTAGGGTTGACTAATTCACCCTTACCCCAAATTGGGCGCCCTCATGTGAATCAGAGGTTAAAAAAGAACCACGGTGTCGACGTGTAGATGTCGCAGGGGAAGAAAGAGAGAGTGATGATGTACTCAATCGTAGACGTCGCAGACACGAGAGTTGCTCCCCGGGCCCGCACGTGCAAGATACTTCCACCCCGTTTCATGCAGGTTCGAGATGCCTCTTGTGTGCAAGGGAGCATGTCCACAACCATCTCGACCACGGGTTCTCTTCTCATGCCTTGCATGAGAATGTATACGAAGAGATATCACGCCCTTTCCCTTTGCTAAAAATAGCTCTAATAGCAATCTAAGGCATGGGCTATGAAACTTATCTCTCCACCCAGCCGTTTGCCTCGTTTATAGGCAACCCTTGAGCTTGGTTTCACACTAGTACATGGCCTCACACTTGGGAGGGAAAAATTACGCTTTGAAGAAAAGAGAAATATCTCCACACAAAATGGTCCAATCGAGGAGAAAATGGCCTCACTCAAGAGAAGAAACTGACCTACATATAGGAGAAGCGAATCCTTTCCTTAAAACGTTGTAAACATAGTAGGGACCAAGCTCTTTGAGGCTATCCCATGACAACACTACAAGGGAAACAGAAAGTGCATAGACTATGCCTTCATAGAATATCCTTGTCACATTCTCCACAGAACAGACAAGGTTGTTGGATCCCTCTTCTTCCTTAGTGTTTACCTCATCTTCGATATCTCTTTCTTGACTGCATTTTGCCTCCTCTGCATGTCATCTCTCTATGAAAGGGTGTGAAGAGTATGCCATACAAATCAATTATATATATGGATGCACACTGTGAGTAGCACATTGCAAGGCCTTCTTTAAGGAGACATCCTTTTCTATGTGGGATACGCTAAAGTGTTTTTAGAGTTTTCAAAAAATAAAAAATTATCAATTTCCTCTAAGCCAACCTTGTTCACTACTCTATTGATTGATTTTCGCTTGGTTGCTTGCTTTGTGCCAAGTTTGTAGAGAAGCCCTTGAATATTATTTTTAGATACCCTTGCAATTTTGTGATGCCATCCCATTCAAAGCGAGACATGGTTAGGTTGTGAACGACACTTTTATGTTGTAATGGAAATGGCCTATGAACTTTGAGAATAGCAGAATTAGGAGAATTAAAGAGAGCACTTTTGTGAGACTACTTTGAGAACATAGAGGGTGAACTTAATTAACAGTAGCAACATAACCATAGTACCTAATTAACTTGGCATGAACAATGCTTTTGCAAGAGAGAGAGAGAGAGAGTTTAGAGAACTTGACAATAGTTGAAGACGGGATTTATGTGGAGCCGATCCCCCCTCCGATAGGATTTTGTATTATAGATTCTCCCATCAATAGAGACTTGGTATAATACAATCTTTGTGTTCCTTGTGACCTAGGTGATGCAATGAATATGGAAAGCTTCATGAATCACAAGCATAACATAGACTTTGTATAAAGCATTAACCATCCCCGGCCTCAGTCCCAAGACCTCAAACACCTTCAAAGGTAAAGAGAGAGCTAGCGAGGAATGAGGATAGGGAAGAGGAGGAAGAAACATTTATAGGAGAAAGAAATAGTTCCTCACTTATCATCACTCTTTTTGCTAGCATACATAATAGCATAGTAATGAAGACGGAGAAGATGACAAGCTTGAGCATTGAATCATGGCTCTTGGTTGGATTTGCATTCCATAGGCAAGAGTGTTGGTGTAGGCTCTCAACTTCTCAACAAGATTGGATAAGGAGATGGAGTTCTTGCACTTTCACCAAGTGAGAATGTTTGAAAAATGAGTGTGTGAGAGGGTGTATACCCCCTTGCTTTGGTCGACCCCTCCTTGTAGCTCAAGATTGAAGCTCATTGGACCCCTCTAAGCCTAGCCAATCACATGCACAATGCACTTCAAGCAACATGGGTAGTCTTTGGACAAGTGTCCTCCTTACCCCTTTGAGAAAGAGAGCTTGAAAATATCTAGATATTTGTTGAATTGAACTAGAAGCTCATTGGACCCCTCTTTAGCTTAGCCAATAGGATTCAAGCGCACCAAGTGGCTAAGCATAGGGAGAGTCTAACATGTGTCCATGTGTCCCTTGAGAAAGGGGGTGCCCTTTGGGTGAGTGGGAGGTTAAGTCAAAGTTTCCCCTAAGTTTGGGGCTTTCCCCCTCCTTTGTAGGGTCTCTTTTTGACTCAAGCTCCTCAAACACCTTACCGCCCATGCATGGGAAGCTTCTCAAGCACCTTACTGATCAAGCATGACAAGAACTTCAAGCACCTTAGTCACCAAGCATGACAAGCACCTCAAGCTTGGGTCGGGTTCACACCTCGCCCTCAGCCCTAGCTTGCCTAAGGTCAAAGGACTTTCAACACTAACCTTTGGAGGTCTTTAATGAAGCTAACCCTAAGGTCTTTAAGCTCCATTAGATGCACGTTGCTCTTTGATAGACTGTCTCCTTTTGGACCCCTATTGAGATGTAACCACCTCTCCTCTTGGTCCCTTGATGAGATAAGTCTAGAAGTACTTATTACACATTGCTCTTTGGTAGACCATCTTCTTTTGGACCCCTATTGAAATGCAACCATCTCTCCTTTTGGTCTCCTAATGAGATAAGTTTAGAAGCACATGTCTCTATTCTAACTCTTGTTCCCGTTTATTCTTCCACATTAAATGATCACTTTAATATGAGAAAATCATTTGGGTTAGCTAGATATTAGATTTATGACATTACCTCTCTCTTGAAATCAGGACGACTATGAGGTATAGAAGATAAAGCCTAGTCATTAGTCCATGTTTCTTAGTGGCTAGAGGATCCCTTTTTACCCTACAACATCATTCCAAAATGGATGACTAGTCCATTTGGTGCTTGGTAGACTTAGCTGCCGCAAGCATGTGTGCTCCTGAGTCCATATCATATCTCCAAAGTAGAGTGACAAATTCTACCTGGTATTTGAGAGACGTCATCAGCACAAACAAGATTCTAATCATGCATACTATTTCAATTTGTGCACAATAAAAAGAGAACTAGTCTTATAAGACAAAAACATTGTTCATTTAAAATGTATTTTCATTTGCTTATTCTAGTGTAGCATTTTAAGCATTGACAAGGTTCATATTACCGTTAAGCTAGGTTCCTTGCATACATCTAACATCTTTGAAAAAGGATAATTCTTAAACTTAACAAGATATAATTGGATAATCTTACCGTTTCTTAATACCTTTGTCTTCATGTGGTAGGATGGACTCACATTGAAGTACTTCTTCTTGATCTTTGATTTTTGGAGGGTCTGCAACTGTTGCTTCTTTTGGTGGCGCTCCTTAAGGCTTAAGTAGACTCCCATGGAAAACATTATGCGTGAGCATTGCAATGTTTGGACATCCGGACTTATGAGGGTTGGGGTGTTTGGGTGGCTATAGCAAGCCATGTTATTTTTGCATATTTCTTTGCCAGTTGTGTCGTGTAAATATCTTTCTCTCTCTTTAATTGTAGGTTGGCACCTCAACTATCAATGCCAGCTCATCTTGGATGAAAGTGACACAACTCTCCTGATATCATGGGTGGCAACAGTTGTCTCCTTCGACGAAAAGTCTACTAGTCATTGTTGCACAAAATGAGCATATAACATTTTTGCAAAATATAACGCACAATTTGTATTGTGCAGTGGATGACCATAAACTTCCAAGTAGATTCTCTCAACATTTTCTTTGATCACTTCATGGAGGCTCTTTGATACCTTCCACCTTCCTTTCTTTATCTCCGTGTCCTCACATGGCCATATTGTTTTAATCATGTCCTTGGTCACTTCTTCATTGATCTCTTTTCGTTGCATGTGGTTTGGATTTTCCCATTTTGAAAGTCATCGAGCAGTGCACGTCGCTTGCTATGTTGACATACCGTGCGCTAGAGACTTCATGCCCGCACTAAAATGCATTAACAACCGCTTGATGTTGATCATCAGGCACTGATTGGGTACCACAAACTTGTTCTTCATCGGCCATTTTATCTTAGAGTTGCAATGGACAAATAGACAAATTGTTAACCCTCACGGCACACGGACACCCTATGATCTATAAACGTTGTATTATTTAGAGTCAGGTACCGGGCTTGTCGGACCAATAGGAAAAGGGTAAGAGTGATCACCGATGAGAGACGCACTCTAACTGGGAAATTCAAGGGATTAGTTGGCTAAGAATGGGCGCCCAAGTGTGAATGGGGTGAGCTCATATAAAAGCCAACTAAACCTAATTTTTACTCATTCTCTCATTTGTGCAATAGAAGAGTGCTCTTGCTCCATCTCCATCTCCATCTTCTTCTTCTTTACCTCCTTGTGTGTGTGTATGTGTGTGTGTGTGTGTGTGTGTGAGAGAGAGAGAGAGAGAGGGAGAGTGTGTGTGCGATCGAGCATTACGAAGGCACGACGGCGACGAAGCGGTTGAGCGCGGCACGACTGCAGCTTCTTCTTCATCGCGGCGAGGAATCCACCACGAAGGCGAGCGTAGAGCGGTGAGTGACACACCCTTTGCTCTCTTGAGCTTGCTAGTTTAGGCTTGTTGTGTGCTTGGAGCTATTTGTGGCTCGCACACGGTGTATTGGCAAGTCCCTTGCTTCGACAGTGCGGCAAGGAGCGCACATTTTTGGCACCGCTGCCGGGGAAATGCCCTACACTAAGCTCGGTTAAGCACTTTACGCTTTCTTGTGGTGCAATTTCTATCATAGGAAAGGCAGGGAATGAGTGTGTGTAGTTGTGTGGAGATTTCTGTTTTCTGCGTTTTCTACGTTTTCTGGTTTGCACTGCACAGTTCGCATTTCTTGCGTTTTTTTGCATTTTTTGCAATTTCTGGTTCTGTCAAGTTTCAATTTCTGCATTTTCTGCATTAAATTTTCTGCATTTTCTGCATTTTCAATTTCTGCATTTTCTGCATAAAACAAAAAAAAATTAAAATTTTTTGGAAAAAAAAAATTGAAAAAAAATCCGAAAAATAAAAACGTGAGTGAGGGGGAGGTTAAATTTTCGAAAATAAAAAACGTGAGTTTTAAAACGGATGGGTTGGTTTGTATAAAAGGTAGATCGGGATCGGGATCATTTCCCGAAGCCCAAGCCCAAGCCCAGGCCCAGGCCCAGGCCTCAGTCTTATGATATATACTAGACTCACTCTTATATATATACCCTACCTTCTCAAGAGGGAATGAGAGCATGTGGGACAAGTCCTCCACTCTCCTCCCTTCTCTTCCCACTTGCACCCTTAGACTTGCTATTTGGAGCCTAGTTCCCCAGCTAGGAAAAGACTGTTTCGGGCTTTTCTGGAGCAAAATAGAACCAAACGATGGGCTGTAAAGCACAGCGCGTCCCTCCTAGCAATACGCTCGTTTCGAGCTATCACACGGCCCATTCCACAACACGCTCTAAAAAATCTAGCAAAAAAAACAAACAAAAAACACGCTAAAAACTGGTCACAAGGCCTCCTAGAGCAGCTTTTTGACACCTTAGGGTATCAAAAGCACATGCACTTACGCTCTGGGCGAGTGCTAGAACACGAGCATATTGAGGGTGCCTCTGTTCATACGGACACCCATTACCCATCCACGATAGGCTCTAGACCCTCAGCGGGGACACAAGGTAGCACCACCCAAGACCCTAAAATAGCCGCTAGTGATTCCTCCTCCGACTCAAAAATCATGGAAGCATACCCTACCCAAAACACTGAGAGAGAAGGCCATGCACCTCCCGAAGCTCCACAGCCTAGTACTAGTATGTTTATCCGTTTCATGGAAACATTAGGTAGAGCTACTCGCTCGGAAATTGATGCAAATGAAGCACAGGAAGGGGGTGGGGAAGTGGACTCTCCTTTCACATCGCACGTGGACCCCACACCCCCAAAGAGTGTCCATGTGGATATCCTGCCAACTTCTTACCAAGAAGGCCATGTTGAGCTACCTCCTTCAGAAGTTCCCTCTAGAGTACCGTTGGTGACAAGTAAAACCACGGGGAGCAACATTGCTTCTACCTCACAAGAAACCGTTAACACGTCGACTCTAGAAGGATTGTTCATTAACGAGCATTGGACATACGACCTCCACACTGAGGTGTTGACGGATCTACACTCTGGCCACGCCTACCATGTAGGATGGATAGAGATTGTACAATCCACCTCTAGTGCCACGAGCCTCGAAGATCAACAGAAAATGATCTGTAATGTTATCCATGGCATTATTCAATCGGAAAGGCAAAACCGAGGGGTAAATATACTCTCAACTGGCCCCATGAGATTTCTGGATATGAGCAAGGCTCAACAGCCTACTCTATCACAAATGGAGACTCCTCTAATGAGTCCCATGGACCCATCTTACGTCATTTCACCTGGGGTCTTTATGCAATCTGAGCCTCCGAGCGACAACTTTAGCTTCCCTAACTTGGCTCAACCCTCTATTAAGGAAAACACATTTCTCACTCCAGGGATAGGCCTGACAGAGAATGTACCGATGACATCTACGGTTAGCGCAGTGCCACTACCTAGTGTCGTAGTACCTAATATGGGGCCTCGACCGTATGTGCCTCTAGCCCCTTATGCACACATGGCCCCCACACCTCCAATTGTACCACTTGTTCATGCTCCTCGAGTGCCGCTCCCTAGCCCTTATCCGAGTGGACCTATGTCCGGTTATGTTCCATATCCTGCATCATCCACACATATGCCAAGACCAGTACCCGTCCCTCTCCCACATATGATTCCAAGGGTACCTCCACCGGCCCTGCCTCCTCACATAGGTGACTTGGCAGCATTTGCTCAAACCATAGGTCGATCTATCGCGGAAAATATGCGTCATGCATCTGACAGAGAGCCTAGAAGTAAGGCAGTACAAATTGCCAAACTCACGCAAAAATTCAATGGGGACGAAGATGCTAGAAAACACATTGAAGTGTTTGAACAAGTATGTGATTCCTTAGGGGAATGCAACGAACTACATAAGTGCAATGCCTTAAGCTTGACATTAAGTGGGAAGGTTGGAGATTGGTATAGAACCCTAAGGGTGGACAAGAAAACAATCTACCCTACCCTTCGAAGGTTGTTTCTAAAGGAGTACATACGAGAAGGTGTGCTTTGGGGTGTAGCATCTCAGCTACAGAAGGCCGAACGTAAGGAAGGAGAGTCAGTAAGGGACTTCATTAGTCGTCTAAAGCACTTAAACTCTCGCTGCCCTGTAAATGAGCGCTTCAACAATAACCAACTGCTTGATCGATTCATTCGAGGGTTGAGGAATGAAGGAATCTATAATGGACTAGTGATTAGAGGTATCACAACCTGGGAAGATGTCACTGCCAATGCAATCCAATTAGAGGACAACTTGATGATAGTAGGCATGAGGGTGTCTACTGACACGAGATCCACTAGCTCACAAGCCATTGAGTATGAACCCATGACTGCAAAGCCCATTGCCAATGAGCCAAAGGTATTTGAGACATTCTTGACAGACCTCACCAAGGCAATCCAAGAGTCTCTTAAGGGTAATCGACCCCCTCAAAATAGTCACATGTATCCAAGAAGGGAGCAACAATGGTGTTCCATTTTCTTAGGTCCACATAGCACTAGTGAGTGCCCTACGTTTAGAGTAAAATTTAATGGAACTTGCAACGCATGTGGTAGGTATGGTCACCAAGCTAAGGATTGTTTAATGATCAAACGTATGATGGCAAATAGACCACCTGTAGCCTGGACGGATGCAACTCGAGCTCCTGTATTGATGCCTGCTCCACCTGTTGAGCAACTACCGCAACACATGGTCCCTAGATCTCAAAATGTTGTACAAGCTACACCGCTACCACCTCCTGTGCTAGGACCGCAGCCCCCGCATCCAAGAGTCGCCCCTATGAACCAAGTGGGTTGCGAGCCATCTAATGCTTATGCAGATGGCTGTGAGGAGGAAATAGACACTAGTATTGCCTACGGACTTGATACATTGGAAGAGTGTCCTATATACTACATGGAAGATTGTTGGGGGCAAGTCAAGCCGGTTTATCAAGTTGCTGCTCTCGCATCCAGAGGTCAAAATATCAACACCCAGGCTAGGAGGCCACCTCTTCAATGCTACGAGTGTGGTGGACCACATCGGGCAGCGGAGTGCCCTATTAGGCTGCAAAAGAATGCTGCACAGATGCAAATGAATCAAGGGAGCACGTCTGCAATGCCAATACTCACATGTAATCGTTGTGGCATAGATCACTTGATTGCCCAATGCCCCTATAACCCAAATGCGCCTAAAATCACACCCCTAAATTTGGTCAAAACTGCTAGTGTGACGTTGCCAATACCACCCATCGCACCCGCTTATGCGATTACACGGTCCATGCTTCAAGGGCCAGGCCATATCCTCGAAGAGAGAGATACCGCGTCAGTTATCCAAGCAAAGAAAAAGAAGACAAGAAGGAAGAGGTCGCAGAATACGGGAAATTCAAAGCCAAGTTCCAAAACAAACATAGGAACAGGAGATGACCCCGTGTATATGAATGACCTCGAGGATGATTCAGATTCAGTCGAGACAATGGAGACTAGAACCAATACCACAAAGGGAAAGACCAACAAAGAAAACCGTAACATGGAACCAAATAAAAACCGAATAAGAGAAAACCATAAAGAGCCTCTGAAAACACCACAAGTGTTTCCAAATCCAATCCAAGACCCCCAAGATAAACCGCAGGGGCAAAAAGGGAAGAATCATAACAAGAAGATTGGGACATACCCAAACCCAGTAGACGAGATTGAGCAGGTGAAACATCTAAGAGGTTTAGTGGAGGAGACTCAAAGGAAACTAGAACCAGAACCCATGCATGTCAAAATTCATGACACAGTGTTTCCCATGCAAGTTCATCCACCCCACATGAACCATAGACCGTTAGCCATATCTAGTATCATCCAAGAAGGGAGTGAGGACGGGACATCAGAAAGTGAGCATACACCCTTCTTGTTGGAAAGGATGAACGAAGGAATACCTGATCCCATTGAGGAATATGAGATTCCATCCTCACCAGTTCCTAGTCAAGGACCTACACCCTGCAAAACGCCAATGAATGTTGCCAAACTAGTGGACTTCATGTCTTCTGAGGTCCGAACCACGATCATAGCAAAGCTGTATGGAGATCCTGAGTTATTCCTTGCACTTCGAGCATTCCTTAACGGAGAGCTACGAATGGGATTACCGCAGTTTGCGCAACCAAATAGGCCTGACTCGATTATGATTGATGAGGAAAATCATGTGCAATCACTTGACTTAGATGGACACGAGTCTGTGATCGAGGTACCCATTAACGAATTAGGGCAGTATTTTGAAGGCGACGAGTCTAATGCGACCCTACCCATCACTACCAAGGGATTAACTATAAAGGGAATTCTTGATGGTGGTGCAGGAGTTAGCATCGTTACAAAAGATTGTTGGGAATCCATGGGAAAACCCCGCCTCAGTGTTACTAACATTGTGGTAAAGATGGCAAATGGTACCATAGCCAAACCTATGGGGATGCTCAAGGATCTTAGGATCAAAGTTCTAGGACACAAGGTACGACATACGTTCATTGTAATGGATTTCTCTAAACACCTTATGTCATATGAAATGATTTTAGGACGACCATTCATGAGGGAAGCACAAATGGTTCATGATTGGTCTAAAAATCATGTCTATTTGCAATTCCAAGACTCTGTCCTTAGAGTGGATTTGGTGACTGGTAAGGTACACCCCTTAGGGAGTAAAACCATTATTGATCATCGCTCTGACACCACAGTTCACTCGGCCCCACTACAATATTGTTACACTTGTAAGAAGGATACAGACATTGGCCAAGATTCTCCTTATATGGATATCCTACCTGGGATGACTGAGTCGGACAATGTGGATTGGGTCCACCTAGCAGCAACCATAGACACTTGGGGAAATAGGGGGACGACCTGGGTAACACCTGAGGGGGATGAAATGCCTATACCCTTAAATATGCTACAAGCAATGCATATCGCTTCCGACAAGACTCATCCTAATGTAACGAAGAAAACATACAAGTGGGTCCCTAAAGCTTCTTTAGTGACCATAGCTAGTGCTAAAAAACAGAAGCCTTGTAAGAAACGTACCACTCGCTCCAAGAAAAGTAAGAAAATGTTGCGATGGATCCCTAAACGACTATTGGAAGCCCAAGGCTACTATCAAGGAAATGATCAAATCTGGGTGCCAAAACATAGATTGTGCTCTTACCTATCACCTGACCCAAGTGAGCCCAACCCCGTCGCTCCAAAACGAATCAATGATTGTGGAAAGAAAAAAATCACAGAATGCTACGCACCCACTCCCGAGCTAGTTTGGGTACCAAAGAAAGAGCGATTTGTTCCACCTAGCTCAAAAAGGGTGGAGTCCCATGAAGATTCTAGCTCATCATGTAATACATCCATAGAGATAAAAGCTTCTACACAACCATCCATAGTAGTGGACCTCCATGAAGCTACAAAAGAATCCACACCTCCCAATGTTCAAGAATCACCTGATGAACCACTTCAAGTTCGATCCTGGGAGAGTACCTTACCACCCTTGCAACTTGACGAGGCACCTAGGGTAATAGAAAACTACTGGCAAAAATCCTCACCTATTACCAACTGGAACAATTGGTTTCAAAGGGTGATAGGCTCATTTCAAACGGTATGATCTACCCAAGGAAGGGGGGAGTGTTTGTGGACATCCATCATTCATTTGTTTCCCTCTCAACCTTTTTCCCTGACCTCTATATCTCCCAATCTTAGGGAATGTACATATAAAGCTTTATACTCACAAAAAAAAAAAAAAGGAGCAAGAGCAATTAGCAAACGAGTATGCACATTAAAAGTCAAAACATTGACTCAAACCTACACATGTCACATCTAGTACAGTGAAACAGAAACCTATGCCATAAAACACCTTTGATCCTCATCACTTGAGTGATGGAGGGTAGGTAAGATTAGTACGATAGGAGTGTTTCTGTTTTAGAGTTGAGAGATTAGATAAGTTCTCTTTTCCCACTAATGTGCCTCCTGGAGGTATTCCTTTTGTTTCCTAGTGTGTACAGGAGCGTGTTGCTATTGATAGGATTTGGACCTTCATGGAACCTTTCTCTCGTTCACACTTCAAATCAAGCGCGACCATCAACACAAACAGGTGTTTCTTGTCCATTAGCATTGCCCCTTATCTTTTTGCATCCATGTTTGTCTGCTTTGATTGTGATTGGTAGCATAATATTCAACGCATTTGCTTAGTATCAAACATTTAATTCAATGTAATGTTTTGTCATAATCACTTGTCTAGGTTTAAAAATCAAGCAGTCCGACTAAGCTAGTTTGACCAAGCTAGGTATTAGAAATCTTCTCTTAATACCATGGGGAATGCCTTCCTAATAAGCAATGGTCACTTAGGTTCTTAATCCGATTTAGGCAGCATTGTATGAAATGTACTAGGGCTTTCTAGTGGGCTTAACCCTATTGACCTTTAGCTTAAGCATTATAAAGGGAGTTTACTAATGTGATGAGCCTGGGGAGGGTAACAGTGTTATATGACCCCCCAAAGTTACAAAATTAAAATGCTGAAAATGAACAAACAAAAAATCAAAGTGCCACAATGTAAAATTTTAAGCTGGAAGAGAAATCCCTGCTTAAATTGGTACTTCACTCACATGTATTGCCTATGGTACTAGAGCCCTAGAGGTTCCCAGTGTGGGCGCTTTTCCTTGAAAAGAAAAAAACCCAAGGCATACAAAATAAGCACACACATCATAATTGAATCAATGTGAAAAGACTTTGGGGGGTCAAAGAAAAAGTAATCAGTCAGGTGATGATTTCATGAGAAATTCCTTTTATGGTAGCTTAACTACAAAGTCTTCTAGATATAGCCTCTAGTCAGCCCTCGAACATGAATACTTGGCTCTCGCGATTAAACAACTTAATTGACCACTGACAATTAAAAAGCTTACCTATGGTATTAATATTCGATCTCTAGTGCCTTTCGACCGTCAAATTAGCGATCCCAGACTTGTTTAATTTTTTACCTTTACATCTGTTTATGCATTTGCAATTTAATGTTCATTGCTAACAAATTGTTTGAAATTATTTTACCAATCAATTTGTCTACCTAAAACTGCATATGCGTTTTAAGAGAATGCAATTACTGTGCCAATGTTTTGATTTTGCAGTGACTGAAGAAGGCTAAGGACATTCATCTCAAATGCTCTTCCACCTCGACGAACCAACTTCAACTCAATAGCTTCCGAGGACAGAATCTACATCAGGAAGGGGGGCATGTTAACCCTCACGGCACACGGACACCCTATGATCTATAAACGTTGTATTATTTAGAGTCAGGTACCGGGCTTGTCGGACCAATAGGAAAAGGGTAAGAGTGATCGCCGATGAGAGGCGCACTCTAACTGGGACATTCAAGGGATTAGTTGGCTAAGCATGGGCGCCCAAGTGTGAATGGGGTGAGCTCATATAAAAGCCAACTAAACCTAATTTTTACTCATTCTCTCATTTGTGCAATAGAAGAGTGCTCTTGCTCCATCTCCATCTTCATCTTCTTCTTCTTCACCTCCTTGTGTGTGTGTGTGTGTGTGTGTGTGTGTGTGTGTGTGTGTGTGTGTGTGTGTGTGTGTGTGTGTGTGTGTGTGAGAGAGAGAGAGAGAGAGAGAGAGGGAGAGTGTGTGTGCAATCGAGCATTATGAAGGCACGACGGCGGCGAAGCGGTTGAGCGCGGCACGACTGCAGCTTCTTCTTCATCGCGGCGAGGAATCCACCACGAAGGCGAGCGTAGAGCGGTGAGTGACACACCCTTTGCTCTCTTGAGCTTGCTAGTTTAGGCTTGTTGTGTGCTTGGAGCCATTTGTGGCTCGCACACGGTGTATTGGCAAGTCCCTTGCTTCAACAGTGTGGCAAGGAGCGCACACAAATATTTAATATCATTGACAAAAATATCTTCTCATGATTCAGCAATCTCATAGATACACAAAGCAGATAATACACATCAAGAAGATAAATGATCTGATTAAAATACAAGACAATTGATCCGATTGAAATACAAGACATGACTCAATGAGGTGAACCACCCCAAACCAGATAATACACATCAATACAAATGAAATACCCCGGACAAAACAAATGTATATCACAAAAATGTTTAGGTCGGGTAAAAAGATGGGGCAAGTTCAACAAGGACAGGATTAGGGTCAGTCTTTAAATGTTCTTTGAAAAATATCAAAACGTCAGATGCATTTCTTCTATTTTCCCGCTCTGCTAACTTCATCCAACAATCTACTTTAATCTGAATTGTCCTCATAACATCTTGGTCGGAGTGATAAAACACTTCTTTTGGAAAATAAACTTTCCTGGCTGCACTCCAAAAATCTATGAGCGTGTCAAATAGATAACCCAATGCATACATGTCGCTCGATTTTATGTACGCATTTGTGCACCGTGGATTGTATAGCTTTGGATCAATCCACGATCACTTTGCAATCTCTGCTTCCCCTACTTTCTGTGCCTCTAAAACTGCAGGGTCCGACTGTTCGCTTGGATGTAGAGAATTAATTGACGCACACTTAGCTGGCATTCTGAGCATCAATCCCCAATTAATGATGCCAACACAGAGTTTATTTGCATGAGTAAATTCCAACATTATGTTGAATGGGTGCAGGTCGTTGTGCACTATACCAACCGAGTGCGCAGCCGCAACGCCATCAATTAAGGTGTGACAGATTGCTGGCATCTACTCAATCACTACTTTGATCTTCACTCTCTATATCTTTGATAAGTGCTAATTTGCTGGTGGAAATGACCTCATGCTATGTTGTAGCATGTGCATGTGGCATCTGAACGCTCTGTGGGCGAATGGCAAGCGGCACATCATGTCCCCAAGGTGCCCCCATTGTAGTATGGAAATATCGTGATCCAGGGAGCTTTGGTTGTAAAGACAATGCATCTTACAATGGAGGGGTGAAGCGTTTGCATTCCTTTCTCTGTTTGGAAGATCTCAATTTTCACCTCGCTCCCTCCCTTGTAGCATTTTCCCACATATGTAATGTGATCTAAAAAGAAAGAGATGCCTTTGATGGTGTACAATGTGCACACACCAAAAGAGCCTACTCCAACCCTTGTACCTTCTACCAAGGCCTCGTGGGGAATTCCAATTAGATGAGTGCACTTGGAATTCAAAGCCATGCGCATGATTGTGCCGCTGCCGCTGGCATCTGATCGGCCACCCATAGCTGCTTGCGCATCTTGGGCCATTTTCAATCTCTTGGTAAAGGAAGCTTGGTTTTGAGCTTTCACATGCTTCACCTTGACCTTCTATTCCTCCCATAATTTGTCCCAGAGCTCTAATTTTGTCATATCGCACGTAGGAGGAATATCTTCCTTTAAGTCTCTGCCAACAGACTTTTATATTGCCCAACACCGTTCTAACCTTGTGGTGGGGGCCAAATTCTTGAATCCCTACTGGAATGAGCAACTTGGGCTTCACCTCGTAGCCTACGCTCTGTGTTCTCCCATATAGCGCTAGTGAGGTCTTTGATGAAGACGTCGCTTTCACTAATCTGTTGTCGGCAACCACCTGCACATTATGATATTGCCAAAATACATTCTTTTTGAATGGCATGCATAATAATTTTCTTTTGATTTTCGTCATTTTAGCACTAGACAATAAAAAACAACATATCAAATACAAATTCATGGTTGCATACTGCACTAACACTCACACACTAGTTCAGACAAACCATAACCATGACTTGAAGACTTTAAGAAATGTGCACGAATATATTGATAAACATTGAAAAATATTTTCACTTTAAAATGCAATGTTTACACGTGTAAAATACAGAGCAAATAAGTAGTTTATAAGAACTTCATCCAGATTAAACAAACATGTTAAAAAGCTGAAACGCGCGCGCGCGCACACACACACACACACACACACACACACACACACACACACACACAGAGAGAGAGAGAGAGAGAGAGAGAGAGAGAGAGAGAGAGAGAGAGAGAGAGAGAGAGAGAACGAGAGGGCTAGAGATAGACAAATTAAGAAATCTAGGTTTAGGGTTAGGTTCAGCTTTAGGACTAGGGTTTAAATCTAAGGTTAGAATTAAGGTTTAATTTAAGGTTAGGATTTAAATCTAAGTTTAGGATTAGGGTTTAAATTTAGGATTAGATTTATGGTTTAGATATATATATATATATATATATATATATATATATATATATATATATATATATATATATATATATATATATATATATATATATATATATATATATATACACACACACACACACACACATGTATATATATATATATAGCTTTAGGATTAGGGTTTAAATATAGGATTAGGATTAGGGTTTAGATTTAGGGTTAGGTTTAGGGTTTAGGGTTTAGGTTTAGGATTTAGTTTTTATATTTAAGTTTAGCTTTAAGGTTAGGGTTCAAATCTAGAATTAGATGTAGGGTTATGTTTAGGGTTTAAAATTAGATAGAATGTAGAGATAGAAGATAGACAAAGAAAATAGGGAGAGAGAGGGTAGAGAAAAAACACAATTGAAGTTAAAACATGTCAATAATAAAAGAAGAAGGAAATCCAAACTAGTTACCATTTGATTCACAATTTAACTTTCATAAGTTTAGTATAGGGACCATAGGGGGAAAAACTGCTCAAATACAATGTCCATGACAAAAGGGAACAAAATTGCTCGGATACAATGTCTTTGACTTTAAGAGGTCTCTCTCTCGTCCTCGCATAACTCAACATAACTCCCTATGTCTATATAGAGCTCTCTGTCTAAGCAAATGTCCTTTGTTTCATCTTGGAGGTCCTTCGCATGATCCCTCTTTCGGAAGTACTTTCAAACTTAGTCCGAAGTATTTATATTTAAAAGGTGTTTTATTACCCCAAAGTTTATTTTTTAGCATGAATACTATTCTGATTGGAAGGCCATAACCCCTTCTAATCCAAGTGACTCATCCCCCCATCATTCTTATGAGTCTTTTTTTCTTTACTAGATCATTGAAGCTCCATATCCACTTGCTCTCTTTTTCTAAGAAGCCCATCAAAAAATTTATTTCGTAGTTCAAGAGTATCAAATTAGCTTTTGTTTGTTTTTTAAAACAAGTATAGTTTACACCCATTAGGGTTTATGGAATCCAACCTTCACAAGTGTGTATGTCACTTACCTTAATTATACAACTCTGAGCAAACCAAGTGGCAAAGAATCATTACTGTAGGCATGGTATCAAGCCAGACCAAATGCCAAATAATGGAGTAAAAAGGAATAGATGCCTTTATGGGCTTTTTACCAACTACATTGACCAAGTGATTACAAAAAATGTATAGTCTCACATCATCAAAAAAGAACGAGTAACAAACACGTCTAGCAACAGTATGCAGCCGTGCCATCCCCCAAAAAGATCCCCAAATAACTATAATCCAAAAGAGCCATATGCGGTTCGGCAAAAAACCCCAAATTTCATTTAGCCAGTAATTCGCGCGCCCAGTGTCAAGTTTAGAGAACACGACTAATATCATTAGCAAGTCAAAAACCAAAAAACAATGGGATAAACCTCCCTTATCTCAAAAGATTTTCTTGAGCAGTACGCACCTACACGTCATCATATGATCATGCATAGATTTAATGGAGTATTATACTGACAAGCCAGGTGGCAGCAATCCCTTATAATGTTTCCCCAAAAAATTTAAACAAACCAATGAACAGTTAACACAGAGAAGCCAAAAAACCAGTAGCGGGATCATAGCCTTGCCCCAAGAGTATTTAAACCACTCGACCAATACCATCTAATGTCAAGCATAGCCAATCCACATAGTGGTCCTTACCAGGCTAAGCGACGAGGAACAACATTCCTCAGTAGTGTCACTTATTGTCAAGCAAAGCCAACCAGACAGTCGTCATTACCAACCATCCGTCAATTTGTCATGTACTGCCAAGTATAACCAACCCAAACATTGGGATTTACCAAGCTTTAAGCGGCAGTGATTACCATAGATTTTACATTATCCCAAGCAAAAAAAGAAAGAAACAAAACCCTTATTATCAAGCTTAGTGGCTAATCTATGCTGGTTGAGTTGCAAGCTCCATGTTTGGTGTAGGAGAGATTAAACACAAAGTCCTCACACTTTACGCAAGCAGAACACACACAAGGTTAAGTGAGAGGCAGAATGCACCTTCACCTCTTTAAATAGAAGAAGGAAGGCCACAATCACTCATGGCGTGTAGTATTGTTTCCCCAAAAATTTTAAACAAACCACTGAACAATTAATGCAGAGTAGCTGAAAAATCAATAGCAGGATCATAGCCTTGCCCCAAGAGTGTTTAAACAGCTCAACCAATACCACTTTATGCCAAGCATAGCCAACCCACATAGTGGGACTTATCAGGCTAAGTGACGAGGAACAACATTCCTTAGTAGTGTCACTTACTGTCAAGCAAAGCCAACCACACATTGGTCCTTACCAACCATCCGCCAATTTGTCATGTACTGCCAAGTATAGACAACCCAAACATTGGGCCTTACCAGGCTTTAAGCGACAGTGATTACCATAGCTTTTACACTATCCCAAGCAAAAGAAAGAAAGAAACGAAACCCTTAATATCAAGCTCAGTGGCCAACCTATGTCGGTTGAGTTGCAAGCTCCAGGTGCAGCAGAGATTAAACACATAGTCCTCACACTTTACACAAGTAGAGCACACACAAGGCTAAGTGAGGGGCAGAATGCACCCTCACCTCTTTAAATAGAAGAAGGAAGGCCACCATCACTCATGGCATGTAGTGTGCAGAGAGTGCTGAGTAGAGCTAGCTCCTCCTAGGGATCCGAGAATGAGTAGCCACCTGTGATGTGGTCCGGTACAACATAGCCACCATAGCGCCTCAGGGCAGGGTTAGTGAGGCCAGCAAGTAAATTTTAACCACCTTTCTTTGCCAGCTAAGGGTTTTTCAACCATCATAACTTCATAAGGGTTCTATCCCACAATGGATACCGATTCAGTGTAAGTAGGAAAAGTGTAGGGATATATAAAGCCAGAATGTCAACATTTTATGGTTTAGAATAGCTTTTTTAATGCGTTGAAAATTTGAAGGCAAGTAACAAAGTGTGTGTGTGTGTGTGTGTGTGTGTGTGTGTGTGTGTGTGTGTGTGTGTGTGTGTGTGTGTGTGTGTGTGTGTGCGCGCGCGCGTGTGTGTGTGTGTGTGTGTGTGTGTGTGAACTAAGCTACTACATTGGAGGTAATGGGATTCTTCAGCTAACTCCTCCAGGGCAACGGAGAAGCACTGATGCATTCGGACTATACTCTTTAGAGTTAGTGGGATTCTTTAGCCGGCTTCTCTAGGGCGTAGCAAAGTAGCATCAATGCATCTTTTTTTACACATGGACAAGGTCGTCAATTCTTTTATGTTGGGATTATGCACACATCGCATGGAATTATGTACCCCCCATAGTGGTTCTTTTTACACTCATTATATAGACCGCCTTGATGTTTCCATAGCCTACACATTGTTGCCCCACTTTTGTACTTCCTACAGGTGATAGGCCATTCAGCGTCTTGAGAGGTCTCTTATGTTGGGATTCAGGCCAACTAGCCGAACGTACCACTTACTACTAACCCATCTACTAACTTAACCATCATATACTTATTCTTTAATACAACGGCATAAGGAGCTGCAACAACAAGATAACGTTGTTGTGCGCTCCACCCAAAGCAAGTCTCTCTCTCTGCTCCCGCACTTGCACTCGCACATGCTTCCCGCGGCACCTTCAACTGGTATCAGAGCAGGGTAAGTGCTTGCCGTTTTCGACTCCGCGTGCGCGCACTTTCAAAAGTGCAAACAGGTTTCTGATATCGGCATCAGCAAATTCAGAATTTCGAGAGCGTTACCATTAGTTGTCCTGGGGTTTAACCCCCCTTTCGAAGTTGTTCGTGCAGTCGAAAGCTTCATCCGAGCTACGCTTCAGGGGTTGTATTTTTCAACTCCACTTTTGCTACAGCTACAAGTACAGGTGCAGGACACACGTGCAGGTTGTTCAGAGACTATTTTAGGATTGTATATAGCCGTTTTATGGCTATTATATGTTATTGAGATGGTGTTTATGGGCTGATTAGGAGCACTTTTTGGCACCGACATTGTCTTGGGTTTTTCAGGCATCCATCTCCTCACAGGTTTTTGCATACATACAGGACATCCAGGTTTCTTACAGGTTGCAGTGTTTTAGATCAGCACAGATTTCAGTGGGAGTACTTGATGCGCATATGCATTGTTTTGGAACTTTTGATAGTGCTTGAGCTCTTTTGAGAGTGGTTTTACCACCCGCAGGGATTTGTTTATTGCTTGCACATTTTGTTTGGCGCCTGTTTGAGCGCGTGTACTGCATCTTGCAGTATTGTTGACAGTGGATGTATGTTGAGTTGCAAAAAATGCCATATGTACCTTTTGTGGAGTCGATTTGGCTTGTTTCTGGTAGTCTCGATCGTTTCTGAGACTCGCTTCAGAGGCCCTTTCTAAGGCTGGTTTCTTATCTGCATAACCTTTTGTGAGGGTCGATAGCGTGAAGTTTTCTTGAGCTGGGGAATTCTCGAATGTTGAGATCCTTTCGGTGATACAGGTTGCTGGAGTACCCCTTTTTCATGGCCTCGCCATAGGACGTTTATAGAGAGGGCTAGGTGCATTTGACACCGTGTTGGCAGTCCTGGGTCAGCTTTTGACTTTTTTATGCACAGTTAGTGGTTGATGCACCTGTCTTATGCTCTGAGAGCATTACTTTTGATGCGTTACTGATCTCTTGTGATAGTTTTGGATTGAGATTCTATCAATTTTTTTAGGGAAACTCTGCCAAATTTTTCCCAGAATTACCAGTGTTTATCGCCATATTATCTTTAGCTTGTAGCCATGTCATCTAGTGGTGAAAAGGATATTCACAATATTCGGAAATTTGATGGGACGAATTTTGCTATCTGGAAAGAGCAGATTCAAGATGTTCTTATACAAAAAGGCCAGCTCGATCCTACCATGGAGCACTCAGAGGGCGAGTATACAGATGTTGAGTGGGAGAAACTTGATGCTAAGGCCAAATCTACCCTCCGTTTGCATTTGGCTGAATCTGTGTACTTTACTATAGTTGGAGAAAGGACTGCTAGAGATGTATGGGATAAGTCGTGTTCCAGTTATGAGAACAAAAGTGCCACTAATAAGGTTTTCTTGATGAAGAAGCTGTTTGACCTTCGTATGAAGGAAGAGGGCACTATTTCTACTCACATTAATGAAGTCAATATCATTTTCACTCAGTTGACCACTCAGGGTTTGGTCTTCGATGAGGAAATCAAATGTATATTCTTGTTATGTAGTTTACCCTCGTCTTGGGATACGTTATGTACTGTGATTAGCAACTCACCATCTGGTACTGGTCTAGTGTACAATGACGTCCTTGGGAGTCTGTTTATTGAGGAGATTCACAGGAAATCTCTCGAAGGCAAGAAGGATGGGGATGCGTATGTTGCTAGTGATAGATAGAGGGGTCGCACTCAAAGTCGTGCCAAAAGCAAGGAAGTGCGGGCTCACGCAGTAAGTCTCGGGGTTCTATGCATAATGTCGAGTGCTATCACTGCCATAAAAAGGGGCATGTGAAGAAGGATTGCCAGAAATGCAGCAAAGCAAGAAGGATAAGCAATCCGGTGAAACCTCTAAGTCTGATGATTCGAACAAGGGCAAAGCAAAGTTAGAGAAGATCAATGTGCTAGAGTCTTCAAATGCTCCTATTGTAGAGACTCTTCCAGTGGTTTTTATGCCACTTACCTCTGACGTATTGGTCTTCACAGCAGATCTACATGTTTCTTGTTACAGAAGATGCACATTATGCACAGAATTGGATAGTAGATTCTGGTGCGAGTTTTTATGTGACACCACATAGACAGTGGTTCTCTACTTATTCTCAGTCTTGTGGAAAAGTGAGACTTGGTGATGCTTATGAACTAGACATTAAGGGTGTCGGAAATGTCAAATTGCATCTAAGGAATGGCACGCACTTTACTTTACGTAATGTCAGGCATGTGTCCAAGTTGACTAAAAGGTTAATTTGGCAATGGTTTGTGGATAGTACAACACCACATTTGGCAATGGTTTGTGGATAGTACGCAAAGGTAATCTTGTTATACTCAGAGGTCAGAAGCATGGTACCTTGTATTCCATGCATGTGTCAAATGTTGGTCATGATTACATATCTATAGCTGAGTTGTTGTCTACTGAGTTGTGGCATTGCCGGCTAGGTCATATTAGCCAAAAAGGAATGAGAACTCTGACTCGTTTTGGCTACTAACCTGTCTTGTCTTATGTTGACTTTCCGGTTTGTGAGCATTATATCTATGGCAAATAGACTAGGTCCGTGCACTTACCATCGGGTCAAAAGCGAGTTGAACCTCTAGATTTAGTACATAGTGATGTTTGTGGTCCTATGTCAACCAAATCTCTAGGGGGGGGCAGCTATTTTGTGACATTCATAGATGACTCTACTCGAAAGGTGTGGGCATATCCTTTGAAACATAAGGATCAAGTTCTTCCTGTGTTCCAAAAAATTTTGGCACTCGTTGAGAATCAGTCTTGCAAGAAACTCAAGAGGTTGCGGACTGACAACGGTGGAGAGTATGTCTCCAAGGAGTTTGACAATTTCTGTGCTAAAAGGGAGATTAAAAGGCAGTTTATTGCACCATACACACCAGCTCAGAATGGAGTTGCTGAGCGTATGAGTCGTACAATTCAGGAAAGAGCCACAGCCATGCTTTCTAGAGCAAATCTCACACAAGGCTTTTGGCCAGAAGCCGTCTTGACCGCAGTGCACATTATAAATCATTCGCCTAGTATGCAATTGAATTATGACATTCTAGAAGAGTTATGGTCTAAATGTAAGCCCCACTATGACCATCTACGTGTTTTTGGTTGTGAAGCTTATGCTCACGTGCCTAAACAACTTCGACAGAAATTAGTGCCAAAGTCACTCAAATGTATTTTCATTGGATATGGTGCAGATGGAGAGATGGGATATCGTCTCTGGCACCCGGAATCTCGTTGAGTCATCCGTAGTTCAGATGTGATCTTCAATGAGTCAAAGATACATAAACAACCTAAAGGAAATAGAGGTTCTGAGAGTCACTTTTGAGGATGTTGCCTCAGAGACAGTGAAATCAGCTCAGCGGGCTAGTGATGGACCTTCCACTAGCAATGCTCTAGAGGGAGCAGATAGCAATGGTCAAGGAGTGAGATGGTCTACTAAAGTCTCTCGTCCACCTGCGCGTTTTGAGCCAGGTCTTGATTACAAGCTGCTACAAAGAAGCCATGATGAAGGATGATGTGTTGAAGTGGGAGCAGGCTATGGAATCTGTGTATAACTTGATTCTGGCTAATGACACTTGGGACTTGGTAGAACTGCCAAATGATGTGAAAGCTTTACCTTGCAAATGGGTTTACAAGAAGAAATTTACCTCAGGTGATCCAAATCCAAAGTACAAGGCTAGACTTGTAGCCAAAGGGTTCAAACAGCAAAAGGGAGTCAATTTTGATGAAATCTTCTCGCTTATGGTCAAGATGACAACGCTTAGATCCGTACTTGGTCTTGTAGCGATTGAGGACATGGAACTTGTCCAAATGGATGTGAAGACAACATTTGGACAAGGGTTCACGGGGATCTCGATGAGGATGTTTACATGCAGCAGCCTGAAGGGTTTGTTCAGGAGAACGCATCTCGTGAGGAGCTAGTATATAAGCTCAAAAAGGCACTTTATGGCTTAAAGCAGGGTTCAAGGCAGTGGTATCATAAATTTGATGCATGTATGAGGTCTCAAGGATATAAAAGGAGCGAAGAGGATCACTGCTTGTCCACAAGAAAGCTAGATGATGGCTCAATGATCATTCTAGTTTTGTATGTTGATGACATGCTTATAGCTGGGAAATCCATTGCGGAATTTTCCAACTTGAAGAAAACACTTAGCAATAATTTTGCAATGAAGGATTTGGGGAATGCTACACACTTTCTTGGCATGCGAATCAAAAGAGATTGCAACATCGTATTCTTGAGTTATCTCAGGAAACATACATTGAGAAAGTTTTGCAACTTTCAATATGCAGGGGGGGAAATCATTGAGTACCCCAATGCAAGCATTCTTGAAACTCATCAAGGAAGATGCACCCAAATCTGATGCTGAGCGAGTTGAAATGGCTAAGGTACCATATTCCTTGGCAGTGGGCAGTCTCATGTATGCTATGGTGGCCACAAGACCATACATTGCTTTTGCAGTGGGAGTGGTGAGCCGATATATGGCAAATCCCGGCAGCAAGCATTGGGAAGCAGTGAAGCACATTCTTAGGTACCTCAAAGGTACGGTTCCAAGGTGTTTACGCTTCAAGAATAGTGATGCACCTATCGTGGGTTACGCGGATGTAGACTATGCCGGTTGTGTCGACAATAGGAGATCGACATCTGGCTATGTCTTATATTTGCTGGACCAGCAGTATCTTGGAGTTCATGTCTTCAAGATTGTACGTCGTCTTCCACTACAGAAGCAGAGTATGTTGCATTGTTGGATGCAAGTAAAGAGGTTGTATGGTCATCTCGCTTAGTCAAAAATCTTAGCATTGATGAGACTCCAGTGATATATTGTGATAGTCAAAGTGCTCTTGCATTGGCAAGGAATCCCGTGTTCCACTCAAAAAGAAATACCGAAAGGGGTGCCAGTCTTTGGGGCTAATACCTCTTGGCACGGAACTACGTCGAGCCGTGTTGACCTTATTGTGAATTGCTCTGATACCATTGTAACAAACTTGGACACCCCAAGTCTGGGGTTGGGACCCGAAGATTCCTCAAATAACAATTTCCAAGAGTGTCCTGTCTACAATTTGATAGGACCGGTATGCTTTGAGAAAAGCACACGCCTGATGCTCTGATACCACTGTAACAAACTTGGACACCCCAAGTCTAGATTCTGTCGCAACACAAGAGAGAATCACTTAAAATACTTCACAAGTTAAAAATCACTGTTCAATTTTGTCAACACAGCCCGACGTAGTTCCGTGCCCAGAGAGATTGGCGCCCTTTTCGGTATTTCTTTTATATTATACTTTGAGCAAAGTACAACTCTCACAGGGTCCTCCGCTCTCAGCCTCTGCGTCCAGATGCTCTGAGAAGTGAGTCCCTTTGGGCTCTTTTATTCTTACAAGGGATGCCAAAATCAGAGCCCCAAAAGCAATTAAACTCAAAGGCAAATAGTCCCTAAATCAATTTGTTCCAAAAGCAGCCAATCCCAAAAATCTGTCTAGAAAAAAAAACATCAGCGCAATTTCTGAAAATCCGTACAACAACCACGTCAGCATGTGAGAGCGTTATGCGGAGATCCGTACTACTGCTGTATAGTTTCTGCCACGTCAGCACCTGTTCGCAGTGCCATGTCAGTACATCTCCTTGTACAGTTTCTACCTGCAGGTGGTCATGCCACGTCACCATTTTGTGACAACTAATATCTAAAACAATGAAATTAGTCTTGACTGGTGAAAGATGCGCCACTTTAGTGAGCATGTCGACTATTACCATAATTGAATCATAGCTAGCTTGAACAATGGGAAGTGCAATAATAAAATCCATGCTAATGAATTTCTACTGCATTTGAGGAATATCCAAGGGATATAGTTTTCTTGATATCTTTAGTCTTCAACCTTAAGCCTTTGACATGAAGGGCATTGCTTGACATAACAAAATATGTTACCTTTTGGTCCTTGCTAATTAATAACTTTTGCAAATAGTATTGAGGGTTTGTGCATAGCCTAGGTGTTCTGAAGCTGGGTTATCAAGTGCTTCATACAAGAGAGCATTCTGTAAGGTAGTATCCTTAGGTATGCATAAATGATCCCTATAGTAAAGTCATCCATTTTAAAGTATAATGTAGAGGATTGGATACATTCTCGCTACATAGGTTTGTAATAAGCTTATGATATTATGAATCCTTAACATTAGTGTCTGTGACCTTGTCTAGAATAGGAGTGTTGGCCATTGAAATAGTCCCCAAAAAAGCTTTGCTACTTAAGGCATCTGCTATAATATTATTCTTACCTAGTTTGAATTTGATGTCAAAGTCATACTCTTGTAGCAATTCTATCCATCTTTGTGTCGCATTTGAGATTAGGCAGGGTGAAGATCCACTTTAAGCTCCTCTGATCAATTACCAATTGGAATTTTCGACCAAGGATGTAACGTCTTTAAAGTTTGAGAGTATGTATGACTACAAGCAATTCCAAGTCATGAGTGGCATGTTAATCTCATGTATCCTGAGCTTTTGAGAAGTGTAAGGTATAGGTCTTCCCTCTTGCATCAAAACACCTCCTAAGGCAAGATTACTGGCATATGTCACTATCTCAAACTCTCGGGTGAAGTTTGAAAGTTTGAGAAAAGGGCTTGAAATCAGAAACTCCTTGAGTTGCTTAAAACAAGCTTCAAGCTCATCCTACCAATGCATTTTGGAATTTTTCTCTAGTAGATCAGTCAATGGTGCCATTTTGAGAGCATAGACCTTTACAAAAGTACCATCTTGTGATTCCTAGGAATGCTCTAAGTTTGCTTGTGAAGTAGGTTGTGACTATTTCACAATATCTTTGATTTCCTCACGGTCAATTGATATCCCTTCAAGTGAAATGACAAAGCTTACATAAGTGACTTTAAGAGTGAAAAATGTACACTTCTTTTTGCAAAGAGCTTGTGCCGACGTAGGATCTCTAATGCTTTTCAAAGATGATCTTCATGCTCTTCTTTACGTTTGGATTCAAATCGAAACACATTGAAGTCAAGTATCATCTTGTGAGAGATTTCTTTGCCAAAAAGCTCATTGATTTGGTCAAGGTACACACTGACGACAACCCAGCAGATGCTTTGACGAAAGGCTTAGCTTTGGAGCAGTTTACACATTGCAGTGAGTTGATGGGTATAGGTTGAAGCCACTAGATTGCTTCACGGTTGTACATACCAGGTCACTTGGGCTGCGTTGGCCTTCAAGTGGGAGTTTGTTGGGATTCTGGCTAACTGGCACGACATTCCACTTACTACTAACCCATCTACTAACTTAACCATTATATACTTATTCTTTAATACAACAGAATAAGGAGCTGCAACAACAGGATAACATTGATGTGCGCTCCACCCAAAGCAGGTCTCTCTCTCTCTCTCTCTCTCTCTCTCTCTCTCTCTCTCTCTCTTTGCTCTCACACTTGCACTCGCACACGCTTCCCTCAGCACCTTCATCTTATGTACATAAGATGAAGGTGCTGAGGGAAGCGTGTGCGAGTGCAAGTGTGAGAGCAAAGAGAGAGAGAGAGAGAGAGAGAGAGAGAGAGAGAGAGAGAGAGAAGCAATGAGGAGATAGAGAAAGAAGAAGAAAGAGAAAGAGATGCAAAGGTAGGGGGAGAGGGAGATTTAAAGAGGAATGTAGCAAGAGGGAGGGAGGGAGAAGGAGGAGAGGGTGGAGGAGGATGGTGGGTAGTTTTGGTGGAGGCTTTGGTGTCCAAGAGGAGTGGCACAAGGAGCATGAGTGGCAAAGGAAAAGGGGGGCGGGGGGGGGGGCTCATTTAGTATCCACCCCTACTTGGTAATGCACAAAGATGAGAGAGATGGGGTACGAGAGAGAGAGGGAGAGAGAGAGAGAGAGAGAGAGAGAGAGAGAGAGAGAGAGAGAGAGAGGGGGGGGGGGGGGGGGGGCGGGGGGCATAGACAAAGGGGGTGAGAAAGGAGAAGGAGAGAAGAGAAATCAAGAGAGATAGTGTGAGAGATGGACAAGTTTGAGAGAGAAAGAGAGAGAGAGAGAGAGAGAGAGAGAGAGAGAGAGAGAGAGAGAGTGTAATGAAAATGGCCTATGAACTTTGAGGATAGCGGAATTAAGAAAATTAGAGTGATCATTTTTGTGTGATTACTTTGAGAACATAGAGGGTGAACTTAATTGATGGTAGCAACATAAACATAGAACTTAATTAACCTGGCATGAACAATAAGTTTGCAAGAGAGAGAGTATTAGAGAACATGACAATAGTTGAGGACCGGATTTACTTGGAGCCGGTCCCCCCTCCAAAAGGCGCTTGTATTATAGATTCTCCCATCAAGAGAGACTTGGTACAATACAATCTTTGTGTTCCTTGTGACCTAGGTGATGCAATGAATGGAAAGCTTCATGCATCACGAGCATAACATAAACTTTGCATAAATCATTAACTATCCCAAGCCTCAGTCCCAAGGCCTCAAACACCTTCGAAGGTGGAGAGAGCTAGTGGGGAATGAGGGTAGGGAAGAGGAACAAGAATCATTCATAGGAGAAAGAAATAGTTCCTCACTTATCATCACTCTTCTTACTTAGCATAGCATAATAGCACAGTAATGAAGATGAAGAATATGGTAAGCTTAAGCATTGAAGAATGGCTCTTGGTTGGATTTGCATTCCATAGCCAAGAGGGTTGATGTAGGCTCTCAACTTCTCAACAAGCTTGGAGAAGGAGATGTAGCTCTTGCACTTTGCGCTTCACACAATGAGAGAGAGAGAGAGAGAGAGAGAGAGAGAGAGAGAGAGAGAGAGAGAGTGTGTGTGTGAGAGAGTATACCCCATCTCATGCTTGGTCCACCCCTCTCTCTCTCTCTCTCTCCTCTGTATTATTTAATTATATCATTTGGACATGTGTCCTCTTTTTCCTCTTTGAGAGAAAGAACTTGATTATTTATTTTTATGCATCTAAACTCTCATTGGACCCCTTTAACACTAGGTTGGTAACCTAACAGGACATAAAAGTGTCCTTTCAGGGTTTTGAAAAAAACCTCCAAAACCATAGTAGATCGACTCATTTTGTAAAATCCTTTCATGAGGTTATAGTTCAAGGCCTACTACACATGGAAAAAATAATAAACTTTTAAAATTTCTCATCTTTTGGTCACCAAGCCTCCAAAGTTGATGGACCATTACATTTTCATCAAAACAGTCATTTCTTACATTTTGTTGCATAAAAATAAGATTAGGGATTTTTGTAGGACTTGAGATAAATTCCCTGGTTAACTTCAGTGGTTGGTAATCAGAACATATGATTGCTTCTCACTCACTATTTTTTGTTTTGCCAAAAGAAATAGGTACAAAAAGGTTGAATGTTTTTCATTCTGCAAACCTATCATCAAAGTTTCTATAGCCACGCTCAATACAAATAATATATGCATGTTTTCTTAGTTCCCTGTTGTCCTTTAGGTTCATAAGGAGCCATGAAGCATGTCAAAATAATAATACATCTCTTACCAAGGGGAATCTTGGGGACAAAGATGAAGTGCTAAATACAGCAAACATGAAAAAACTAAGTTCAACATTATGAGTTGTAGAACCCCATAGAAATTATTCAATATCTAGCCAAATTTGATGCTTATGACTAGATATGGTTACTACCTACAAAATGCATATATTTCTCACAAGAAACTAGTAATATTGAAAAAGCTATACTTGATATACTAGAATGTTTCGTTTTCTTTTATAATTGAAAAAATCAACCATCGTTGTGTACTATGCAAAATAGGATATTAGGTGCCCCAAAACTCAAGGAATATTAGTTTTATGTTACAATATGTGACATACAAAATCAAAACTGCATTTGGATATCATGAAAGCCACCAAAAAAATCATAGAAGAGCTAAAATTGGCTAAAAAACAGGATTTGACCATTTTTGTAATTTGGTCATAACTTACAACTTTAACATTTATTTCTCCCTAGAAGCACCAAGACACGTTGAGGACTACTAAAGATAGTTTTTTAGCATTATAGACCTCACAAACATGAATTCTAGAGTGGTATAGTTGCAAAAAGTTGAAAAAAGCCAAAAACAAGACCCAGTTTTTTACACAGTTTAGGTTGTGAAATGTTGTGCAAGGACAAGGTTAAAGATGGAATTGATATTTCAAAAAAATGTCAAGTTTTTTTCAGGTCATGAGACAACTTTCTAGATAGATCGCACCTCAAAATCCATTTTAAAACTCTTGAGATAATTCAAGGAAAATGGTCACTTAACAGGACATAAAAGTGTCCCATTACCAACCTAGTGTTAAAGCCTATCCAATATGATTCAAGCACATCGTGAGGGCGAAATGGAGAGGATCTTGACATGGGTCTTTTATGCTTCTTAAGATATCATGTTTGAATTGGACACTTCAAGCACCTTAGTCATTTAACCATGAAAATCGTTTATGCCTCTTGAGAGATCATGTTTGAATTAAACACTTCAAGAACCTTAGTCATTTAAGCATGAGAAGCACCTCAAGCTTGGGCAAGGTTCCCACAAACACCTTAAGCACCTTGGTTAGCAAGCATGACAAGCACCTCATGCTTGGGTAGGATTCACATCTCAAGGTCAGCCCTAGCTTGCCTAAGGTCAAAGTACTTTTTAACACTAACTTTTGGAGGTCTTTAATGAAGCTAACCCTAAGGTCTTTAAGCTCCATTAGGTAGCATTTCTCTTTAACATACCATCTCTCATTTGGACTCCTTTAACCTTGGCCCCGTGTTGAGACAGATCCATAAGCACATGTCTATGTTCTAACCCTTGTTCCTGTTTATTCTACCACATTAAATGACCATTTTGATATGAGAAAATCATTTGGGTTGGTTAGATATTAGATTTTATGACATTATCTCTCTCTTGAAATCATAGTCATCCTCGACTATGAGGTAGAAGAGATAAATTCTTAGTCATTAGTCTACGTTTCTTAGCGGATAGATGATCCCTTTTCACCCTACGACATCATTCCAGAATGGATGACTAGTCTATTTGGTGCTTGGGACACATAGCTGTCGCAAGCATGTCTGCTCTTTATTCCATATCATACTCCCAAAGTAGAGTGACAATTTCTACTTGTTGTTTGAGTGACGTCGTCATCACAAACATGATTCTAAGCATGCATACTATTTAAATTTGTGCACAAAAGAGGATTAGTCTTATAAGACAAAAACATTGTTCATTTAGAAAGCATTTACATTTGCTTACTCTAATGTAGCATTATAAGCGTTGACAAGGTTCATACTATCCTTAAGCTCTATTCATTGCATCCATCTAGCATCTTCAAAAGGATAATTTTAAACTTAATAAGATACTCGGATAATCTTACCATGTCGTAATACCTTGTCTTCATGCCGAAGGATAGCTTCGGGTTGTAGCTCCTCTTCTTAGTCTTCAATTTCTGGAGGGTCTTCAATAATTGGTTATCTTGGTGGCTCTCCTTTAAGCATTGTGTATGAGCCAATGGTTGGGTAAGTTGCGTTGATAAGCCATGTCATTGATTGGCTTCAAGATTTGAAAAGGACCATAGTATCATTTTGCTAGTTTAGCATAATACTTTTGATGGCCCGTAGGTTTTTGGCCCTTCGTATGCCTCAATCGAGCCTTGGGAAACTTAAGTAAGACCCAATCATTTTCTTTGAACGTTAAGGCCCTTCTGTGCTTATCAGCAACAACTTTTTGCCTTTGTTGATAGATGGATATAGCCTCCTTAACCTTTTGAAAAGATTCTTGTAGGTCACGGCTATACTCATTAGCAACGAAGATCTTCCCATGTACTTTAAGTAGCAAGGGACTTTTAGGTCTTCCCTCTATGATCTCAAATAGTGCTTTTCTCGTATAAGTATGGACAGTATTTTGTACTTCTCCTTTTGTGAGCATTGATCTACTTATACACTATAAGTCTTTAGTAGATTGAGTATAGTAAGATTGGTTATCTCACTTTGACCATCCGTTTGTGGGTGATAGGCCGAAGAGAAATTCAATCTTGTACCTACATTTTCAAAGAGACCTTTCCAAACATTACTGCTCATTTTAAAATCTCTATCTGACACGATGGATGGATGTAACCATGGTGTTCGAAAATCTGAGATATGAAGAGGGTTGCCATTTGGTGTCCATTAATAGTCTTTTTGACAGGAATAGTGTGCTTGCTTGCAAAACTTGTCGACTATTGTCCATATTCCCGTATTCCCATGGATAGACGGGTAATCCAAAGATAAAATCCATGGATATACTCTCCCATGGTGAATCAAGAATTGGCAATGGCTGGAGTAATCCAAGTTTCTTCCCTCTATCTACTTAGTCTTTCGGCATACCACACATTTTGAAATATACTCTTGTATGTCCACTTTCATAGTAGGCCAATAGAAGTACGTCTCTACTCCTCAAAGAGTAGGTTGAATGCCTATATGCCCCGCATAGGGAGGAGCATGGGATTCATACACGACTTTCTCACGAAGGGAGTGGATAACACATAGAAAAATTTCCATGGAGAAGATAACCATCCTGCAAGGTGAATGATACCTCTTTCTTCCCCAAAGCAAGGGCTGACATTACATCTTTAAAGTTAGGGTCAGTAGCATACTCATCTATCATAAAAGATGGATCATTGGTAGTTGCTATATACACCGCATTAACTTTTGGTCGTCATGCAAGTGTATCGGCCACTTGATAGAGATCATGTTTGAATTGAACACTTCAAGAACCTTAGTCATTTAATCATGAGAAGCACAGCAAGCTTGGGCAAGGTTCCCACAAACACCTTAAGCACCTTGGTTAGCAAGCACGACAAGCACCGCATGCTTGGGTAGGATTCCCACCTCAAGGTCATCTCTAGCTTGCCTAAGGTCAAAGGACTTTTTAACACTAACTTTTGACAGTCTTTAATGAAGCTAACCCTAAGGTATTTAAGACCCATTAGGTAGCATTTCTCTTTAACAGACCATCTCTCATTTGGACCCCTTCAACCTTGGCCCCGTGTTGAGACAGATCCATAAGCACATGTTTATATTCTAACCCTTGTTCTTGTTTATTCTTCCACATTAAATGATCATTTTAATATGACAAAATCATTTGGGTTGGTTAGATATTAGATTTTAACACACACACACACACACACACACACAAGAAGAAGAAGAAGAAGAAGAAGAAATTAAGAGAGATTGTGTCTGTGTGTGTGTGTGTGTGAGAGAGAGAGAGACAGAGAGAGAGAGAGAAGAAGAAGAATAAATCAAGAGAGATTGTGTGAAAGATTAGCGCGCGCGCGCGAGAGAGAGAGAGAGAGAGAGAGAGAGAGAGAGAGAGAGAGAGAGAGAGAGAACGGTTGAAGATTGAGAGAGAAGGGGGGTTGGAATTTGATGGTGCAATGTGGAGGAGCAAGAGAGTTGTGGTGGCTCAAAGGAAGGGCCACTTTGTTGCCGGTGATAAAGGCAACATCTAATGGTAGTGAGTGGCAGGGGGTGCGGACAAAAAAAGCTCGTTCTAAATCCATCCTGTCACACTAAATGTACCATTAAGAAAACAAATTGGACTCAAAATCAAGCCTTCTAGTTCTAGAGAGGAAGGTTGTTGGACCAATGAGAGTGGAGTAACAAAGGTTCATAACTTTTCATTTCTATCTTATTTTTTTCATTTTCAAAAAATGGCACGAAAAAGACTCCAAAAGTTTGGAGTATTGAGATTATGTGAATCTTCACGTTGTCGATAGAGAAAGAAACTATTTATCTTAAATTATAAAAATTTGCATGTAGCTTTTTTTAAAGTGTAGCTTGTTTGACTCTTTCTTGGATCTCTCATCTTTCAAAGGATTTTTCTTTATTGATCGTTGCCTTGTGTTGCATGGATGATGAAAAACGTCACTTGAGGGTTGAAAATGGGGTTGTAAATTTTCAGCCCTTTTTCTTTCTAATATATAGCCCTTTTTCTTTCTAATATATTGAAATGTTAGCACATTGGCTCATATTTGAAAACTAATGTATTTGGATTAGCACATTGGCCCATATTTGAAAACTAATGTGTTTGGATTAGCACATTGGATCACATATTGAAATAAGTATGTATTTTTCTTTCTTATATTTTTGTTTCTTGCACTAAAATTTCTATGTGCTATTGTCTTTTAATTTTTAGAAACATATTTTGCAACTTATGCTTGCTACATACCTACTCTCTACTTTACATTTGTAGCTTATTTGAGATTGTGAAAAAAGAAACACAACATACTTGCTACTTAGCCCTAGAACTCAAGTTATGGCTCGTGCTAAAGTAACACAATGATGGTTGCACCACACTACAAGATGGGGAGGAACCATCACTCTCCCCGTCCCCTCTCGCAATGTGGCGTGACAATCACTTTGTGGGACTCTTCTTGGGTCATAACTTGCCTATTAATTTAGATGCTTAGAATGTGAAAACATCTTGAATTAGTAAAAAATCATTGTTGCAAATATACTTCATAAGCCGATATGGATTAGTTAGAACACTAACAATTCTTTGGGTATTCAACTTTACAAGTCTTCAAACTCACAATAGATGTGCTCAAATGAGGGGATGACCCCATTGTTGTATCCAAAACATTGAAAAACATTAACATATGGCTTACATCACTCCAATCCAATCTCTAGAGCCTAAGTTATGACCCTTCGAAAAGTGTCCCAAAATTTGTTACACAACAATGTGAGGAAGGGAACCCCCTCTCTCTCTTCTCTCTCTCTCTCTCTCTCGGGTCACTTTGTGGCACTTGACTTGAGGTCATCACTTAAGCATTAGGATGCAAATTGGGGCGATTTAAATCCCTATATTAATGCTTTTCAATATTTTGAGTGAAACGATGGAGTCATTTTTCTCATTTAAGTACTACTACGAGTTTGAAAACTTGTAAAGTTGGAGACCCAAACATTTGCTAATGTTCCAATCAATCATGTCTTGTTTCTCAAACACATATATATGGCACTACTTGGTCTTGTTATGGGGACATACTGCCTCTACACGCCAAATAACCCGAATCTCCCCAGATCTGCTCCCACCTCTCTCCTCTCTCTTCCCTCGGTCATCGTGCCACATGGTTCGCCATCACTATCTCTGCACATGAGCTCCTCAGCCCCATGCACACCGAGGCGCACCCCCTCGCCCTGCAAGTTCTTGCCCCTCGCTGGCCTTCTCGCAAACGGCCTCCAAATGGCCTCCGTTGGTGCTCGTGCAGATGACAGCTGCGCCTAGCCCACCTTGCAGCTTCCGCGCACGCCTGGAGACCAGTGCTCTGCCAGCCTCACGAGCAATGCCCGCAAAGGAAGGAGCGAAACAACAGAAAATCTCTCCCTCTCTCTCTCTCTCTCTCTCTCTCTCTCTCTCTCTCTCTGTGCACTCGTCGACGCATGGCATGTCCACCCTCTCTCTCTCTCTCTCTCTCCACGCGCCATCACTTCTTTTTTTCTCCTCAAGGCATCTCCCCAGATTCCAAAGAAACTAATGAGCCCAAAATTGGGGAAACATACTTGGTCTTCAATTTTATTTTCCAAATACACTGAAAACCATCCTTCTCAAAAGTTTCACTTGCATACAATACTTATATGACATTGGTAAGGTACTTTGCCAGCTTATAGACACTAGTATATTTTTTAGTTGTGATGGTGCCATCAGTTTAAAGGCAAGTTGATTAAAGCATTGCATAGACCAAAATAGGTTCCAAAGGCATGGTACCAAAGCACTGTTTTAAAAATTCAAATACAAAGGTATTGTAAATCTTCATATGTTAATCATTCTACTCTTAAAAGGATGGCAAGTGTGTAGAGATTGTCTTGTATATAGTTGATTTAGTCATTCCTGATGATCATGAGGAACTAATTTAGTGAATGAGAATAGAATTAGAAATTGAATTGGGAATGACACATCAAGGTGCTTTATATTACAACTTTAAATTTTATTAAAGAAATACATTTTCACATATTTGAATACACTTTTGTACGACTTTCTAAAAAAGTTAGTAGAATTTGACATCTCAATGTATGAATTGTAAGGTTTGAACAATGATTGTTGTTGATGTTTAAGTTGTTTTTTGCAATGGTATACAAGTCTATATAACAAAGGATGTGCAAATTCCATTATGAAGAAAAGGAGAGATGCTAGTAGAAAGAGAAAATCCCAAGCTCTCAAAAATGGTTGAAAGTATGATTAAAAAAAATTTTAATGAAAAATCCTGCAAATCCAATGTATTATAGATAGCATGATTTAAGGAAAGAAAAAAGAAAGCTCTTTCCTAACAAACTAAGCATTATCTCAACGGCATCATACTTCCTTTTCTACCACTTTGATCAACAAAACAACACACAATGAAAATGTGCCCCCCCCCCCCCCCCCCCCCCCCCTCCCCCTCGGTCGGCCTTGGGGAATGTAAACTCAAACCTTCCTCGAGGACAGCAATATAAATTTTTGCCATTATATGACCAATCATAGTAATTGTATAATTGTTGAGATGGAACACATCTCGAAATTTGACAATAAGCACAACAGGAAAAGCCCTTTTGCTTTATCGAAGTGTACAAGAGCAAGAAATAGAGTACCTATTATGAAAATGAGCAAGTTGTGTGACCTACTTGAGCATAAACGACATTATAAATCTTTACATTGGGTGCTATCTTTATCAACGAAAGGTAGAAAGAAGATCCCACAACTCCTACAACTTGGTAGGCTATATTGGATATTGGCAAGATTTTTGTTTCACTCACAATCTAGCTTCCATTTGCCAATAACTGACTATCTACATATTCACTTGGCAACGTAACTGTCTATACTCAACAAACAACAAAGAGGAGGAGGAGAGAGGTAAAGAATATGTGTGTGTGTGTGTGTGTGTGTGTGTGTGTGTGTGTGAGAGAGAGAGAGAGAGAGAGAGAGCTATGAAGAGATAGAAAGGCACAAAGACAAAGAGCAAGAATGAATCTTTGCTTACCACATTATTCGATTCTTTGGTAGCCATGGACAATACTACATGCTTATTTACATTGGTGCTCCATGTTGCAATAGCTCTGTTTTGCTCTTCTTAATCTCAAACGTTGCACTAAAAGTGTAACAAGGATAAAAACATACACAAATGTCGTCGCATTTTTTGATCATAACTCATCTTCACCTTCTAGTTCTAAAGCAATCTTTTGAGATACATGATTGAGCACTTGTCCTTTTGTAATTATTGAAGTACATTATGATATGAAATTTAGACTTTTTCATATGTTTTTGCTTTTAATAAAAAATAAAAAATAAAACTTTTGATTCTCTTTGTACACCGACATGGCATTTCTTACAAGGCCCACCTTTGAGTTCAAACTTCTCCTAACGATCGTACAGGTGTTGTTGCTAACTTCTAACTCTGTGAAGCACCCATATTATGGAGAGTAAAAACCTAAAACAATTTCTTCTGAACATTAAAAGCAAACAAAACTAAGCTTTCATCACACCATGCCCAAAGAAATTCATACCAAATGTGTATAATTCAAGTTTACTAGTGCTATGACTTGTTAGTTTGCACACAATAGAAGGCATTGGTTGATTAGGCAGCTTACATTTCATCATCTAGCTCCATCAGGGTTTAAAATATCAATGAATGTGATGTGATAATGTATGGGGGTCTCAACGTCAATTGTTGATTCAAAAAAAATCTTCTCAGTAGCCTTTGAAAAATTGCTTTGCAATTGACATAGGTGGAAATGATCCTTTCCAGCAAGGACTCACAAAGTATCTGAGCAAGGCCCCTCATGCTTCAAATCAAGTAAACTGTGTCCCAAAGAGCAAACCCTCAACATGAAACTCTTGTAAAAAAAATTCTCCTCACTTGCCTTTATATTCAACCTTTCCATTTTTGCCAGATGAATATAGAAAGGAGCACAAAAGAATTAGATCAATAGAACAAAGACCGCCAGCTAAAAGGGTTGCATTGGTACAGGCTATATTGCATGCCTTACTACATAATTGACAAGTACATGTTATACCACAAGCTCTACTTCTCACTTCATAGGTATGTGCTATATAGCACATACCTTACTACATAATTTACACATCTTGTTTAGCGCTAATGTATGTGCTATATAGGACATACCTTGGTGTACAGTTTACAAGTGTGTTATATTGCACTTCGCCACCGAGCACTATTGCACATAGCTTGGTGCACAATTTACAAGTGTGTGCTATGTAGCACATATCTACCGAGCATAGTCACAAGTATGTGATATAGAACGCATACCTTACTACATAGTTCATAAGTATATGTTGTATCAAACACACCTTACGAGTATGTGCTATATAACATGTACTTACTCTATAGTGCACAGGAATGTGCTATGTAGCACATATCTTATTGAATATTTCATGGGCAGGAGACATATTAATAAAGAATGGAATGGTATGCAGTGTGTAGCAAATAACTTATGGCATACCAGAGAATTTAGTGCTACATAGCACATAGTGCACAGTAAACATGCATGTGATACATAGCTATACCATATACCTCCAAACATACTTGACACTTAGACCAGGTAGCCTAAAGCTATCTCAACCATAGCATAAGTTATATACAAACATCACCCATGATCTAGTGTGTGCTATATATGATACACCTTAATGCATAGCTGAGAGGTAATAAATCTCACATCGCAGCACATAAAAAAAGATGCCTCTTTTAGTGAAAAGGCAATAGCTACCTTGCGTACATCTGCACAGTTCTCTTGGTGAACTATTGGTGTCAGTTGGTATCAAGTCTTCTTCTGATGGGTTTGCATTTGTGTAGTAGGAAGACTTACCACACACGAGCTTGGTCTTCAACTGGAATACTTAACCCTTCAATTATTAGCAACCATGAATATATATCCCATCCCCCCCAACCCCCATTCCCACCCCTCTCCTTGTCCCAATTGGGGTGTGTGTGGTGTGGAAAAACTCATCTTACATAGCTTGAAAAAAAAAACACAAGGGAGGGAGTGAAGGTAAGTAAGAGAAGAGGAAGAATCATGTAGGCAACAAGTCCTTTGCATAAGTTGATTTATGATTACATTGAGCCTTAGAGGGGTAGGGAAGTCAAGCCCGAGGCCTGACCATGGGTATTTATGAGTAAAACCAAGCATAAAGCAAAATTAATCCCTTTTATCTGCCACCATCTCAAAATAACAAGAAGGTTAGTTAAACTGAGTGTGGAAGGCAGGGTCAATGGGAGTGTCTAATGGGGACACTTACATTAACACCAACGTGTAAAAGACATAGCATGTCCACTAGAAAGGTGTGCTCCATTTGGGAGAGTAGCAGGAGATGTATGTGTAGGGCCCCACCAACTTTTCTATGAATCTGTGGGAGGTGGTAAGGAAACATCAAGAAACCGGTAGGCTATTCAATCGGTGGCGGTGGTGGTGGGGAAGAAGGGCATCATGACAAGGAGAGGGGTAAGTCGTTAGTGTTGTCCTCTTCTTCCAAAACACCGACGTTGTGTGCCACAGATACCCATAAAAATGTAGTCACACTATTAAGGTCATGATTGTTAATCATAGGATTTCATCTAACTATTTTAAGCGAATCTCTAAGTTATGTAGATGCATTCTTCCATTTGGAGACTTCAGTAGCTCAGCAGAGTAACCAAGCTCAGGGGAGCAAGCTAGAATACCATTGGTGTGTTTAAAAGTGGTCCCTGGACATTGTACACACATTTTGTCAATCAGCCATGTATTCAAGGTAGTGGCTTCTTGAAGGTTAGAGGATACACCAGACTTCTACCTATGCTCCTACCATCATCATCCTTCAGTTCAGGTATTTGGGAGGCTTCTGAAAGATATGTACTGGTTATCTACTAGGCAAAAGGCTTCCTTTATTAGCCAAGTGATGTGGGGTATGAGAACATAGGATCTGTGGAGCAGTATATTCTCATAGCACCTTTTGTTTGTGTGCGTGCGTGCGTGCGCGCACGCGTGTGTGTGTGTGTGTGTGTGTGTGTGTGTGTGTGTGAGAGAGAGAGAGAGAGAGAGAGAGACGAAATGAAATGTTATATTAACGTCTTCAAAAGGCCAAAATGACCTATGAGACCAAAGCATTACAATGTGGTGGATCTGATACAAAGTCAGAGTAACAAAATGAAATGACAAAATGATAAAATAAAAATACTATGGGATCCTAAACTGGTAGGTGTGAACTAAGCAGCTAGCTAGGATAGCTAAATCACAAGTCACAAGAGATCCAGCATTGGTCGTTGGCGGATCTCATCAATCTCCTTCATGGTCAGCAGTCAAACCGGGCGTCGAGCATGTCTAGCCAAAGTGATCCGAATCCTCTGATGTAGACTCCGTCGATGCTGTGTAGTCCTCCGCAGTCGTGGGCGTCTGGATCTCCCTAGCTCAGTCGCTCAATCGACCAGTGTGCCTCTGGTGTGAGGCGACAAGATCTGCTATGGTAGTAGCTCCTCCGGGTGTCTGGTGTCTGCTCTAAAGAAGTCTATGATGTGTCTCTCAGACTGGCTGGCCTCTCCTCTCATCAGGCTCTCTCTGTGTCTGCGCAGCTCGAGCAGAAACAAACCCAGGCATCTCTGGTCCTTGTACCTCATGACTTTGGAGAGTGGTCCAAAGCCCTCTCTGAACAAGCAGTGGAAGCGGCCTCGTATCTCGTAGTAGACGGGGCAATGGCATGTGTAGTGTAACTCTGTCTCGGGCTCCATGTCACACAGGGGGCATGTCCTGGCCTCTGCTGGTACTCTGCTGTATCTCCCATTCTCCATCCGCAGGTGGTGTGAAGATGTGCGTATCTGGACAATAGCACACCGTATTCTAGGAGACAAGTGGATGTCCATGTATCTGGGCCTTGTCACAAAACCGTCCGCCGTAAGCTAGAGAAGATACTCTCTGTAGAAAGCCATCTTCGTGCCCGGTGTCTAGCTGAGTCAGGTCCTAGCGGATGAGCCTGGTGATCTCGGACTGTGTAAGCGTCAGAGAAGTGAGTACTGAAAGGGGAGACAATTTGTCTATACTGAACCCATGCGTCTGGAACCATGATATCTCCCGACACTAACATGTTGTATCTCTCTGCATGGCTAACTGTCGAGAGGACTCAAGTGCAAGGCAGGCGTATTTGTCTCTGGGAAGTTCCCACATGCGGTGTATGAAGGAGACATATTTGGTGAGCGCCTCAACCACTAGTAGCTCTGCTCGGATAATGGCTCGTGGTACTGCAGCCTTGGCTCTAATGAGCCGTGAGATCATAGAGACCAAGGGCTTCTCCATGTCCCCCCATCCATCAATGCAACCTGTCCTCCCGTGATGATCCAATGAAGGCCCCCATATCTCAACTCCATAGAGCAATGCAGAAGCCACCAAATTGTCAAAGAGCCACAACTTCGTCCGAGGCTCCTGAAACTGAACTTGTGAACACATCCTCTCGAATCTACCCAATGCCGAATGGGCTCTGGTCAATCTAGTCTCTGCTGCTCTCCTAAATGAAAATGTTGGTCCACTAAAAACCACTCCAAGGTAAGTGTAAGCATCTGTATATATCACTGTCTCCTGGCCCTATGTGAGTGCGAACACTGACCTCCTAATCCATTGTGGGGTGGTATTAAATACCATGACCTTGGTTTTACCAAGGTTGACAGACAAACCACTTTCATCGGCAAACCTATGCAAAGCATCCAAGTGACGTAGCATCCCCTCCAAAGAGTCGGAGATCAACACAATATCATCAGCATATAACAATAGCGGAATCCGTGTCCCTGCCTGCGGTGCACCTCTTTCACCATCTCTCTCAATGTAGTCAGAAACCTCATCCGCATACATATCAAATAGAGTAGGAGAGCTCGGGCAGCCCTGCTTCACCCCAATAGTGGAGTGAACCGGTGTAGATAGACCCTCTGAGGTGCGTACATGCCCTATTTCTGATCTGTACAATGCCATGATCCCCCAAATGAGCTCTGTGGATACTCCTATCTCTTGTAATCTGCGCATCAATCTAGCTCTGGGTACTATGTCAAATGCTTTGCGGAAGTCCACAAAGCTACAATAGATCCATCTCCCACGGGATTTGCCCTCCTCGATGATGGCCCTTAGTTTCAAGATATGATCCTCCCTGAATAGCACTGCCACTCCTCCTGAGCCCCGCCCTCTATGCTCTAATCGTGTCCCCTATCTATAGGTTGTCTCCCGACTGTATCACTAATGTGAGGCATAGGCTGCCTTCTTCGCTTCCATGGAGGGAAAACGAAGGATGAGTGCCCTTTCTTTCGAGGTTTCCCTCTTGCTCCCATTTTTCTTGTTGCCGACTCGCCAAGCTCTTGAGTGCATCGGCTCATGAACCTCCATCAAAAGCAGGAGTTCTTTTACCTATTCATCTACATTATCTTTGTCTTTAAGGCCACAAATTCTCACATGTAGAGAGCTACACGTCTTCTTTGCTCCTCTTCTAGTGTCAAGTTGATAATGGTGGGTGTGGATGTTGTTTCCTTACTTTTTCCTTTCTTGGCAACCTCAATCCATTTCTCAACCTCATCTGCTTTTTGTTGAGTCTTTGTAATAACATCCATCCAAGAGGTCATCATTTCTTTATCCCCCTCTTTGATGGCTTGCACTTGCTCTTTGATTGTGTTGAGTTCTTCTATTACAGAGGGTTGCAATTCTCCCTCTTCAAGCGTGTTTTGTGTTCGTGCCTCGGCGAGCTCCTTCTTGAGTGAGGCAATCTCTTCGTCTTGGGCCGTCACACAATCTCCCATTGCAATAATCTCGCTTTCTTGGGCCAAAACGCGATCTTCGAGCAGTTTTATTGTCCCTAATAGGTGGTGGTTTATCTTGTTAATGGTCTCGGCCATTTCTTCTTTGCACTTTTGGACTGCATCTTCTAAGGGGTCGGCCTTATCATTCTGCTTCTTCATGTTTGGTCGTTGCTAAAAATCGAGAGGAAATTTTGTGGCGGAAGGAGACCTACACGCACAAGTGCTTCCACATTATGCATACACGTTCTCCCACATTAAACATACATGGACTACATTTCCTGCAATTTCTGCAAATTACAACCAAAACCCACTTTATTCAAATTCTGCAATTTCTGCCAATTCTGCAATTTTCTGAAATTCTGCAATATCTGGAATTCTGAAATTTCCTCAAAAAAAACCTTCAAGGAGGAGCGCAAGGGGGGGGGGGGGGGGGGGGGGCTATAGAGGCAGCATAAGGGAGGCAGCGAGAGAGAGAGAGAGAGAGAGAGAGAGAGATTTCGTACGTCAAATGACACTGAACCAAATTGGTTTAAATCCCAAGAGCTGCACATAGCAGCTAAGCCACGTTCAATGTAATGCTTCGTATTGCATACTGTCATGTGCAGTCAAGACAGCAACAGATGAGAAACAAGTTCTTCGCATGTCACGGAAAGACATCACCAGCCTTACAGCAACAAGAAAATGCTTCACCGCCGTCTTGATCTGGCTGCTGAAACCAGCGATTCCATCCTGAATTCTGTGCCCCTTGTTTCCTGCAGTACATCTATTATAAGTCATGCATTGAAGAATGCTAAGGTGCTTTTGATTACTGCTAAAAAAATAACTACCTCAGTGAATGTTTTAGAGGGCTAAAATATAAAATGCTCAGCAAAATTGCAAGCTCCCCTTCAAATAAATGGGCGAGTTCTCACAAAAACCAGCAGATTTGTATTTTCAGTGCTATGGGTTCAAAAATATAAATGAAGAATCCTTGTGATACATTGAACAGAAGAAAATATCCCCCCTCCCCCCCCGCACCAAAAAAAAAGGCCTTTATTGTCAGTGTGAGAACCAGTAAATTTAAACAGATAAAAACCCTTAATTTGCCCTATTTCCATAATGGTTCAGATTGCTTAGAACTTCCTCACAAGAAAACTTGATAATTTACTTCAAATTCAAGGGGCTAACTTACAGAGACAGGAGAGGATCTGGGCAAGTCTGTGTGAACTGCACTAATCTGCAAAGACATCATACTACACATAAGATAGTTTGACATCAATGCCCAAGGAAGGAAAATATTAGCATCTAAAAATACTAATATTAGCATCTAATATGACCATGCACACATAGGAAACTGCATAAAAAGCTTGTTCACGATAGCACATCCATCAAAGGCGAGGCCATGCATTTTCATATGAAAAATCACTAACATGAGTAAAGCAGTTTTATTTGTCTAAATTGACTTAAGCCTAGTAAGCCTCTCTTTGCACCTTTAAACAGGGACACACCCAACTGTATCTGCTTGGTTCCTCACCTAGTATTGAAGTATCACATTGATGGCTAGGCTACTTTACTTAATCCTCCAGAGCACTTTGAGTGGTATCAGAGCTGTCTACTTAAAATCTTAATTAGCTGTAACTATTTCAGCTCTATAATTTACCAATTTTGTGAGCCCTCCTACAAATCTGGGCAAAGAGTTTTGCGCAGTCAAATTGTGGCATTTACCTTGCCAGAGCCCCATTTGCCTTTGCCTGATCAGTGATTAACTAGCGACCAGCCATTCTACTTGCCTACCTATAATCACTTGGAGCTGGAGGGTCACCCTAAGGTAATTTGAAGCCTCCAAAGCTTGTGAGATTGGCGCGCACAGCTGAGAGAACTATCGTCATCATAGCTGCCTTCAAAGTCCACAACTACTCCCAAAAAAGGCAAATAGCATTAATCTTGCACAAATTAAGCGTTCTAATCACTTTGATTAAGTGGTCCCACTCATTCTCCTTCTCTATTGACCTCAATGTCACACACCCTGAAGACGCTTCAACCAAGATGGTTGTGATCGCTGTACGGACGGCTGATAATGTGGCAATACGCCCGCTGTTGATGTGGACAACAGTACTGACATGCTGATGTGGCATCCCATACACTGAGATGATGTGGCATGTTCTCAAAGCTTCTCATGTTCTCATCGCAGAAGCTTTTTGCATTGCAGAATCTCTAAGTGGGCTAAACATACTTCCTTTCTTGTCGAGGCATACGCACGGTGGATGATGTGGTTGACACATCTAGGAATACTTTCCTCAGGTAGCTACACGCTTTGGTTTGGGAGTGCATTATCATCATATTTGGAGCGCACTTGAGCACATGTTGGTTGTTTTCCTGCGCATTCCGCCACTGGCCAATGGATGTCGTGCGTCGGATTGGGGTTTATGGGACACACCTTTTGCTGCCATTTCTGCTAGCAACATTTATGCTTCTCTCCTGCATGAGTCTTGGCTGGCTGATCATTGCAATGCGCTATGGTCTTTGCATAAATCTAATCAATGGTGGAGAAACTTGAAAGGCTCTTACTGCAATTTGGAAGAGCCATTTGCCTCTGAAGGAACGTCTGTTTCTATGGCGTTGCTTGCTGGGAGTTCTCCCTGTTGGAACTCTCCTTATTGTGTGTCACATCAGCTCTTCTCGTTGTGTCAGATGTTCAGCTTGTGATGAGACTGTCAGACACCTGCTTTGGGATTGTTGCTTCACCAGCGCCTTCCTTGACCGCATATCAGCCTATATGCGCCTCCGCTTCCTCTTGGCAGTTTTCCACAAACAGTGGGCTTTTGGCATTCTCCCAACTCCCTTTCAACGATTTGCGGTCTTCTTCACATGGGTCAGATTCTGGTCTGTATGGGCTTTGTGGCGCCAACACAATTTTCGCATGTTCCACACTATGCGGATCTATTTCGTTCGTTCAAGATTTCACTTAGGCAATCCTTACATTTTTCCCCCTTGATGTTGGGGGCACATCTCCAGATATCCTACAGCTCTCCTATGTTAGCTTTTAGAACCTTCATTATGGAACACTTCTGTGTTCTTCCCTTTGTATCTGATCTTTTTGATGGGTTTTCCTCACTTTGAGGCTTCCCACGTGTAAATTAAATCAGAAAATATTTACAGAAAAAATGTGTGTGTGTGTGTGTGTGTGTGTGTGTGTGTGTGTGTGGAGCAAGAAATAGAGAGATTTCATGAGTAGCTAGTAGAAGGCAAGAGCTATGTTCACATAAACCATTCATGATCAAGCAAAGCCTCCTCAAAAATGCTCACAAACATTTTATTAAAAAAAAAAAGAAAACAGACCCAATATGCCCGAGTGCCACATGATGACAGCTCGGAATACTCAACGGCCAAACCATTGCCAAACACCAATCACACCTGCAGTGGCCTCAACACAGAATGCAGCAGGGCATTACTCTAAAACTTGAAAAGACGTTCTGTAATGTAAAGATTTCTCTACTTAGTTTATGTAATGCAGAATTTATTTACTTCCTCAAACTCCTTGGACGTGATGTTAACAAAATACAAATTCTTCACTTTTCTCAATATGGGCAAATATATCGAATATAACAATTAGCCGTGCAATCTACCTATGCAACTCCAACCCCAAAAGCAGTTCCTTTTAATTACTTGACAAGAGTCCCTAGCCAATTTCAACAAACTGCCATTTAGTTGTACATACTTCATATCCTTGTAAGAGACAAATATTTTGAGCTATGCTTGAATGTGAGCAAAATTTCCTTACTCTTTGCAGGCTTTGGATGCATGTGGATAGCCTTCTACCACTTCAAGCTCCTCCTAAATTGCAGAAAAAGTACAAATCAATTTTGGTAAGCAATAAGCACCTTTCATCACATCAAAACATCGTGGACAACTATCTTCAATCAACAACAACTACAAGAAAGCAAAGTCAGTCAAAGAATAGGCAATGGATCATCCCACAAATTTTGTTACTCAACATAACTACAGACATCCTTTTCTTTTCAACATCAAACTTATTGACAAATAAAATGAGCTGTAGTCACTTTGTTTTGTAAGACGGTTCGGCAGATGACATAGTGCATTGTCGATTATCAAGATCTCTTGGATACAGTTTGCATGAAATCTCAAATGAGCCCTTTTCCAAGCCTTCCACTACTTCTGAACAATCATTCTATTGGTTGTTACACATACAATTTTATGCAAAGCGGAGGGAGGAAGAGAACTAGGCAAATACTCCTCAAATAGGAGCTTTACCACGAGGCTTTTGGTTTAGATGTGTCTATTCCAAAAGTGCAGGTCGAATCAGCGGGTTGAATCCAGTGTGGTGCAAGCTGCATAAGAGGGGAGCCACTCCACTCCTTTGACACATATTGCCTAGAAAGGACATTTGCCTTTGTTACATAGATGGAGCTCCCTCAGGATCAAAATGTCAGATACCTTTGGAACAAGAGGGAAAGTTTACTTTTCTTGACTCGTGATCAGATCATTGACAATGGTGCTGTTAGGCACATGACGACTTGTCATGATTTGTGTACAATTTGAGGCCGTACAAAGGTGCAATTATATTCAAAGACAGATCAACGACTACAAAGGTGCAATTATATTCAAAGACAGATCAACGACTCCTGCACACACTAAGAGGGCTATGGACCTTATTCCATACGATAAAAGGAATGTGTATCTCCCATGTTTTATATATGCCTTGTCTTGGGTACCACATCTTCTTAGTGTGTGAGCTTTACAGACTTGGCATGATGGTCGTATTTGACGAGCATATGGTGTCAATTTGAGATAGAGCCTCCGGCTTGGAAGTCAAAGTGGGTACAATGGTGAGTAAATTGTACCAACTTGCTCCTCTTGCTTTAGATTTGGATTCACACCCACCAAAGATTACTCTCATGCAAGTTACTTTGGACCCGATGCAACATGGTGTCCTATTTATTTATTGAATGCTTTGTGATTACTATGTTTTGCATGCAACATGTTGAATACCTTACTACTTTACAGTTTCTTTTTTAATCTTCATATCATGTGGAACATTTATTTGCATACAAAATTGGAGGGGGGTGGGAGGTTGCCGGGGGGGGGGGGGGGGGGGTAGGGGGGGAGAGACCACACATAGTGGAAAGAGCACTAATCATTACCATAAAGCCATCAAGGGCAATAGATACAACATCCACAATATGTCAAAAAGACACAGCTCTCCCCCACATATATAGCATAAGAGGGGGCAAGTAGGGCGATCGAAACTACTCACGACCCATCAAATCCATAGGAATGCCTATAGAATAATAGGCTTAGTTGACAACATGATAAAAAGTGAATGGCACAGCAGTTGGAGTGCTCGATACTCTTAACATTCCATATGAGCACTTCACGCTGAATGAACTGCAAGAAAGCCGAAGATGTGAGTCAATAATGAACATGTTCGTTGCGATGCCCATTGAAGAACAAAACTCCATGAGTGTATCAATAGTTTGGGGATCTCAACCGTCAAGAAATCTCCAAAGTAAGATGCCATCGCAAGCACTGTAGAAAATTGTTATACTCTGCCCCTTGAACAACAAAACTCCATGAGTGTAGCAACAGTTTGGGGATTTAAACCGCCAAGAAATCTCCTAAGTAAGATGCCATCGCAAGCACTGTAGGAAATTGTTGTCCTCTGCTTTGCAAAGGAAATGTATTGCTCTAGGAGACAAGTCTTGAACTTAGTGTAGTGAATATACCTGAGATAGACCCAACGGTATTAAAGAAGTGTCAAGAGGTCTACAAATGTCCAATCTGCCAATGAAGAGCCGAGATCACTCATATGAAGAAGAGAGGAAGACACTAAAGCCAAACGTGGCCAGACTGTGGATCCACAAAAAGTTAAAACTCCAAGAAGGTGAGACTAAGAGGTATGCATCGTTAACGTCCTCCATTACAAGAAAAACCCAACTCAGTGATTTGCACTATAGAAGCTATTGCATGTTGCAGTAGTCACCGATAAACTGTATGCATCACAACGAGAAAGTGTTATGTCAGTAAGTAGAATTTTCCAAGATGAGAAAGAGCTAGACTATACAATCTCTCCTCAAAAACATCCTCTATAACGAGGGAAAGCCAAATGTAGGAGTCTACATGGTAGTCATTCACACCACCCTAAGCAGCCTGCAATGTTAGGAGTCTCTAGGAAGAGGGGTGACCAGTGTCACGTGCACATCTAACCCTATGTGCATATGGACAAGCTAACTCCTATTTCTAGGGTGTAGGACAACCTAGGCAGTGTTCGGGCACCCTTGTGAGCCTGTATGCAAGACATGCATGTCCGGGCACTTTAGATTAGTTGCATACCCTTTGCTTGCACATGAGCATAGGCAATGTCTGCTAAGTGTAGGCATTGGGGAGTGTTCCCATACACCTGCATTAGTACCAAGCCTAGGGAATAACTGCATGTGAAGTATTAATAAGTGGCATTTTAGCATCATTTTAAAAGGTCGTGGGGCTCAATCTGACACTGCTCGACCCAGACTTTTGTACCTATTTAGAAGGCCCTAGGGGCCAGCTCTCTAGACATTCAGTACCCGCAATACAAGTACCCACAACACAAGGATCTTCAGTGTTTTTCAGCCATCAACCCATCACCAGCATTAGCAACGAGACCAACCCAACTGTCACGTGACACATCAAGCCCTATGTGTCCGTGGACAAGCTACAGTATGATCAGGGTTCAATCAATCCAGTCAGTCTAGACTTAGAAGTGATATGGCACTTTTGTGAGTATATTCGTAGACCATGCATGCCCAGTCACTTGGTATAGATGCATATCCTCTCGTTGCACACAGCATGATCATCAGTATTCCCATCAGAATCCATTAGAATCAGTTAGGGGATTTTTCCACTGCATTTAGCCTATTTTCCCTATTTTTGACATTTTTCACTTATTAATTTAAGTGACTTTCCAACAAAAGTAGGTAGGGCAATTTTGCTAAGTTTGTATATAAGCAAACCCAAGTTAGCACTAAATGGCAGAAGAGGCAGCAGGAGCACATGCTCAACAGGCACCTTCTCAGCAGAACCCCATTTTTGACATTTTTCACTTATTAATTTAAGTGACTTTCCAACAAAAGTAGGTAGGGCAATTTTGCTAAGTTTGTATATAAGCAAACCCAAGTTAGCACTAAATGGCAGAAGAGGCAGCAGGAGCACATGCTCAACAGGCACCTTCTCAGCAGAACCCCAACAGAACCCCCCAAGTGACCTAGCGTTTTTGCTCCCAAGCAACAGCCTAGCGTTTTTGGATCAGACCACCGCAGATCAGCCAGCGTTTTGCATTTGCAGAGCCACGGCGACAAGACCACAGCAGATCAGCCTAGCGTTTTTGCATCTGCAGAATCCCGATGACAGAAACACCAGAATTCAGCCCTAGCGTTTTTGGTTGCAAATCAGCCCCGGCGTTTTGCACCTTCATCGCGACGGAAAGTCAAGAACCACCAGCGTTTTCGGTTTTCAGCCTTTAGACATCGCAGATCAGGTCCCGAACCTCGCAAATCTCACCTTCCCGCAGCAGTTCCTCGCCGTACGGTCAGTTTCCCCAAGGTTTACAATTTCAACCCGGAAAACGCAAATTTCAGCATCTGTGTTTTCAACGCGTCGTCATCGCATCGTCGTCATCGACATCATCAGCGACATAGAGTCAGAATTCAACAGATACAAGATTCGCAGATTTTAGCCCATAGCGTTTTTGGACAGCAGTAGAAAGATTGCAGATTTCAACCCTTAGGTCGGTCTCGTCATCACCGTCGTCATCGCCGACATAGCCTAGACTTGCATCAGTCTCATGCATACCGTTTGTACCAGATTGTGCAATCATAAGTAGACCACTCTCGCCGACGAGAGTGGGGCCTTCGGAGGAGGGTTTAACAACATCTCTGGTGTCGTATCTCTCTTCTCTCTCTATCTCTCAGTCTCATACACTTGCACGCACAGTGTCCATTCACTTTGTTTGTGATCATAGCATTCTCTCATTAAGAACGGAAGGCTCTACCTTCCATAAGAACAAAAAGAACCTTGAGCACAGTTCGGAGCAATCATCTTGAGCAAAACGCAAACATTCATTCCGCTGCACCTAACATTGGTATCAGAGCTTTGGCAGTGTTCTGTATCACTCCAGGAAAGAACCACAAGAATCACAAGAATTTTTTTTGCCTATTGAGGTCGCACGAACCCAAGTTTGCTTGGGCGTGTCGATTCCTAATCATGTTTTGTTGAAGAATGACAGGAATCCCAAGAAAGAAGGGCTTGTCCAGCCTCCCCTTGTGTCTCTTTTCACTCATTGAGAGCAGACCGTGCACTTAGCGGCCGGCCAATCGACGTGAGGTGGGAAAAAGCAACCTTGGTGTGACCGCAAGGCCGCCAAGGGGTGCGCCCGCAGAAAGGAGTAGAACTCGGGTGAAGAGAAGATCCTTCTCAAACACGGTTTGCAAGCGAAAGAAAACCTCAAGAACCAAGACCCTCAAGAACCCAAGAACCCAAGTTCCTCGTGAACTTAAGAACCCACGACTTCAGAATGGTCATCACTCGAAGCGGAATGGATACTTCGCTTGGAGGTGATGAGCATAAGAGAGGCGAAGAAGAATTTTCCCCACCAGGAGGTTTTTCCGACCCTCCCCCTTCCCCATCTACGTCAAGGATTGCGCTAACTCCTATGGAGGAGTTGGACCAAGCAAGAGAAGCAGAAAGAAAGGCCTACGAAGAAGACATGGCAGCCATCGAACGTAAGTACGACTTGCAAGAAAAAGAAAGTCAAGCAAGATTTGATCGCGAGAACAAAGCAATAGTGCAAGAGATGTTGCGACTCTTTTCTCAAATGCAGACACAGATTCAAAAGGATCGGGAAAAGGAGACTCTCTCAGTCTCTTCTTCTCCAAAGCATGATACACAGGATTTGTATGATTGTGTGAAGCATGCAAGACCTTGGCGGTTTCCCCCACCAAGCAAGAAGGACCTCCCTTGACGTTTTTGACAGAAGCATCACAGCCTGGCGTTTTGCATCATCACACCATCGCCAGAACCCCCAGCATACCGAGCGTTTTGCATCAAAAAGGAATCGACAGCAGAAACCACCTAACCTAGCGTTTTTGCCACCAACTTCCCTAGCGTTTTTGGATCCCAGCATATGCAGAATTTCAGCGATTTTCAGCAATAGAAGAGTAGTAGATTCAACCCATAAAGAAGTAGCAGATTCAGCCCAGAAAGACCATCAGTTTTCAACCTAAAGAAACCTCTGTTTTCAGCCCTAAACCTGCAAAATTTCAGCGACAAAGACCCACAAAAACAGTCCCAAAAATCAGCGTTTTTGGACCCGCAGTAGATTTCAACCCATAGCGTTTTTGGACAACAGTAGAAAGATTGCAGATTTCAGCCCTTAGGTCGACTTTGTCGTCACCGTCGTCATCGCCTAGACTTGCATCAGTCTCATGCATACCATTTGTACCAGGTTGTGTAATCATAAGTAGACCACTCTCGTCGACGAGTGGGGCCTTCGGAGGAGGGTTTTACAAACGTCTCTGGTGTCGTATATCTCTTCTCTCTCTATCTCTCAGTCTCATACACTTGCACGCACAGTGTCCATTCACTTTGTTTGTGATCATAGCATTCTCTCATCAAGAACGGAAGGCTCTCCCTTCCATAAGAACAAAAGGAACCTTGAGCACAATTCGGAGCACTCATCTTGAGCAAAGCGCAAACATTCATTCTGTTGCACCTAACATCAGTTCCAGTCTCTTGTTCTCTTATTTCCATTTAAGTCTTCGTTTGGTTTGTGCACTAACTGAAGTTTGATCATACCTAATTAACTCCAAGTCTCTAACCTGGAATCGTTGTCAGAAGTGACCAGCTCATTCCGAGCACATTCTACAATCTGCTACCAAGTTGATCTACAAACGTGGCCCCGAAGGCTCATATTTAAAGGCTACTAGTAGAAAAGCATCAGATATCAAAAGCTAGCTCCACATCCAAAACCAATTGCTAAATAATTGGGCGCCCAAAAAGCTCTACAATTTGCGTAAATCCCGCCATGTCAACATCCAAAATTTCCAACGCGTTTCACGAGCCTACCATTCAGCCACGTCATCACTGGCAATTTTATCTCTCCCCTCTTTTGGAGAGATGTCACGTCATTGCTTTGTGACAACAAGAGGTTTCTGGCAACACAAGGAATCTCACAAGAGAGTACTTTCTTGTTGAATGGGGATCAGTGGCGAGAGGCTGAAAAATACAATTAGAGGAGGACAAGGCGCCCGCGTAAAAAACATTAGGATATCCGGCAAAGCGCGATGAGAGATAAAGCAGAAGGCAATCTTTCTCCACACTGAAAAGGCAACCAAGGGGCAAAGGGAGGCAACTTGTCACGAAAGCCCATCATCAGGATCCGAGAGCCTAAAGCTCTAATACCATGAGAGAGAGAGAGAGAGAGAGAGAGAGTGGGGAGGGGGTTGATTAGCCCCGACCAACAATCATGACCATAAGCCCATCAAGGGCAACAAATACAACATTCACCGTGTGCATAAACAAGACCACCCCTTTCCCTACATAAATTGCATAAAGAGAGGGTAGGGAGAACACTCGACCAAAAAATATCGATGACCCATGAAATAAACGGGGACTCTTATAGAATAATAGGCCCAGTCGACAGCATGATAGGACATCAACGGCCAAACCAAAACTGGTCAAACCAGATGCAACCTACATGCTAGATGCAAAGGCCATCAGTCCAAGAGACACAATAGCCGTACAAGCACTCGCTAGACCATAGTGAAGCAACAAGAGTGTTGAATCCTCTAATAAGACCACTCAGAAAATCTCAATACAACTAGGGCCGCGCCCTTCAAATTATAGACACCCGGCTGAAAGCAACTTCAAAAATCAATTGACTATTTTAGAAAGGTCTAAAAGCACTATAAAAATCCTCTGTTAATTAAATCTAGCACTCAAAAGCACGTAAAGCATCTTCTGTCCATAAATACAGCCCTAAAATAATCAAAGCATAAAGTACTGCCACGTCAACGAATTGTACAGCCCACTGTAATATGCTCCACAATTTATGAGATCTTGTGCATCCTGGCTCAATGGTTCTTTGATCTTATGCTCAGGTTAAGCTGGTAAGCCACGTCACCATTTTGTGACACTCCCTCCTATTGCAAGAGGAAAGCTATCTCCACTCTTGCAGGTGGCAACTTACGTCCCCCTCCCCACTTCCATTCACCAAAAGTGGTATCCTTGAGCACTTTGCAATTTGTAGCTTCTCTCGAGTAAAGTGGCATCATTGAGCACTTTGCAAATTGAAGTATGGATGCATACAAACTTTGAAACGAGCACAGCAATGTAAACATGAGACTAGCTACAGTAGGTTTCTTTGTGACTTTAGGCCTCTAGAGACCCATTCTGATCCTTGTTTCCATTCTCATTCCGCATTCCATATTTCTCTGCTTGCAAGGATATATCCACAACCATATAGTAGGAGAGGGAAAGACAACTCCCACAACCATCACACTACTAGTTAACAGCATACACAAATGAGTCTTTGCAAGAAAGACTCGCCATCTGGCACCGACTCTGACAACTAGCTTGTGTCCCCTCCCCCCCCCCCCCCCCCCCCTTGGCCTCTTACAGTATCCCCATATGCAGGTGGAGAGAGCATATCCAGTTGGGCCATCAAGACCTATTAAGCTTTTAGTGGGGTTTTTGCATGTCATTATGGCACATGAAGGGAACGTTATGTAAGCAAACGGCATCATGACACAAGTCAGAGACGCACATGGAACGAACATTAGGAATGGGCATCAGCCACCCGTAGGAGTGCTTAGGAGCGGATCAAACGATGATTATCTATCAAGACATACAAATTTAGACACACCTAGACTGCCATTGAATTTCACACCTAGCAGCCAAAGCTGCAAGTGCATCAGAGGTGAGGTGGACGTAAGAGATTCAATTTACCATGTAGACGTGCAAACAATGGATTTCTATCAATCCTTCTTTTGTCAACAACCCTCCCACTGTTTAAGGAGATGTACGTTCTGGAAATAAGCTCCTCGTGGCAGCTGGCTATGAAGAGGCAGAGGAAGACTCTCAGGTTCACATCTTCTAGAAGGGAAGAATTTGCTGCAGGGATGGCAACAAGGTATGCCACAAAATGAGACCCTTTGCTGCAAACCTAGAGGAAGGGACCCTTGTCAACTACCTGGTGTAGCTTCTAAGCTCCCACTTCCAGCGAAATCTGTAGCCCATGGGTGTATTTGTAAACTAACTAACTCTCTCTCTCTCTCTCTCTCTCTCTCTCTCTCTCTCTCTCTCTCTCTACTAGAGCATACCTCCAAACTGCGTATCTCCTCGTGGAGACGCCGAACTTCAGCAAGCTTGCGATGTCGGCCATAAGAATCGGGGGGGTGCGGGGAGCGAGAACAGGAGCACCTGACCAAGAAGGTCGTTGGCCTGCATTCCCCTGCATCGATTTTCAGCGTTCCATCCAACGTGAGGCTACAATGACAGTGACGTGCTGAGGTGGACAAACCATCAAATGTCGGTCGCGGACCCTCAGCACTAAAGGGCACGAGCCATTTATTGAAGCCCTAGCGCTGGGATCCACGGCAGCGAAGCCAGGACACGACGATCGAGAAGTGCGCAACCGTAAGATGTCGAGGTAAACTGGGACACGAAAAGGTAAACTTGGACAAGCAGGGGGGCCTGTCCAAGTTTATTATCATTATATGGTTTGCTCATATGTCGACTTCCCCGTCGTGGGTGTAGCGATTAGAGCATTGGGCTCTCGTGGTGGTGGCAAAGGTTTGAGTCTTCGTGCCTGTCGTCGGCGCTCATTTTTTTCCGCCATCCATCCGTCTCGAGATTCCCCCTTTGGACCCCCACCACGAATCCCATCTCTTTTCTCCCGTGTCCTTTAGTGTTGAGGGTCGCGAACCGCGGTGCGTCTGGACTAAATAAAGTACAGGCTCTTAAATGCAACCGAGTGACGGTTGCAAGTACACACATGGTATTCATAAGTTGTGCTTGTAGGATCTTAATTAGTTTTTTTCATGAGTTTTTTTCATGGTACACACACGCACACAAAGACTGCAACATGGTTTTCATTCCAAATAAGAGCCAATAGTTTTGTTACAAAAAATAAGCTTCTTGATAAGAGAGTAAAAATAAGCTTCTTGATAAGAGAGTAATCATCCGAAACATCTATACTAACATAATGGAGCTTAAAATTTTTGAGGAAGGAGAGGGCTTCCATGTGTCACTCATTGGTTCATTTCAAAAAGAACCTTACAAAACATCCAATCTCAAAGCAAAATTGAAGGGTAAGATTTAAAATGTTAAAAGTGAAGGGTAAGTTTGTATGAAATGAAAAGCTGTTGACAGTGTAAATTTTTTTGAGAAAGGAGAGGGCCTCCATGTGTCACTCATTGGTTCATTTCAAACAGAACCTTACAAAACATCCAATCTCAAAGCAAAATTGAAGGGTAAGATTTAAAATGTTAAAAGTGAAGGGTAAGTTTGTATGAAATGAAAAGCTGTTGTTAACAGTGTGAAGTGAAAAGACTTTCTACCATAGGGTAAGATTTAAAATCTATCTATACTTCTATATCTATATCTATACTATATATAATTGAGCTTAAAATTTTCAAGGAAGGAGAGGGCATCCATGTGTCACTCTCTCCTTCATTTCAAGATCGTAAAGAAACATTTGGTTTAAAATGTAAAAGTGAAAGGTAAGTCAGAAATCATTTGGTTTGAAATGGAAAAGTGAAGGGTAAGTAGCAAGTATAGTGATGGCAGGAAATGAAAAGACTTCTTTATGACTTATGAGTTATGTCAAAAAGTCACAATACTTAGTACCATATATATATATATATATTTATATTATTTACACTCTTTAGCAAGGCCATAGAGTTTAAGTTCAGCCTTCAATTCTAAAGGGTGATTACTTTTGTTTTCGTAAAGGATGGCTCTACTTCGCAGCTTGGAAAAATAACAAGCTGTGAGTTATACCACACGTCGACAAGTTGGTCTACCTCGAACGTGTGTATGTGTGTGTGTGTGTGTGTGTGCCATAGTTATTACATCCAGTCACTTCCCTTGATCTGCCCAAGAGATGCCAACCCATCTAAATATGTCCAACCCTATTTGAGGGCAAAGAGTAGGTAGAAACACCCATATGCTACTACAATCTATCTTTAGGGAAAACAAATTCGTTTAGGCAGAGAGAAAAAACAAAAAAAAACCAGTACAAAATGCTTATTCTCCAGTCATTTAAACGATTGCCAAAGCCTTTGAGAGCTTATGTAGTATTAGCAACCATATGCAATGCTAAAACATCTCCAGAACCACAGTCGGTCAAGGGATAACAACCATTAGGCTTGACCAGGCCTCATGCTAAAACATCTTTTAAAAAAAACAGCAGTCGGTCTCTGGCGAAAAAAAGAAAGTTTAGGTAAACTTATAATACATGTGGCGACTGAGCAGCAAGCTCCATTGTTTTTCGGTATTTCAAGTAGAAATAACACAGAACAGGTTTACCCAACACACACACTGAATCTCAAGCTAAGTGAGGGCTAAGGAGTGCCCTCACCTTTAGAATTTATAGGTTTGGTATGCACGCTTCCTAAGTGTCTGAAGTGAAGAGAGCAAAGCCGCCCCATACTGTGAGAGCCCCTCGTGCGTCAGAAGCCATTACTGCCAGGGGACAGAGAGCGCCTTTACACGGTCCGAGGATGGAAGGAGCCGCCTTCCTTCTGTAATGATAGTTTTGAAGATTTTTTTTACGAGCCCCTTGCCCAATACCCAAGTCGGTGGCACAATGTTAGTAATGTAGGCCCTACTTTGTCAATAGGGAAGGAGAAGGGGGGGGGGGGGGGTTTGTTGTTTTTTTTATCAAAAAGAGGAACCCTATGAGGGGACGATATATATGACTCCATAGTGTTCAACCATAGTGTGTGTGTGTGTGTGTATGTGTGTGTGTGTGTGTGTGTGTGTGTGTGTGTGTGAGAGAGAGAGAGAGAGAGAGAGAGAGAGAGAGAGATGACTTTATTAATTGTTGTAGCTCTGTGTGTGTGTGTGTGTGTGAGAGAGAGAGAGAGAGAGGGCCCATCCCATTTAGTCCTACTGAGCAGTGCCATATGTCTATTTCTGGTTTGAAAGAGAGAGAGAGAGAGTGCCATTGATTGGCCTTGGCGCTTGACAACGAATGCTCCCCCCCCCCCTCCCCACCCCAAACTCGATCATGAACACAACCCACCCCTTACTTCATGTACAACTTCTCTAAATGTTTCCACAACATGCCTCATGTAGTTTAGTCTATCAACACCCCTGGCTGCCAATAGCTGATCCGCCACAAGCCCCACACCCTTATACAACCTCAATCCTCTACTGGCCAGGACGTCAAGACTTTGGATCCAATACATGTCCCACTTGCCACAAGCGCTTGCTGAGCCACCTACTCCTCTACCGCTGCCTGTCCGCCACCCTCGATCCTGACGAGTTGTTGGAATTCGGGTTGCAGAGAAACACACACAGCTTGGAGAAGACGAAGGAAGCTCAAGGCACACAATAGAGAGTGTATTACTCAGTGTGCAATGGAAAAATAGATAGCCCTAGAGTGATGGGCGTATATACCATGCACGGGGGGAAAAACCTCCTAAAGAGGGAAAAAATGCCCCGGCGGTCCTAGTGTGTTCACATCACTACCACATGTATATGGTAACAAATCCCCCCTGGAGTGATGCGGTGAACGAGAGCTGGCACATGAGTTAAGGGAAGTGCCATGCCCTAAGGACATGATCAGTCCACAAAGGGGAGTAAGCCCAAAGCTTTGCGGAAGGGCTTCAAGCTTCTCACGAGACAATGCCTTTGTGAAAAGATCTGCAAGGTTGTCCTATGTTGGCACATAAGCCAAGCTGATCTCTCCTGCTGAGAGCCTCTCCCTGACATAGTGATAATGCACCTCAATGTGCTTTGTGCGAGCATGAAAAACTGGGTTCCTCGCAACTTCCAATGCGCTCTGACTGTCAGTGTAGATAGTGTTGGCAGTGTCCTGTCCAACACCCAAATCAGCCATAAGGCGTCTGAGCCATACACACTCAACCGTAGCTGTGAAGATTGCCCTGTACTCAGCCTCACAACTCGAAGTGGCCACAGTAGGTTGCTTCTTGCTCAACCATGATATACATGAACTGCCAAGCATGAAACAAAAAACACTTGTGGACACTCGCGTGTCAAAACTACCAGCCCAATCTGAGTCCGAAAAAGCATGTAAGTCTGGCGGCAATGATCCCCCCTTGGGATAAAACAAGCCAAGATGTAAAGTGCCACTAAGGTAGCAAAAAATCCTCTTGACAGCCTGCCAATGCTTAGACCCTGGGCTATGCATAAATCTGCTGACCTGTGAGACTGCAAACTAAATATCCGGCCTCGTGTTGCATACATAAATGAGGCAGCCAACAGCAGTTTGGTAAAGAGTGACATCAGCAGGATCGCGAGCATCATGTAGACTCAACTTCAAACCTCTTTCCATGGGAGTGGCAATAGGTTTGCAATCCTCAAGTCCAAACTTACATAGCAATGTCTCAATGTAACTTTTCTGACACAAAGCAATACCACCATCACACTGCTTAAATTGTATACCCAAGTAATGATGCAACAGCCCCAAATCTTTCATCTTGAAAGTAGCATTCAAATCAGGCTTAAATTCAGCAATATGTCTCTCATTTGGTCCAGTGATCAGCAAATCATCAACATAAAGAACCACAATGAGAAATACACCATCCTCACGCTTTACATACAATGTGCTTTCAGTTGGACTGTTACGAAAGCCTCGTTTAACCAAATGAGTGTCAGCTTTCTCATACCAAGCACGAGGAGATTGCTTCAACCCATACAAAACCTTCTTACATCTGCACACTTTGTCCTCTTGTCCTTTTATGACAAAACCGCGAGGCTGCGTTACATAAACTTCCTCAAATATGTCACCATTCAAGAAAGCAGTAACAATGTCTAATTGATGTACATCCCAACCAAAATGAGCTGCCTATGCACATAGAAAACACACAGTAGTCATACGACAAGTGGGAGCAAAAGTCTCTTCATAATCTATGCCTTTTTGTTGTGCATAACCCTTTGCAACAAGTCGAGCCTTATGGCGATCGATCTCACCATCCGGCTTGCGTTTCAACTTGTAAACCCACTTCGTACCAATGGCCTTTTTGCCAAGAGGCAAATCACATAAAGTCCATGTGTCATTCTCTATAAGTGCATCATATTCTGATTGCATGGCAGCCATCCAATTTTCTGAATTATGTGCTTCATCAAAAGACAGAGGCTCCTCAACATCATGTAAACTAGACACAGCCAAAGCATAACAATCTGATGCATAAGATGCATGGCGAGAGCTTGAACGAGTACGACTAGACAAAGGTGCATCCAATTTACTATCACGCAAAGTGCGCACCAGCCATTTTGGCATACCTCTAGCCTGTACATCTGCATCACTAATAGGCTGATCTAAAACATTTTCAGAAACCCCCATAGGCTGTACATTTGTCTCATTGGAACTTACATTTGTATTTCCACCACTAAAAAGAGGCAACAAAGTGTCATAAATGTCCTGTGAGCTTACATTATTGTCTCTAGTTCATGACAGCAAGGGCTGAACAGAATCTTCCACAAACACTACATCCCGTGAAACCAGAATACGTTTTGTTTGCGGATGATACAACCTGTAACCTTTGCTTTCAGCACTATAATCAACAAAAATACATTTGACAGCCTTATCATCCAATTTTCTGCGCTGCACTTGTGACACCAAAGCATATGCCAAACAGCCAAAAACACGCATGTGCTCAATAGAAGGCTTTCTATCATGCCATGCTTCATATGGAGTAATAGACTGCAAAGCTTTCGTAGGACACCTGTTAAGTACATAAGTGGCACACATGATGGCCTCAAGCCAAAAAGAATGCGGTAAAGCTTGACTTTTGACCATACATCGTGCCATTTTCGTCAGTGACCTGTTTTTCCTCTCAGCAACACCATTTTGCTGAGGTGTGTAAGGCACTGTACATTGGTGTTTTATCCCACAACTAGCCAGAAATGCATTAAATTCATGAGGCATATACTCCCCCCCTCGATCGGAACGGAGGGTACCCATAGTACATTTTGAGACATTTTCAGCCATAGACAGAAATTCTTTGAAGCACATAAAAACTTCGGACTTCGCTTTAAGCGGAAATACCCATGCATGCCTGGAGTAATCATCAATGAAAGTCACGAAGTACAGGTAATTGCCCAAGGACGGAGTTTGCATGGGCTCACAAACATCACTATGCACAAGCTGCAACCTGCATGTGGCCCTAACTGAACCATCCTTTGGAAACTTAGAACGCTGCATTTTACCCAGAATACAACCTTCACAAACATGTTTGACAGGTGCTTCAAGAGGCGGCAAAGAAGCAACCATATCAGATTTCTGCAAACGAAGTAAACTGGCAAAATTCAGATGACCAAAACGTGCATGCCAAAGTTTTGCATCTGAAATAGCCCCTTAATCTGCAATAGCATTTGCAAAATTTTGTCCACACTTGTCATACAAAGTGAGCTCATACAGCCCACGGCACAAAAGCCCAGATGCAACAATTTCTCACCAAAACCGAGATCATGAACTGTACATCTGTCATCCACAAATTTGACTACAAGTGCAAGTCTAGCAAGTGCGGATACAGACAAGAGATTCTTCTTGATCCCAGGTACATAAAGTGCATCAACAAGTGTGAAAGAACTGCCATTAACAGTAGTAAGCATAATCTTTCCAACTCCTTGAACTGGATAAGAGGCGTTGTTGGCACAAGTGACTGAATTCCCATGAGGGACAGACTCGAGAGAGGTAAACAATTCAAGACGTGAGGTAATGTGCTTTGTAGCACCACTGTCGAAATACCACACATGTGAATCTGCAGCAACTGACAAGCATGCATCATGGACAGCAAGATTGTAAGTGCATTCTGCGCTAAAAGCCCATTCTGCATCAACATCAGCAACACAGTCTCCTTTCACAGAAGACTCAACAATGGCTGCATTTGTAGTCGAACCAGCATTTGCAGTGGAACCACCCTCTTTCTTCTTAGCCTCTTTGGCCTTCAACTTAGGACATGACTTGATCAAGTGATCATTGGCTTTACAATAATGGCAACGCATCTTCTTTTTGCCCTTATCACCAGAATTGCCAGACGAAGTGCTGCCAGCAAAAGCATTAGGAACATAATTTTTGCCACTCACAGCAGAACCATAAGAAGTGGCTGCATTACTGTTACCACCCTTTCTTTGAGAAGCAATAAAAGCCTGTTCAACTGCACGCTGCCTAGTCCCGTTTTTTCTAGAAAGTGACTCTTGAACAGCAATGTGCATAATGCATCAAACTTGACAACTTCAGGATTTCCTTGGGTCATCAGTCTCCAAGTACTAGCAAAAGTCTGGTAGGAATCTGGTAAGGCATCAAGAACAGTCTGCACAAGGGAACTGTCTGAAATGACTTCACCTGCAGAAATAAGTTGTTCATTGATATCCTTGACACTAGCAAGGAAAGTGTCCATATCATCTTCCTCATGCATAATCTTCGACTGCAGCTCTTTACGCAGCAAAGCAATTTAAGTCTCATTGTGGCTTGCATAAAGACCTGCTAGAATATCCCAAGCCTGTTTTGCAGATTTTGCTGAACGGATGTGAGGAACAATGGTGCGCTTCACAAACAACGCAATCAATGCATGAGCATGCGCATCCTTAACATCCCAACGAGCTTGTTCTGTCGTAGGCAAAACAACTCTAACAGCTACAATCCTTGCAGCAAGACCTGCAACATCCTCAACATCGCCTACATCCTCAGAACCAGGACGTACATCAATGCCCTGCATAATGTTCCAGACACCCTTTGACACAAGAACATGTTGCATCATATAAGCCCACATAGGGTAGTTGTCCCGATCCAACCTGTCCTCAGCAGCAAACATCTTGAACACATCTGTGTTGTTGTTGTCAGCCATGGTAAATGCTACACCTGATGTGAAAACTGCCCGAAAATAGGAGAAAAGGGGCTGGAACAACCTGTGCTATATAGCACAAACCGTAGAAGACTATAAGGCACCTATTATGCAGAAAACGGCACTGACAGAAATTTTGCACAAAATGACGAAATAGCCTGTGCAGTACTGCCTGTAGTGGAAACGGAGGCCGAAATGAGCCCAAATCAAAATTCTGAGTAGACCTGCGAACGCTTGCCAAAGCTCACTGAAATCGGAGAAAGTGAGCAGGCGTGTGCTAGAGCAGCTGGCGACTAAGCCCGGGAGGACGTGACCTGCTCTGATACCAATTGTTGGAATTAGGGTTGCAGAGAAACACACACAGCTTGGAGAAGACGAAGGAAGCTCAAGGCACACAATAGAGAGTGTATTACTTAGTGTGCAATGGAAAGATAGATAGCCCTAGAGTGATGGGCGTATATACAATGCACAGGGAAAAAAACCTCCTAAAGAGGGAAAAAATGCCCCGGCGGTCCTAGTGTGTTCACACACATCACTACCACATGTATATGGTAACACGAGCTCCATTTTTGCCTAGCTGCGTCCCTCCACACCATGAGAGAGAGACATCCGTCTCCACACTTTCTTCATCTTTTTTTGGCCATTCAGTGGATCCTACAATGTTGAGAGCTCCAACGTGATCATCCAAGCTTTTTAGCTTTCCCAAGTTTTCACGTCTTGAACTCCTAGACTGCTGCTACAGTGCTCACGGCAACGATCGTGCAAGGCGGGTTTTCCATTCAGTGTTTGGGAAAAATGTGTCTCAGCTTAATATCATATTGTTTTCAATTTCATGGGGAAAAGGGGATATTCCGCCCCAAAATAGATAAAAATCGTCTAAAAATTCACAAAATAAACCTAATTTTCTAAATTTCCTCTTGGAAAATTAAAGGAAAGCAATTTTGTATGTTTAAAAGAAAGATTTTTCCAGAACACTAATGTGATTGCATTGGAGGATGATCATTGCCAGTCGAGGGTATTGGCCTTGGTCTTGGAGTTAGCAATCCTTTGCTCATTTGGATCCTCCTTGGTGTTGCATACCTAATGTGGACCCTTTGCCTCCCGCCTAGAATGATGACTCCGGTCTCTTATTGTAGGGATACCTCCATGCATGTGCCTCCATTGTAGGACTGCCTCCATGTCATTTTGCTTACATTTAGAGCCGGGTCACTTTGGAACGGTTAAATAGCCTTCCAGCTTTGTTTGCAAGTTAAGAAAATCGGTGGCTTTTTGAAGATAAATTCTTTTGCCTGAGTGATGAGATAGATCTTGAGCAGGTTCTTGCTAACCAAGAGGGAAACAAAAGTCAACCATGTGAAAGACTGTGCCCGTTTCGAGGCTCTTAACTACCACGATTAGATAGGTAGAGAGAGAAGAGCCGTTTCGTGACTAAGTAGAAAGCAGGCTCGCCGGTACACGTGACTAGGCTCTTCGCCTCTCACATGCTTCATTTTAATACAAACTAGACATGCAGCCACAGAGAGAGAGAGAGAGAGAGAGAGAGAGAGAGAGAGAGAGAGAGAGAGAGAGATATATTTTTCTTCCTATTGACGTGGTTTGAGACCTATTAATCTTGAGACTGACTAATCTCGACTCTCAACTATTAAATTTAGGCAAACCTTATCCAATCCAAACATTGTTGGCAACAAGTCGTCATGTTGCATAACATGTTAGGAGGGAGAGAGAGAGAGAGAGAGAGAGAGAGAGAGAGAGAGAGAGAGAGAAGAAGAAGAAGAAGATCGTAAGAGACCTAAAATATTTAGCCGATGAACGTTGATTCTTGAACTCAAGGGCTTGCATGCTCACATACTTATACAAGGAGAGGGGGACACAATGACCTCAAAGGTTAAAGAGAGAGAGAGAGAGAGAGAGAGAGAGAGAGAGAGAGAGAGAGAGAGAGAGAGAGATCATCCTTAAAGATCAAATTGACCTATAGACCGAGTACAATATGTAACATGCTTGAAGACTATGGATATAAGGGAGGCCACTGACAATTTGAATCCATGAGGTGGCTAGGAGAGAAAGGTATGTAGGCCATGGTATAGGCCAAAATGTGGGTAAAGTAAGTTTGATGTGATCAAAATCTCAGCACTTATGTAGGGTATGATGATTGCACTCTCAAATTGTTAAAGGATATAGTTCGTGTACAAAAAGAGACTCTCCTCCATGTAGTGCCTCAATGCTCTCTCTCACATTTAAGGGAGTGGAAGCTAAGCCAAATGGCTCCTATGGTATAAAATATGGGTAAGGGCAAGCATGTGAATGGTTGAATACAGTCTGCTCTCTCAAAAAAGAACATGCATGTGTGTATGTTTGTGTGTGTATTTTGCAGCACGCCCTTTCTTTTAGCATGATGCCCAAAACTCTTACAAAGAGAAACGATTAAGTGAACTTTTCTGCTTTTATTGCCCTCACATTTTAAGGTGCCAATGGTGCCCAAATGTACACAAAAGAACAATATGCGCCTTATATTACTAGCATGCTTATGGTCAATTGCAAGAGACCTCAACATCCATGCGACGAGTCTTGGTAGATGCAAGTGTACATGCTAGCTAGATTGAGTGCAATCCAACCTGTAAAGTTTAAAATTTACCCACATATAGAGACAAAGTTGGAATACTGCCTTTGAGAAGCAAACAACACACTACTCACTAAATCAATTGTGCATACCAATGGCAAGTTTCTGCTACTACTATGTGGTGTAATGTTGGCATGTTGGGTCATGGCTGGTACATGCATCCTAAGTGCTAACAAATAGCAGTTGATGACTTAGTTGACTGTGATGCCCCAAATGCAAGACCAAAACTATAAGAGAGAAACATGGGAGAGTTGCTATCATGACCAATGTCTTGATTGGTAAGGATGGTGAGAGGGGATGCTAATGCATCTAAAGAATTTGTCGTTCAATGTAAACACTATATCCAAAGAAGGATACTAGCTCTCTATTAGTCTATTTAGAGGGCCACTACCACTCACCAGGGTTCCATATCAATTGTGTGAGGGGAACGTCTCTAGCCTAATCGCAAATTCGTTGCCTCCTTAGAGAGAAACATAGGATGTTAAGACAAGACATCATGCGAAGGGAGCCCATTACTTAATTTATTCCCAAGAGACCTCAAATTGACCTGATAATTCTTGAACTCAACACGTAGGGGGGGGGAAACTTGCCATGATTAGGAGGAGTATGTTGGAGCTTGGCATGACCAACTAGAAAGAGATTTGTCCTTGGTCAATCCACAAGAATGTAGAGAGTAACTACACTTCATTAGTTGTTTGATCTTACACTTGAAAAGGTAGACATAATGTTGATCCAAAAGATAGATCTGTGCTTGGTTGATGTGAATGTGGAGGGCACTTAGACCTTGTGTGTTGTCATACATTGTCATCTAGAAGTAATTATAGTGGTGGTTGATGCACAAGTGTATTAAAGAGCTATAAAATCTCACCTGAGAATCATGGGCATTTGCCTTCTCTTTGAAGGGAAGGAAAACAATGGTTGCTTCAATTGACGCACATGTAGCCGCAGCAACACGCGGATCACATACTAGTACTAAGATAATGGAGCTTAAAATTTTTGAGGCTGGAGAGGGCCTCCATGTGTCATTCATTGGTTCATTTCAAAGAGAACCTTACAAAACATCCAATCTCAAAGCAAAATTGAAGGGTAAGATTTAAAATGTTAAAAGTGAAGGGTAAGTTTGTATGAAATGAAAAGCTGTTGACAAGTGTAAAGTGAAAAGACTTTCTACCATAGGGTAATATTTAAAATGTGAAAGTGAAAGGTCAGTTTTTAGTTTTCTAGGAAATGAAAACCTTTTGACAATGTAAAGTCAAAATACACATAACAAACAAGTGATAAAATCACGAGGCCTACATTCAACAAAAATCACAATCTCCATTTTCATAAACGAGTAGTGATAGTAATTTCAAAAGTGAGACCACATTGTAAGATCATCGTAAGGAAAAACTCTTTTTGCCTTTCAAAGTCTCTTTTCATATGTTAAAAATTCAAGTTGCTCAAAAAAATATGATCCCGCAAGCTACCTCCCCAGCAAATAATAGTTATAAGAGAGAGAGACTAAACGTTATTTTTGGATTTATAAAATCAAACAAAACACACAATTTCAACTCGTCTGTCATCTGGCAAGAAAAATCAAAAATACCATTTTCTTATCCATCAAATAATTTCTATCACTGTTTTCTTTCATTTACAGTCTGTACTAAACCATTGCAATAACATTGTAAGAAAATAAATCAGAGAGTTCATTTGAATTTCATTTTTTGGAAATTGATTCGCTTTAGCAAAGTCCAAGATGTAATAAAAAGCCTATTAGATACTACTAGGGAAGATAGCAAAGCAAATTATATTTAAGAACTCACATTTTTGCAGAGGCCTCTACCAAAGAGGAGAGCCGTTCAATTTCCTGATTCTTTGCAAAAAGCTCCTCCTGGTTGGCATCGAGTCAAACATTTAGCCCACGTCAGAGAATACAAGCAAAAGAAAATCACTTTTTCATTGAAGTATTGAATCATCAAGCAAAGAGGATAGGAATAAGTGGAAATAAGGAAGCTATTTACAAAATGACTCAAAAGAACAAAATTCTGGGGTCACATAAGCTTTGAACAACTGGAATTCCAAAGCTTAAAGTTTCAATATCACTCATGGAGATTATCAAGTGTATTTGAGTATATCCCTACACAGTGCACAACAGCTAGCCATTCCCTCATGGAGAACAGATTTACTTCGACCAAAGATACATCTGCCTGATACGAAATACACACGTCACTTGGCCAGCTCACAACGGATAGGCTTGCCACACCACGGACAAAGGCAAAACTCCTGTTCTTCAGCGAGAAAACAGGGGCTGATCATTGATTAAAATACAGAGAGATCGTAGTGGTCCTTATTTGACGAGACTATGTGCGACAATGCCAACTCGTTTAAAGATTGACCATTTTGTTCTCAAATGGCCAGTGAGAGTCATACCTTGAAAGCTCAATTGAATCGGCGAGCTTGCATGAGAATAAACATCCTACCTACAGGAGGAGAGATGTCGGTAGACACATTATGGTTATAATAGGTGGACTGTTTCATACAATCTTATCTTTTCGATAAGATACAAAGGTTACATCAATGAAGAAACTCTTTCCTGCTTACACCCGTCGCCTACTACCCAGGGCCTCCCTTGCTTACGCCCTCTTCTTGCTCCCCTCCAGCTCGCCCTCTCTCCGCTACCAGACTTGGCTGCGCCTCATCCACACCCATCACCCTCATGTCCAACAGCAGCCCGGGCTCACCCTACGAGTGCTCCTTGTCTGCAGAACACACACACACACACACACACACACACACACACACACACACACACACACACACACACACACACACACACACAAAGAGATGGGTTGCCTCAACTCACCCTGTTGGTGCTCATCTATAAAAGAGAAAGAGAGTTTGCAGAACGAGTGATCTTGGCTCTTTCCCTACCCTCCTGCATAGACTTCTCCCATGCGCTCTTTCCTATTCCTTGCCCTACTGCACCCTACTCGCCGGAGAGAGTATCCAAGCCGCCCACCGCCTTTGAAACGAGTTCCAGAGAGATCAGGGATAGTCTTCACCTCGATTCTCCTAGCTCGCCACCTCAACCTCGCATGGTGCCATAGGTCATGGAGATTGGGACACACATAGATAAACTACAAGTCCCTTCATTTGCGAAACAAAGAGAAAGAAAGACGCGTGTTACAAACTTACAGCGTTAGAGAGAGAGAGAGAGAGAGAGAGAGAGAGAGACGTGTCCTTATTGCTCATAGTTTGACTCAGAAAAATAGGATCTCCCCATCATTGTAGCTTTCACGATTTTTAAATCGTGCACACATACACTCCTTTTCATGATTTAGAGATGACGTGAATCTATTTTCATCATAGCCTATACAGGCTTGTCTCTCAAGTGAGTGACTGCAGGGTTTTCTCTGTCTCTTCCAACCAATCAAAAAAATAGACATTTTTTTGAAACAACCTCTCCTTTTTCATTAGGACAACTCAATCATGAAAATAAGTGCTATTTTCTATTAACCTCCCATGAAAATCCTCTAATTTTGTTTGTATTTTTAGCCAGTAAAAAGGTAAGGGAACACTATAGCCTTTGCCCTTTGGGCAGGCCAAGAAAGATAATTTTAGTGAAGATTTAGTTATTTAATAAAAAAATATTTGGCTTTATTTTTTCAAGAGACTTCTTTCAAGACTAATATTGATATTTTTTATTTAAAGATTTATCAAAGTTTGTATTTTTTAAAGAGATTGAGAAAAAGAAAAACGCTCGCCTATTCATGCGTCGACTTGGGAGAGGGATGTCTCGTGTTGAGGACATGCATGCAAATGAAGGGACTGTTATCCACGTTAGAGAGAGAGAGAGAGAGAGAGAGAGAGAGAGAGAGAGAGAGAGAGAGAGAGAGAGAGAGAGAGAGAGACCATTGCATAGTCTATGTGTGTGTGTGAGAGAGAGAGAGAGAGGAAGAGAGAGAGAGAGAGAGAGAGAGAGAGAGAGAGAGAGAGAGAAAGATTTTATCATCAAGCTCATAGGGATTCCATCTCACCCCAGGGGATATTTTTAAAAGGTAGCTAACATTTTTCATCCATTGACAATGAGATAAATGCTTTAGAGTAGGTAAAATCCCAACAAAACCAACCCCAACATTGGCACCTCGAATAGGGAGAGACATTTCCCAGTTTTGACGGGCCTTTTACCAATTGTGGATTATTTCATTATTTTAATTTTTAAGAGTGAAACTGTGAGCCACGTTTAAGTGCTTATATATGCAGGGATTGTTATCCACGTTGTTGAGAGAGAGAGAGAGAGAGATAGAGATAGAGAGAGATTTTTTATCGTCAAGCTCATAGGGACTCCATCTCACTAGGGGATATTTTTAAAAGGTAGCTAATATTTTTCATTCGTAAAAAATGAGATAAATGCCTTGTAGTAGGTAAAATCCCAACAAAAACCAAACCTGACATTGGCACCTCGAATAGGGAGAGACATTTCCCAGTTAATGGACCTTTTACCAATTGTGGGGTATTTCATTCATTTAATTTTTAAGAGTGAACATGTGGGCCACGTTTTTTAAGTGCCTATCAAAAATCAATGTGTGTGTGTGTGTGTGTGTGTGAGAGAGAGAGAGAGAGAGAGAGAGAGAGCAATCATAGCCATCTATGTTTTTCTTTAAAGAGATTGAGAAAAAGAAGATCGCTCCCCTGTCCATGTGTCTACTTGGGGCCATCTCTTTAGCTACAGTGTCAATTTATCAACTACTATGTCACATTGGCAAGTCATGTGTGTATGCACACATGAGATTGCTATCCACCCCAACACATGTGTGTGTGTGTGTGTGTGTGTGTGTGTGTGTGTGTGTGTGTGTGTGTGTGTGTGAGAGAGAGAGAGAGAGAGAGAGAGAGAGAGGTTTGGAGGGGGGGGACACAAGCGAACTATAGAAATTTTGAATGTCATCGTTACTAAATTGGAACAACAACAAAAGGCCTTGAGATCTATGTGACAAACTTTTGTTTCAAGTATATATATATGTGTGTGTGTGTGTGTGTGTGTGTGTGTGTGTGTGAGAGAGAGAGAGAGAGAGAGAGAATTTGACACCATAAGAACAATGATAATTTCTCTCAAATATCTATCTATAGGGTCTTGAACTCATGTGCACATTGTGTGTGTGTGTGTGTGTGTGTGTAGCTGTTAAACTAAATAAATAACACACCAATTGAACAAGATGTTCAAAAAGACGACTGGCTAAAGATGTCAAGGCAAAGATATGTACATAAACAATTCAGTTTTTGAATCAAAACTGTACAATATAGTAAGAATGAAGTATCATTCCAAAGGAATTTGTACAAAGGTATCAAAAACTATCCCAATTGCAGCATCAAATGCTTCCAAAGTCAGACTGCAGCAAGTTAAACCTCTTTAAGCCAAAATAGAATTCTCACCTGCATCCATATAGTCAAGACAACAGACATGTTAGACTTAGCTACGTATGGCCGGCTTCAAAGAATCTATCAGTTGTTATCCATGTCGAACTTAAAAAATATTAACTAGCTACTGTCATGCACATTTTAAAGTCTCGAGGATTTTGCATCCTTATTTTTTGCTAGAGTTATTCATATATTTTGCTAGAGTCCCATTTCGGTAGCAGAACTAGTAGTGCTACCAAGCTTTCAATCATCAGATTAACTAAGGTTATCAAAGTAGGATCCAGTCAGAAACCAGTCAAAAACAGAGCAGTAGATCCAAAGTAGGATCCAGTATGCAATACTCAAACCAGCAACCATAAAGTAAGCTCGAGTAACTGTCAAAACTTTAAAATATCGAGCAACACTTGTATCGGGAATCTACTTGTATCTGCTATACTTCAGCCCAGTAGCAGAGGATCAGTTAGTACTAGAAAAAGAAGCCAAAAATCCCTCATATACTGATGTGAACCAATCTGAACCAGAAAATGGCATAAAAAAACCAGTGTACCCTATGCAATGTTCCTTTAGATTAAGCCTGAGTAACTTGCAAGTATGACCAGCTACTGATGTGAACCAATCTGAACCAGAAAATGGCATAAAAAAATCAATGTACCCTATTGCAATGTTCCTTTAGATTAGGCCTGAATATGTAACTTGCAAGTATGACCAGCTAGTCCAGGCCCATTACAAGCTCCCCCCTTTTTTTTAACACATAACTAACAGTTAGAGAGGCTAAACTGCATTCCATATGTGGTCAAAACTGTACCAGAAAATGGCAGCCAAAATATGGCAGCATTTCAGTATATGGCAGCATTTCAGTAACCAAAACAAACTATGCATAGCCAGCACCACCACCAGGCAATCAACCCATATGCTTACCTTCTGGTTCTTTAAAAAAGTGTTAGATTTCATATTCCTGCTCAGTAGAGCAGAGGATCAGTCAAGAAGCCAAACAACAATCTACACTGATGTGAATTATACCAGGATTATTCCAGAATTATACCAGAAATTTGAGACCAAAAAAACCAGCTGGTGGCAAGTAACTAGGCATTAAAGTCAGTTAGTGGGCAAGACTTTTACAGATTTCTACATTCAGTGAGCAGGACTGGAAGCCAGCAAGAACATAATCATATTCTTTTACTATGCTAAGGTAGAAAACCTGTCCTCACCAGTATCCTTACCAGAGTTTATCCATAACCAACACCATCATTAGGTTTCAGTCAATATCAGATAAAGAATCCCAAACCAGTACTATCACCACAATTTTAACGCATACCCAGCACCATTACTAGTATTTAATGTCAACTTTTATGCAGTCAGTACCAGTCAAGCATCCAAAAAAACCCCTTTGCCAATGTGATAAGATACGACTAGTTTTTCAATAAGGTTTTTATTAAATTCGTGTTTTATAATCAAATATGAGAGCATAGATTTGAAGTTATGAGATTTAACGAAACCTGTGAGCAGTCGCCATGCCAAGTAATTTTCCAAGCAGCTAAGGAAGACCAAGCCTAAGTGAGGGGAGAAAAACACCCTCACCTTTTGTAGTGGAGGAAGCAGGGATGCACTCCGACAGATGCTCATTAGAGGTGGTGTCGCGGCCGCCTAGCCTTGATGAATGTGCGAGGTAATCCGGGTAGGATTCTATTCATGAGTGTGAGGTAGGGAAGCCAAGGCAGGCAACTTTCCATCAGAGCGGGGTAGTGATACAGTATGGCAGTCGTGACACCATGATAAAACCTAAGTGGAGATAGTGAACTCGACAGCCGCCCAGGTTTTTGAGGGGCCAGACAATAGGTTATAGCTTAAAAACTAAAACTGGTAGGGGACAGTATCCATGGGGTAGCCAACACAAGATGTTGGGAAGGCTTTAATTTTATGGTAAATTCTAATATCAACCGATGTGATAACAAATCAAGCATTTGTACAGCACAGGGTAATCCCTTACCCGAACAACTCAATTTAATTGTTTGAGCTCAGACAGTGATTCGGAGTATAGTCTACCACCCCCTCCAGAAGAGGTGCTAGAGCCACCACAGCCCCAAGGTAGTAATTTAGGAAGTAAAACATAAGGTAAATTCCCCTAAAGCCACAATAGAACATTAACCGAGCCCCATAGATGCTATCTAGGTCAGAAGTTATGACCAAGTGTGTGTGTGTGTGTGTGCGTGTGCGCATAGCTATGGTCAGCTGTTGTGACACAGTGTGTGTGTGTGTGTGTGTGTGTGAGAGAGAGAGAGAGAGAGATCAACTTATACGTGTCACCTATGTGTCATTCCAATTTTATCATATGCTTCAAATCTTTAATATAAGTTGGGATTCTGTCTATGATGTTAAAATATTCTATAACCTTTTTTATTGACATTAAAAGTTTCCTAAACTCTTGACATGTCCACACATATCCATCCCCTTTTATCATCACGTAGTGCCCAACGAGAGAGGATGCTCGCAACCGAGCATATCAACGAAGAGCGATGGGCATGTGTGTATCTCCCTTGACTAGGTGATGTGCCTCTCTCTCTCTCTCTCTCTCTCTCTTCCCAAGCCCTTGAGACCCTTCTTGCACATGCTCTTTGTAGCCAAAACGCCCTTCATTTTGTTGATGTATTCACAATGCACATTTCCTCCCCATTAAGATGGAGACCAAAATTACTATTAAGAATTGAAATTTTAGAGCATTTTTTGAGTAATTTTATCCGCTTTACTTAATGTTAACCCGATTTGAGGCCGACTAATCTAAACTCTCAATTACTAAGCTTAAGCAAACCTTCTCTAAACATTGTTGGCAAGGAGTCCTCCTATTGCATAGCTTGAGAGAGAGAGAGAGAGAGAGAGAGAGAGAGAGAGAGAGAGAGAGCATTTAACATCACCAAAATAAACAATTGAGTGAAAAATAGTATCTAATGAGTTCTAAGAGGGAGGGGAGAGATTGAGAGAGAGAGAAGAAGAAGAAGAAAAATAATTACACAAGAAACCTAAAAAATATGACCAATGAGTTTTAATTTTTAAACGCAAGTGCTTACATGTTCGCATACTTTCTCAAGGAGGGAGAGGAGGCTGTGAGTTTTATTATTGTAGTAACAATCACATTGACCATAAAGTTGAGAGAGAGAGAGAGAGAGAGAGAGAGAGAATGAGTGATTGTCCTTAAAGGTTAGATTTACCTATGGGACCAAATACAACATGTAGCATGCATAAAGACTATGGATATAATGGTGACGATTGACAAAATGAATCCATGAAGTTTCTGTGAGAGAAAGAAATGTAGGCCATGGACTGGCGTGCTAAAATGTAAGAAAATCAAGTTTGATAGGATCAAAAGTTGAGCACTTAAGTAGGATATGATGCTCATGCTCTTAAGTTTTTAAGGGGCATAATGTGCATACATAAAGAGCTCTCTTACACTACCTCAATGTCCGATCTCACATTTAAAGGGATAGGAGCTAACCCAAATGGTTGGTGTTGTGTAGATTGTGTGTAACGAAACAGGCTCAACCATGTATATGGTTGAACACATTCTGCTCTCAAAAAGAGCAACATGTGTTCAACCATGTATATGGTTGAACACATTCTGCTCTCAAAAAGAGCAACATGCTTTTGTAATATTGGAATAGAAGTAGAGAGAGATCAATGACATGCATAATTTTAGGTCACAACTTCAATTTTGCACAACGTCCTTTAGTTTAGCATAATGACCAAAATTCTTGCAAAAATAAACAATTGAGCAACCTTATTTTGCTTTCATTTCTATCCCATTTTAAGTTGAATATGGCGTGAAAGTGTACATGAAAAAATAGTGTACACCTTATTGTAGTAAGCTACCTATGCATTGTTATGATTAGGTGACAATGTACACTATTACCATGCTTGTGCACAAAACATAGATAGAGATGCAAACAAGGCAATTAGAGAGCAACATAGATGGAATGGTCAATCAAATTCTTGATATTAAAAGAAAGACAACTCATCTCTTTGAAACTTGAAGCTCTCATGGTACATTGGAAACTATGAGCCGTAATCTTTTCACAACTCCACTCTTAAACATGAAAAGTTTTATGATAACATAGTGAAGCATTTTTGGGCCTTCATCTTTAAAAACTTGATGACTTATCCAATTTGTACTTTTGGACTTGGTGGAAAATAAGAGAGTGGAGCAGATACATTGAATCGAATTGTGTTTCCATTGCTAAAAACGATTCTAAAACCCACTCCATCTTTTCACACCATGCTAACTTATCTTATCTGCGTATTCAAGCTTGGTAGAATTGCTAGACAATGATAGACCAAAATGAGGACTCTCTCTCTCTCTCTCTCTCTCTCTCTCTCTCTCTCTCTCAATAGAAGTAGAGCACTTCTAAGTTTGTTGAGCAAGGGTTAGCACCTCATAAAAAATCTCGTGAAAAATAATGTCTATGAGAAGCTCCCAAGCTTGGCATCAAAGAATAATTTGCGGCATTTTACATATACTCATGTTTGTCAGAATATATCAAGAGATCACGTCATGCATCACTTTTGGAAATGCGAGACTATACATGTAGAAAGAGAGTATTGATAGCATTCCACTTGGAAAAGAAGATGGCTCTATGAGAATAGAGGTGATATTTGTGGTATTTTACATATATTCATGTTTGTTAGAATCTATCAAGATTGCGTCATGCATTACTTTTAGAAATACGATAGCTATACATGTGTAGGTAGAGAATATTGGTAGTGTTCCACTTGGAAGAGAAGATAGCCCTTTGAGAAATGAGGTGATGTTTCTTTGACTGCAGCAACGCAGGTCACATACTAGTCTAATCTAAAATGCAAAAGTAAAGGGTAAGATTGTAAGAAATGACATCCTTTTTCAGAATGTAAGAAGTGACAAGACTTTTCAAATGTAAAGTCAAGAGACTTTCTATTCCACATACAATAAATGTTGAAGTTTGATTGCACATAACAAAAAGGGGATAACTTTAGTGGAGGTTTTGTTACTTAATGCGTTACTTTTTGAAGATATAACAAAAAAAAGAAAAAATTTAGTGATTTTTTTTGTTTAATGGAAATGTAATTTTTGAAGATACATTTGGTTTTATCTTTTCAAGGGGCTTTTTCAAGGCCAATATTGATATCTTTTAGAAAATTTTGGAAGTATGTATTTCTTTGAACAGCTTGAGAAAAAAAAAAAAGCTCGCCTAACGTTCACTTGGGGTTGTCTCGATTTGAGGACATGCATGACATGCAAATGCAGAGATTGTTATCCCATTATTGACCATGAGAGAGAGAGAGAGAGAGAGAGAGAGAGAGAGAGAGAGAGAGAGAGACCACCACATTGCTTGTGTGTGTGTGTGTGTGTGTGTGTGTGTGTGAGAGAGAGAGAGAGAGAGAGATACCATCACATTTCATGTGTGCATACACATGTACATTTATGAGGGGGAGAGAGAGAAAGAAAGATTTTACCGTTGAGCTCACACACTTTTCAAATTTTCAACATATTATTTTTTGGCATTAGTGTATTTTTTAAAGGATAGCTAAAGTTTTTCACCCATAAAAAATGGATTAAATGCCCGACAAAGACCAACCCTCACATTAACACCCCAAATGGGTAGAGAGATTTCCCAGTTGATGAACCTTTTACCAATTCTAGGATATTTTGTTCTTTTCACTTTTAAGAGTTTACATATGGGCCATGCTTAAAAATCTATAAATTCCTTAAATTTTGGCAGGCAAGGATGCCGATCTAAAATCAACGAGAGAGAACACCCCAAATGGGTAGAGAGATTTCCCAGTTGATGGACCTTTTACCAATTCTTGGATATTTTGTTCTATTTATTTAAGAGTTAACATGTGGGCCACGCTTAAAAATCTATAAACTCTTTAAATTTTGGCAGGCAAGGGTGCCAATCTAAAATGAGAGAGAGAGAGAGAGAGAGAGAGGAGGGGGGGCGGGGGGGACAATTGTTAAGTGCCGTATTTAATGTGTTGAAATGCAAAGTCCAACAAATGACGCAAGAGGAGAGAGGAAGACAGAACAAAATGCTCGCATGTAGAAACAATCTAAAGTGACTTTAAAAGTTACAAGACAAGCCTTCAACAAAAGTGAATATATATGGGGAGGAGGAGGAGGAGGAGAGAGAGAGAGAGAGAGAGAGAGAGAGAGAGAGAGAGAGAGAAGATAAACAAGAAGAAATTTTTTAATGCCATCGGAATAATCCCAAAAGATATATCTCACAACATGGGTAAGAATAAAGTTATTTTTGTTTCATCTTCTCTCTCTCTCTCTCTCTCTCTCTCTCACACACACACACACACACACACACACACATCTTGATAAAAGGAGAATTTGAAATGTTGTAGGAACATCCAATGAGATCTCAAAGACCTATCCGATGGTAGAGAGAGAGAGAGAGAGAGAGAGAGAGAGAGAGAGAGAGAGAGAGAGGGAGAGAGACCAATCATAGCCATCTATGTTTTTCTTTTCAAAAAAATGAAAAAAAGGAGTTCGCTTCTCCTTTTTAAATGTCCACCTGGGATAGTCACTTCAACTAGAGGGTTTTTTTTTGGGGCGGGGGGAGGGGGTGGGGACGAGGGAAGCATAGAAACTTTGAATGTCATAGTTATTGTATTGGAACAATAGCAAGATGCCTCTCTGTGACAAACTCAAGACACATGTGACAAATCTTTCCTTCAAGCATATATGTGTGTGTGTGCGCGTGTGCGCTATGTGTACATATAGACATAATTGGAACATATCATGATGTCTCAAGACCTATGTGACAAATCTTCGCTTCAAGCATTTATATATATATGTGTGTGTGTGTGTGTGTGTGTGTGTGTGTGTGTGTGTGTGTGTGTGTGTAATATGTGTACATATAGATATATATATATATATATGTATGTATACATACATACATACAAGGATAGAAGCAAGTAAGAGAGTGGAGCAGAGATATTGAATCCAATTGCGCTCCTGTCATTGAAACCAATTCTAGAACTCACTCCATTTATAAAAAAAAGTGTTATTATTACATTGAATTCTCTTATATATCATCTCTTCACACCATGCTAACCTTTTTAATCTCTATAATCAAGCTTGCTAGCATTGCTAGATCAAGGTAGACCAAATGAAGGAATCTCTCTCTCTCTCTCTCTCTCTCTCTCTCTCTCTCTCTCTCTATATATATATATATATATATATATATATATATATATATATATATATATATATACACACACACACACACATACACACACCCCAATAGAATTAGGAAACTCCTAAGTTTGTTGAACAAGGGCTAGCACCTCATGAAAAATAATGTCTATGAGAAGCTTCCGATCTTGGTATCAAAAGAATGCTTTGCAGCATCTATTAAGAGGTCGTGTCATGCATCACTTTTATGAATGCAATAGACTATACGTGTAGGAAGAGAGTATTGACAGTGTTCCACTTGGAAGAGAAGATAAACCTATGAGAATAGAGGCATTGTTTCCTTGGCCGCAGCAACGCGCGGGTCACATACTAGTAAGGGATAAAACATAAGGAATCCCAATCCCAAAAAGAGATCGTCATTAAACCAAACCCATTGTAGAAGGCATCATTTAGGTTTAAAGCGAAGCTTGTGATAGACACGGCTTCGCACCCGTAACACCCAGGGCCCAATGTATCGCACACTTCGTCCAAGCCACCTTAGAGTATCATCGACAACATACATTCTCACTCCAATTCCCTGCTTCAAATCCAAAGGAAGGTAGTGCATTTATGGGCCGTTGATACCCTATCTCTCTAAGAGAGACATGACCCGGTCCTGCTGCCACGTCTAGACATTACTACATAGAGCTGACCATGAGTAAAAACAGGTGTAGCAAGGTATAAACCTAAGAATCCAAGTGTTTGACCTTGTGCCTTGTTGATGGTCATTTCGAATGCAAGTCTCACAGGAAATTGTTTGCGCTTCATTTCAAAAGGTAATCCTTGAGAACCTCCTATGATAAAGTTGATCCTTGGTATGAACACATTGTTTCCAACATGAGAACCTATGATTACTTCCGCTTCAATGACCCTGCGATAAAAATGCTTACATATCAATCTTGTCCCATTGCAAAAACCACGCCTTGGATCCAGGTTGCGAAGGAGCATGATTGGAGCATTCTCTTTCAGGTGCAACCAGTGTGGTGGGAAGCCACCACCAAGATCCAATGAGTTTAAAAACTCTATCGGATATAACCCACCATTACAATCTGATGTACAAAGAGAATCTGCACTCAAGTCCTCTCATTTTATGCATAGCCAAGTCATTGATTATGGAAACATCCTTATTGCGTGGTGCAAGAATACCTCTGTCCCTAAAGAAGCTTGCATGTCTTTGGACATTTGTAAGTCACCATATATACTGTGAATTAGGCCTTGAACATTGCTATCTTCGAGTATCATACTACTTGGAGATGCTATAGTATCAAGTAAATCCCCATGACATACATTCCCATTGCCAATGTCTAGTACCCATTTTGCAAAGTCTCTCTCAACCAAGTCATTGGAACAATGAAGTACACACATATTCTCTATTAGCTTTAGAGTCTTCACATGTTTCCATACATAAGATCGGCACAAAGAGGCATCAACAATATCTGCTCGACTTCCTTTGGGCACAACTGGCAAAGTTTGTCTAAAATCACCCCCAAGGAGAAACGCCTTTCCCCCAAACAATGCATCACTTTGCATAACATCTCTCAATGTCATGTCCAAGGCCTCAGAAGCATAACGATGGACCATGGGAGCCTCATCCCAGACAATCAATGATGCTAATCTCAAAAGCTTTGCAAGTTGACTATTTTCTTTTATGTTGCATGTTGATTCAGAATGCACTTCTATTGGTATCTTAAATCTCGAACGTGTTGTACGTCTATTGCTAAGAAGTAAAGCTGCAATTCCCGAGGATGCTCATGCTAAAGCGACAGTCTGTTGACCACGTACACGACAAAGTAGTGCATTATAGAGATAAGTCTTCCCAGTCCCATCGGGTCCATCCAAGAAAAAAACTGTCCCATTTAATGAGTCAACTGCTTGCATGATGTCATTATAAGCAGCTCTTTGTCCACAATTCAAAGATGCTTCCATACAAATGGCTAAAGTCATTTGCTCATTTGCATTGAACATCCTCTCTTCTGCTATCAAACCACTCCCACATCCAGATAATACAAAACGATCTACTTCGAGCATTCTAGAGTAGTCAGAAAGTTGTTTCCCATATGATTGAAGCAGAGACTCCAAGCTACATAATGCTTGATTCTTAGCTATCTCATGACATACACCCTCATCCCTTGTACATTCATGCAAATGATAAACATAATCCTCAGAAAGCTCCAAGAAGAATTGGTGCCACATTGTACCTAGACATAATGGCTCACAAAATACCAAGATCATAACTCGTAATTTCAAGTCGGTACTTGTACATGATGCCTCTTGCAAACACATAAACCATTCATCATCATTTTGTAGCAAACATCATTTTGTAGCAAACCCCTAGCACTGCAAGCTTCATTGAAAGTGTCCTAGGTTTGTCCGTTGAAAGTGCGAAGCTCCTCAAATGATTTACAACTCTTGCATATGGTAAGCAGCATACACAAATAATAAAGATCGCCAGCATTGGGAACAACATTGTACATTCTCCCGATAGTATCACCTTTTTGCCTATGTGACCACACTTTATTAGTGGGGTTCCAAATCCATTTGGAGGGAAAATCTATATATAATAAATCATTTGCTTCTGGATATTGTTGATTCGCTACAAACCACTTTGTAGATGTTGTCTTCCTATTATCATCATTATTCACCAAATTGGATATGTCAGTAGGGTCTCCAAAAGCAACCATATTCTGTTGCGGGAGATGCACTTGCAAACGCAATATATCAGGCTTTTCCTCATGCAATGAGAATCCAAAAATTCTCCAAATTGCTTCCGATGCGGATACATAGCGTGCATCTAAATAACTCTTGATTTCATCAAGAACACCTTCTCCATCTTGGAGCACAAATGTGGCCCTATCATGTCCTTTGTACACATACTCATAGAGATACTTCACTGCTGATATGGTCGAGCATATCTCTACATTGATGTGAGCTTTATATCTTAGAGACAACAATGGATTGTAGGGAACAATCCATCTGTTATCAAGCCTCTCTTGCTTTTGAACCACATATTGACCATCATCTCGCCGCATATACCTTGGATATCCATCACCATCAACAGAAGTAGATTAACTCGCGTGGGTATTTGAATCTACACCTTTGATCTACCATGCATGGAGCATTCGGTTCCAATGCGCTACATGGACCATGAACATTGCAACGACTCACAACATCATACAAATCAGGAAATAAATTTTTATCTGGAAGTTCAACACAAACCATTCTATCGTAATGCCACATATCTGTCGGCTTATATATCGGATGCAAGATATGAGCATGGGGAAGACCTCTCTTCTGAAATTCTATCACACAAACATGTCCAACAACCTTTCCAAAGATAGCCATTTTAAGAAGCAAGTCCATCAAATCTTTGAAATTATGATAAAAGACACGTGTAGTCAAGTCAAGACGATCAGAAGCAGTATGTTCTGGCAATAACGCATCTTCTATTTCCTTCCACCTTGGGTTGCATGTGAAAGTTATGAATAGATCAGGCTTTCCTCTCTTACGTACAATTGCCATGGAATCTTGATAAGAGTTGCTGCATGTACCGAGGTCCCCCCACAAAAGATGAAGCCAATACAATTCTTGTTCCAACATTAACACCCATGACCCTATGCGCATTGTCACTGGAAGCAAGCATGTCTACAAGGCCTTGATACACTTCTGCACGAATTGATCTCTGATTGTTTCTAAACCACAATAACCTTGACTCCTCCATAGTAGTGTAGGCATCAACAATGTACTGTTGCACCAATCGTCCTCCACGTAAAAGGCATTCTGTGGTGTCACTCCTAATCTGCAACCTAAAAGTGTAGTATTGTTTTTGTGTAATAAATTGCTGCTCATTGGGAGTTTGCAATTTATATGGATGCCACCCATCCTCTCCATTAGGAAATAATAGAACATATAGTAAAGGCATATATGATCGATGTAGGTTGGAGATCCTTTTAAGCCCCCCATCACGATACTGCAATACAATATCACGATGGCCGATGTTGCTCTCATCTCCTTGCCCTGGCATAATTGCTGCAACCTCAAATCCACGTGGAGCTAAATATTGCCAACCATTTGTACGCTTTTCAGTAATGACCATCTTCATGTTTGAGATTCCTTCATTCCCCATTGTTGTAGAAGCAAACCGAAAGGCATTTGCATATGGGTTAACACGATGCATCATAGCCTGCAAACTATGCAAGAAATCTCTATCTAAATCTGGCACATGATGCAATATATTGTTGAGCTCATTCTCTGTATCAAAAAAGTAAAATTGTGCAAAGCAAGTGATCTGATCCACTCTTTCGCACGGTGTCATGGGCCCAATATTATGGTAGATGGCACCGTGAAATTTAAAAGTGTACGCACCTGTCCCTCGCGTAAGTTGCTCATCAACATGAGCACCCAAAGAAGCAAAAGCCAATACATTATTATATGCTATGATGTGTTTAAGAATTTTTTTGCTCTTGGTAGTAGCACCTTGTATCAATTCTTTGAGCTCCATTGGCGGATCACTCAAAGGAAGTAATTTGACTTTTCCTGATAAGCAACAATACTTACCTATAACTGTGCGTATAGACCTACCTTCAACCTTCCAAGCACATGCACCACAAAAGGAGCACACAAAATCTAAGCCACCCAAGTTGTGGACCAAGCATTTTCCATGGTAGAGGGCAAGCATAGAGTCATGCTTCAAGATTGTTGCATTTGGATAAATGCAACGAATAGATAGACAATAATGCTCAATTTTAGAGAATCCTCCTTCTTCAAAAACAATGCAAGGATGTTGTTGACCCTCCCAATTGTTGGCAACTCCAATAACGGAAGGTACTTCTAAAGGTCTAGTGCTTTGAGCATTTGTAGTACAATTTTCAATATGCATAGCCATTGCATCCATTTGTCGACCGCCATGGCTTAAATGCATGATATTCACACAATCTCCTAAAATACCCAATGGGATCCACTGCAAAGATCGTTGAGCCCTAGCACGTGCTGTTTCTCGTCGCCTAGCTTTTTGAGAAATGTTGCACAATCTAGCTCGGTGTGTGTGTCCTGGGGACAAAACCCGTGGTCCGGACACCATCTGTGTTTTAAAAAAATAAAATTTAAGAGTAATCACTTAGGGTGACCGGTTTAACACCAACCAAAAGGTTGTCAATAAATTTGAGTCTTCTAAATGGGACGATTTGCATCTGTCTAATATGAGCTACCAATCTACTTGTCCCTGACCATTTGTGTCACATAAGTTTGGCATGAAATACTTTTCATTCCATATCTCCTTTCCTCCCCCTTTCGCTACCTCTCCCTTTGTCTTTCTACCCCTCCCTATAGCTTTTTATGTTTTCCTTTTTGTTTATTCCCTACCCCTAAAACCTTCTTTCCTCTCCTCCTCTCTCTCTCTCTCTCTCTCTCTCTCTCTCTCTCACACACACACACACACACACACACACACACACACACACACACACATATATCTTTTCATGCATGTGTTCATGGGGGGGGGGAGAGAGAGAGAGAGAGAGAGAGAGAGAGAGAGAGTACAATGATAAATTGAAGTACTGCTACATCACACACACACATAGAGCATTTCATGCATGTGTTCATGGAGAGAGAGAGAGAGAGATACTACAATGATAATTTAAAGTTTTGCAACATCATTAGTTAAAAAAACATTACATTTTAGGATAGGATGTAGTAACACCCCCCTCTGCGTTAGGCATGACAACACGACTAAGTCTCCTATCGATGGCATTCAAGCGATTAATTGAATTTTTAAGGTCTTCATCTCATACCCTAAATCTGCTACATGTGCTTTCAGAGCTTCAACTTGCTCCTTGTGTTCTTTAAAGGTCCTAATCTCAAACCCCAAACCTATTATGTGTGCTTTCAAGGCTTCAACTTGGTCCTTGTGTTCTTTGAAGCACAAAGACAATTGTTGCACAACCTCGTTCTGGAACTTTTCCATAAATGTATAGAGTTCATGTTGATTGATTTCCAAACGTGCAGTTTCATCCTTGATACCCTGCAATGCCAAAATCACCTCCTCTCGAAAGGTGATGTGGTCTTCTTCACCTTGCACTTGTTTGCAAACCTTTTGTAAGTAGTTTTTGCACTCTTGTTGGATAGCTTCGTTGCGTTCACAAAGTCCATGAATGATTTGTAAACGCTTTGAAGGACCCTCGCAATTCAATTGCCCCCCTGATCTGACCAACTGCTTTGCGGCTCGCACGCTATTGCGCTCTGGAGGTGTAGGCATGATGACTTCATTTACATCATGATCTCCTTGAGAAACGTTCCCAGAGTCGGAAGAAGGGCTATCCATCACTGAAAGGAATAGATGCATCAATTAATTGCAAGTGATCATGAAAATGTACGTTGGTAACAACATGTATGGTTAAGTAGACACAAATTATGATGAAGTGGAACAACTTAGGTCTAAAAAGAGAGAGACACTTGTCACTGCATATAGCATGAATATATATACAGAGGGAGATAGATAGATAGACAGGTCGGCCATGCTCTCTAGCAACAGTTGCACCTAAAAGAGTTGTGGGGAAGCCCGCCATGTGGAAAATCATAATTAATTATAAACCTAGTCATGAGATTCATATAACATGGATATATATAGAGAGGGAGATAGAAAGATAGATAGAGAAGGGGGCGGGAGGGGGGGGAGACCACATTCGGCATACATATCGACCAAGGTAGTGCCAAGCATCACGCTTTCATCTAGAGAGACGTCCTCACTTCACATCCACTAAAAATAGGCCACAGCTTTGTGGCCCTAGCCCTATCTATTGTTTGCAATGTGCTTCACTTGCCATGGTCCCACTTAAAAAAGACCAAATTTTTCATATCAATGCATACTCAACCCGATTACAATAACCGTTGGTAAAGGCTTTGACAAAGATTAATATAATTAATGGTTAATCCTTGCATACTCACCCCTCATCATTGATTACAATAACCATTGGTAAAGGCTTTGACAAAGGTTACATGCAAATGGCCATGAAGTCAGTGTCGCACCTCTTTTCCAGTGTCTGTGAAAAATGTGTCAGCTTAATATTGTGGCATTTTCGATTTCAAAAATGCCGGCTAAGGGCAAGCGCAAGAGAAGAAATTCCGGCCCAACATAGAGAAGAATAGTGTTAAAATTTTAAAAAAATAACATAATTTTCACAAATTTCCTCTTGTCAAATTCAAGAAAAGAAATTTTGTATGTCTGAAAAAATGGTCCCCAACAATGCTCAATGCCTCAAAAAGTAAAACCCTACAAAAAGTAAAACCCTACAAAATACTGTTGAGTGCAGAATATCTCTCTTTCTTTCTCTCCTCGGCTCCGCCATTGCTATGCCAAGGCCTATATGTCTGCGTTAGTGATAGCAAAGCTCTGCCATTGCATACCCACACAGGAAGAGCCAGCGCGTTAGTGAAAGCGTGGAGAGTCGAGTGGGGAAAGGGTAAGCTAATAGCTAGCTGCGACACCTGAAAGGTGGCAGCTGCCTGCATGAGGTGGAAACAGGGACGGGGCCACTAAAAGAGATGGAGCAGGGAAGGAGGTGAACCTGGTTGGGAGCCAGGGTGGAGCAAGAAGTTTGGAAATGCTGCCAGTGATGCTGCTTGGAATTGTGCTCGAGTGATCGAAGTATTCTACAATGCCTTCATGATGCTGGAAGCATGAGCTATCAAAGGACACTCTCTCCCTAGAAACAATTCTAATCAACATGACCAACATGCTCCTACCTCATCCTCTACAACTATCAAGGCCGCTCCACTGGATCGACCTTTTTGTGATAAGCTGCTTGTTGTGACCTCTTGTTTTCGTTGACCTCTATCCTAATATCGACCTCCTGGGGACAATGTCATGCTAGGTAAAGAGCCTTCCCAAACCTATCTCCAATCAATGCCACCCTACTCTTTTGAATCTCTCTCTCTCTCTCTCTCTCTCTCTCTCTCTCTCTCTCTCTCTCTCTCTCTCAGTGCAGCCGTTTTTTGACCTAATAGACAGCAGTGCACTCTTTTGATCATAACTTCTTCATCCGAACTCCGATTTGGGTGATCTATAGCCTCAATCGAAGAGCACGAAGTCCTCTACGCATTGATGTAAAGACAGGAATTTTCAGAGTTATGAAAGGCGTTTCTGTAGCAGCATTTCCGAAGTGAATAGGTTCAACAAAATTGATTCTCATCTCCTATTTTACATACAATGTCTTCCGGCACTCGCAAGGGTTCTTCTTCTTCAACAAGGTCCACAACCATTGTGGAAAATGATCCAAAATCTCCTAAGTGTGGAGATAGAAACACAACCACCCAACCAACGACATCGGAAACCATGATCATGGCGTACTTGGTATCATTGCAAGAGACCGTAAACAAACAAGGCGAAGACTTACGAGCACTTGCAATGGAGAATGGCACACTAAGGGTACTTGTGGTTGAGAATGAGAATCTCAAGAGGACACTTGAGATGCAAACAACACGTTTGATGCAACTTGAAGAGGAAGTCAAGGAATGTAAACGCTCTCTTGTGGACTTGAATGCTTTGAAGGAGCGGATGAGCAAAGTAGAGCATGACCATGTATTGAAAGAGGAGAAATTTGACACTATGAGCCGCGATGTATGCGACATGAAAAATGTATGCACAAACAAGTCTTGGGCTGATGTATGTGGTAGCAATGTGGTTTCTAATTCCTCACTCATGCAAGCTATGGTTCAAACAAAGAATGTTGAGAATGTGGATGTGGAGGAGTTGAAGGAACGGGAGCGACGTTCCAAGAACATTGTTATTCGTGGAATTCCCGAAGAGAAGTTAGAGACACCTCCTTCTCTTGCCATTGTTATTGAAGATTTCTTCAAAACCCACTTTGGCATGTCCGGAGTTATGGTCTATGGAGCACATAGAGTGGGAAAGCAAGGAGCTCCTTGCTCGGGAGAATGGCCAATTGTATGCACCATGCCGGATGAGACCAAGCGAAAGATTATCCTTGATAATAGTTGGATCTATTTGAGGGATACAAAATGTTTTGTATGTGAAGATCGCACTATTAAGCAACAAAATATGCGTCGCAAGGCATATGAGGAAAAGAATAATAAAAACAAGGAGATCTCTCATGAAGAAAATGTGCCCAAGGAGGAGGCAAGTCTCTCAAGCAAATAGGGATGCGTGACCTATGAGACCGAGTTACAATTGAAAATATGCTTTTGGAATTGTAATGGATACCCATGGAATGCGGGGGTTGGCATTGATGAACTAACAAGCAAAGCCGATGTTGTACTTCTTGTTGAAACTTGGGAGCATGATACACAAAGGATTAACGGCTTGGAGGATTACAATGTACATTCATTGATGTGGTCAAAGAATCTCAAGCAACGAAGAGGACAAGGAGGGTTAGCATGTATGGTTAAGAAAGGATTGGAAGATTTTGTATCAATTGTGAAAGATGACAAGTACAAACGTTATGTATGGCTGAAAATTATGACACCAAAAAGAGCACCCATTTTTGTAGCCGGTTGCTACATTCCTCATCATGATTCTCCCTTTTATGCTTGCATGGATAGAGATCAACCATTTTCTGATTTGGAAGAGGACATTGCTTATTTCAAAGGTGAAGGTGATGTTATTGTATTTGGGGATATGAATGCTCGCACAAAAACATTGCAACATGATACTCAACAATTTGATATGCCATACATTTCAAGGGAGTTGGAGGAAGTTCACTTGTATGATCGTACTTCAATGGATGAGAAAGAGCCGGATCACTATGGAAAGTTACTTTTACACATGTGTAATAGCACGGGTATGCTCATTGCCAATGGTGTATCTTTGTGGAGTGGAACCAATGGATTTACATGTAGAAGACATAATGGGGATAGTGTGATTGACTATATGCTACTCTCTGAAGCCATCATGTATCGCATAAAGAGTTTTATGTTTGGTCAATGGACCCCGGAATCCGACCATCGCACCTTATGTATTGACCTTTCATGTGGAGAAGCAACTAAGCATGATAATTTCAGCCAAAGGAAAGAGAAGTTATCACTATGTATGGATTTCAAACGGGCACCAATGTACATTGAAATGGTTGAGAAAAAATTATGGATGACAAAGCTTCAATGTGATGCACCATTGGAAACTAAATGGGAAGCTTTCAAGAAAGCTATTTGTTCTTGTGCGGAAGAATGCTTTGCCATAAAGCATCTCCATGGTATCAACAAAGATAGATCACACAAAAGGTAGTTTGATAAAGAATGTCAAGATGCTCGAAAGTCCTTGATAAAGTTTGATGCAACTATGGACAAAGACAACTATCAAAGTCATTTGCATACATACAAGGCATTGATTCAAAAGAAGAGAAGAAGATGGGAAGTAAAGCGACAAGAATTTCAAGTCCAAAAAAAGGCACATGCATGTGGAAGATTTTGGAGAAACTTGAGAGGCAAGCGGGTTGAGAATTTTGGTAACTTGAGTCTAGTGGATATGTACACACATTGTAGACAATTATATGAGCAAGAAAATACTGAAAAAATGCCATTTTATGGTTCACTCCCATGTATGCCGTTTTTTTTTACTATTGAGGATGTATACGGTGGGCTTGAAAAGTTGGCCACTCGCAAAGCGGGAGATCTTCAAGGTATCAAGCCGGAGATGATCAAATGGACGGGAGATTTTACCCATGAGTGGATGTGTGATATGTTCAACCTTGCACTTCAACATGGTATGCCTTATGATTGGAGTACTAATTGGGTTAAGCCTTTGCATAAAGGAGGGGATGTAAAGAATGTAAGCAACTACCGGACTATAATGATTGGGTCTCTTATGGCAAAGTTGTTTGGGTGCATAATGGAGATGAAATTGAGTGATTGGGCTGAAGAGAATGACAAGCGTGCAAAGGGACAAGCAGGTTTTCGTCGATGTCATAGTACCATTGATTATCTTGTCACTCTTCGTGTTCTCATGGAGGAAAGTCGGTTGAAAGGCAAGCGATTGTATTGTTGTTTTGTGGACTTTAAGAAAGCCTTTGATATGATTCCACGTAACAATTTGTGGAGAAGGATGGAAGAACTCCAAGTGCCAAGTGAGTTTATGCTTGCGGTTTCTCGAATCTATGAGAAGGTGATTTGTCAATTGCGCATGGGAAGAGAAATTTCAAAAAAATTTGTAAGCACTATTGGGGTTAAACAAGGATGTCCATTGTCACCAACTCTCTTTGGTCTATGCATCGATCAATTGGAACAAATGGTACTTGACTTTATGCAAGAAGAAGGTATTGAAGAGGTCACTATTTGCAATGCGGTAATCATGCTTTTGTTGTATGCGGATGATGTAGTGCTTTTAGCACACACTTTAGAAGATGCACAAAAGCTTATGGTTGTCCTTGAGAACTTTTGCTTGCATAGTGGGCTGATTGTAAATGAATCCAAAACAAAGGTTATGCTTGTGAAAACCAACCATAAGGAGAAGCCATGCATTGTGTACAACAACGAAACACTTGAAGTTGTTGAGAGCTTTAAGTACCTTGGCCTTGAGGTTCCATCCAATCACAAGTGGCATGAATGTGCTATGCGTCGTTTGGAAGCGGGAAAGAGAGCATATTATGCATTTGAGAACATGTGTAATGCGGGAAACATCAAGTGTTGGGTTCTCAAGAAGTATCTTTTTGATGCATTGGTGACACCGGTTCTTCTTTATGGAGTTGAAGTGTGGGGCGGGAGCATCTCAAAGTCTACTTGGAAAGAGTTTGAGAATGTCCAAAAGCGTTTTCTTACAAACTTTCTCCAAGTTAAGACACAAACACCATATATGCTCCTACTTCTTGAGTCGGGATCTCTTCCAATTGAGGTTATGGGCATGGAAAGGGTTGTGGAGTACATGATAAAGATGCGTCAAAACCCCTCACATCGACTTCCTACAATTGCATGGGAAGCAAGCAAAAAAGTTCAAAAGACGCATAAAAGCAAGATCTTGAGCACGGGATGGATGCAAGACATAAAGAAGTGGTTTGGGAGATGGGATGCATTACACTTGCTACATGATGCTTCAATTGACTCTCAAGTGAATGAAGCTTTTCTACAACGCCAATGTATTACGGCTTGGAAGAAATCCGGTGGGTCACGCTTCATACATTACACCACCTATATTGTCCCCAACTACAAAACCATGTTCTTCGCTGAGAGAGGAAACCGTACTCACACTTACATGCTTGAGCCTATTCCCTTGTCTGCGATACGCACTATCGCAGCAATTCGTCTTAGCTCCCATTTCCTTCGATGCGAGATAGGGCGTTGGGGCAATGGAGAAGAGTCAAATCGATTGTGCACATTATGTTCACTACAAGTTCGAGAGTCTGAGTACCACACACTACTAGAGTGCTCAGCTTTTGATCACATCCGAACTTGCTTCTCTCACATTTTCAGCCATAACCTAGACCTACACACTTTCCTCTCCCAACCAAAGTGTGGGCTCTCCATTGCGACTCTCATCACTACAATTTTGGAGCATCGAGAGTCACTCATCAGCCATACACATACTACATCACATGTAACTTTGGTCCCATAGGTCATATTTGACCTCCGAGGACGATAATAAAATCTATCTATCTCTCATTTTTTAAATGTTTTGATCTCATATGTCATTTGGCTTTGATTGAAGACATTCATATAGTATATGGCCTTTTGAAGACGTCAATATAACATTTCATCTGTGTGTGTGTGTGTGTGTGAGCGCGTGCGCTTCATGGGGCTCGGCCTGCTTGGAGCAGCCGGAATGAGCATTCAAGGGTGATATGAGAGGAGCTTGGAGGCGACTGCAATGCTCAACAAGCCGGGAGGAGTTTGGAGGGGACGACAATGCTCAACAAGCCTTGCATGGAGAGAGAGAGAGAGAGAGAGAGAGAGAGAGAGAGAGCTTCATGGGGCTCGGCCTGCTTGGAGCAGTCAGAATGAGCATTCAAGGGTGATCCGAGAGGAGTTTAGAGGCGACTGCAATGCTCAACAAGCCGGGAGAAGTTTGGAGGGGATGGCAATGCTCAACAAGCCTTGCTTGTTGAGAGAGAGAGAGAGAGAGAGAGAGAAAGAGAGAAAGAGAGAACTTGATGCATTAATCCCACCATCCCTGCACGCATTGCCGCTGTGATCATCCCTTGTCTCCTACAATGCCATCACGCTTCAGCTACATACCTGCAGTGCCTTGGCAAGCTTATATGCCCAGTGGCATTATTAAAATACCATATCAGAGCGGCAACATCCTCTGTCTCCCCTCCTTTGTAGCTAGCGTCGTGTTGCAGTGACGACGCGTGCTGCAGAACCGCTGGCTCCCCTCTTTTGTAGCTGGTGTTGCTTGCCAAGGCACTGGTATGAGAGCAACGGGCTATCTCCCCTCTTTTGTAGCTGCGTGTTGCATTGGCGACGCGTGCAGCAGGGATGGTGGGTGTTGCTTTTGCGAAGGCACTGGTCCAAGGGCAGTGGTTGCTCCAAGCAGGCCGAGCCCATGAAGCGCATGCGGAGAGAGAGAGAGAGAGAGAGAGAGAGAGAGAGAGAACCTGGTGAATGGTAGGAATGCCTAGCTGCAGCATCGTTGATCCTTCAAACCGTACTCGGGTAGGGTTGAGACTGGATAGTTCCTTCAAACATCCAAACCAAAAGTCATAATCTCTGTGTGGCAACGTAGAGAGAGAGAGAGAGAGAGAGAGAGAAATGGTAGAGACAGCTAGCTTACCTTGCAAAAGTGTTGTAAGTAGCAACAGCATCCCATTTCACTGATATCACTTTTTATAGCATAGCACAAAAGGTTAGTTGAAGGGTCATCCTTGCGTTTTCTTGTTTTCTTGCATTTTCTTGCAAAGTTGTCTTCTCAGGTCGCCATCGGACTATGCACAACCAGAATAACCATTTGCAGCCACGTGGTCGCCTGAATTCTTGTACCCTTCATATAGAGTATAGATGGAGTCCCAAACCATGGGATCAATGGTCCCAACTGTAAGGTGGGATGGCGATCGATCTGGACCATTGATCAATTAAATTTAATCTTGGGATCTCGAGTTTAGATTTCACAAAACTAATCTCGAGAGGTTAGCCACGTGGACCTATGAGGGATATAATCTTGGGATGCCCTCGCTTCTCCAACCGGGTTTTGAACCTTCACCATCAGCTTGAGGAGCACACGCCTTGACCAACTTGCCCGCGTGCGCCTCGTTGAAATAGATGTGATTTCACATCAATTTGAAGATAAACTCGAGATTTTGACATACAAACTAAACTTAGGATCTCGAGTTTAGTTTTTACGCGTCGATGATCGAGATCTGCGAACGCCCTTGCTTTTGCACAAGGGCCCTTGATCCTATGGTCGCGACCCCGTGGTACTTAAAGATGAGGCCGACAAGTGTGCAGCCTCAAAACTAATCGATACAAACATGAGGACCTCCCCAGTAGAGATCAATGGTCCCTACCTTCTATAATATATCTTAGGAAATTTACCAAAATACCTCTCTAATTTGTGAAAATTCCCAAAATACCCCTCAAATTTCAAAATTTCCCAAAATACCCCCAATATTTTCTCATAAATTCCCAAAATGCCCTTCAAATATTCCAAAATACCCCTAGTTGTGAAAATAAATATCTCCAAAGATTAAAAATTTGTAGCTTTTCATAAGAAGCTTGATTGTCTATCAACAATACAAAATACTAACACTAGAATTTGAGTTGGTTACCTAGGCTTTGCTTTGGAGATGAATTGCTTCATTATTTTTTAGACATAATTGCCTTTTTTTGCGAGCTAATTTGTGACAAATTACATTCTCAGCACTCGAAAACGGATCTCGATTGTCAAAAAGGATTAAAGGTTAGAAATCTTAAACAATCCAACCAAAATGAGTACAAGGGTACTTTAACTTATGAGGGGTATTTTGGGAATTTCCACAAATTAGAGGGGTATTTTGGTAATTTTCCCAAAAAAAAGAGATCAATGGTCCCTCCAAAAGGCACGGGTAGCGCTTATTTACATTGTCAAATCGTAAATATGCTCGGTTGTGACGACAATCTGATCATCTTCTGATGTGATCACAATGTGATCTTGCCATAATCATAATGTGACCGCCATGTGAGCTACACATGGGGTGTGATTTGGATGTGAGCTAGGTGTTATCCGTGTGTGATCCCTCTGTGAGCCAGATGTGATCTGCAAAAATATCAAAACCCGATATTTCTTGACCCTTGTCAAATATGCTCTAGAGAGAATGACTTCTATACTCTTTATAATGCACCTTAAATTTTTGGAGAAAGCAGAAGCTATCCACGTGTCAATATTTCCAAGCCTTGCAGAGATTGCACATCCTCTTCGATCGTTCGGCCTTTTTTTTTTTAATTTAACTCTAGAGTTTAATGTTTGCAGCAATCTCGTCGCTCGTGTTGGGAGAGAGAGAGAGAGAGAGAGAGAGAGAGAGAGAGAGGTTCCGTGTCAACTCCTTGCTGCATGGGCGCAAGTTGTGTGTGTCGAAGAGAGATAGAAAGAGATGTACGATTGGTCCAAAAGACTATGAGCATGTGCCTGAGAGAGAGAGAGAGAGAGAGAGAGAGAGAGAGAGAGAGAGAGAGAGAGAGAGAGAGGTAGGTTCCGTGTCAACTCTTGGTTGCATGGGAAAGTGACATACGACTGGTCCAAAGGCTGTGAGCATGTGCCACACAGAGAGAGAGAGAGAGAGAGAGAGAGAGAGAGAGAGAGAGAGAGAGAGAGAGAGAGAGAGAGAGAGAGAGAGAGAGAGAGAGAGCGAGACAGAGAGCTTAGAAGTTCTGCATTGACTCTTGGTTATCCTAAGCACAGGGCCGAAGGCTGTGTGTGTCTGAGAGATAGAAAAAAAGGCGTAAAACTGGTTTTGGAAGGCTGTGCCTGTGTGTGTGTGTGTGTGTGTGTGTGTGTGTGTGTGTGTGTGTGTGTGTGTGTGTGTGTGTGAGAGAGAGAGAGAGAGAGAGAGAGAGAGAGAGAGAGAGAGCACTAGAGCAGAGACTAGAGTAGATAGTATAGAGGTATGACTGTCGAAAGTGCCGCAGTAGCCGCTTGCTTGCGTGCAACCAGTGTGGGTGTGGGTGTGGGTGTGGGTGTGTGCGTTACAGATGTCTTATGGTACAAGCGACACAATTTTTGTAGGTGACTCTAAGGTGAGGGTTCAGATAGAGCATACAAAAAGAGAAATATATATGGTACTTAGTACTTTTCACTAGAGACCTCCAGGTTTACAATTTACAAATCGAGAAGGTAAAGCTTGGGGGAAGAAGGGGTTAGCATCAAAGGTAGAGAGAGAGAGAGAGAGAGAGAGAGAGAGAGAGAGAGAGAGAGAGAGAAAAGAAGAAGAAGAAGAAGAAGAGAATTTTAACGCCATAGAAAACTATCTTGAGAGACCTTAAAGATCTATCCGACAAGGAGAGTTGAACTCAAGACCTGTTACGAGAGAGAGAGACTGACAATGGATGCCCATAGTGCATAGAAGACAATGAGAGGGAGAGAGAGAGCTATAAGGAGTATGTGCTTGGAAAAAAAAATCTCCAACAACTTAAAAAACTACAAATACGAATTTTATAGGTAAATTGACTATATTGAAAGGTTTTTACACTAATTTTTTGAAAAATTTTGTAGTTTTTTCACCCTTAAATATAAAATTTAGCACTAAATCTTAAAATCTATATGTGGGAGCCTAGGCATTTTTTGGGAGTATGAGAGAGAGAGAGAGAGAGAGAGAGAGAGAGAAGGCGAGAGCAATTGTGTTGCCAGAGAGGGAGAGGGCAAAGAGAACCTAAGCAGTAGTGCTCTCGCCACAAAGAGAGAGAGAGAGAGAGAGAGAGAGAGAGAGAGAGAGAGAGGCAAAAATCTTCCCGCCAAGATCATGCTCCCATAGGTAGTAGAGAGAAAGGTTCAAAGTTGTGTTCAACAACAAGCAATGGTTAGTGGCGGCCGACCATAGCAGTGAATGGACAGGTGATTCGCACAAGCATCAATGGAGGAAAAAAATTCCCGCCAAGATCATGCTTCCATAGGCAATACAGAGAAAGGTTCAACGTTGCGTTCAACAACAAGCAATGGCTCGTGGCGGCCGACCATAGCTGTGAAGGGACGATTTGCAATCGAACATCGAGGTGATTCACATAAGCGTGGAGGGAGGCAAAAATCTCCTGTCAAGACCATGCTCCCATAGGCAGTAGAGAGAAAGGTTCAAAGTTGCATTCAACGACAAGCGATGGTTCGTGGCGACCATAGCAGTGATGGGACAACTTGCTTTTAAATTTGGACTTCGGGGCAATTTGCACAAGTTTTCGCCTTGCAAGGTGAGCACCTGTTTGTTGTTGGAAGAAAGCTTTTTTTTCAAAAACTTGAAAAACCTACAAATAAGAATTTTTAGAGGCGACCTTACTATATTAGATGGGTTTTATACTAAATTTCTCTAGATGTTGTAGGTTTTCTCACCTTAAAATATAAAAATTGACAGTAAATCTCAAAATTTGTAGGTGGGATTACACTAAACTAGGTTTTTTCAAGCACTGCTAGGAATACTCAAGAGAGAAAGAGAGGGCAAGAGCACTTGTGTTGCCAGTACACACACACACACACACACACACACACACATAGGCAAAGAGAGACTTAGCAGTAATGCTCTTGCCAGGAGAGAGAGAGAGAGAGAGAGAGATGGAAATCTCTTGCCAAGATCTTGCTTCCGTATGTAGTAGAGAGAAACGACAATAGATGGTTCGTGGAAGTAAACCATAGCTCGGAAGGGATGACTTGCATTGGGGCATCAGGGCGATTTGCACAAGCATCCGCCTCCTCAAATGAGCACATATTTGATCCCCTTCATTGTAAACCACGTCCCCACATTAACCACGTTGAAGGTTCTTACACTTAATTTCTCTAGCCTTTGCATAGGTTTACTAATTTGGACATAGGGGCGTTTTGCACAAGTTTTCGCCTCGCAAGGTGAGCACATGTTTGTTGTTGGGAGAAAACTTTTTTTTTCCAAAAACCTGGAAAACCTACAAATAAGAATTTTTGAGGTGACCTAACTATCTTAAAAGGTTTTTATACTAAATTTCTCTAAATGTTGTAGGTTTTCTCACCTTCAAATATAAAAATTGACACTAAGTCTCAAAATTTGTAGGTGGGATTACACTAAACCTACGTTTTTTCGAGCACTACTAGGAATACTCAAGAGAGAAAGAGAGGGCAAGAGCACTTGTGTTGCCAGTGCACGTGCACACGTGCGCACGCACACACACATAGAGAGAGAGAGAGAGAGAGAGAGAGAGAGAGAGAGAGAGAGAGACGGAAATCTCCTACCAAGATCTTGCTCCCATATGTAGTAGAGAGAAACAACAATAGATGGTTCATGGAAGTTGACCATACCTAGAATGGGATGACTTGTATTGGGGCATCATGGCGATTTGCACAAGCATCTACCTCCTCAGGTGAGCACACATTTGTTCACCTTCATTGTAAACCACGTCCTCACATTAACCACGTTGAAGGTTTTTACACTAAATTTCTCTAGCCTTTGCATAGGTTTACTAGACTTAAAAATTAGAATCTAGAGGTGAACCTAAAAATTTTCATATGGGATTACACTAAATCGCTTTCTTTGTTAACCATGCTCCTAAATATGAGAAAATTTAGAGGTAATTTGAAGGTTTTACACCAAATTCCTCTAGGCTTTGTTGATTTTAGAGGTAAACCTAAAAAATTGTAGTTGGGATTACACTAAACTTGGGGTTTTTTGAGGATACACAATCCTCTTGACTGCAAAGTTGGAAACCCCACATATGCGATCACACTAATCGATTACTTTGTCAACCATGCTCCTAGATATGAAAAATTTAGAGCAATTTGACCGATTTTATGCTAAATTTATTTTGGCTTTGTAGGTTTTCTCGCCTTTGCATTTAGAATTTAGAGGTATACAAAATTGTAGTAGTGCTCGAGAAAAAGTTTAAAGGTACTGCTACTTTATAGAAACAACACACTCCAAATAGATAGTAAAGGCATTACTTGAAAAATCACATCTCCAAAACCTTGGCAAACCTAGAAAGGAAGTTTAAAATAACTAATGATCAAGTTTAGGAAGACCTTAAAACTCCACCCTTTTTCTAAAAACTTGAAGTGGAAAAGACAGAGATGATTGACTATATTTGAAGCTTTATAATTGTTAAATCTCTCCAAAATAAGTAGATTTTCTCAGTTTTAATTTGGATTTAGGGTAAACTTCAAACTTTTATTGGCACTATTACACTAGCCCTTCAAAGGAAGGGATTCCTCTAGAATTTCCCCTTCTTAGAAGAAGAGCAAGATTTTGGGCCACCGTTCCAAAGACAATAAAAATATGTATTCACAAATCATGCTACCTACCATACTAAAAGGTACAATGTTCTAGATACTTCTCTTCATTAAAAATATTGAGTCTATATTATTTTCTTGATTTAGATGCTCTAGATGATGTTAGTATTGCCACAAGAGACCAAAACCTTCTTGAATTTTGTCTTAAAAAGATATTAAAATCACTATATTCAAAATGGTCAAGTTCATTTTGGACGTAAAAAGACAACAATGGAACATCAAAGATAGCATCAAGTCTTCGCATTTAATGCCCAATATCTAAGGCTTGACTTTATTAATAATGGGATTTTATCCTGATATTTCAAATGTTGTAGGATTACCCTAAGGAGATGACATGATCCTTCTTTAATTGAAATACTTGCCCTTCTTACTTGAAGGAAAAATTCCTTAAGAAAGGAAGATGAATGTCAAATCATATCAGTAGTCCGTTAAACCCCTTTGAAGGCATCCTTTTAATTTTAGGGTTGGATATTTCTATATACAAAAATTGGATAGATGAATCCTTAATCACATATTTATCTTGTGATTTTCCATACATACATAAATCCTTTTTAAGGATATCCTAAATAAGAGATATTGCAAAATACACTTTTTCCATTTCTACACTATTTCTTGCCAAATCTTTACAAGATTTTTCCCTTTTTCCTATTGTCTCAAGTGGCCAATTTCAATTTCCAATCAGCTCAAGGCTAAGCTGGGGCACACTTTTTCCAACCACATAGTAAAATTTGACTATGTTAGTACTATGTAAATGTAAGATAGCACATTGAATACTAAAAAAGGATTTAAGGAGGATGACTATAAGTAGCATTCATGATTTGAAACAATCAATGAAGAGAGTTAAAAATCACTATGAATAATGCATAAACTTTTTTGAGGAAGGAGAAGGCCTTGATGCATTGGGGCAAAGAGGCGATTCGCAAAAGCATTCGCCTTACAAGGTGAGCACACCTTCGTTGCTTTTTCTTTTAAAATTCCAAGAACTTGAATAACCTACAGATACAAATTTTTAGAGGTAAATTGATCATATTGAAAGATCTTACACTAAATTTCTCTAAATTTTGTAGGTTTTCTCACCTTCAAATATAGTATGTAGCATTAAATTTCAAAATTTATGCGTGGGATTACACTAAACCTAGGTTTTTTCCACCACTGCTGGGAGTACTCAAGAGAGCAAGAGAGGGTGAGAGCGCTTGTGTTACCAATGCACAAAGACACAAAGAGGGAGAGAGGAAAAGAGAAAAAGAGACATTGAGTAGTAATACTCTTGCCAGACATAATAACCAATGTTTTGTTCCATAAACACTTGAGCATGATGAATGACATCTTGAAGAAAGATATATTTTTGGAGAGTGGAAGCTTACATGTTTGTTGTGGAGTTCCAAAAGAGATGCTTGACAATACATTATCCTCGATTGAAGCCCCAATCAACATATGAAAAGATGGTTTGTGCACAACTACCACATAAAAGCCCATTCCCAATGTTGCCTAACGTCATTGTTTGTTGTTACATCCATGGCCCCTTTGTTTTCAATACTTCATCTCCTTGCATGGCTAATGGTGGATAGTGTATTAGAAGATATACACGTCCTTTGTGACCAAACAAGCATGGATAATAATGGCAATCCCACTTATGTGCGATGAAACAATGGCTTCACTGCCAAGGTCAGGGGTTCTACTATTGGTAATCAATGGGTGGTGCGATATATATTCCTACTTTGTTGACACTATTCAAAGTAAATATTGACATTGAAGTATGCTCTACAATTGTAAGATAGGGCAACTATAAAATTTCATACGGTAGTACAGGCTACTGAAAGGGAGAACATTGACGAAATAAACATTTGTTCCTAACATTTAAGGCAACATGCATTACAAAGGGTATCTTGGAGGATGACATGGAATGGTCTGGTTGCATGGAGGAAGCTTGCAATATACATAAAAGCTTGAAGTTGAGACATTTTTTGTGACCAATTTATTATTTTATGAACCCTCCTCTCCTCATCTCTTATGGGAAATATTTCAACTTCTTTTTTTTTAGGACTATTGACACAATGGAGTTGAGATTCCAATCCTTAGATGAATGTGCACAGGTTGCTGAAGGGTATGCATCGAGATATTTGCATGACATTCTTGGTACGTTTGGAACAAGTTTATCTGAATATCTTGGGATTCCAATACTTGATGAATGCTTTGTGCTACATCATGAAAACATATAGTTTTTTCAAGAGGAATGCTTTGATACAATGCAAGAGCTATTTACGTCACATGCAATGGAACAGAGTCTGAAAGAAGATTGAAGGATTGCTTTTGAGATAGTTTTTCATTCATTGACCATTGATAAAGCAACCATTTTTTTCTAAATAGGCCTATAGTTACTAATAAAACGTATTTGTATAACTATTTATACAAATATGAATAAAATATTTGGTTTTTGTAGGTACACTGGCATCGCATTTGGGGTTATTTATTTTTGAAAAAGGCATTAAAAATGTCAACATTAGGCATTACCTTCCCTTTTAAATTGTTGAACAATTGTGAAATTCTTACTATCATAAATTATAGACATTTTTCATGTTTTTTCATCTCATTATGTGAGAATGCTGAAACTTTTGGCTTATGTATACATAAACGAGTAGATTTGTGCTATTTTTTACGCTTATGTATGATTGAGAGACAATATTTTGTTATATATTTTAAGAGTTTAGTGGCATTAATAGTACACTCTTTTGGTCCGCACACCAACGCGTGCGTCACATACTAGAATTGCTATGTTGAATCAATTTTCTGTGCACTTTCCATTATCACACAAAGCTAATGTTGTGGTGCTTCTTGGATAACGGGTTCAAATGTTTCTTACCATATGGGGGGTTTACCTAAATTGGACAAGACTTCTTCTAGGCCGCAGCAACGCGCGGGTCACATACTAGTAGGAAATCAAGGCAGCATGTTTGGTGTCAAGTTTACACAATCTCTGAGAACTAGACTCCAAAGTCTATAACTTACAAATTTTGCAAATGTTCTTGATGTGAGTAATCCCATTGAGTTTGAAATATCAAATGGTAATAAAGGAAAGTCAAAGATTTTTCCAAATTGTGAATTAAGCCAATAAATTTTCAAATGCTTGAGGTGGAGGAAATCAATCAAATGCTTATGTTCATGCAGCTACTGAAGATCAAGAAAAAATGAAGAATTTTTAGTACCTTTTAACTTGCCAATTAATCCTCCAACATTATTACATACTCTTGTAACTAAAACCTCTTCAAAACGGGATCATAATTGATTATTTTATGCAACCCTCAATTTAGCCTATCTTTATTGAGGGTTTGAAACTTAGTTATCATATAACTATGTCTAGGTGAGGACACCTTTTTCCTCTCCAAATTTTTTATCAAAAAAATATTAAAAGTGATTAGTGGCCACATATAAGCCCATAGAGAATCATTTAGATTTATTTTTTGTAAAGACTTTGGCGAGGGAAATTCAAAGGAGTGTCAACATGGTACTTTTATGTGGCCATATATAAGCCCATAAAGAATCATTTAGATGGCATATTTGTGGCTCCTCTTATTGTTGGATGGTAGCATGTATAGTTAAGACGTATCACACATTGAAAACCAAAGCATGGCAATTGAGACAAAAAGATCTACTTTTCCACAACACACATCAACAATCTTGGTTGGATTCCAAATTCCATAAATGAATATATTCTCAATATGCGTGCTATGGGTTCTACACAATACTTTGCAAACATCAAGAGATATTAGAAGGATATCCCTCACACATGAGACTTCGATTGCAACACTCGGATGGATAAGCTACTAAAGGATTCCTTAAAATTTCTCAAGACAAGGTAGTCTCCTTCAGACATCTACCCTCTAAGTGCACTAATGGGGATGGTCCATGAAAGTTATCAAATCAAGACTCTCCTTCTCATTGTAGGATGTTGTCTTGGTTAATGAATGAATAATCAATAACATGTAGATAAAATGCCAAGGAAAAGCATGCAATCATATTAATGGCATACTTATGGGTCTAGCTTTCTCTCCCACTTGGTGCAACCTCTACTTATACTCTCTTGAATTTACCTTCAGTACTCCTTTGGATACATTACCATTCATGTTCCTGAGTTTTGCACATGCAATCTGTCCTAAGTGCCTTGAATATAAGGTAGCACTTGCCTATCTACCACATTTCTATAGCTCCACCTTTCAATCTCACATTTTGGGATATTGCTAAGTTCTTTTGCTAAAAAGATTTCAATATTGGATTTGTTCCAATCAATTTCTAAATAGAAGAAGCAACATGCCTAACCTATGAAGACATAAGATGAGTCTATCACAACTATATCCCTTCTATTTTGCAATACTTCCCCATGCAAATTCAGTAAATAAATCAAGACCATTGTTAAAGCATTTTGTCAAATTGGATTTGAAAGAGCTAAGCTTTCGAGACTGATTAAGCATTGGCTTAGAATTGTACTAGTTCTCACTCCACGTGTAGCCCACTTGACATCCTCATGTATGTAGAAGTTAGTGCGAACTAGGGTCCCTAATGGGGGGCCCTAGTGCCCCTTTATTTTGGGCTATCATAATTGAGGGATGGATGGAGAGAGACACACCTATACACCCCTAGAACATGACACTTAACGGGAAAAAAAACCTTATGTATATTACCCCATTTGGGAAATAACTTTAGATGCCACAAATTTTATTTTTTGGCAAGTCTAAACTACTATGAAAAGGCAATAAGAGTCATTTCTATCATAGATATTTTAGTGTGATCAAAATGAAAACTAAACTTGAACGATTAACTTTCTCTCTCTCTCTCTCTCGGAACTATTTATATTTGACTCCAAATGTGCCACACAATAAATGTGAAAGGGATCAACACTAGGTTGGTAACCTCACAATACATAAGAAAGTGTCCTTTCAAGGTTTTGAAACAAGAGGAAAAAAGTGATGAAATCACGTGGCCTGCAAAATAACCTCTAATAGTAAAAACATACTAAAGCATACTAAAAATTTGAGAGTAAATTTAAGAGATGCTGCATGACTGCAGCAAGGGGAAGTTCAGCTCAGGGTTTAGGGAATTACAGCTCCTACGGGAAGAATGCTGTGCTTGAGCTATGGCGGCAAACTCAACAAAGCCCATTCCCTGAAGGCGCCAACTATCCTCAGCACGCTCAGCAGGCCTCGCTTGCCACCGGCACTGGCCTCCTCCTCCTCTGTCTCTGCACAATCGGAGCTTCAGGAGCCTGCCTCAGTGCCTGCCCCACCCCCTCCTTACGCCCCCAACATTGAAACAGTTCTTTCCTACCATGAAACATCCAGAAATACGTAGATGGACCTCATGGTCTGGACTGGACTAACCAGCCAAACCCATTTCGTCGATACCAATGACTTTCTCACATTCCCCTTCGCCATTACCCACTGAACATGAGCCCCCCTGATCAAATGACCTACTCCAAGGCTTTCACAGGTTTCACTGATGTGTAATTTCTATCAAAAGCAGTTGTTTCTCAGCTCTTCTATGACAGTTGTGCTCTCTCTGCGTGGAAGAAAGCGGGGGACTCTCTGTGGTCTCTCCGCATAAATCCTAGCAGCGGCAATTTGCGCCCAACAAAAGTCTACTTTATCAATGGCACAATGTTAGGTCTCCATGATAAGCTGTTCGTGGCTCATTACTGTCCCAAAGAACATGTGTTTGAGATTATAGGTAAAATACCATATGACTTGTGGGTGGAGATGAAGCGATTTACCGAATGACATTATATTTATTGGGCTAACATCGATACGTTGGCGTGAATCTTGGAAGAACGGGGAACGATATTTTAGGTACTGTCATCATGATATAGGTCATATATTAGGTGCTAGATCAATGGCACGCATTGGCATTGGATGGGATACTATACTAGTAGATGGATGGGGAAATGACGCCCTTGATCAGCTCCTTGTTGTACATGATCGCAAGAACATTCCCCTGGGCTCTCCACAGAAAGGACAATACCTAGAGCTTGAGCAAGAACAAGCTGTTTGCTTGGTTGCCGGTTTTTCGGGCAAACGCAACGTAAACTGGGGGTTTCGAAGCATGACTGAGCCCATTGGTGAGGTGACTGGTGCAATTCTGCATTCTGAAGTTGTTGCACGGACTATTGGTCCCCGCATGTCACAAGCTAAGTGGCAGGGAAAGGCTAGTTAGCTTAGCACTGACCATGTATGGTGGGACATCATTGATAAAGCTGATGCTGCATCAAGGAAGCCCATAGCTCGCAAGAATCGCATTTTCTCAAGGGCATGGATAGGCAGAAGAGGGTGCAACACTCTTCAAAGCTAAGTCAAGCTGTGTTGCCGTTTGCATCCAACAGGTGCATGAGTTTGTCAAGCAGGGTATGGCCGGATGACGTTCACAGCCATGGCGAGCAGGCGGAGCTATGCAAGTGCCCATCTTTTTCCATCAATGCCTCCTGCGTTCACAGCCATGGGGAGGAGGCGGAGCTATGCAAGTGCCCAGCTGACACGCAGGTGCAGACTTATTAACAAGAGCTCGGAGATCTAAGGAACGCTCAACACATCAAGCATAGCACCATTGGGGCTCAATCTTGATTCCGTGCAGTTCTCTCTCTCTCTCTCTCTCTCTCAGTTGGCCGTTGGAAGTTTGAACCCCTTGGGCCTGGGGCATCTGGCCTCCACTACCTTTATTGGGTTGGTGTGTGAGAGGCTTTGTCTTTTTATTATTTTTGTAATACTTATTTGATGAAGCGACCTCATCAAGGGATCTTCCCTATCTTGATCTACTAGCTAAAATTTATTGTAGTCTAAGAAAACTTTAAAACTCTTTTGCTATTTTTAGCTCCAAACCACAATGTTTCATCATTTTCATGACAAGCTTCTAAAACAATGATTGTCCACTAACTTATCTACCAATCAAATCTAATGAGTGTTTGGCAACCAACCAATCAAAAAAATCTACATTTTTAAAAAACAACCTCCCCTTTTTCACTAAGAAAAAGGGAACACATCACTATGGCCTTAGCCCGTTGGGCAGGCCAAAAACCTCACTATTTGATCATGGCAAGCCTCCAAATTTGACGTCGCATACCATTTCAATCAAAACAATAATTTTCTTCAATCAATTGCATACTAAGAAGGTTGAGGATTTTTTTGGACCATATCATAAATTTTCCCATAAACTTCAATGAGATAGTGATCATACTATGTTGTTCTTTTAGCCTCACCAATTGAATAACGTTCAAAAAAGTTGTGTTTTTCCCTTTCTGGTGCAACCCCTTGCCTCCATTGTATAACACAATCAGTTATTCATTGCAAAGGTTGGTTGGTTCTATAAAGTCTCTCTCTCTCTCTCTCTCTCTCTCTCTCTCTCTCTCTCTCTCTCTCTCGCTCGTATTCTCCCCATTACTTTGCGCTTTCAAATCATCAACTTTGACATGGTATCAGAACCTGGGCAGAGAAGGAGCTGCACATGTGAAGAGATCCCATGAGGAGTCTACCCTTCTTTTAGCCTCACCAATTGAATAACGTTCAAAAAAGTTGTGTTTTTCCCTTTCTGGTGCAACCCCTTGCCTCCATTGTATAACACAATCAGTTATTCATTGCAAAGGTTGGTTGGTTCTATAAAGTCTCTCTCTCTCTCTCTCTCTCTCTCTCTCTCTCTCTCGCTCGTATTCTCCCCATTACTTTGCGCTTTCAAATCATCAACTTTGACATGGTATCAGAACCTGGGCAGAGAAGGAGCTGCACATGTGAAGAGATCCCATGAGGAGTCTACCCTCCTTTGTCGCCGACACCTTTCCCTCCCCACCCTTTGCAACAACATCTCAAAACATAGCATTTATCGACATCATAGAGCCCTTATGCGGTGGAGAGCACGATTGTCTTCCTTGCAAATAGTGTTTCAAAACGCTATCACTAGTGCTTCTTAATGGCAACCCCCCCTCCCCCGATTTTGCAAGCATTTCAAAACACCAATCGAGATGGATGTTGCCCTTGGCAACCACAACGCCCTAGAACTCTATGGCATTTTAGAATGATGTTAGCTGGGCACTTTCTACCCTTCCTCTAACTCTAGTGTTTCAGAACACTGTTTGCATCGTCGGTTCTTTGGAATTGACCCATCTCCCTCGCCTTTCCCTTCTCCCTAGGTGTTCTAGAGTTTCAGAATTTTGTATACTAGGAGTCTTTGGGATTATTGAGGTTTAGAGAGGAGTGAGGTGACAAACTCTTGGAAGATTGGAGCGAGGAAATTGGAATCTAGAGAGGGGCGTCAAAGTACCTTTCGAGGAGCAGTTTGGGAGAATTCAACCATGGAGACCACTTTGTGTGGAGCTCTTTGTGCAGAGGAGTGAACCGTGTTGGAGAATTTGTGGCTTGGTTAGTGTGGCCATCTCTTGGAGTGCGGAAGGATTCCCGGGTTTCCAAATCTTGCAACTTCAATATGGACCCCCTTGCTTGATCATCGGTTTCAAATTAAACGACAATAACTACGCTTATCGAAATTTGATCGTGTGGATTTGGTTTCTCACATGGGGTGTGATCTAGATGTGAGCTAGGTGTTATCCATGTGTGATACCTCTGTGAGCCAGATGTGATCCGCGAGAATATCAAAACCCGATATTTCTTGACCCTTGTCAAATATGCTCTAGAGAGAATGACTCAGGAAATCAAGGCAGCATGTTTGGTGTCAAGTTTACATAATCTCCGAGAACTAGACTCCAAAGTCTTTTGCAAATGTTCTTGATGTGAGTAATCCTATTGAGTTTGAAATATCAAATGGTAATAAAAGAAAGTCAAAGATTTTTCCAAATCGTAAATTAAGCCAATAAATTTGAAAATGCTCGAGGTGGAGGAAATCAATCAAATGCTTATGTTCATACAGTTACTAGCTACTGAAGATCAAGAAGAAAATGAAGAATTTTTAGTACCTTTTAACTTGCTAATCCTCCAGCATTACTCCATACTCTTGTAACTAAAACCTCTTCAAAATGGGATCATAATTGATTATTTTATGCAACCCTCAATTTAGCCTATCTTTATTGAGGGTTTGAAACATAGTTATCATATATTTATGTCGAGGTGAGGACACCTTTTTCCTCTCCAAAATTTTTATCAAAAAAAATATTAAAACTGATTAATGGCCACATATAAGCCCATAGAGAATCATTTAGATTCATTTTTGTAAAGACTTTGGCGAGGGAAATTCAAAGGAGTGTCAACATGGGTACTTTTATGTGGCCATATATAAGCCCATAAATAGTTCGGCCATAATATTTTGAGAAAAAAAAATCGACGAAGAATTTTTTGTTTTCCCGCGAGTGATTTTTCTCATGCACGATGGCTTCTCCTCACAACGGGGGCCTTACAAATGTGTGTTTTGAAAATAAAAATTACAAGGGGTGAATCAGGCTCCATACTTAACATGCACCAATCCATTGTTGTTGGTTGGATCATGGATAGGATGTGTTCCAAAATTCATTATCTTGGAGTATTTTGGATGTGATGTGTTCACAGTTCACAAATGGGGATTCTTGGACGTAGTGTGGTCTACAATTCAAATTTTCTAATAGGCAATTGATGAGGGTGTTAGAGTTTTGGCATCTCAAGTGAACTACCCAATGTGAACCCATTAATTATTTTGGCTTTTAGGTGTTTATTTTACTTATTTGTCAAAGTCTGAGCAGAGCAATTTATTAAGGTTGGTTTATATGCAACCCCTTGCCTCAATTGTATTACACAATCAGTTATTCATTGCCAAGGTTGGTTGGTTCAACAGAGTCCCTCTCTCTCTTTCTCTCTCTCGTGTGTTCTCCCCATTGCTCTATGCTTTCGCATCATCGACTTTGATACTTTTCTTATTTAACAATGGAGATCACCCAAGCCTACCATCAAACAATGAAATTGGAACCTACGAGTAATTTGCATGGGAGTACAAACTTAAAGTTCCATTAGTCCATTTCGGCTCCTAAATGTGGACCACATAAGATTTAAACTAGTTTGTTTGCCAAAATGGATCGTGTGTGTAGATCCAAGATTTTATTCTATCTAACTACTACTTTGTGAGTATGTGCCTTGTATCTTTTTTATTGTCCCCTTTCAGCTCAATGAGTTGGGCTTGATTATGTCTCTCATTCTTTTAAATGGGTTAAGTATAAAATTGCAATGACAATTGGAGAAGAGATGATAGGATAGAAGCTTTTGCCACCAACAACCACTTTCCCACCATCAAGTCCTTCTTGCAAATAATCTCTAAGAAAGTGAGCATTTAGTGTCTTGCAACATTCAAGACTCACCTTAAAGGCTTCAAATGTGTTCATCTATAAAATTAGTAAGTATTTCACGTGACATAGTGATTTGAAAAATTGAATGACCAAGTGGGTCAAGATTCTTTAAGTTGGGGCTGGGATCCAAGGGAGTGGAAGTGGCTTTTGACTAAGCATGGTCAAGGTCATTGTGATTTTTTTTATCATACAACAAGGACTGGGTTCATTGCTCTAGTCAGGCAACAGAGAAAGCAACTTACTTGGTTGTAGGGTTCCTTAAAGGGGGGTCTTTTACATGCATATTTGAGGGTGAGCCAATGCTATCACTATGATTTTGAAGTTAATTGTGCTCTTTTAAAGTAATTTATGTCTAGTGAAATCATTTGTGACTAATTTTGATGCACTATGATCATCTTATGTGTTTATGACTCCAATGTTTCTCACACATTGATTGTGACCATATTTGATTGAGGTGGGAGCTTTCATAGTTTGAACTCCATTCCTTGCATTTAGTTGGCACTTATTATGTGCATCTACTACTGTTTGACAACTTGATCTTGTTTTATATATGTATGGTTTATGCATAACTCTATAGATACCGCCTTCATGTAGAAAAACTCCTCTAATTGAAAAACTCCTAGATCACACCCAAGGGTATGTTGATCGAGAGGACTACAACATATCTTCTTGAAATCATGAAGATGTTTTGTTAGGATCACCTTGGTTTACCACAATCTATCATGTCAGATAGAGATAAATATTTTACAAGACATTTTTGGCACCAAGTGTGTGTATTAACATGAGTATCATATTAATAGTGGCGATCGCCCAAAGATCGATGGTCAAACTAAAAGGGTGAACGAGGTTCTAGAGGATATGTTTATGGCTTACACATTAGATTGGAATATTTATCTTCCATTCATGGAATTTACTTATAATAGTCATCCACACCGAACTATGGGATTTACACCATTTAAGATTATTATGGTATGACCCCTCTCACTCAAAGGATATTAGGTTTTCAAGCTAGTTGCCTTATTGTTAAGATGCAAGATATGTTGATCATAGCCAAGAAAGAGTTCAATAGGTAGTTTGCATGGCTAAAAGTTATGCAAATCAAAAGACACCTTTTACATTTTTTTAAAGAGGTAGAGGTAGAACACGTGTTTCTCCAAGCACCTTCAAAGTCTACTTCTTGTGAAAGGAAAATGTCACAAATGTTCTCAAGGGTATTGTGTATCTTGGAAGCTTATCGAAAAGCTTAGTGATATAGCATATCTAGTCGAGTTACCCAATTGTGTCAAGTACATATAGTGTTTCATGCTAGCAAATTAAAGTGTTTCATTCGCAAAGATTATATTTTAATTGATCATAGTGTAATTTTACAAAAATCAAGAGATTATGATCATATATTCAAGACAATATACTAAATTAGAGATAAAAACAGTTGAAACACTAAACTGTGTCATCCAAAAAAAATTAGTTGCCTAGAAATGTCTTGACACTAGGGACACTTATATATCCTAATACATTTTTATGTCCTCTTTAGTGATTAAAGTAGTAGAGGAGTATTAAAATGAAATCTCCAATGCTATATATCCACAAAGTTGTCTTTAAGATAAAGGAAACTTGACATTTTTTGAGCTTATCAATTTCACCTTTAATGTTATTCTTGCACATCATTTCTCAACCTAAACTATGCCAAAAAGCGTCCATTGTTTTTTGCCATTTTTATAATTTTTGCAACTACGCTCTAAAACTTGTCTTTTTGAGGCCTAGATGGCTAGATGATTAGCCTTAATACTTATCAATGTGTTTTCATGCTTACCCTAAGAGGACACTTTTATGTCATGTTAGTTTACCGATGTAGTGTGTATATATATATATATATATATAGAGAGAGAGAGAGAGAGAGAGATAATGTTACACGACTAAGATAGTCATAACTTTGTGGGTCCGACCAAGGTGGTTGCCAATGAGTTAATGTTTTAATGAAAGGTTGACCAAGCCCATCAAGAATTCTTATCGTAAGAGAGGCAATATTGGGACATACCTTTTCTAAGGATGGATCCACAAAAGTTTAAATTGATAGACAAGTGGCCTACCCCAAAGAACCTCCATGAGCTTCAAAGTTTTACTAATATGTGCTCAAATTATAAAAATTTTCTATAGTAGTTGAGCCATGACATGATTTAACCAAGAAGAAGGTTAAACATCAATGGAGATAGAGAGAGCACGAAGCATTTATGACTCTTAAACAAAGATTTATCCCTCAGTTAGTGTTGGTGCTACATAATCTCTCCAAGTATTTTGAGATTCATTGTGATTATGTAGAGGGAGGAGGATAATAAGCGATCTTGGTGAAGCCAGCTTTTTTTCCGCACTCCACCCTTGCCGCTCACTACCACCAAATGCCGCCCATTGTCGTTTTACCCCCGGCAACAAGTGGCCCTTTTTTTTTAGCCATAGCAACCCCTATTGCACCTCCACATTGCACCCCCAACTTCTGACCTCCCTCCTCTCTCAACCTCTCTCTCTCTCAATCTTTCACACAAACTCTCTTGATTTCTTTTCCCTCCCTCTCCTCTCTCTCGTCCATCTACGTATGTACCTATCATAGGTAACACCATTTCTATCTATCCATCTTTGTCTCTGTCTTTCATTTTCTTAGGTAGCGTCTCTCTCTCTCTCTCTCTCTCTCTCTCTCTCTCTCTATCTTTCTCTGTCTACATTCTTTTTTGTATCTCCAACCTCCACACCCCCCCCAAACACACACCCTCTCTCTCTCTCTCTCTCTCTCTCTCTCTCTCTCACACACACACACACACACACACACACACACACACACACACACACTTGATTTCTCTTTCCTCCATTTTCTTTCTCTTTTTCTTCTTTCTCACCTCCTTTGTTTATGTCCTTCCCCCCCCCTCTCCGTCCCAAACAGACTCTCTCTCTCTCTCTCTCTCTCTCTCTCTCTCTCTCTCTCTCTCTGCCCTCCCCTCCCTCTATCTTGTATGTATTTATCTTAGATAGCAAAATCTCTATTTATCCATCTCAATCTCCCTCCCTAATTTTCTCAAGTAATCTCTCTCTTTCTCTCTCTCTCTCTCTCTCATGTATCCTCTCTCATCGTTGTGCATTAAAGGGGGGTGGATATGAAACAAACATGAGCACATGACACAATGTATCCGTTTTCATAAACTTTTCATATTCTATCATTAATGCATTCTAAACTAAACCAATAGCAATCATCTTTGGCATTTTGTTCAACGAATCACACATGACATTATGCTTGATAAATTTTTTTGCAATCTCAAAGTAATAATTAGCTAGGTATTTCTAGCAACTCTGTTTGGTCCATAGCTTTGGTTGCTATCTCAAGGATAAGAGAGAGAGAGAGAGAGAGAGAGGGTGTGGCATAGCATGAGCAAAATGAGATCAAGAGAGAAACTCTAGTGTAAGAGAGGCAAGTTCAAATGTTGAGCACTCTAGTAGTGTGTGTGGTACTTATACTCTCAAACTTGCAGTGAGCATGATGTGCATAATTGATGTGACTCTTTTCCATTTCCTGAGTGTCCCATCTCACATGGAGGGGTGGGAGCTAAGCTAAATGATTGGAATAGTGCGTATCATTGACAAGGGGATAGTCTCAAGCATATAAGGGTGATTACTTTTTTTTTTTGGAAGAACATGGTCTTGTAGTTTGGGAAATGGGTGGTGTTTTTTACGAAGCGGGACCCATTGGATTCCGTTGAAGCCAAAATACATTGGGGTGTGTGTGTGTGTGTGTGTGTCACACACACACACACACACAGAAGGGGGGAGGGAGGAGGGTGGAGGAATACAGGGTGGGAGGGGGCCAAAGAGAGTTAGGGTAGTGGGCAAGGAGAGGATTGAAGAGAGAGAGAGAGAGAGAGAGAGAGAGAGAGAGAGATTTTGGAGTTTTCATATTACAAGAGGGCCATGGTATAGCCTATGGGTGATGGTGCTTCATCAAGAAAGAACTTGTTGTTGTGATGCATGCTCTTAGCTCATGGAAGCATTACCTTTTGGGTACCCCATTATTTAAACAAGCCATCAAAGTAGCAAGCACTCAATGAATCAAACCAAGCTATCCAAAAAATAAATGAGATGAGAAAAATTTATCTGGCAATTTCATTTTCATATTGCTCACATTCTTGGCAAGCACAATCAACTAACATATACACTTTCTCATATACCTAAGGTTAATGTTGTATTTATAGCAGATCACAATGCTCGTACCAACTTGATAGGTGAATATGCTATAGATCCAAATTATATTGATGTTGTGTTTTTATTGACCGATGGGAAGGCAATAGACTATGTGTCAATAAATCTCTCAGCAAGAAAGTATTCAAGAGTCCCATACTCCTCCTTATGCTAGACATCATGAAATTCTTGCAACCACTCATGCCATATAGACATATTTAATGCCCATTAATGAAAAAGGGCATTCATGAATATGTTACACATCACGTGATGTGAGAAAAAGTGAAATATGATAGAGGCAAGCAACCTAGTTCATTGTTGCCACTACCAATACCTAAGGCACCATGTTATACTATAGCCAATGATTTCAATGTTGGTCTACCAAAGTCTCTTCATGGAAAAAATGGTACCTGGACAATAGTAGGTAGGTTTTATTAAATAAGCATATTTGATAGCCATCAAGAAGACTATCAAGCCTCTCATATGGGTAACATTTTTCTGTATCAGATCCTCGTGTATGATTGCATGTCAAAGTCAAGTATCTTTGTAAGAGACCTACGTATGAAAAGTCTCTTTTGGAGAGGATTGTTTGAAAATTTAAATTTTCCCTCTGCTTATCACCTAGTAATGTATTGGCAAAGTGAAAGCATTAATTCCACTATTTTGGATCTACTTAATAATTGTCAATGAAGTTAACCAAAGAAATCAATGGGAGGAGTATCTACCACTATTACAATATGTGTACATTAATACAATGCCTACTTCTACTTCTACTTCTACAATGAAGTTAACCAAAGAAATCAATGGGAGGAGTATCTACCACTATTACAATATGTGTACATTACTACAATGCCTACTTCTACTAAGAAATCTCTATTTGACATCGTTGAAGGAAGATTTAAGGTTCCTCCTATGTTGAGAACAGATACCAAGATCTTTGTTACTGATGAGTTTTACATGATTTACATAGAACATTTCAAAAGGTTAAAGATGCCGTAAGCTACTCTCAACATGAACAAAAGTAAACTGCACATAAGCACCTTTATGTTCTCACATTTGATGATCATGATTGGTCTACTCAAATCTATGAGGCTCGATCCAACACACAACAAGTAAGAATTGGCAAGGTGAGAAAATTGAACATCTTCTATACATAGGGAGCTCATTGTGAATATGGACCATTCTAAATCTAGGAAAGGATTAATGATATAGCATGTAAACTTAAATTTAATCCACTCAAATATATTAAGATCTCCTCTTATGAAGCCAATTCACAAAGACCTTGAAAATATCTACATTTGACCTAAAAAGGGATACGAAGTAAATGGCAAGACTAAGGATAAATTACTAATAGAAACTTATAACATCCAAAGCCACTAAGATTTGGTCTAGGGCTTGCGATAAATTTTGTTGGAAATAAAATGGCCTCTATGATAGGGGAATGGGCATAAAGGTTTCAAAAGCAAATATCCATTATGATGTGAAACATTATTTAAGAAACCCAACATATAGTCATGGGATCCAAGCAGGATCAAAATGACTCTCAAGCATTGATTTTAGTGTTTCTGAAGTAGTATGAACACTATATAAGAAAGCCAACATATGATAAGTCCACATGCTCCACTTGATCTATAGATACTCACACATAACTCAAAAAGGGAATCTTGGCCAAGGGACTCTGGATTGGCATGCAAGGAACCTTCTAAAATTAGCAAATACCACAGCTCTATAGGGCACCATCCCTCTAGATAGGTGTGTGTGTGTGCGCGCATGCGCACGTAGAGCATGCTTGAGCTCTCTAGCATGATTAGGCTCATCGGAGAGCTCTCCCCACACTCCATCTCTCTCTTTAATCTGCTTCGATACTTACTTAGCCGATAGTCTATCGTGACACAACGAAGAAGAGCGATTTCATTAAATCTGAGAGCTTCTTGTTTAAATTGCATAATCATGATTTTGTACTTATCATTTGAAATTTTTCTCTCTCCAATGTGCAAGACTTCCCAATTTGCATAATTGGATGCTTTTAATAGGGAGGCTAGTACTGCACGTGCTTAATGGGACAAAATAAAGGTACAGACAAAAGAGCTTCATAGATTACCATTTTCTTGGGTACACTTAGCACGATCTATAGCACACATTTTAGCTATTATTGATCCTCTTAAACCATTTGTGCTTGAGAAGAGTGCTAGCAACAAAGCTATAGGGGCATTGCTTTTGTAAGAAGGGTGGCTTAGTGCTTTTGAAAGTAAGAAACTAGATTTTGCTTAGCAAAAGTACTCTACTAATGAGTGTGAACTTTACACCATTATTCTTGCCCTCAAGCAATGGAGACACTATCCGTATGGTGCTCAATTTGAGATTGTTTTTTATCACAAAAGCATAAAATGGTTTACACAACACAAAGATTTGAAGGACATAAGGCCCGGTGGGCTGACATCCTTCACGAGTATGCGTGCAAATTAAGATATCATAAAGACCAAACAAATGGTCTTTACTCTTCAACTCTTATGTGGAAAAATCTCCAAGAAACGGAAATTCACCTTGGTAGATTTAATGTTGCAAACAATGCCATTACCAAGATTTCGAGGAGGCAAGAGGTAACTAAGATTGCTAGAGCTTTTGGTGTTGAGTGGTTAGAGAGGGGTCACTAAGAAGAAAAATGTGATGTTTATAAAGATATTGTCGGTATCCTTGGTCGCCTCAATTGAAAACAAGCAAGGAGCGCAATGTTAGTGCTTTCAAGAGCAACACATAGAGTTTCTTTTGGTTAAACTAGGTGTTGTAGCGAGAGGAGCTTGACCAATGAGCATTATCAATATTATGTTAGAGAGAGTTGTTAAGAAAGACACTATTTTCACCTTTATCTCAACAAAAAAATCATCTTTTGCTCGTGGTAACTTGTCCCAAAAGATTGAAAGTAGCTAGTTAGAGGTGTTTATGACCAACATGAACTAAGATACAAAATGGTTACACGGCAATAGATATGGATGTATAATATTTTTCTCTAGTTTGGGAGGTTTTGTTAAGCATGCAAATTTGAAAAACTTGGAAATGCATATGCAGAGACTACATTGATCTTCATGTCATGCGAAATGGTTCTTTGATTTAGCACCATTATGCAAGCGTACTATCCTACAAGCAATGGAGACACTATCCGTATGGTGCTCAATTTGAGATTGTTTTTGATCACAAAAGCATAAAAGGGTTTACACAACACAAAGATTTGAAGGGACATAAGGCCTAGTGGACTGACATCCTTCATGAATATGCTTGCAAATTAAGTTATCATAAAGACCAAACAAATGGTCTTTACTCTTCAACTCTTATGTGGAATATCCTCCAAGAAACGGAAATTCACCTTGGTAGACTTAATGTTGCAAACAATGCCATTACCAAGATTTCGAGGAGACAAGAGGTAACTAAGATTGCTAGAGCTTTTGGGTGAGTGGTTAGAGAGGGGTCACTAAGAAGAAAAATGTGACGTTTATAAAGATATTGTCGGTATCCTTGGTCGCCTCAAATGAAAACAAGCAAGGAGCGCAATGTTAGTGCTTTCAAGAGCAACAACATAGAGTTTCTTTTGGTTAAAGTAGGTGTCGTAGCGAGAGGAGCTTGACCAATCAGCATTATCAATATTATGTTAGAGAGAGTTGTTAAGAAAGACACGATTTTCACCGTTATCTCAACAAAAAAATCATCTTTTGCTCGTGGTAACTTGTACCAAAAGATTGAAAGCAACTAGTTAGAGGTCTTTATGACCAACATGAATTAAGATACAAAATGGTTACACGCCAATAGATATGGATGTATAATATTTCTCTCTAGTTTGGGAGGTTTTGTTAAGCATGCATATTTGAAAAACTTGGAAATGCATATGTAGAGACTACATTGATCTTCATGTCATGCGAAAATGGTTCTTTGATTTAGCACCATTATGCAATCGTACTATCCTACAAGTTACCTCCTGACAACGTACATTTTCTCTTCTTCTCTAGTATCATCATGCAGCATGACACTAGCGGAGCAGCTATACAAGCCTGGAAGCAAGATATGAGCGGAGGTACGGCAATACCTGCTTGGGACTTGCGTGCGAGTCTCAGCGGGCAGCAACGAGCTTGTTCCAGGGTAGCAACCCAACTAAGAAAGCCTCCATCATGCCGCTCCCCTTGCGCTCCTCTTGCCCTCTTAAACTCTACTTCTCGCTCTCCTGCTCAACCTCAACGCCAGTTCCCGCTACGGAGCGAGGTCTCCAACTACCGTGCATGTAAGGTTATCACTTCTGTTTACGCTTCACTCTCTGCGCTTATTGGAATGCCAAGTAAGGGAAGTGATAGCAAACACGTTACGTATCAGCTCAGCTGCAATGCAGAGTAAAGGTCTTTTCTTTGGTTATTGGTTGAATGTTGCACTGGAAAAATGCTTTGACACCGCCATACACAAGCAAGTGCTTTTTGTCGTATGTAGGAGCTTAGTGTTATGTTCGAACAACGGATGGATAATATTTTGCACTTAGTTGTTTGCTATCAGCATCAGTATTGCACTTGGGTGCAGTTGCAGGAATCATTTTCATCGGAGTTCGAGAACCTTGATTTACTCCAATTACAGCCGATTGTATGCAGTATATTTCATCACTTATCTTTAGGGACTACTACGGTGCTATAGTTGCATTGAGTTGAAACAAATTTCTTTCACTGTAAACACTCAGCATCGTCAAGTCTCAGTGCTCATTGCTGTCAGGTCATGCATTTATCTTAACTGTAGATTATGTTGAGGTGTTTATAAAGGTCTGTTGTCTGTGTAGTTTCTGTTGTTCGCCTGCTAAGAATTGAGCAAGGAGGTGCCTATGCTGATGTCCTCAGTGGAGATGGGGATCATACGTGGGAAAGAGAGCTGGATTATGTTGCTCGCACGCTTGGCTTTCAAACTTCGGCTCTGGATCCTCGAGGCCAACGACAGGTTTTTTTCGGTTTTTCAAGTTGGTGAGCTTATTTGAATGCGTAAGGTCAAGTTTTTCACTAGTTTTCACAACCTGAGAAAAAAGGGAAGCTTAGGAAGAGAGAGTTTGGAAGTAAGGTCAAGTTTTTCACTAGTTTTCACAACCTGAGAAAAAAGGGAAGCTTAGGAAGAGAGAGTTTGGAAGTACTGATTCTAGCCTTACTGATCTATTTATTTTTTTAGGTGTAGCAAAGCATCAGTTTGGAGTATTACATTTTTATGTATGGTTACATTGAGGTAAGAAATACCTCTCCCCAGTTTTGGGACACTAATTGGTAAAGGGACTGTTGGTTGCAATCAACCCTTCCACACACAACAAACCCACAACCCAAAATACCCCAACCAACCTCCCCCCCCCCCCCCCCCCCCCCCCCCCCCTTTTTTTCCCCACTCAAAATCTGTGAAACTCAAAAGAGACATCAGTGACTTTAGTATCAAAATCGGGGCAATTTGTTGACATAGGAGTGGAGTGACTCCCCTCTTGTGTATACCCACTGCACCAGATTCCGTCGAGCTGAGTTTGGGGTTCAATTTGGAATAGACTATGCTAAACCAAATGCTTCAAGGTAAAGGTTCGCAATCTGAGGAGTATCTGCTAGGTCCTCCTGCTCCATCCACTTCGCATCCAATGCGGGATAGTTCTTGAATTTAACCATGAACCGCCTAATCATTTTACCTTTTACCTTTCTATCTTTATGTGCCAAAATCTGTTTTGGAACGAGTATCTCCTCGTTTTCCTCCACTTCGGGTTGCTCATCCGGCCTCCCATCATCGGGCACATCGCCTTTAAAAGGCTTCAAGAGACTCACATGAAAAGCATTGTGAATCCTCCAAGTATCGGGCAGCTTCAGTCTAAAGGAGACATCATTTATCTTTTCGGAAATCTGGAAAGGTCCATAGTATCTCATGCTAAGCTTTGGAAAAAGCTGCTCCTTTCCTTTTTTTTTCTTAGGCGTGCCTTCTCAAAACGTAAGAGCACCCAATCGTTCTCCTTTAATTTCAAATGGCAATGATGTCGATCTGCTGTCTTTTTGTGTCTTTCTTGAGATTTCTGCAAAGCCTCCCGGACCTTGGCAAAAGCCGTGTCTAAGTCCTGTGTGCACTCGTCGGCTTCAAAAATCTTATCTTTCGTGCTTAGGAAGGGTGGAACCTTCGTAGCACCTTAAATAATCTCAAATGGCGCCTTCCCCGTCGAAGAGTGTATCGTGTTATTGTAGGCAAATTCCACCAAGCGCAAATATTTTTCCCTTTGAGTCTTTTGATCCGAGATGTAAGACTTCAATAAATCCAGTATGACTGAATTTGCAATTTCCGATTGCCCATCTGTCTGCGGGTGGAAAGATGACGAGAACTGCAACTGTGTGCCTTCCAAAACAAACTCGTGAATCGGGGATCTCTGTCAGAGACAATTGTCTCAAGCATGCCATGAATCTGAAGATTTGGGCTACAAACATTCTCGCTAAGTGATCCGGCTTGACTGTTTTCTTTACTGGAATTAAATGAGCTTGCTTGTTAAATTTGTCAATAACAGCTCGGATACCATCGTGCTCGCTCTGTGTTCTCGGGAGATCAAAAATGAAATCCATTGCAATACTTTCCCAGGGGCGGGTGGGTAGGGGTAAAGACTGTAACAATCCCTGTGCTTTATGCCTGGCAAACTTGACCTTCTGGCATACCAAGCAATTGCGTACAAAATCGTCCACGTCCGTGAGTCTTGGCCAAAAGAAGTATCTCTCCACACCTTTCAGGGTGGCATTCGGTTAGAACCTTTTCCCTTAATGGCTGTGTAATGCACAACATGGTTTTGCTCATCAGGTAGCCATCCCGAATGGAATATCCCGCTACTACCTCCCCATTCCGTATCTGAGTGAAAATATTTGCAAAATCTGTATCTGTGGCATATTGAACGACCATATCCTTGAAGCTCCTACGATGTATCGCGGAAATAGCCAGAACCAACAGCTTCCGAGACAAAGCATGTGCCACCAAGTCCTTCTGTCCCTGAACATGGACAATCTGGAAGTGAAACTGTGACAAGATGTTCGCCCACCGCATCTGCTTTTCTGATAGTTGCTTCTGTGACAAGAAGTAGCGTAAACTTTGGTGATCTGTGAAGACCGTAAAAATTGGCTCCGAGTAGGTAATGTCGCCACTGAGTAAGAGCATGGATAACCGCCAAAAGCTCTCATATATCTGTGCTGTCAATTCTGGCCTTGAGAATAATCGATTCGCGTAGGCAATGACATGGCCTTCTTGCATTAAGACCGCACCTAGACTACGACCACAAGCATCACAATATACTTCGAATGATTTCTGCAAATCCGGCAAAGTCAAAACTGGTCCTGTAGTCAATTTCTCTTTTAATGTCCGAAAGGCACCTCTGTGGGTCCCCACGAGAAAAGGACTCCTTTCTGTGTCAAGATATGCAATGAGGAAGCAACCTCTGCAAACTTTCTAATGAACTGCCGGTAGTAAGAACATAAGCCCAAAAAGCTTCCAACTTCATGGACATTCTTCAAATCGGGCCAATCACGGATAGTCTCTATCTTGGCCGGGTCCATCTGCACTCCTGCTGCCGAGACAATGTGTCCCAAAAAGTGTATCTCCGGTAGGAAAAATTCACTTTTATTTGCATTAATCACCAACTTGTGATCTCGTAATGCTTGAAAGACGTGTACCAGATGTTCTCTATGTTCTGCCTCATCCTTGGAGAAGACAATAATGTCATCAAAGAAAGTGCCCACAAAAGATTTTTACTCTTTGAAAATCCTTTCCATCGTTCAATTAAAGGTCGCTGGAGCATTGGTAAGCCCAAAAGGCACCACCAAAAACTGGAATAAACCGAAGGTCGTTCGAAAAGCTGTCTTGTAGACATCTTCCGACGCGATTCGGATCTAATGATACCCGCGCTTCAAATTGATCCTGCTGAAACAAGAGGATCCCTGTAGTTGTCTAGAATATCATCGATCCTAGGAATCGGAAATCTGTTCTTGATGGTGATTTTGTTGAGAGCTCTATAGTCAATGCACATTCTCCAAGATCCGTCTTTCTTTAAAACCAACAACACCGGAGAGCAGTAAGGTGAAGTACTGGGTTGGATAAGACCCTTTTCCAAGAGGCCTTTCACTTGGTTCATAATCTCTTCATTCTGGGCTCGGCTCACACGGTAAGGTGGCCGGTTCGGTGGTGTGCTTCCAGGTATCAAATCAATGGTATGATCCTCAGGACGAGCTGGTGGCAACTCGCTTGACAGACCCTCAGAAAAGCAATCGGCATGAGTGTGGAGAAAATCTTGGCGTTCTTTTTCTAGATCAGGCATATTTGTCCTATGATCATCATTCAACTCTTTCAAAAAGATCGAGTAAACAAACAGATTGGATTTCGTTAATTTTGAACGGCCAAAGCCGATACAATAGGGACAGGCTCGCCCTTAAGTTTTACATCAAGTACAATGGTTCGGCCCTTTTCTGTAGTCAAAGTCGCTTTTCTCGCCCGATAGTCGACCACGGCGTTGTTCTTATGGTACCAGGGTATTCCCAGGAGGACATCACAACCTTCCAAGGGCATTATGTAGAAGTCCTCGTGCCTCAAATACCCCTGACAATGCAACCGAAGTTTGCCAATGACAGGTGTAATGGCTACGTCCCTGCTGGGTGCCGCTAGAACTGCCTCTGCTAGTGGTCCCATCCGATCGGGTGTAATCTCGAGCCGCGCCGCCAATTCAGGTGAAATGAAGTTGGCCTTGGCTCCTCCATCAAAGAAATAAGGGCTTCGTGATCTCACTTTGCCCCAAGCTCGACAAAGTTCTGTACTCTCATCAATCGTGCTTGGGTCAGTACCCATGCAATCTGGAACCAGTCCTGCTTTCATCTCGCCTTTCTGTCCACGTTCCTCAACTGCTTTTGAACTCTTTGGCCTGTCTTCATCTTGTTCTTTCTGTGCCTTTTTAGGGCACTTCACGGAGATGTGTCCTTGTTCCCCCCATCCAAAACACTTCCCCTCTTTAATGTAGTTGGCTCTCTCCCAAGGAGTGAGCCGGGATCGTGCATCCTTATCTTTCTGACCTTGGGGGCTCTTTTTCTTTCTACTTTCAGTTTTAGAAGTCTGTTCGGTTTTCAGCGTCATGATCTCATCTGTGGGGTAAGTCAAATTGCTTGCAAAGCCCCGTTTCGCATGACTCATCAGTTCTTGAATAGAATCTGACTTTTGCTCTAAGCAGTGATCTTGGATCTTTGTAGGAAGTCCCAAGGTAAACCGCTCAATCTGTTCTTTAAACGAGATTTTCTTAAATGAAGAAGCGGGTAGAAAAGAGCGTCAAAATCTCTCTCAATATGCGTCCAAGGTATCTTTCTTGCTCATCCAAAGATGGTTCCAAGCAGTTCGTATGTCGCGTTCGTACTCCGGAGTCAACCAAGAAGAAATAAAAAGCCTTTTAAATTTCAGCCATATAACTGGCACTTTCGTGTTCAATAGAAGAGTGGACCACCATGTTCGAGCATTTCCCTTGAAGTAAGAGGTAGCCCTCTAAATCTTGGAGTGCTCTGAGTAATGTCCTCCAGAGAAAGCTATATCAAATTGTTGTATGAAGGCCAAAGCCCTCGAAGCATCTCGGAATTCAGAAAAAGTGTCAAATTTAATTGATTGTCCACCTTTAAATTCTCGACCTTTCTTGCTTTTATCCTCTAGAAAGTCATAGTGGTTGGCTTTATAGAAATTCTTCTTCTTTGCATAAAATCTGTGATCATCGGAGTCACAACTATCCGAAGACGAGTCCTCTGTAAAACTATCAGAAACTGGGCGAAATTTAGGCTTCTTTGCCTTTTTTCTTGCCCTTTCCGAAGCTTTGCTTTTTGCTTCGCTTTTTCCCTTTCCTGTCTTCTTCGCTCGAGTCAGAAGAGCTAGAAGAACTGTCAGAAGAGGAAGAAGAAGAAGAAGAACTGGATACTCCTTCAAATCTGACATGCTTCTTTTGTTTTCTTGCCGAGGCAAAAGCAGATTGACGACCCAAATAACCCGAGAAGTCAGTTCCTTTCTTCTGCTTTTTGTCGTGCTTTCTGGCTTTGTTGGTTGTGTCAAAAAGCTGGGTAATCCGTGTATCAACCACCTTTTCTAATTCTTGCTCTGTAAACATCCTCGGAGTAGGAGGTTTCTTGAGTGCCGGTTTGAGGGGTGGTTCTGTGGCCTTCCACCACTGAGAGTGCACTTCGTCGAAGGATGTCTGCGTCAAAAATTTTGCAAATTTGGGATCCTTCGCAATGTTGATCATCATCTTTGTCGCATCGTCAACCAATTGTCGACGCTTCATCTCTTCAATCTCCGCTTGAGTAGGTCGAGGCGGGCCATACTCCTCGTGAGAATCTTCTTCGTGATCTCTTCCTGCATCCCCATATGCAAAGGAAGTCGACTGATCTCTGTTTGAATCCATAAGTGTTGCGAGAAAAAGGATCGGATTTTCCGGCAGAAGAGAAATCGGCTGCGCTCTGATACCACTGTAACAAACTTGGACAAGATTCTACCGCGACACAGCAGAGATTCACTTCAAAACAGTTCACAGTTCACAATTGATTCGACACGGCCCGGCGGAGTTCCGTGCCTAGAGATATTGGCTCCAAAGACTTGCGCCCCTTTCGATATTTCTTTTTGTATTAATCTTTCTTCAAAGTATAGGAGAGTGGGAGGGTTCTCACTCTCAGACTCTGCGTCGAGATGCTCTGCAGAGTGGGAGACCTGCCCACGTATATAAAGGTTTTACAAGGGTTGCCAAAAGCAGAGCCCCAAAAGCAATAATCCAAAAGCTCTCAAGCCTTTTCAAAATAAAGCAAATTTTTCCCAAAGCTTTTACTAAAAACTTGCGCAGAGTAAAAGCTGCCAAAAATCAGCGTGGGATTTCCGTATAGCCTGCCAGCACTTTTTGCGCCGCAAATTGTGGGGGTCCGTACGGCAATGCCACGTCGGCCATTCTGCGTGAAATACGAGAGATTGCCACGTCAGCAGATTGCGCGATTTTCGGGATTGTCCTGCTGCATCGGTTCTGCTGCCCCAACCCTCACGTCACTAGTTTGTGACATAAGGAGCCCTTGTATCACACATTCAATCAATCAACACAGAGTCTTCTGAGTCTTGTTTCTGAGTACAGTTCAAGTTTCTTAAGTCTAAATCACGAGTTTAAGTAATTAATGAAGGATTAGCAACTAGAATTCTTACAATGGTATCGGAGCATATTTTTTTCCCAAGACCTGAAGGTTGTGAGCCTCTCAGCCTCGCCCGCCACACTCTACCCCCTTCCCGGAGTTGCATGGAAGCAAAAGAAAGGTGGTACACATGTGCATACGAGCATGAGGTAACTTGAATTTTTTTCTATTTTTAAAATTCTATAAGTAAAGACTGAACAAAGATGTGTGTGCACGGCGTATCCGGAGAACTTTGTGCACCCTTTCATGTGAAAGGACACTGACCCGGCAGAAGGCCACCCAACTCTCCCCTGCTCGCACCTTTTCCCAAGGCGATGTGCCCCTTCGCGGCACCCTTCCCCATACAACCCGAAGGGCTGAATTGAACCTTCGTGTTCGCGCCCCTTCCCGATGGCGTACCCCTTCGTGCTCGCACCCTTGGCGCATGCTTTGCTGGGGGCTGCCCCTTGTGACTTTTCGCTGGCATGCCTCTTTGCTTGTGAGCACCTCTTCACTGGCATCCCCTGCTTGCAGAATCGTCACCTCGTGTGCCCTTTTGGAAACGCTGGCTGCCTTTTCATGTTACGTAGCACCCTTTCGAAGGCAATTCTTACGTAAGGCAATATACAGCGCTGCCTAAACTCAGCCAGCGATTTTTTTTTTATTAAGTGGCCAACCTACAAGTTGGTTTGGCCGCCCAACTTATTAACCTCAGTGGGCACCCCCTTGGTGAAAGTTAAAAAGAAAAAAAAAAAAGAGAACAGGTAACGATGAGTACACTCCAGCCTTTCATCTTTCTGGCCATCGATATCTCACACAAAGCCAGCGCTGGCAGTTCTGGTCCCTTGCACCTTCATTCCCGCGCAGTGTGCACGCACTTGCTATGGCCGACGAACACCAGTGGATCGCTTTCCTGTACATCTCGTACATAGACGAGATTCCCCAAGCAGTCTTGCCGGCGTACCCTCTCGTGGCAACTGAAATAATCGTCATTTTCGATACTCCAAAACCGAAACCGTTCCAGACGCAATTTCCGCTCCCGAAGTATCAATTTTCGCTGAATAGTCGGCTTGATCGAATCACAAGATGGCGACGACAATATTTTGCCCCAAGATCCGATAGCAGTTTTGAAAAAGCAGATGGCAGCAATTTCAATAAGCCTCGCATCGATTCACACTCGCTTGGATCAGATATATATGCAAACCTCTTCTCGGAGTTACCCAATTGCTTCTCAAACTACACAAGCTACTTCTCTGCCCTCTTCTTCCGACGCTTTAGTGGTCGACCAGGAAGACTCAAATCAAAGCCTTGAACTCAAATTTTCTCACCCAAAGCATGGTTTCTCAAAGACAACTAGACACAAAGTACCTTCGTGTAAGCAACAAAAGTCTCAGCATGAATTTTCTTGGAAATGCTACAGTTCTAAGCAACCAACTTCTTATCGGAATCATCAGCAACATGAAGCTTCCAAAGGATCATCTGCAATATCAAGATGGGCTGGCTTAGTGGCACATATATCCGACTCTAGTCGAGTACTCGGTCATGAATGCCACGACGCTGGACAAGTTCCCCCTCGCGAGCCATGCCCTACATTTAAGTCTTTCTTATCTGATGGTGGTCAAGTTGAAGATTTATTGATCCTTTTCTTGTCAAAGAGGATTCTTCAGAGGTCTTAGAGGCAACCGCTCCCTTGACCTCCCCCTTCTCAATTGGTAGCCTCAATACACGCTGAGAAAGCTGAAGATTCAGAAGATTCTAATTCTTGTATGACAACGGACAAGCACAAATCCCCTTCTGTGGCTGTGATCCAAGCAGAAAAACTCACCTCGTCACCACCCTTGCAGAATAAAGTCTTTGTCTCTAAACAGGTACCAGGTGCTATGGTGAATGATAATTTTTCAAACTTGAAGATACCAGTCCTTACCTTCAATGGTGCAAAGGATAAATTAGATGCAGACTCTTGCAACACAACTTCAGTCGTTGCAATTGAATCTTTGGACACAACTTGGTCCACAAGTAAACCTTTACAGATGGATATACCTCTAAACACTACTCTCTTTCAGTCTACGACATCCCTTCAGGAGGATTTTACTGTTCCAGACAAACCAATGGAATGCCTTACAGATTTCCAACTAGTGATCATCACTCAACAGAAAACGCAAGTTAGTTTACCAATAGTTTCACTTGAAGCAAATAAAGATTTAATCTTTTCTTAGACAAAGCTCAAAGTTACAAAAGCCTTTGACAAAGGCACTTATCAAGTTGTAGATATGACCGGTTTTTAGTTTAGCAAAATAGTCATGGTCAATAAGAGTGACATGGGACTTAACAGAAGGAGCTTTGGATGCAGAAGCACAACAACAATACATTTCCTTCTCCCGGAGTTTGTACAACTACCCTGGGTTTTATTTAAAGAGGGAGGGAATGTCACGATTGTGACTATGTTGCAGTATGACATCTACTCCTAGTTTCAGATACGCGAAGTGCCATGCCAAGGAGGACCCCTGCGCTTGGATGGTCACAACCCTTCGCTCAAGAGACGTGCCTCTTTGCCAAAAGCCACACTCCTTCGATGACTGGTCGCACCCCTTCGCTCTATGGTTGCGACTCTTTGTCCAATGGTTGCAGCTCTTCGCCGAAAGGATGTGTCTTTACGTCAAAAGTCGTGTCTCTGCACCAGGAGATGTGTCTTTTCGTTTGTGTCTCTTCATCTCCTATATAAGGAGCCCTTGTATCACGCATTCAATCAATCAACACAGAGTCTTTTGAGTCTTGTTTCTGAGTACAAATCAAGTTTCTTAAGTCTTAATCATGAGTTTAAGTAATTAATGAAGGATTAGCAACTAGAATCCTTACAACTAGCTTCAGCCAAAGAGAGGCTTGTGAGTGGTAGAGAGGGGCAAGTAGTGCTCCGTATAATTAATTTGGACCCTTGTGTTGGAGTTCAAGTTATTAGTGTTTGATTGCATGGGTCGGAGTTGAAGGCACATGCATTTGGTAGGGAACAAATGAGACGTATCTAAAACTCTATGGATGAGTGCACCAATCCATTGTTTGAGGACAGGATTATGGACAACATGTGTTTCAAAGTTCATTGTCTGGAAAGTATTTTGGAATGGAGAACACACCCAGCACACACAAAAATCCTCTCCATAGCTCAGGGCATTCACAACACCCTTGTCCTCTCAGAAACACCTTCAAAAGATACAACACACACTAACAGGTGTCATGTGCGCATCTAACCCTATGTGCATATGGACAAGCGGTAACTCCTATTTCTAGGGCTTAGGACAGCCTAGGAAGTGTTCTGGCAACCTTTGTGAGCTTGTACGCAGGACGTCATGTCCAGGCACTTATTGTAGCTGCATACCCTTTGATTGCACAACCCATTAGCATTAGCATCAGTACCTAGCACCAAGCATAAGCATTTTCACCGCATGTGAACTCATTTCCTACCGCACGTGAACCACCTCTTATCAAGCAATTTAATTATTGAAGTGACCGTTCATTTACCCAAATCGTGGGGTATTATTGGGGGATGCCCGACCCAGCATGAAACATCTATAAAAACATCTATAAATAAAGGCCTGTGTGCACTAGAGTTAGCCAGAGGAGCAGAGCAAGGTGCCTCTCAAAGTACCCCAGCAGTCCAACGTTTCTGCAGCCTTGCAACAGCATTTTCAGCCAAGGAAAAACGCCACCAAACTCCGCGTTTTTCAGCCTTAGCCTCGCAGAACCGGCATCCAATCCGCAGCAGATCCTCACCGTATTCAGCCACCATCATTAGTAGATCCCCATCGTTTTTGCATTCAGCCATAGCCTCGCCGCACAAGCACCTCGACTGAGCATCGTCATCGCCGTCACCATTGTGGTCATCGTCATTACCACAAGTACAGATCTCAGCCCTAGTCCAGCGATTCAGATTTAAGCCTCAAGCATCAATAGTGCTTTCAGATTTCAGCCCATTAGCCTCGTCGTCGTTGTCGACATTGTCATCGTCAAGCATTTCAGCATTTAGAACCATTGTACCAGACTTGTGCAATCTAAAACAAATACCTCTCTAGCAATAGAGAGGGGGGCCCTTGGAGGGGGGTTTGGGACTCCATCAGGTGTCGATCTTCCCCCCCCCTCTCTCTCTATCACTACTTTCTCTCACAATTTTCCATTCTCTTTTGTTTTGGTCTATTGAACCATCTCTCATCAAATCAAGGAAGGCTCTCCCTTCCCTTCAGTAAAAAGGATCTCCCTTCCCTTTAGTAAAAAGGAACCTTGAGTACACATTGATTACTCATCCTGAGCATACACCATCTGTTACAAACTTGGACACCCCATGTCGAAAATCGGGCACGACACATGAGAGAATCATTTAAAATACTTCACGATTTGATCACACTTGAAATTAGAGAGTTGACACGGCCTGGCGTAATTCCGTGATCTTTTGTTCCCATGATTAGTCAATATACATTCTCCAAGTCTCTCATTCGTGATAGTCTCTTGTATTTTCGTCACCGTCTTTATGTGTCACTTTTTCATAGGAAAGCCATATTGTATGCACATGATTCACTCACGGATGAGCACATATGCATGAAGATCACTCTAGAAAAGATAAAGAGTTTGCATTCAAGGAATTTACAATGTTTCACGATTGTATGTTTTGTCAGTCAGTTTTGCATGTTCATTCCTTGGCACGACACAATCACAGCAAGAGCACTAGAAGGATTGTCCATCAAGTATTGGCATTTCCGTTGTGGTTTGCCTCAGTGTATAGTTTTGGGTTGAAAAGTCAAGTTTAGATCGCATTTTTGGCATGTACTTATTGAAAGGTTTGGCACTCCGTCACATTTTTCATCTGCATTCCATCCGCAGTCATTTAGAAAGCATAGTCTTTTTTCAGTCACTCGACAAGTAACAGATGTGTCTATGATATTGTGTTTGAAGTGGTTTCAGGGAAATCCCTCAAAGGCGATTCTTGAAGAAGATGAACCCGAGATCGTAGACGAAGTTGAAGACATGGAGCCGAAGCGCACCGCTTTCGGCGCGGCCCAAAGAAGCAAGCACTACAGACATTCTTAAAGTTCAAGTATATCGGGACCCATGTAGCAATGTGGACCCACGAGTTGTTGACAGTCTTTATGGAAGCCATACAACTCGGTACTAGTAACTCACCTTGAAAAGGAGGGATGTGACATGTCACGTGTACATTTAATCCTATGTGCATGTGGAAAAGCTGTAACTCCTATTTCTAGGGTTTAGGACAGCCTAGGAAGTGTTATGACAACATTTGTGAGCCTGTATGCAAGACGTGCATGTCCAGGCACTTAAGAGCTAATGCATACCCTCTGATTGCACAACCCATTAGCATTAGCTTCAGTGCCTAGCACCAAGCATAAGCATTTTCACCGCATGTGAACTCATTTCCTACCGCGCGTGAACCACATCTTATCAGGCTATTTAATTATAAAAAACCACCCTTCATTTACCCAAATTGTGGGGTATTATTGGGGGCTGCCCGACCCAGCATGAAACATCTATAAATACAGGCCTTTGTTCACCAGAGTTAGCCAAAGGAGTAGAGCTAGGTGCCTCTCAAAGTAGCCCAGCTGTCCAGCATTTCTGCAGCATCGTTTTCAGCCAAGGAAAAACGCCACGAGCCTCGGCGTTTCTCAGCCTTAGCCTCTCAGAACCCACCCAACCTGTAGCAGATCCTCGCCATATTCAGCTACCATCATCAGCAGATCCCAAGCGTTTTTGCATTCAGCCATAGCCTCGCTGCACAAGCACCTCGATTGAGCATCATTGTCGCCGTTGCCATCGTGGTCGTCGTCCTCACAACAAGTACAGATTTCAACCCTAGTTTAGCGATTCAGATTTCAGCCTCAAGCATCAATAGCGCTTTTAGATTTCAGCCCATTAGCCACGTCGTCGTCGTCGTCAAGCATCTCGCAATCTAAATCAAATACGTCTCTAGCAATAGTGTAACAAACTGCTAGAGCCTAAAGAATGGAGCCTACTTACAGATGTGGCCGAGGGGCCTAAACCCTAATTTCTGCCAAAAACCCTAACTGTTGAAACCCTAATTCTGAGAACCCTAACCCTAAAACTTGCAAACCCTGTTTCTGGAAACCCTAACTCTAAAACTGCAAAAACCCTAACCCTAACCCTAAGGGCAGCAAGGAGATTTTCAAAAATTGTGTTGTTTGATGATGTGGCAGGTTGTATGGATTTCCGTGATTTACGCTTTGGCTTTGCTTTTGGGCCAGAAGCTTTTGAGTTTTAAAGGCTTTTTACTGTAACTGCTTTTCAGGCCACGGGCCTTTAAATATGAGGTTAGGGCTCATTCTCTAGCATGCTTCCCGGAGAAGGTGCAGAGTCTGGAGTACCGGCTTGTACTTTGATGATGCAATATAAAGAAATACCGAAAGGGGCGCCAAGGTTTGGGACCAATACTCTCTAGGGTGGAATTCCGCCACTCCGTGTCGCGTGTCGTCTCTCTCTCTCTCTCTCTCAATTCAATTGTTATTGAAGTGCTAAAAGTCTGTTCGGTCTGTTCTTTGCTATTGGCACGTGGTGCCCGCCTTGTGACAGTGGTATCAGAGCATCAGGCGTGTGCTTTTCTGAAAGCATACCGGTCCTACAAAAGACCAGACAGAGCTACCGACTATTGGAATTTTATTTGAGGTATCTTCGTCCTCCAACCCAGACTTATTAGCCACTCCCACCCTTACTTCATCGGGCATCGGGCGCACTCCTGTCTTCACCGCTCATGTCTTTCAGGGCATAAGCCATTAAGATCACTTGCAAAGAAGGATCCGATATTTGTTTCGAGTCACTGTTTTTGTCAGAGGTAGTGCCATGCAGATGTTGATGTTTACAACTACCAAGTAGCACACGTCCAAGGACTTTGCAAGCTTTCAAGAAAATTTTTGCCCGAAGTTATATGGTTTCTGACATCTTCCTTCGGAGTGAAACTTCTGGCAAAGGGGGGTACTTGAAATGTTTGCCATGGAAACCCTAGCAGATTATATCTTGAAATTTCTCGACATCTCTTCTCGAGTTGATAACCTTGGAGGTTTGGTGTGATTGCTATCTCTTGGGACTACCATCACTGCCAAAGAAACACTGTCTGTCCAAGAGCTGATGGACCATGCTGTGCTCGGCTACGACCTCATGGAAGGAACCTAACCCTAATTTTTGGTGCAGGTTTCAAGATAGAAAGTAAGTCGACTTTTAGAGCTCGATTGATGTCGAGATTGCTTTTTAAGTTTGAGTTCTGTTTGATTTTGTTTGGTGATCCTGTTTGGAATTTGTTTGAAATGGATGGTATCTGTTTTGAACCTGTTTTGGTGCCGATTTGGATTGTTTGACTCTGGTTTGATACTGGTTTCAATGATTGGTGATTTTACTCCCGGGTGGGGAAGTGAGAAATGATGTTTGAGAATGCTTGTTCATACTCATGGCCCGGACCCTTGTGGTTATTTGCGGGGGGGAGTATTGAATGATTGAAAAGTGTTGTTTTTACTCATGGCCCGGACCCTTGTGGTTATTTGCGGGGGGAGTATTGAATGATTGAAAAGTGTTGTTTTTACTCATGGCCCGGACCCTTATGGTTATTTGCGGGGGGAGTATTGAATGATTGAAAAGTTCTGTTTTTTTACTCATGGCCCAGACCCTTGTGGTTATTTACGGGGGGAGTATTGTTGTTGTTACTCATGGCCCGGACCTGGATAGTTATGCGAGAGGAGTATTAAGAAGTCTGAGCAGTGGCTACTCTGAGCACCTCCAAACGACGCAGGTTGCGGTCTGGGGGGCGCTTGGTTGTAAAAGGCCTCTATATCTCATGGCCCGGACCTTTTTAGGTTATTTGCGGGAGGAGTGATGAGGGAGTCGTTGAACAGCTCATGGCCCGGATCTGGATGGTTATTTGCGGCGGGGGGGGGGGGGGGGGGGGGGGGGGGGGGGGGGGGGTTATCGGCGACTTTATGTTTCTATGTCTTGTAACATGCATATGTGAGCATTTGTGTTGCATTGTGATGTGCCAACCACTGAATATTCCTGATTGGATGAGATTGCGTGGGTATGTAATTTTTTAGTGCATCAAGACACCTGTGGAAGATCAGTACGGTCTGGGTGTGATGGCTAATTTTACTACGCCGGAATATCAAGAGTTCCGATCTGGACGAAAGGAGAAGCTAACTCCTTGATCAAAAGAGCAGAAAGGAGAAGCTAACTTTTTGATCAAAACAGCCGAAAGGAGAAGCTAACTCCTTGATCAAAGGAGCAGAAAGGAGAAGCTAAATCCTTAATAAAAAGAGCAAACTGATTGTCCTTCGGAATGTCCCTCGGAAATTTTTGAGCTAACTTGAGTTGTTTTGCAGATATGTTGTAATCGCGGACGATTACTCTCTTTCAAGAAGGGGAGATGTAACAAACTGCTGACGTGTCAAAGCCTAAAGAATGGAGCCTACTTACAGATGTGGCCGAGGAGCCTAAACCCTAATTTCTGCAAGAAACCCTAATTGTTGAAACCCTAATTCTGGAAACCCTAACCCTAAAACCTGCAAACCTAATTTTGGAAACCCTAACTCTTAAACTGCAAAAACCCTAACCCTAACCCTAAGGGCAATAGGGGGATTTTCGAAAATTGCGCTGATTGATGACGTGGCAGGCTGTACAGATTTCTGTGATTTACGCTTTGGCTTTGCTTTTGGACTAGAAGCTTTTAAGTTTTAAAGGCTTTTTATTGTAACTGTTTTTCAGGCCAAGGGCCTTTAAATATGAGGTTAGGGCTCATTCTCTAGCATGCTTCCTGGAGAAGGTGCAAAGTCTGGAGTACCGGCTTGTACTTTGATGATGCAATATAAAGAAATACCGAAAGGGGCGCCAAGGTTTGGGGCCAATACTCTCTGGGGTGGAATTCTGCCACTCCGTGTCGCGCGTCGTCTCTCTCTCTCTCTCTCTCTCTCTCAGTTCAGTTGTTATTGAAGTGCTAAAAGTCTATTTAGTCTGTTCTTTTCTATTGGCACGTGGTGCCCGCCTTGTGACAAATAGAGAGGGGGCCCCTTTGGAGGGGGGTTTGGGACCCCATCTGGTGTCGATCTTGTCTCTCTCTCTCTCTCTCTCTCTCTCTCTCTCTCTCTCTCTTCCTCTCTCACAACACTTTCTTTCACAGTTTTCCATTCTCTTTTGTTTTGGTCTATTGAACCATCTCTCATTAAGTCAAGGAAGGCTCTCCTTTCCCTTCAGTAAAAAGGAACCTTGAGCACACACTGATCACTCATCGTCAGCATACACCATTATTCACTTCCGTTGCACATTACAGTAGGCCACCGCCTGCACACCCCACAACGCACACACGCTTAGCAAGATCGCCATTTGACACGAACACATTGCCAATGCTCATTTCATCACTTCTAACACACACTAGCACTCAATTTCACTCCTTTTGCACTTCAAAGGCGTATGCGGGCACATACCTCCGCTGGTACCGACACTCGCACAAATTGCATGAGAAAGAGAGGAGAGAAGGGGAAACGGCACCAGAAAACGGGGGGAACGGCTTGTTATTGCTTAACAAAGTGCACATACAACCATCACAACGCAGATCTTGCGAGCTCCTTAGGGCTTCACACTTGGTTTTTTTGACCTCTCACAATCCCAAAACTTAGGTGAAAGCCCCTAAAAGGTTAAAAGATCCGGTTTTATAGGGGGGGCTCGCCCTTTTTTAGAAACTGGAACCTCGGTGGACCCCTTTGGCTTCGAATTTGGTAACCTATACAAGCTTTGAGGCCTTTGAATCGACTTCTCAATTCTCTCTCTCTCTCTCTCTCTCTCTCTCTCTCTCTCTCTCTCTCTCTCAATATCACTCTCTCATGAGCCCGAGGAGAGCGCTAATGCTCCCCAAGCTTGCCTTCAAAAGTTTAGCGGCCTCTAAAGGCGTGGGAATACCCATTCCATGTCAGCACTGTCCAGAATTGCCACTTGTCGGCCATTGTGCACCACGCCGCCACCGATTGGGCAAAACTGCCGAATGCCGCCCACTGGCGCCACAAGCAAAGCCCAACGCCGCCGGTGCTCAATCCGCCATGGCCTACCACGCAAGGAGCTCCCCACTCCTTTGATACATCCCCAATGGGCCACGATCCAAGTTAAATACACGTTTCCCTAGCTCGAGCCATCACATGTGGGCTCATGCCTTCGCCACGTGGCAGGCCATGGTTCACGCCACTCTTAAACTCCTACAAAATCCCAAGTATAACACACATGAAACCCTCTTTTTCCCCACCTCTTTAGTGCTTCACCATTTCCTGCTTAGTGCTCCAATGCTCGAACTGTAAGATCCCCCTGGAGCTTCATTTGTCCGACTTCAAGTCCGCCAGTCCTTGCCGCATTTTGAGTCTTGACCCCCGCCGTGCCCGCCTATCGAGGCCACCAGAAAAAGGAAACATTAACTAGCTCCTTCTCTCTAGCATCTGCATCCAACTTCAACTTGCCCTATCTGATTGTCTGGGAATTCGATTGACAAGCCGTCAACTCTTGTTGACTTCATGTGATGTTCCACTACCTTTTCGAGCTCTGGCGAGGCCCAAAAAACGCCAAATGGCACGCCTATGGATGCAACCAAATTGCCCCATAATTAGCCCGCTTGAAACCTTCCACTGGCCATAACTTCCCCATTCGTGCTCGAATTGATGACCCGGAAAGACTAGTATGCTCCAGAACACGAGCACTTCAACCCTATCCGTTCATTCCAGCTCTAGCCATCTGTCCCCTATTGCCTTGTACGTTGAGGATTTGCCATGCATTCCATCTTTGAACCTAGATATCTCTCACCCTAGGAGCTGGCGATGGGAATGATGGAGGGTGCTTGTGTTGCGGGTACTTGTTCTGCAGTATTGGATTTTGCCGTCCTTAAACTGAAGGCCAAGTGACTCTTTTATAGGTCGTTTAGCCATTTGCCTTGCCTACTTTCAATAAATGTCATGTCAAACTCACTTATTAATAAATAACTTAAGTGACTGTTCATATGCCTATATGCTTAAGCGACTATACTGTGCAAGTGAGGGTATGCAACAATGACTTGCCTGACCATTCATGTTCTTGTAGAGGCTCACGAAGTGCTAGGCTAGATCCTAAGCTAAGTAAGACTGATGCTAAACTATAGAAGTAGCTTGTCCACGTGGTTCCAGTGCAATGCGCACGTGACACGACATGTCAGGTGCACCCGAAGGGTTTAAGGATCTAGCTCAGATCTAGTACTTCGCACAAACACAAGGTTACTTTACTTCACTTGACAAGAGAAACTAAATTGAACACAATGAAGGAGAAAGAGACAGAGAAAAGAGAGAAGACACCGCATGTCGGGTCCGAACCACCCTCAAGGGCCCCCTTGCTCTGTTTCTAGAGCAAGTACTTGCTTTAGATTACTTGCACAATGCTGATACAATGGCTAAATGTTGATAATGGAGTAGTGCATGGTGATGTTGAATTGATGCAAAACGCTAGCTAAAACTGATGCAAAATGCTAGGGGAACATCTGAAAAACGTTGGTGCTGTAAAATGCTGGTGCTGAAATGTTGAGGGTATTGATGGCGACGAGGTGCTGGCGATGATGGCGACGAGGTGCTGGCAATGGAAGATCTAATGCTGAAGTTGAAAACGTTGGTGGTCCTTGTGCTAGGTACTTATATTGCGGTACTTGTTCTGTGATATTGGATTTTGCAGTGCTTAAACTGAAGGCCAAGTGACTCTTTTATAGGTCTTTTAGCCATTTGTCTAACCTACTTTTAATGAATGTCATGTCAAAGTCACTTATTAATAAATGACTTACGTGACTGCTTATATGCCTATATGCTTAAGTGACTTAACTGTGCAAGTGAGGGTATTCAACTATGACCAGCGTGATCATGCATGTCCTTCTAGAGGCTCACAAAATGCCAAGCTAGATCCTAAGCTAACTTAGAATGACGCTAAACTGAAGCAGTATCTTGACTTACGCCACTACTCATATGCCTATATGCTTAAGTGACTTAACTGTGCAAGTGAGGGTATGCAACTATGACCAGCATGATCATGCATGTCCTTCTAGAGGCTCATAAAATGCCAAGCTAGATCCTAAGCTAACTAAGAATGACGCTAAATTGAAGCAGTATCTTGTCCATGTGACTGGAGTGCAATGGGCGTGCCACATCCCCCTTGTTAAAGGTGAGACACAAGTGCCGAACTTCTTCCTTTGGATGCTTTCTATACTTCCGATGCTGCATGCTTTTGATGCTTATGGATGCATAAGCTGATGAAAACTTCTTCAAACTTATGGATACTATGGATGTAGGTACTGCTATGATGTAAACACCGACTAGCGGAGTTGCTAGGTAGCCTTACTATTGTCGCAGAATATCAGCCTTTGATGCTGACTCTGCCTTGCGAGCAAGTACTATTACTCAAATGGTCTTGTCATGAAAACATTGCAGGTGAAGATGAAAGGTACGGGTGCTTGGAGGTATTTCCAATGGTTTCATGTCGACGGAAGTGGATGCAGGCTAAGTGCAAATGCAAATGTAGAAGAGGGTTAGGGATCCTTTCTTCAACTCCTTCAATATCCGCATTTGAGGCAAGCAAATCTTGGTATTCAAGATTTGGATTTTTGTGTATCCAATGTCGATTTTTGTTCAAAGACATAGTGATGAAGACGAGAGCGTGCCTGAAGTGCGATGGACTAAGGGTGGAGTGGCTACTAAGTCTAGGGCAGGGGCGCGAAGCTTCTTTCGGAAAAAAAACTGAGAGGTTCTTTTGGATTATTTGGGTTCTAGATTCTGCTTGGGTTCTAGGTTCTTTCCTTGAGTTTGCGAAGCTGAAGGGCATTCGGAGCTCTGGTACCAATGTCAGATGCGCCGGAAGTGAGTGACGGTGAATGCTCAGGATGAGTGCTCAGTGCATAGTACATACTCGAGGTTCCTTTTACTGAATGAGAGAGTTCCTTACAATGCATGAGAGACGTGCGAAGACTAGAGAGAGGATTGAATGACACTATGAATGAAGGTTCACACAGAGAGAGAGAGAGAGAGAGAGAGAGAGAGAGAGAGAGAGAGAGAGAGAGAGAGAGAGAGAGAGAGAGAGAGAGAGAGAGAGAGAGAGAGAGAGAGAGAGAGAGAGAGAGAGAGAGCGAGCATAGCTGGGGTCCCAAACCCCCTCCAAGGGCCCCTCTCTCTATCGCTAGAGAGGTATTTGCTTTAGATTGCACAAATGCTAATACAATGGTCCTAGATGTTGAGATGTCGGTGGGATCTTGCTGTAGGTGCTTGGATCTGCAAGCTAAGGGCTGAAAATGCAAAATGGTAGCGATACTGAATGGGATCTGCAACTACGAGGAGGCTGTAGGCTGATTTATTGTCGCTGATGTTGGCGATGGGCTGAAAACTGAAAACCGCTGGCTGATCTGAGGGCTGAATTTGAAAACGTTGGGACTATGGCTGAAATCTGCAACCTTTGAAGACGCTAGGGGCTGAAAAGTGATGGTGATGCGAATCTGCTACTGATGGCTGAAAACGTTGATGGTCTGCTGGTCATGGTTGATGCTGATGGTAATGTGGGTATTGGGTGCTGGTACTGAGGGTATTGACTTATGCTTGAGAAGTGTTCCCTGGGATCAGTTATATAGAAAATTAAAGCTGGGTCGAGGAGTGCCGGATTGAAACCCTCGACCTTGTAAAATGGTGCTAAAATGTCACTTATTGATAAGTTGATGAACTACTAATAAGAGGTGCTTCACATGCAGATAAGTACCTAGGCTTGGTATTAATGCAACTATATGAAAACACTCCCCAATGCCAACACCTAGCAGACATTGGCTGTGCTCATGTGCAATCAGAGGCTATGCAACTAATCTAAAGTGTTTGGACATGCATGTCCTGCGTACAGGCTCAAAAAGGGTGCCCGAACGCTTCCTAGGCTGTAAACCCCAGAAATAGGAGTTACAGCCTATCCACTTGCACATAGGGTTAGATGTGCAAGTGATATGCCCCCCTTTTCCAAGTGAGGTACTGGTATCGAGCTGCATGGCTTTCGTGTAGTCCGCCAACAACCCTGGGGAATCTGCAAAGAAATTTTCGTCGGCCCACTTTACTGTGTGGGTGCCGCGATACTTGAACTTCAAAAAGGACCGCAGTACTTGCTTCTTTGGGCCGCACCTAAAGCGATGCAGAATAATGTGCGCCAACTCCATGTCTTCGACTTGGTCTACGATCTTGGGTTCATACTCTTCAAGAATTTCCTTCGGGGATTCTCCCTAAAACAACTTCAATCACAATTTCATACACACATCTTTTACTTTTCGGGTGACTTGAAAAAGACTATGCTTCCTAAATGATTGTGGGTGGAATGCAAAAATGTGACGACGTGCCAAACTTTCAATGAGTACATTGCAAAAATGTGATCTAAACTTGAGTTTTCTACCTAAAACTATCGACTTTGGCAAACCACAAAGGGAATACCAATGCTTGATGGACACTCGTGCTAATGCTTTTGCTATGACTATGTCTTGCCAAGCAATGAGCATGCAAAGTCTATTTACTTGACCTACAATGATAAAACAATGTGTATTCTGTAATAGACTTGGACACTCCAAGTCAAGAATCTACCGCGACAGCACCAAATAACCACTTCAAAACAATTCACAATTCACAATTTATTCGACACTGGCCTGACGGAGTTTCGTGCCTAGAGATATTGGCCCCAAAGACTGGCGCCCCTTTCGGTATTTCTTTTTGTATTAATCTGAGTTCAAAGTACAAGAGTTCGGGCAGGCGTTCACACTGAGACTCTGCGTCCAGATGCTCTGAGTTGTGAGCGGTCAGCCCACTTTTTTAAAGGTTACATGGGATGCCAAAAGCAGAGCCCCAAAAGCTGGAAATAAAGCAAGTGATCCAAAAGCTTTCTCTCTCAAGCCTTATTGAGTAAAATAAAGCAATTCAGTAAAGTTTTTCCTCTCTCTAACTTGCATAAATAAAAGCAAGTTAAAAGATCTTCTCTCACAAGCTCCCTTACGGAATTAAAGCAACTTCCCCCAAAAGCTTCAGCGTAAAAAAATTTCTAGCTTTGCGTAGCCCAAAAGCTGCTTCTCACGCCCAGGCTGCCCGTGATTTGCGCCGCAAAACGCGGAAACTGCCACGTGTCCTTTTTTTCTCCTCCATTTTTGGGGCTGCTGTAGCAGCCAGCCACGTCAGCCTTTCAAGTTCTTTGTAGGGGTTTTGAGGGCAGCCACATTATCAACAGATAGTGTGTGTGTATATTGGGCAGCCATGTCACCGTTTGTGACATACCCCCCTCTTGAAAGCATTGTAATCGCCCTCGATTACGCCTGCAAAACAGACAGAGGCCATAAATTGCCTTAGCAGCCACTGATTGTACACATCTAGCACATGTACCAATCGACAATCACATCACAGGACATCACATGACAAATCACATTCAACATTCATTCGGATCTTAGACCATGATTTATCGGCAATGCAATTAGCAATCGCATCTAGATCCAGTTGGGACCTCATAGATGCCTGATTGACTAACCCCTATTGCAACCATGTCTATTTGAGATCATTTAGACCAAAATGCTGCAGTCATTTCGTCTATCAGTTCCTGCACTTAAAAACAAGTCAAGAACAAATCAGTTTTATATTTCGGAATTCCATTTTATAAAGTCATACAGCAGAATACTGTCAGCTCTCAGTATCCCTGAAGTAGACTATGCTAAACCAAAAGCTTCGAGGTAAAGTTTCACAATCTGAGGAGTATCTGCTAGGTCCTCCTCCTCGATCCACTTCGCATCCAATGCAGGACAGTTCTTGAATTTAACCAAGAACCGCCTTCTTACTTTACCCTTATTCTTTGTGTCCTTATGTGCCAAAATCTGTTCAGGAACAAGGATCTCCTCGTTTTCTTCCACTTCGGGTTGCTCATCAGGCTCCCCATCTTCAGGCACATCACCTTTGAAAGGTTTCAAGAGACTCACATGAAATGCATTGTGAATCCTCCAAGTGTCAGTCAGTTTCAGTCTGAGGGAGACATCATTGATCTTTTTGGAGATCTGGAAAGGTCCATAGTATCTCATACTAAGCTTTGGAAAAAGCCTCCTTTCCCTTCTTCTTTCTCAAGCGAGCCTTCTCAAAACAAAAGAGCACCCAATCATCCTCCTTCAATTTCAAATCGTGACGATGGTGATCCGCCGCCTTTTTCTGTCGTTCTTGCGATTTCTGCAAGGCCTCGCGGACCTTGGCAAAAGCAGTGTCTAAGTCGCGCATATACTCATTGCCTTCAAAAATCTTATCTTTCGTGCTTAGGAAGGGTGGAACCTTCACAGCACCTTCAACAATCTCAAATGGCGCCTTCCCGGTCGAAGAGTGTATCGTGTTGTTGTAGGCAAATTCCACCAAAGGTAGATGCTTTTCCCTATGAGTCTTTTGATCCGAGATATAAGACTTCAACAAATCTAAAACCACTGAATTGGCAATCTCAGATTGTCCGTCAATCTGCGGGTGGAAAGATGACGAGAATTGCAACCGTGTGCCAATGTTGCCCCAAATTGCCTTCCAAAACAAACTCGTAAATCTGGGGTCCCTGTCGGAGTCAATCGTCTCAGGCATGCCATGTAGTCTGAAAATCTGGGCCACAAACAGTCTCGCTAAGTGATCCGGCTTGACTGTTTCTTTACTGGAATGAAATGAGCGTGCTTGCTAAATCTGTCAATAACAGTCCAGATACCATCGTGACCACTCTGTGTTCTCGGGAGCTCCAAAATGAAATCCATTGCAATACTTTCCCAGGGTCGGGTGGGTATGGGCAAAGGCTGTAACAATCCCTGTGCTTTATGCCTGTCAAACTTGACCTTCTGGCATACCAAGCAACTGCGCACAAACTCGTCCACATCCTTCTTGAGTCTCGGCCAAAAGAAGTATCTCTCTACCCCTTTCATGGTGGTAGCAATGCCGCGGTGACCCGTAAAAGGCAGACAGTGGCATTCAGTCATAACCTTTTCCCTCAACGGTTGTGTAACGTACAACATGGTTTTCCTCATCAAGTACCCATCCCGAATGGAATATCCCGCTACTGTCTCCCCATCCCGTATCCGTGTGAAAACGTCTGCAAAATCTGGATTTATGGCATACTAGTCTACCATATCCTCGAAGCTCCTATGATGTATCGCAGAAATAGCCAAAATCAACGGCTTTCGAGACAAAGCATCTGCCACCAAATTCTTCAGTCCCTGAACATGGACAATTTGGAAATGAAACTGTGACAAGATGTTCGCCCACTGCATCTGCTTTTCCAAAAGCTGCTTCTGTGACAAGAAGTAGCGTAAACTCTGATGGTCTGTAAAGACAGTAAAATCCGCTCCGAGTAGGTAATGCCGCCACTGAGTAAGAGCATGGATAACCGCCAAAAACTCTGTATGATAAATCTGTGATGTCAATTCCGGCCTTGAGAACAATCGGCTCTCGTAAGCAATGACATGGCCTTCTTGCATTAAGACCGCACCCAGACTATGACCGCAAGCATCACAATATACTTCAAATGACTTCTGCAAGTCCGACAAAGTCAAAACTGGTCCCGTGGTCAATTTCTCTTTCAAAGTCTGAAAGGCAGTCACCTCTGTGGGTCCCCACGAGAAAGGTTCTCGTTTCTGCGTCAAAACATGCAAAGGGGAAACAACCTCTGCAAATTTTCGAATGAACGGCCTGTAGTACGAACACAATCCCAAGAAGCTTCTTACTTCATGGACATTCTTCAAATCGGGCCAATCACGGATAGTCTCTATCTTGGGTGGATCCATTTGCACTCCTGCTGCTGACACAGTGTCCCAAAAAGTGTATCTCTGGTAGGAAAAATTCACTTTTCTTTGCATTAATCACTAACTTGTGATCTCGTAATGGCTGAAAGACCTGAAGCAGATGATCTCTATGTTCTGGCTCATTCTTGGAGAAAACAATGATATCGTCAAAGAAAGTGCCAACAAATAGCATGTACTCTCAAAAAATCCTGTCCATCATCACGTTACATGTCGCAGGAGCATTGGTTAGGCAAAAAGGCATCACCAAAAACTCAAATAAGCCAAAAGTCGTCCGAAAGGCTGTCTTGTAGACGTCTCCCGGCGCTATTTGGATCTGATGATATCCACTCTTCAAATCAATCCTGCTAAAGCACGAGGATCCCGTTAATCTGTCGAGTATATCATCGATCCTAGGAGTCGGAAATCTGTTCTTGATAGTGTGTGTGTATATTGGGCAGCCACGTCACCGTTTGTGACATATTGCTTGAATGCAAACTTTCTATCTTTCCTAGAGTGCGGTTGATGCTTCTGTGCTCATCCATGAGTGAATCATGTGCATCGTGCAATATGGCTTTACTATGAGAAGGTAACACACAAAGACGGTGATGAAAATACAAGAGACCCTCACGAACGAGAGACTCGAAAATGCTTACTGACTTTCCATGCTAACAAAAGATACTTCGTGAATGGTACCGTGGACCTCGACTCGAGAGCCAAGATTTGTCCTGCGGGACTGATTGTATCTACAATTGGGTTAGCTTTACTAGGAAGATAATCAATTAGACCACCAATTTGCTCACAAGACTAGAACCATCTAGCTTGACGGTCACTTCAAGGTGTACTCGGTTGCCATAGCAAGTACTTGCTTTATTTACTCACACAATGCTGATACAATGGCTTAATGCTGAATATGGAGTACTGCATGCTGATGCTGAACTGATGCAAAACTCTGGCTGAAACTATTGCAAAAAATTGGTGAAATTGATGCAAAACAGTATGGATGTTGAATGGGATCTGCAATTGTGACGAGGCCATGGGCTGATCTATTGTCGCCGATGGGCTGAAAACTGAAAAACGTTGGGTGATTTGAGGGCTGAATTTGAAAACGCGGGGACTATGGCTGCAATTTGAAACTTGTGTAAACGCTAGGGACTGAAAATTGATGGTGATGCGAATTTGCTAATGATGGCTGATGCAAAAACGCCATGGATGCCGATGGTATTGCGGGTACTGGGTGCTGGTACCGAGGGTACCGACTTATGCTTGAGAAATGACCTCTGTGATCACTTATATAGGAAATTAACACACACACACACACACACACACTCACGATCAATTATTTGTGCACGCTTGATTTGTTGATTCAACATACATCAAATGAAGTTATCTCAAGCACAAAGTATTGATGCATTTTTTTGAACTTGAAAATTTAGTACTTGGAGATCAATATCAGCCTACTTTAGGACTTAGGAATTTGTTCCTTGAGAAGTTATTGTGTGGAGTATGATTTCTTGGATTAAGTCTTTGAGATGTCTTATCCTTTTAGTGTAAAGCTGAGTACTTGTTTCAAGTTTTAGCCAAGTAAGCTGCTTCAACTTATATGCCTTTTCTAAAAACATCTTTAAGCGAATAATGGCTTGTTTTATCTAGTTTTGTTTTGTAGCAAATAAAGTGATTTAGTTTTTTCCCCCCCCTCGTTTTCTTGTCTCCCTTGCTTTTGTAGTTTTGTGAGTGTTTTATCCCCTCTTATGATTCGTGAGATCATACTATTTTGAACTTATGAAGGTATATATATAATTTCTCCATTAAATGAACGACTGTGTCAATTTGCAGGTTACTGAGATTGTCGCAGGGATTACACGTTGGAAACGACATCTAGATTTTTTGATTAAGGCATACTATGATGTAGATGGATATGATCGAATGGAGCCTCTTCTTCGTCAGGTATGTATCCACTATGTGGTGACCTTTATGTGTTTGGTGATAATGCATCATAAGTCCTAGTCTCTCAATGGATTTTGGAGTCCATTCTACAAGTCAGTACTTAAGTCTATATGAAAACAATGGAAAGAAAGCCATTTTGTGAGTTTTAGTCTTCACAAGGGATAGGTACCATTATTTAGAACTGTTTATGCATGGGTCTTATCGTTATTTGTTTGCTACACCATCTTTGCTTATCTACCATCACACAAAGAACAATGAAAATTTTGTGTAGACGGAAAGAGAATGCAAATGGTGATGCTATTGGATGACTACGTATGTGGTGTAATTGAATAGACGATGTACATAACTTTCAACAAAGGTTTCATGCTATAATGTGAAGGATTGCAATACCAAACCTAGAAATTGGAATGTTAAAGTTGAAATCATCTTCTCAAATCTACATTGACTCTAAGTACCGACACACTAGACGACACAAATCCAGCACTTGTACAAAGACGATGGTCACATCACATACACATCACATTCAGATCATATTACATAGAATCCATTGAGATTAGGACCATGATTCCTAGAAACGTATTTAGTAATCGCATATTAACTAATCCTATATTGCGATTATGTCTAGAGATTTCTTGAGACCGAAATGCTGCAATCGTTTCGTTAATCATTCCAACTGCACTCAAACGCAATCCTGTGTGACTAATCATTTTCGGGAATTCCAATCCATCAATCAGACACTGAGTTCATACTGAACATAGTGTTTGAAATTTCAATCATTTAGTTCTAGCTATGTGGCCATCTCATCCCTCGGGAACTCTTGATGCGCTCACGACAATGTAATGGGAGGGCACCACATGCCAATTGACAAGAATAGACTGAAACAGACTGTTAGCACTTCAAAATAACTAAACAGAGAGAGAGAAAGAAGATCCGTGCGGTAGACAACAAGTGGCAAAGCTCCACTCCCAGATCAGGGGCTCCAAGATAGTGACGTCCCTTTCGGTATTTCTTTTATATTGCTTCACAAAAGATACAACTGCTGGGGAGCTCTCCCTTCATTTTCACACATGATGAGAAGCCAAAGTGACCCCCTAAGGTTTATATTTAAGGATCCTTGGCCTCAAAAGCAAGGTTATGAAAATCTCTTGCTCCAAAAGCACTTGGGTCCACAAGCTAAGCGACCTCACCTGCTTTCACAAATTACGCTGTCAATCCGTATAGTTCCGCGTCAACATGTTTTTCCGTGATTTGTAGACAACTATCACGTCAACATGGATTTGCGTAAGTTTTGACTTCTTTGTCCCTTTTGCTACAATGTCTGGCTGCTTTGTAACTTTATAACCCCCCCCCCCCCTCCCCGCCCCCAAATGGGCTGCCCTGTCACCAACTTGTGACATACCCCTCTCTCAAAAGAAGAGTAATCGCCCGCGATTAGACCTACAAAACTCAGTCCGATTCTTTAGCAGACATTGTCTTTATCCATACATGCCAATGCCTATCATTGCTAGATAGCACATTCTATAGCATGCACAACTCTATAATCACATTTTCTTCCAGTCATCCCATCCCCATCGGAGCTCTTGATATACCGGCATAGCAAAATTAGCCATCACACCAAAGCATGTTGGTCCTTTCCAGGGGTGTCTTGATGTAATAAGATCACATACCTAGGCAATCTCATCCAAGTTGAAACTATTGATGCACCGGATCCATATGCTTCACAAAATGCTTTACAGATGACACGAAATTCACATGTGTAAACACATAACATAAAGATAATCAGATACAGCAAAAGGCTCCTCAAATGGAAGTCTGCATTGTTCAGAGGGTTCCATGTATGACCAAACACTCCCCAAACCGCAAAGTGCATCGTTCAGAGGTTTCCATCTACAACTAAACGCAACCGCGACCACGTGCTTCGTTTAGAGGTTTCAAGTACAACTACACGCTCCCTAGACCTCAGCCTCCATTGTCTAGAGGTTATCAAACAACATTGAAACCAGCATTAAAACTAGAATCAAACAAATTTAATCAGCTCCAAGACAAGCTAAAACCAAATTTAACCTATTCCAATCAATATTCAAACCATATATAATCTATTCTAATCAATATTCAAACAGTGTTTCAAAAAGCATAAGTACAAAGGAAAACTAAAATTATTCGAAGTTGGTTTCTATCAAGAACTCAAAGGATGATTGTCTTGGTATCCTGGTTCATGTCAAAGTAGGCAGCGGAAGATGCAATGAAGACAAGAACTGGCTCGTGATCAGGTGGACACCTCGACTCTGATTTAAAAAACTTGCAATGCCACATACATGAACAAGTCACTTGTGGAGAAGATGCATGAATCCCACTACATAGACTTCCCTAAACACACGCTTCTTTAAAGTCACATGCTATTTGGTATAGCCACATGCTATTTGACCCAATTCCGACATTTGATGCATTTCACTTTCTAGCATTAAATGCCACCTTTCACTTTGAGCCTATATAAGGCCATAATGCTTAGCTTGTAATTTGCTCTTTCATCCTAATCAATTGAGCAATTCTATTTTCATTGAGTACACGCTCTCTAATCTATTTGCTCCTAATTGTTATGAAATTCTCACTACAATGAATGCCTCGTTGGTCTATCCACCATAGACTTTACAGATACTAGATCAATTAGTGACCTTTTGAATGGTTGAGCAAACCAATTCATCTCATAAAACAATGTTCCAACTTGATCCTACTTTAGAAACACTTGAGAGTGATCTGTCCTGATTGGACATATCCATACCTCGTGTGATCAGGAATCAACAATGGTTGCAAGAATCTTGGTTGCTTTTGCCTGTCAAATTTGACTTCTTGGCATACTAGGCATGATCTTATAAATGTGTCAACATCTTGGCGTAAAGTTGGCCAATCAAAATACCTCAACCGTTTTCACTGCTGCATTAATTCCACGATGCCCAACATTTGGTGGAGGATGTTGCCCATCAACAAGTTGATGAATTCTTGCAAAATCTGAATCTTTAGTATATTGTGTTTTCATTTCATCTAATTCACAATGGCACGGAATTGACATTGCTAAAATATTGGGCTTTCGCGACAACGCCTCAGCCACCGCGTTCTTTTTCCCTTCGACATGCACAATTTGAAAATGGAACATGGACAAGATGTTTCCCCATTGCCTGGGTTTCTCTAATAACTTCAGTTATGTGAGAGTATCGCATGGTTTGATGATCTGTTTGGACAATCAAATCAGCCCGTGCACCAAGGCTGTTCCCACATGCATCACATTGAACCACAAAAGGTTTTGAAAGATCTGGCAAAATGGTTACCGGATCTGAAATCAACTTTTCTTTCAAGTGTTTGAAGGTTCCCTTCCCTTGTGGAGATGCAATCTCAGCAAAATTTTGGATAAACCTCCTATAATAGGAACATAAGCCTAAAAAGCTTCGAATGTCATGTATAGACTTCAAATCTGGCCTTGACTTTATTGCTTCTATTTTAGTAGGATCCATATGTACCCCCCCTCCCTTGAAACAATGTCCCATGCAAGTGAATGTCTTCCAAAAGGAATTCAGTTTTCTTTGCATTAATGAGTATCGTGTCCCTGCGCTCGTTGAAAACTGCGGTTAGATGATCCCTATGCTCCTCTTCAAACTTAAAAAGATGATCATTACTTTTAACTTTACGACACAAAGGAACTCCACAAAGAAACATGTGACAGGAATTCAACACTTCAATTAAACCACGCCTTGGTAGCTAGAGCGCTCCCAAGTAGACAGCGACACTCTGTTGGCCCCAAAGATTGGCGCCCCTTTCGGTATTTCTTTATTCTTATTGCACTTGAGAAAAACTTGTAAACTTTTACAAGTTGTCCCACTTTTATCGGGGTGAAATTCCCCTACTCTAACCTGATTTCGGCAGCATAACCACAATAGAAATCTCCACGGACAAAATCCCAAGTAATCAGTGACTTTCCACACACTTTACAAAATCTGGCGAGAAATTATAGCATGCTGAAATCTCTGTTTTTGGCTTCCAATTTGCGCCAAGACACTTGCTCGATGATTCACTAGCTTCCCCGAAGCTCCTGGGACCTATAGGCATCAAAACTGGCCAATACCCTAAACCTGCAAAAATTTATAGCAAGCTGTAATTCTCTGTTTTGCGCTCCGTTCGCGTGCCGATCACTTCTGTGGGTAGTCCTCGAGCTCCCGCACCTGTAGGGTCACTTGCCCTTTGAATTAGACGAGATTCCTTGCGAGAAACCTCGCTAAATTGTCGTGTACAAGTACTCACGGCTTTCCCGAGGCTCCCTTGGCGTTACCTTGTTGTTTAGGTGCAAAACCCTAAACGTGTAGAAAAACACAGCAGGCTGTAATTCCCTGTTTCGCATCATTTTTGAGTGGAGAAAACACGTCTACGTGTGTCTCCGAAGCTCCCGCACGCAATGGGACACTTGAGAAAACTCTCCGATTTCGCAATCCTTTGCGATGAAATTGTGCGTACCTGTAGGGGATTAGCAATTAGCTACTCCGGTTCGTGTACAAAAGGCTCTTGGCTTGGCAAAGGCGCATAAAACCCCTAGAATTGTACATGGTCATTTGAGAAGCCCAACTAGTGGGGCATTACCATATGTGCAAAGGGGGGAGAGAGATGCGCGAGAGAAAATCATCGCGCTTCATTAGTCAAGGGAGAAGGCCAACTTTCCATTAAAGTTGTGAGCACTTGTACCCACTACTCACACACACACACACACACTGTGTAGCACACTTATGAAGTCCAAAAAATCAGCCCCCACGTAAAAATGGGTGCTTGCTCTTGGATGAGGCTTCTGGAGAGTGTGTGTTGGCCTGCGTGGAGCTCCCCTACTGCCAAGTGTCCATTTGACTCCCTTTGGTTTAATTTCCTAGTACCCACCGACTAAAAGTCCTGTCGAGGGGCCTAAATGACTTTGAACTGAGCCTAGCCAACCTTTTTTGCTTGGATTTCAGTGCCAACTGGCCCGACCATCTCGTGGCGACCTACCCTTCATGATTGCGGGTGAAACTCTCGGCCAACGGCCGTTTCACACTCGCCATGCAATGTCCAGGCACTTGTGATTTTAATAAGAGGGTCCGAAAAATTAAATAAAAATCAAGGGAAAGAAACCAACAAATCTCGTGACAATCATGTCATCAAAGAATATACCCACGAATGTTCTATGTGGTTAAAAAATTCTGTCCATCATTTTATTAAACACGGCAGGAGCATTTGTGAGACCAAACGGCATGACAAGGAACTCATAGAGACCAAATGTTGTCCTGAAAGCACTCTTGTGGACATCTTTTGGCCTAATGCATATTTGATGGTACTCACTCATTAAATCTATCCTGCTAAACAATGACGCTCCCTGAAGCCAATCAAGAATGTCATCTATCCTCGGTATGGGGAACTTGTACTTGATGGTATTCTTATTCAAAGCGCGGTAGTCAATGCACATGCTCATGAACCATCCTTCTTTTGCACTAGGAGTATAGGGGAACAAAAAGGGGATCTAAATCAGTCCCTTCTTTGAAAGCTCGTTGACCTCATTCATAGTCTCTTTCTGCTCGGCTGTTCTAACCTTGTACAATGGCCTGTTCGGTGGACTACAACCTAGCACAAGATCTATGCTTTGATCCTCGGGTCTTTCAGGAGGTATCTAAGGTAGGAAAATTAGATACAACTTCATGTACTTCGTTTGTAAAGATCAAGTACGCAGAAAGATGATTCTTTATTGCAATTGAAACAACAGAAGCAGAAACAACTGGAACAGACTCGATGGTGCAGGCAAAGTTGGTCGGTTCATAAACAGGTTAGATGCTAGTAGATAGGAGTTTGCAAGCAGATGGTAGAGCGTTGGGACAGATACTAGATGCAGGGGGTAGCAGGCACCGTTGGAATGTGTATGCCAGATGAGGCATTTAGCAGGCCAAATCTTTACATTTGGAGTCATTCTAGAGCAAAGCGGCTTGCTGCAGATTGATGATCAGGGCGGGCAACGATATCATGATGTGTATGTCAAGAGATTGTGTCACAAGACGGGCACCACTTGCCAATAGAAAAGAACAGATTGAACAGATTTTTAGCACTTCAATTGAATTGAAAGAGAGAGACGACACGCGACACGGAGTGGTGGAATTCCACCCCAGAGAGTATTGGCCCCAAACCTTGGCGCCTCTTTCGGTATTTCTTTATATTGCATCAACACAGTACAAGCCGGTATACCGCGCTTTGCACCTTCTCCGAGAAGAGTGCCAGAGAATGAGCCCTAGCCTCATATTTAAAGGCCCTAGCCCTAAAAGTAGTTTACATGAAAAGTATTCAAACTCAAAAGCAACTGGCCCAAAAGCTACCGCATCAGCGTAAATCGCGGAAATCCGTACAGGCTGCCACGTCATCAGTCAGCATGAAATTCGGAAATCTGTACAGTTTTGCCACTTCAACAATTGGCGAAAAATCCGGAATTCCGTACAGTTGCCACGTCACTAGTCTCTCCGTGCGCGCGCGTGGCAAGGTAGGATCCGTACGTACGTACGGATCTGTACGGTACGTTTGTACGGTACGTACCGTACCGTACGGATTCGTATTGTACCCCCCCCTCCCCCCTGCCCTTCTCGCCGCAGTGTTGTGGGTAATTTGTGGAAATAAACCCTATTGTGGCGGCGGCAATTTTTGGTTTGCCCTTCTTTAGCCTTATCCCGATGCCTAATTTTGTAGACATTTCGACATAACTTGCATCTGTAAAGCACACATGAACATCATTGCGGTGGTGAATATAGGAGGGCAAGCACGATCAGGAACTCCTATGAAAGCTTTGCCTTGGTTTGTAGAATAGTGAACTAACATCCTTGGAGTGATATATATGAATTTTTTATCTAGAGCAGACCGTATTATAGGTTTTTGGCTTTTAAAAAAAAACCTAACGAATTTTACGTACCTAACAACTCTATCCATTCGGTACTACGTATAGGTCGTACCGAATACGTACCGTACCTTACGTACCTTATGACCTTGGTGTGTGGCCTCGCTTTATTTTAATGTCTTTATGTCACTTGGGGCCCATCGGACGGGGTCCCATAAGTTGGTGGGAACTTCAACTTCTTAGGGTTTAGGCCCCTCAATCGGGATCTGCACAGTGGCTCCGTTCTTTAGTGGTTTGACATGTCAGCAGTTTGTGACATCCCCCCTTCTTGAAAGAGGGTAATCGTCCACGATTACAATATATCTGCAAAATACTCATAGCTCAAAAATTTCCGAGGGGTATTCCGACTCCCGAGGAACAATCTGAGGCACAATCAGGTTGCTCTTTTTGTCAAGGAGTTGGCTTCTCCTCTCGGCTCTTTTGATCAAAGAGTTGGCTTCTCCTCTTGACTCTTTTGATCAAGGAGGCTTCTCCTTTCGTCCAAATCGGAACTCTTGATACTCCGGCGTAGTAAAATTAGGGGAAAATTACCAAAATACCCCTCTAATTTGTGGAAATTCCCAATATACCCCTCAAATTTCAAAAATTCCCAAAATACCTGTGTATCTATTTTCGTTGGATCTTCAAGATTTTCTAATCTTTATTCTTGTTTGACAATTGAGATTGATTTTCGAGTGCTTAGCATGTAATTGTTTGCAAATTACCTTGCAAAAAAAAGGCAATTATGTCTAAAAATAATGAAGGGATTCATCTCCAAAGCCTACATAACCAACTCAAATTTTAGTTTTAGCATCCTATATGGTAGACAATCACACTTCTTATGAAAAGCTACAAATTTTTGTGTTTTTGGAGAAATTTACTCTCGCAACTGGGGGTATTTTGGGAATTTTGGAAAATTTGAAGGGCATTTTGGGAATTTATGACAAATTATGGGGGTACTTTGGGAATTTTGGAAATTTGAGGGGTATTTTGGGAATTTCCACAAAGTAGAGGGGTATTTTGGTAATTTTCCCTAAAATTAGCCATCACACCCAGACCGCACTGATCTTCCATGGGTGTCTTGATGCACTAAAATTACATACCCAGGCAATCTCATCCAATCAGGAATATTCTATTATTCAGTGGTTGGCACATCACAATGCAACACAAATGCTCACATATGCATGTTACAAGACATAGAAACATAAAGCCGGCGATGAACACTCTCCCCGCAAATAATCATCCAGGTCTGGTCCATGAGCTGTTCAACGACTCCCTCATCACTCCTCTCGCAAATAACCTAAAAAGGTCCCGACCATGAGATATAGAGGCCTTTTACAACCAAACGCCCCCTTAGACAGCAGCTTGCGTTGTTTGGAGGTGCTGAGAGTAACCACTGCTCAAACTTCTTAATACTCCCCTCGTAAATAACCACAAGGGTCTGGGCCATGAGTAAAAACATCAATTTTCAAACATTCAATACTCCCCCCGCAAAGAACCACAAGGGTCCGAGCCATGAGCATTCTCAAACATCAGTTGTCACTACTCCACCCGAGAGTAAAATCACCAATCATTGAAACTAGTATTAAAATCAGAGTCAAACATTTCAAATCGGCACTGAGACAGGTTTAAAACAGATACCATCTATTTCAAACAAATTTTAAACAGGATCACCAAACAAGTTCTCAAACAGATTTTAAACTTAAAAAGCAATCTCGACATCAGTTGAGCTCGAAAAGTCAACCGACTTTCCATCTTGAAACCTGCACCAAAAATTAGGGTTAGGTTCCTTCCATAAGGTCATAGTCGACCGCAACATGATCCACAAACTCTTGAATAGTCGAAACAAGCCTCGACAAGCAATTTTTTCTAGTGGCGGTTATGGTAGTTCCAAGACCTGGCAATCACACGGGACCTCCAAGGTTTAGCTTGAAAAGAGAAACCTACTGAGAGATGTCGAGAAATTTCAAGTTATAATTTGCTAGGGTTTCCATGGCAAGCATTTCAGGATACCGCGCTCTGCTAGAAGTTGCACTCCAAAGGAGGATGTCAGAAACCATATAACTTTGGGCAAAAATTTTCTTGAAAGCTTGCCAAGTCCTTGGAGTATGCGGCTTGGTAGCTATAGACATAAACCTCTGTACGACACTACATCTGAGAAAAATAGCAACTCGAAACAAATCTTGGATCCTTCTCTTGCAAGTGATCTTTATGGCTTATGCCTTGTAAGACATGAGCGGTGAAGACGAGAGCGCGCCCGATGCGCGATGAGGTAAGGAGATACGAAGCGTGGCAGGTGCCAAGTATAAAAGAGAGAGTGGAACGTTGGCAAAAGAATTGAAGTTGAAGTCGAAGGCCATAAAGCAGCGGTGCAAAGTGGGAGGCCGCCAATTGGGTTTGCAGGATAGGCATGTAGCCGCAGAGAGGAGAGCCGCAGAGAGGAGAGCCGCAGGTTGGAGAGCCGGAAACTTAATGCACGAAGGGGACCATGAGGAGCGGTAAGAGGGCTACCTAGCAGTGCTACAAAGCGGTGAGTAGGGGATGTTATTATAGAGAGAGGGTCGCACATACAGATGAGGAGGTGGGTGCAAGCACTTGAGGAGTCAAAGGTGATAAAAAATGGAAATTGGACGGTAGAGCAATCAAGAGGGGAAATTTGAGGTCATGCTAGAAGGGTCCAACCGACTTAAAGAGGGGAAATGGAAACCCCATCATTGTACACCTTCTTTTCAAAAGATTTTTGGCCATGTTAATTATCCGCTCTATTCTAAGATCGATGTCTATTTTCTCTTTCCCTCGTGTCTATGTGGGTGTGTCGGGTATATGTCACAAACTGCTGACGTGTCAAGCCTCTGAAGAATGGAGCCAACCTGCAGATCCCAGCCGAGAAGCATAAACCCTAGAAGCAACAGAAGAAGTTTCACCAACTTGCAAAGTTTGGTCGAGTGGCCTATTTTTAAAGAAGAGTTCCCACCATCTTAAGGGACCCCGTCCGATGGGGGCCTAGGTGACCTAAAGGCATTAAAATAAAGGACCGTACACACACGCACTCAATCTCTTGCGAGTAGCTTGATGATGTGAGAGTTGTTGTACGGATTTTCGCAACATGCACAGCCTGTACGGATTTTCGTGATTTACGCTCGCTGATTTTCAGCGCGAGCTTTTGGGCCAGAGCTTTTGAGTTTCAAGCTTTTCACTTAGACAAGCACAATTCTGGCTGTCCACTTGAATTTTCAGCATTCTGACAAGTTTGGTTTGAGAAGCAATTTCCAACCAAGGCATACTCGCTTGGGCATCCTATAAGCGAGCAGTTAACAATAGGGACCTCTCCCGCCAAGAAGACTCCAGAATGAAACAAACATAGCCGTTTCTAGTGCAAGGTGTTCCAATTCATGTGTTTGTAAAAGCTCAGTATTAATAGAAAATCTCCTTAAAGGAGGGGGGGTGTAACAAACTGCTGACGTGTCGACCTACTGAAGAACGGAGCTACCGGCCGAGGGGCCTAAAACCCTAAGAAGAACAAGTAACAGAAGAAGTGTCACAAAGTGATGACGTGGTTGCCCGAGAGCAGAAACCCTAACCCTAATTTCTGCCAGAAACCCTAATTCTGGAAACCCTAACCCTAAAACCTGCAAACCCTAATTCTGAAAACCCTAATCCTAAAACCTGCAAACCCTAATTCTGCTGCCAAAAACCCTAAAACTGCAGAAACCCTAACCCTAACCCTAACCCTAACCTCAAGGGCAGCAGGAAGATTTCCGCGTTTTGCGCTGGCTGATGACGTGGCAGGTTGTACGGATTTCCGTGATTTACGTTGGGAGCTTTTTGGCTTTGCTTTTGGACCAGATGCTTTTGAGTTTGAAGGCTTTTCACTGTAATTGCTTTTTAGGCCAAGGGCCTTTAAATATGAGGCTAGGGCTCATTCTCTGGCATGCTTCCTGGAGAAGGTGCAAAGTCTGGAGTACCGGCTTGTATTGTGTTGATGCAATATGAAGAAATACCGAAAGGGGCGCCAAGGTTTGGGGCCAATACTATCTGGGGTGGAATTCTGCCACTTCGTGTCGCGTGTCGTCTCTCTCTCTCTCTCTCTCTCTCTCTCACAGTTTATTTGAAGTGCTTAAAGTTGTTCACTCTGTTCTTTTCTATTGGCACGTGGTGCCCGTCTTGTGACCTGGATGTTTATGCGGGAGGAGTATTAAGAAGTCTGAGCAGTGGTTACTCTCAGCACCTCCAAACGACGCAAGCTGCAGTCAGGGGGGGCGTTTGGTTGTAAAAGGCCTCTATATCTCCCGGCCCGGACCTTTTTAGGTTATGCGGGAGGAGTGATGAGGGAGTCGTTTAATATCTCCCGGCCCGGACCTTGTTAGGTTATGCGGGAGGAGTGTTCATCGGCGGCTTTATGTTTCTATGTCTTGTAACATGCATATGTAAGCATTTGTGTTGCATTGTGATGTGCCAACCACTGAATATTCCTAATTGGATGAGATTGCCTGGGTATCTAATTTTAGTGCATCAAGACACCCGTGGAAGATCAGTACGGTTTGGATGTGATGGCTAATTTTACTACGCTGGAATATCAAGAGTTTCGATCTGGATGAAAGGAGAAGCTAACTCCTTGATTAGAACAGCCGAAAGGAGAAGCTAACTCCTTGATCAAAAGAGCAGAAAGGAGAAGCTAACTCCTTAATAAAAAGAGGAAACTGATTGTCCCTCGGAAATTTTTGAGCTAACTTGAGTTGTTTTGCAAATATGCTGTAATCGAGGACGATTACTCTCTTTCAAGAAGGGGAGATGTAACAAATTGTTTACGTGTTGACCTATTGAAGAACGGAGCTACCGGCCGAGGGGCCTAAAACCCTAAGAAGAATAAGTAACAGAAGAAGTGTCACAAAGTGATGACGTGGTTGCCCGAGAGCAGAAAACCTAACCCTAATTTCTACCAGAAACCCTAACTGCTGAAACCCTAATTTTGGAAACCCTAACCCTAAAACCTGCAAACCCTAATTCTGAAAACCTTAATCCTAAAACCTGCAAACCCTAATTCTGCTGCAAAAAACCCTAAAACTACAAAAACCCTAACCCTAACCCTAACCCTAAGGGCAGCAGGAAGATTTCCGCGTTTTGCACTGGTTGATGACGTGGCAGGCTATACGGATTTCCGTGATTTACGTTGGGAGCTTTTTGGCTTTGCTTTTGGACCAGATGCTTTTGAGTTTGAAGGCTTTTCACTATAATTGCTTTTTAGGCCAAGGGCCTTTAAATATGAGGACAGGGCTCAGTCTCTCCAGGGCTCATTCTCTAGCATGCTTCCTGGAGAATGTGCAAAGTCTGGAGTACCGGCTTGTACTGTGTTGATGCAATATAAAGAAATACCGAAAGGGGCGCCAAGGTTTGGGGCCAATACTCTCTGGGGTGGAATTCTGCCACTCCGTGTTGCGTGTCGTCTCTCTCTCTCTCTCTCTCTCTCAGTTCAGTTGTTATTTGAAGTGCTTAAAGTTGTTCAGTCTGTTCTTTTCTATTGGCACGTGGTGCCTGCCTTGTGACGGGGGGGGGGGGGGGGGGGGGGCGGCGGATGTCTCCTAGTGTGTTCCAATTCATGTGTTTGTCTTCTGGATCCTAGTATGGTGTTGTCTTTCTGCATTATTTTTTAAGTATTGTTCTGTGTCGATTGCTACGCTATTTTAATCAAACAATCTCAAAAGTATCATCTCTTTGTGTGCGTGTCAAACAATTTAGTTGTTTCAAGTGTGAAGTTGATTTAAAGTGATACAGATTTTGACAGTTCAATTTTGTTTCCTTGTCCATAATGGTTACACAAAAGACATGTGGCTACAGATCCCCCCCCCCCCCTCCCCAGGTTTCAATACTCTAAAACAATGGCATCGTCATTACTTTTTTCCTTGTTTACCTTTATGACGATTGCAACGTAACATTTTGTGGTATTTGGCAGATCCTGCGCCTGGGAGTCTATGAACTCGTGAAAATGGAGACGGCACCTCATGCTGCCATTAATGAGGTGTTGTTCTTAAAAGATATTTTTGTGACACTGTTAAGTGTTGCATTTAATTTCAAATTTCATTACTGCTGCCCATGCTTCAGATTGACTTATTTTTCTATATTAGTCAATGCTATGTTGTCCTTCATAACTCCATCTGCTACTCGCTAGACAGTGAAGCTTGGAAAATACTCTCTGCGGCATGGTGCAGGAAATCTGGTCAATGGACTTCTTAGAAGCATATCACGGCATAAGGTATAGTATGTTTACTCTTGTTTGCATGCATAGACGGGCAGCTAGAAATTATGAGAATTTATTTCAGTGCTGTGATGTTTGTAAAGGTGATATGTACACTGTCCTATAAATAACACAAACTTAGACTTGACATAAATTCTGTCTTGCATGAGTTTTACATCTTTAATTTTTTAAAATCAAGTTCCCTTATGTTAGGAGACGGCTCCATAACGTTATGATTGCTCAAGTGTTAGAAGGTGTCCTAGTTCAGTGATGCCAAAAATTGACTTTCTTAAGGTTCTTCTTGTTCTAGTGTAAATACATACATATTACCCTGATTTATTGGCACTGCCGGAGGCATTGCTAACGTATCGTTGTGATTTTTCTTACAAGAGCGTGGCACTATATCTCAAGCCATTGATGAAGACGTTAATATTACATTTCATTTCATTTCATCTCTCTCTCTCTCTCTCTCTCTCTCTCTCTCTCTCTCTCTCTCTCTCTCAAGTCAATAGTGGGGCATGTACGCACCTCAGAGGGTCTATCTACACTGGTTCACTCCACTATTGGGGTGAAGCAGGGCTGCCCGCTCTACTCTATTTGGTATGTATGTGGATGAGGATTCTGACTATATTGAGAGAGATAGTAATAGAGGTGCACAGTTGGCAGGGACATGGATTCCACTTGTTATATGCTGATGATATTGTGCTGATCTCCGACTCTCCGTAGGGGATGCAACGTCACTTGGATGGCTCGAGCTGCGCAGACACAGAGAGAGCCTAATGAGACTCAGAGGTGGATCACAAACTTTTTTAGAGCAGACATTGGACGCTGGAGGAGCTACTACCAAAGCAGAGCCCACATTCTCCTCGCACCAGAGGCACGCTGATTGATCGAGCGACCGAGCTGGGGAGATCTAGCCGCCCACGACTATGGAGGACTACAGAGCATGGATGAAGGCTGCATCAGAGGATTTGGATCACTTTGTTCCGACATGCACGACGCTCGGTCAGACTATTGACCATGGAAGAGATTGATGAGATCCGCCATCGGCAGATGCTGGATCTCCTGTGATTTAGCTCTTTCTGAGGATACACCCACATTGCGTTGTATTAGTCCGTCCCCCCATTCGCTTCACTCTCCAAAGGGTATGCAAAGACATCTAGATGCGTCAAATGCTCATGCACATGACAGTGGGCTCTCCATCAACCTTGGCAAAACCAAGGTGATGGTATTCAATACTACAACACAGTCGGTCACGAGATCATCACCTATTTTGACATATGAACAGGAGATAGTAGAGCATGTAAACTCTTATGCATATCTTGGTGTTGTATTCAGTGGACCTACTTTCTCCATGAGAGATATTGCAAAGGCGAGATTGAAAAGGGGATATGCAACACTAGGATTGTCGAGGATATGCTCATAGGTGTAGTTTGAGGAGCCACGCACTAAGCTGTGGCTTTTTGACACTTTGGTCACTTCTTCCATGCTTTATAGAGTGCAGATATGGGGACTTAGCTTGGATCATCATAGCAGATCAGGCGCACATATGATGGTGGAGATCCATGGTTGTATCCATGATCTCCAGGGTAATCTGGGCGGAAGCCTCATTGCCACATGAGATTATCAGAGCTGAGATGAGTGCACCATCATTGCCACATGAGATTATCAGAGCTGAGATGAGTGCATCATCAATTGTAGTGGAGGTTCTTGCTAGATCAGTCTCTTTTATTTATAGCATATGGGAGATACCATGCAACAAATATGCACAACTAGCGCTTCTGTCATTGCGACAACTGGCCAGTGAGGGGCGATACTTCATGTTGGTTTGCATAGATATCATCTTGGTTTGAGCTACATGGACTCAGTATGGACATGCTACCCTTTTTAGTATTTTCCCTGGATGCACTATCCCTCACCCTCACACATTCAAAGATTAGCAGGATTATCAGACATGATCTCATTTTGCTGGATACTAGGACGACTTGGCTGTCTACGTGGCAGACTTGGGAACGAATATGGCTTTTTATCAAGACCATCTTCTCCTCACGACAAATGATGGGTTTATCTCACACCTCAAGTATATGGACAACCACCTATCTCATGGCATTAGATGTGTTATTGGTTAGCTACGCACCTCATCTCACTAGTAGAGTGGCCAGTAGAGAGGTATACCCCCAAAAGAGAGATTATGTCAGGTTTGCCAAAGAGAGCAGAGAGAGAGGAGCACTATATTTGCCAATGCACAACATACTATGAGTGCGCGGGCGTTTTCATTGCTTATTTAGAGAGGGCTTTTCCCTTATCCCGCATCATGGATTATTATGAGCAGAGGTGCCTAGGTCTCTTCTTGCTAGCGATCCGTAGACTTAGAGAGACTATCCTTAGGAGTAGAGGACCTACACATAGAGCAGAGGCAGATCACTACTTTTCACAGGGGGACTACTTAGGATAGCCCACCAAAGATTACCCAGTCACAGCCTCATTGGGGCATCCCAGTTTATCAAGCCATCTAGCTTGGCCGCTCGCTAAGCGCGAGGATCTTCACACTGTAGACAAGGTCTATATTGAAGTCTATGGAGCATCATTAAGCGACATCGAGCATGCCCTTTTTCGAGAGCTAACCGAGAACATTGAGGCTGTAACATTTAATGCACTAGTAACTTATGTGTAGCGGAAATTGATAACATAGTGAGCGTTTCATTAAGAACAAGCCCCTAATGAATATAGAGAGAGTACTTAATTTGAGAAAGCAACATAGCAATTTACACCTAGCTAATTTGGCATTGACAATACTTGAAAAGAGAGAGAAATAGAACAGTTGAGGACCGGATTTACATGGAGCCGGTCCCCCTTCCATAAAGGCTTTGTATTATAGCTTCTTCCATCAAAGGAGACTTTTGTACAATACAATCTTTGCGTTCCTTGACAAAACTAGTTGGTACAATGAAGATGGAAGATTCATGCACCAAATTATGCTTGAAAAACACACCTAGTGTCCCTAGCCTCAGTCCCAAGACCTCACACACCCTCAAAAATGGTGAGAGCTAGCAGGGAATGAGGATAGATTGAGAGGAAGAAGATGTATCTTACGAGAAAGAAGTATTCTCCTCACATAATCACTCTAATAGCATAGCTTAGCTTAGTAATTAGCATGGTAGAGGAGATGAGCATGCCATTGAAGCTTGGTTCTTGGTTGGATTTGCATTCCATAGCCAAGAGTTGTTGGTGTAGGCCTCTACTTCTCAATGCTTGGAGAAGGAGATGGAGTTCTTGCTCAACACATAACTTGTGTGTGTGTGTAGCAAAGTGTGTGAGACTAAAAATGCCAAGCTTTCTCTCTCTTGGTTGACCCCTCTTGCTTTTTGCTCATGCTGGCCTCTCATTGGCTCCTGCAAAGCTTAGCCAATCCATAATTGATAGCCTAATTTACTCTAGCCTAATCCATCAAGCATTTTAAAATTGATTAGACTAAATTTACTCTAGCCTAATTCTCATTGGTCCACCTCTATGGCCATCCAATAGGATTTGAGGGGAGATTGGGAGCAACTGGGCTGGGAGCCTGACATGTGTCCAGTATTCTCTTTGTGTAAAGGGGGAGCTTTGGAGTGTGTGTGTGTGTGTTTCTCTCTCATCCCCTACAATCGGGGCTCGCCCCCTCCTTCCTAGGGATGTGGGAAGACGTTTTTAGTAGATCAGGAATGGTTGGGTTAGCTATGTCACGTTGGCCATCCATTTGGGGATGATAGGCCGAAGAGAAGTTTAGCCTTGTACGTAAATTCTCAAAGAGACCCTTCCAGAAATTACTGGTCATTCTAGGATCTCTATCCGTCATTATAGACATTGGCAAGCCATGGTATTTGAAGATTTGTGATATAAAGAGGGTTGCCATTTGATGAGCCTTGATAGTCTTTTTGACAGGTATGAAATGTGCTAGTTTGCTAAACTTGTCTACTATTGTCCATATTCCCATATTCCCATGGATAGACTTGGGCAATCCAAAGATAAAATCCATGGATATGCTCTCCCATGGTGAATTAGGGATTAGCAACGGTTGAAGCAATCCAGGTTGCTTCCCTCTATCAAACTTCGTCTTTTGGCATACCACACATTATGAAACATACTCTTGTATGTTTGCTTTCATGGCAGGCCAATAGAAATACGTTTCTATCCCTTTAGGGTAGACTAAATCCCTCTATGCCCCGCATAATGAGTAGCATGAGATTCATACATTACTTTCTCAAGTAGTGAGTTAGTAACGCATAGTCTATTGAGATAACCATCTTGTAGTGTAAATGGTTCTTCCTTCTTCCCTAGTGCACGGGCTCAAATCACATCTCTAAAATCGGGATCGATAGCGTACTCATCTATCATAGAAGATAGATCATTGTAAGTTGCTATTGATACCGCATTCACTCTCGATCGTCTTGAGAGTGCATCAGCTACTTGATTATGCTTGTCAGCAATGTGAGCAATATGAAAATGAAATTACGAAAGGAAATTTGCCCACCTCATTTGTTTGTCGGAGAGCTTGGTCTGTGTCATGAAGTACTTAAGGCTTTGGTGATCCGTTCGCAGAATGAAAGCAGTCCCCAATAAATAGTGCTTCTACGAATCTAGAGCATGTAGAACTGCTAAGAGTCCCTTTTCATATATGCCTAGAGCTTGCTCAACTGGGTCGAGCCTTCGACTTTCATAGGCTATGGCATGCCCTTCTTGGAGCAAAAAGCTTCAAGGCAATCACCACAAGCGTCGCATTGGACCTCAAATGGCTTTGAGAGATCCGACAGTGTAAGCACAGGTTGAGAGATAACTTCTCTTTAAGCTTTTCGAAATCATTGTTCTCCTTGGTGGACCATATATACCTAACGTTTTTCTTTGTTAGGTCATGTAATGGTCTTGCGATTTGTGAGAACTTTTTTATGAAGCGTCTATAGTATGCACACGTACCTATAAAGCCTCTTGCAGATTCCTTGGATTAGGCCATCCTTTTATTACCTCTAACTTTGATGGACCATTTGGATGCCATCTTGAGAGATAATGTGACCTAAATACTGAATCTCTTGTAAGAAAAATTGTCACGTGACACATCCAACCCTGTGTGTCCGTGGACAAGCTACAGCATGACCAGGGTTCAGTTCAGTCAAGTTAGTCTAGAATAGGAAGTGATCTGGCACTTTTGTGAGTCTGTTTGCAGATTGTGCATGTCCAGACACTTAGATTAGGTGCATATCCTCTGGTTGCACACAACATGATCATGAGCATTCCCATCAGAATCCATCAGGGGAATTTTCGAGTGCATTAAACCTATTTTCCCTATTTTTGACATTTTTCACTTATTTATTAAGTGACTTTTGTTGGAAACTAGGTAGGGCAATTTTGCTAAGATAATATATAAGCAAACCAGAGTTAGCACTTTTTGGCAGAAGAGGCAGCAGGAGCATTGCTCACAGGCAACTTCTCAGCAGGACCCCAAGGACCTCTAACGTTTTTGCTCCACAGTAGATAGGCTAGCGTTTTTGGACAGGAACTCAGATCAGCCAGCGTTTTTGCTTCTGCATCAGCCTGGCGACAGAACCCCAACAGATCAGCCTAGCGTTTTGCATTGCAAGACCAACAAGCCCTAGCATTTGTGCATTTGCGAGGCACTTCAACGTTTTTGCAGATCTTCGCGACGGAATCCCCACAAGCATCATCGTTTTCAGTTTCCAGCAGTTAGTACCCGCAGTAGAAGTCCCAAACCTCGCAGATCTCACCTTCCCGTAGCAGATCCTCGCTGCACGGTGATTCATCAAGGTTTACAGATTCAGCCCGGAAAATGCAAATTTCAGCATTTGCATTTTCAGCGCGTTGTCGTCGCATCGTCGCCATCGACATCGTCACCGACATAGAATCAGTATTCAACAGATAAAGATTTGCAGATTTCAGCCTTAGCATTTTCAGATTTCAACCCGTCTCGTCGTCGTCCTCACCGTCGTCGACATCGTCGGCAAGTCCAAGCATTGTAGAGATTTGTGCAATCATAAGTAGACCGCTCTCGCCATAGAGAGTGGGGCATTCGGAGGAGGGTTTGACAACATTGTGGTGTCGTATTCTCTTCTCTCTCTATCTCTCAATCTCATGCACTTCCATTCACAGTGTTCATCCACTTTGTTTGTGTCCATTGCACTCTCTCACTAAAGGAACGGAAGGCTCTCCCTTCTAAAGTAAAAGGTACCTTGAGCACAGTTCGGAGCACTCATCTTGAGAAAAGTTCAACATTCACTTCTGCTGCACCTAACAACACGATTAGTAATCGACACGCCCAAGAAGACTTGGGTTACGTGCGATCGCAACAAGCAAAAAATTCTATGGTTCTTTCCTTGAGTGACAGGAAACCCAAGAAAGAAGGGCTTGTCTAGCCTCCCCTTGTGCCTCTTTTTACTCATTGAGAGCGGACCGTGCACTTAGCGACTGGCTAATCGACGTGAGGTGGGAAAAAACAACCTTCGTGTGAGCGCAAGGCCGCCAAGGGGTGCAGCCGCGGAAAAGAGCAGAACTCGGGTGAAGAGAAGATCCTTCTCTAACACATATTGCAAGCTAAAGAAGAACCTCAAGACCCGCAAGAACCTCAAGAACCCGAGAACCAAGACCCCCAAGAACCCAAGTTCCTCGTGAACTTAAGAACCCAAGACCACAAGAATCCACAAGAACCCAACCTCTGTGGATGGTCATCACTCGAAGCGGAATGGATACTTTGCTTGGAGGTGATGAGCATGAGAGAGGCGAAGAAGAATTTTTCCCACCAGGAGGTTTTACCGACCCTTTCCCTTTCCCTTCACCATCTATGCCAAGGATTACACTAACTCCTATGGAGGAGTTGGAGCAGATGTTTATGGACAACAAGTTAGAACGCGAACCAAGGAAGTTAGAACGCGACGCAAGAAAGGAGAAATTGATCGTAAGTATGAAGAAAGAATGGCCGCCATAGCCGTCAATGCGAGCAAGCACGCTTGGAAGCCAAAGTAAGACGAGTCGAATTTGATTGTGAGTGCGAAGAAAGAGAAGCAAAATTTGATCGCGAGAACAAAGCAAGACAAGCAATGAACGACCGACACATGAAAGAGATGTTGCGACTCTTTTCTCAAGTGCAGGCAGCATAGATGCAAGAGATTCGGGAAAAGGAGACTCTCTCAGTCTCATCTTCTCCAAAGCATGACACACAGGATTTGCATGATGATTTGAATGACAAGCATGATGATTTGCATGATGATCACGAAGTGATTTCTCACAAGCATGATGTTTTGTATGATGATCAAGATGTGATTTTTCACAAGCATGATGATTTGCATAAAGATGATGTGATTGTTCACAAGGATTATATGTTAGTTGATACTTTCTCTAGTGAAGCTAACCTCATTGCTGATTCGATCAACCACGAAGAGCCAATCTCGGCTCTCGAGTCGAGGCCCAAAGAATCCCTACAAGGAGATGCGATAGATCCCGCAGAACCGATCTTGGCTCTTGAACCTAGGTCCAAAGAACCCTCACAGGAAGTACTATGTGTTCGAATGATTAGTCAGCACGCATTGATCGAGTGTTTTATTCGTGATTGTTTCCTGTATTTTAGTCAACGTCTTTATGTGATCCCTTTTCATAGGCATGTCATATTGTACATTGAGGACGATTCACTCATGAATGAGCACGGATGTATGCGGATTTCTCATGAAAAGCTGAAAAGTATGCATTCAAGAAAGTCACATTCCATGTCTCTTCCTTGGCATGACACAGTTTCCGAAAGAGCACAAGAAGGATTGAGCATCAAGCATCGGCATTTCTAATGTGATTTGCCACAGTTGATTGATTTAGATCAGAAAGACAAGTTTCAATCTCATTGTTTGTGTGTATTTGATGAATGGTTTGGCACTCCGTCACTTTGTTCATTTGCATCGCATGCACAATTTGTTCGAAGGAATAGTATTTTTCCAGTCACTTTACATGGAATGGGTATGTTCATGTTTTTGTGTTGGAATCCTCGGAGATTCTTGAAGAAGATAGATGCATGACTATAGACAAAGTTGAAGCATCGAAGGAGCCACAGAAGACTGTGTCCCCTTCGGCACGGCCCAAAGAAGCAAGCGTTGCATACCTTTATGAAGTTCAAGTATCGCACTACCCACACATCAGAGTGGGCTGGCGAAGGGTCCTTTCCAGGATTCCGGATGTTATTGGCGATCTCCCTCGACGCCATATAGTTCGGTACCAGTACCTCACTTTGAAAAGGAGGGCATGTCACGTGACACATCCAACCCTATGTGTCCGTGGACAAGCTACAGTATGACCAGGGTTCAGTTCAGTCAAGTCAGTCTAGAATAGGAAGTGATCTGGCACTTTTGTGAGTCTTTTTGCAGACCGTGTATGTCCAGACACTTAGATTAGATGCATATGCTCTGGTTGCACACAACATGATCATCATCATTCCCATCAGAATCCATCAGGGGAATTTTCCAGTGCATTAACCTATTTTCCCTATTTTTGACATTTTTCACTTATTTATTAAGTGACTTTTGTTGGAAACTAGGTAGAGCAATTTTGCTAAGATAATATATAAGCAAATCAGAGTTAGCACTTTCTGGCAGAAGAGGCAGCAGGAGCATTGCTCACAGGCAACTTCTCAGCAGGACCCCAAGGACCTCTAGCGTTTTTGCTCCACATCAGATTGACTAGCTTTTTGGACAAGAACTCAAATCAGCCAGCGTTTTTGCTTCTGTATCAGCCTGGCGACAGAACCCCAGCAGATCACCCTTGCGTTTTGCATTGCAAGACCACCGGCAGCAGAAGACAGAAAATAGCCGTAGCGTTTTTGCATCTGCAAGGCACTTCAGCGTTTTTGTAGATCTTCGTGACGGAATCCCCACAAGCATCAGCGTTTTCAATTTTCAGCAGTCAGTACCCGCAGTAGAAGTCCCAAACCTCGCAGATCTCACCTTCCCGCAGCAGATCCTTGCAAGCTAAAGAAGAACCTCAAGACCCGCAAGAACCTCAAGGCCCCCAAGAACCCAAGTTCCTCGTGAACTTAAGAACCCAAGAGCACAAGAATCCACAAGAACCTAGACTTCAGTGGATGGTCATCACTCGAAGTGGAATGGATACTTCGCTTGGAGGTGATGAGCATGAGAGAGGCGAAGAAGAATTTTCCCCACCAGGAGGTTTTTGCGACCCTTCCCCTTCTCCTTCTCCATCTACGCCAAGGATTGCACTAACTCTTATGGAGGAGTTGGAGCAGATGTTTATGGACATCTAGTTAGAACGCGAACCAAGGAAGTTAGAACGCGACGCAAGAAAAGGAGAAATTGATCGTAAGTACGAAGAAAGAATGGCCGCCATAGCGTGTGAGCGCCAGCAAGCACACTTGGAAGCCAAAGTAAGACAAACCGAATTTTGATTGTGAGTGCGAAGAAAGAGAAGCAGAATTTGATCGTGAGAACAAAGCAAGACAAGCAATGAACGACCGACACATGAAAGAGATGTTGCGACTCTTTTCTGAAGTGCAGGTAGCACAGATGCAAGAGATTGGGGAAAAGGAGACTCTCTCAATCTTTTCTTCTCCAAAGCATGACACACAGGATTTGCATGATGATTTGAATGACAAGCATGATGATTTGCATGATCATCACGAAGTGATTTCTCACAAGCATGATGATCAAGATGTGATTTCTCACAAGCACGATGATTTGCACGAAGATGATGTGATTGTTCACAAGGATGATATGTTTGTTGATACTTTCTCTAGTGAAGCTAACCTCATTGCAGATTCGATCAACCACGAAGAACCGATCTTGGCTCTAGAGTCAAGGTCCAAAGAACCCCCACAAGGAGATTCGATAGATCCCGAAGAACCGATCTTGGCTCTTGAGCCTAGGTCCAAAGAACCCTCACAGGAAGTACTATGTGTTCGAATGATTAGTCAGCATGCATTGATCGGTGTTTTATTCGTGATTGTTTCCTGTATTTTAGTCAGCGTCTTTATGTGATCCCTTTTCATAGGCATGTCATATTGTACGTGAGCATTTTTGCATCTGCAAGGCACTTGAGCGTTTTTGCAGATCTTCGCGACGGAATCCCCACAAGCATCAGCGTTTTCAGTTTTTAGTAGTTAGTACCCGTAGTAGAAGTCCCAAACCTCGCAAATCTCACCTTCCCGCAGCAGATCCTCGCCGCACGGTGAGATTCATCAAGGTTTACAGATTCAGCCTGGAAAACGCAGATTTCAGCATCTGCGTTTTCAGCGCGTCGTCGTGGCATCGTCCCCATCGACATCGTCACTGACATAGAGTGAGTATTCAGCAGATAAAGATTTGCAGATTTCAGCCTTAGCATTTTCAGATTTCAACCCGTCTCGTCGTCGTCCTCACCGTCGTCGACAAGTCCAAGCATTGTAGAGATTTGTGCAATCATAAGTAGACCGCTCTCGCCATAGAGAGTGTGGCCTTCGGAGGAGGGTTTGACAACATTCTTGTGTCGTATTCTCTTCTCTCTCTATCTCTCAGTCTCATGCACTTCCATTCACAGTGTTCATCCACTTTGTTTGTGTCCATTGCACCCTCTCACTAAAGGAACGGAAGGCTCTCCCTTTTAAAGTAAAAGGAACCTTGAGCACAGTTTGAAGCACTCATCCTGAGCAAAGTTCAACATTCACTTCCGCTGCATCTTACAAAATTTCACTTTTCTTTCGATTATATAAAGCTTATTCTCTCGTAAAACTTGAAATATGACCTGGAGGTGTTGCTTATGTTCGTCTAATGAATTGGAGTAGATGATTATATCATCAAAGAACACTCAAGTAAAGGTTTGATGAGGCTTGAATAGCTTCTCCATCAAGCGGTTAAATGTGGTTGCTACATTGGTCAAGCCAAAAGGCATGACAATGTACTCGTAAAGACCAAACGTAGTCCGAAATGCGGTGTTTACAATGTCTTGATCAACTATCGTTATTTGATTGTAGCCACTTTTTAGGTCAATGCTACTGAAGTAGGTCGACCCCTGTAGCTTATCAAATAGTTCGTCTACCCGTGGAACGGGAAACTTATTCTTGATAGTGATTCTATTTAGTGCTCGATAGTCGACACACACATGATATGTGCCGTCTTTCTTTTGCACTAATAACATTGGTAATCAAAATGGAGATGAGCTAGGCCTAACAATGCCTTTCTCAACTAACTCATGCACTTGCCGTATAAGCTCCTCTTTTTGAGCTTGAGAAACTCTATAAGGAGATTTATTAGGCGGTGAGCTTCCTGGAAGAAACTCAATTGCATGGTCTTCATCCCTCGTTTGGGAGGTAGATCACAACGGATGTCGTCAATAAAAACATCTTGGAATCCCTTGAGGAACTTGGATAACTCTAATTGCTTTTGATTGGTTATATCTTCTTCTGCTAAAACATTAGGTTCATTTTGAGAATCTTTAACAAAAATCATGTACACGGAAATAGAGCTCTTTATTGACTTATTGAAAGCTTGCTTATGTACAATAGGTATGGTACTACGCAACTCCTTATTATCTATGTACATATCTTTTTCCCTGAACCTAAAGTAAATTTTCCTTTCAGGGAATTTAACATTGGCAGCCATGCGATCAAACCATGGTGCCCCTAGGATTACATCCTCGTGCTTGAGAGGAGAGATGAAGAAATCTTCCTTGTCCATAGAGCTTTGGACATGGAGCCTCAATTTCCCAATTAAGGGAGTGACTGTGTCACGTGACACATCCCAACCCTATGTGTCCGTGGACAAGCTACACCACAGCAAGGTTCATTCAATCCAGTCAGTCTAGATTAGCAGTGATTTGGCACTTTTGTGAGTCTATTTGTAGACCGTGCATGCCTAGTCACTTAGCATAGATGCATATCCTCCGGTTGCACACAGCATGATCATTGGAATTCCCATCAGAATCCATTAGCATCAGTTAGGGGAATTTTCCAGTGCATTTAGCCTATTTTCCTATTTTTGGTTATTTTCACTTATTATTTTTAAGTGACTTTCCAACAAAAGTAGGTAGGGCAATTTTACTAAGTTAATATATAAGCAAACCCAAGTTAGCACTTTTTGGCAGAAGAGGCAGCAGGAGCTTCCCGCTCAACAGGCAACTTCTCAGCAGTACCCCCCCAACGTTTTTGGACCTCCTTCTTCGCGCGGGGATTCCCAGCAGATTCCATCGCCAGACATCCCCCTTCATTGGCGTTTCCACTCACAGCAAATCCTCGCCATCAAGCTCCCTTATCTGGCGTTTTTGCTAACCAAACATCAGCCCTAATCAGCGTTTTCACTAACGCTAGGGACTGCTGCAGATCAACATTAGCGTTTTGATATTTCAGCCATTAGCGTTTTTGGCAAAGACAGATCTAGCCAGCGTTTTTGGTTTCAGCCCCTTACCGCAGCAGATACTCGCAGTTTCAGCCTTAGACACACAAGTAGATTAGCCCCGAGTTGGTTGCAGATGTTCCCCCCATTTTCAGCCATAAAAACGCAGCCAAAACAGTCATTTTCAGCCACCGAAACAGTCCCGAAATTCAGCGATTAGAAGATCACAGATTCAGCCATCGAGTCGTCGTCGTCATCGGCATAGTCCCATTGCATCAATCCATTGCATTCGCATTGTACACCTTTGTGCAATCAAAGTAGACTACTCTCGCCGACGAGAGTGGGGCCTTCGGAGGAGGGTTTTCCAACCTCTCGGGTGTCGTATCTCCTCTCTCCTTCTCTCAGTCTCATTCACTTGCATGCACAATATCCACTCACTTTGTTCGTGATCATAGCACCCTCCATAAGACGGAAAGCTCTCTCTTTCCCTAAGAACTAAATGGAACCTTGAGCAATAAAGATCACTAATCTTGAGAAAATACAACATTCATTCCGTTGCACCTAACAGATTGAGGCTTCTTGCCCCTTGAAAGCACCATTAGTAGGTAGAACATTTCCCATCTCATAGGCTTGGATGCCTAGCTTAGTGGCCAACTCTGTGGATATGAAATTGTGAGTAGAACCAGGGTCAAAGAGAATGAAAGCATCATGTTCTCTTATCTTTCCCCAAGCATGGCATAGAGGAGATCCTTTGTGATGAGCATCCTCTTCTTGAATTTTGACCAAGGTAGCTCTAGAAGGCTCCTTACGTGTATTCTTGTGGCGACAAGCACGATAGGCATGCCCTTGCTACTCGCACTTGAAACAACGGTTATCTTTTCGATAATGCTCTAGCTCTTCAGGAGAGAGTTTATTTTTGCCTTTATAAACTCCCATCTCCTTAGCTTTGTTGTTGTTGACGTTGTCTTTGGGAGACTTTTGGACGTTGTCTTTCCCCTTAGGCTCGTTATGGTCCTTTTTTTCCGTGGGCTTAAGATTTCTCTTAGCCCCTTGTTGGAAATTGATTCTTGAAGCCACCATGGTATGGTGTATGACCGCAGATATGGTGCGTCGCCTTTGGGAGTTAACATACTCCGCCATATCCTCGGTTAAGCCCGCACAAAATTGTTGTTTTTGCTGTCCAAAATCCATCTTTTTGAAGACAGTGGCTTTGAGGTGTAAATCCCAAAACTTGTCTACATATTTGTGAATAGATTCGTAGGGAGAGAGCTTCAAACTTTGCCATTCGGTGAGTACTTTGTCTTTGGCATCGGTAGCCGAAAACTGCTTCATGATGGAAGCTCTTAAAGCTTTCCATGTTCGTGGAGCTTCACTGTTTGCTCGTAGGCTATACCACCATTGCCTGGCGGACTTTTGAAAATGCATGGCTACATGACGTAGCTTAGAGGACTACGTGAAGCCCTCATCTCCAAACGCTGCATCGAATTGTTTGATAAAGGCCAAGACTTTGTCCGTAGCACCAAAAGTGCCATCCTAGGTAAGGAAAGAGATGTTCTTTCCTCCCTCTTTGAACTTTTTGAGCTTGGACGACCTCTTCCAAGTTGCATAGGATTTCCTATGGCCTCTTCTTTTAGGTGGTTCAAGAGCTGCACCATCACTTTCTTTAGAAGAGGAAGAGTATGAGGAGGATTTGTTCTTGACTTCTTGTGAGTGCAGGAACTGATAGCCGAAATGACTGCAGCATTTTGGTCTGATTGATCTCGAATAGACATGGTTGCAATAGGGGTTAGTCAATCGGACATCGATGAGGTCCTGATTGGACCTAGATGTGATTGCTAGCTACATTGCCGATAAATCATGGTCTAAGATCCGAATGAATGTTGAATGTCATGTGATGTCCTGTGATGTCTGATGATGTCCTGTGATGTCGTGTGATGTGACTGTCGATTTTGTACATGTGCTAGATGTGCGTTCCTAGTACGTAGGTACTAACAGTCAGTGTCTGCTAAGACGGTTTATGGCTTTTGTCGGTTTTGCAGGCGTAATCGCGGTCGATTACAATGCTTTCAAGAGGGGGGTATGTCACAAAGTGATGACGTGGCGGACAGCAGAAACCATAATTTCTGCCAGAAACCCTAAAATTCCTGCAAACCCTAATTTTTGCCAGAAACCCTAAATTCCGAAAATCGCGGAGACGGATTATTATTAAAAATAAAATAAAAAAATTTTGAAAAATGATGGGCGACGCGAATTTTGCTTTTGCTTTTTTTTATAAAAAAAAAGAGAAAAGACTCTCTAAGAGAGAGAGAGAACTGATGCTTTTGATTTTAAAAGCTTTTGGGGCTCTGCTTTTGGGCATCCCTTGTAACCTTTAAATTAGTGGTGAGGGCCTCACTTCTCAGAGCATCTGGACGCAGAGTCTGAGAGTGAAACCCTAACCGCTCTCTTGTACTTTGATGATTGATTAATACAAAAAGAAATACCGAAAGGGGCGCCAGTCTTTGGGGCCAATATCTCTAGGCACGGAACTCCGCCGGGCCAGTGCAAATCTATTGTGATCTGTAAATTGTTTTGAAGTGGTTATTTGGTGCTGTCGCGGTTGATTCTTGACTTGGAGTGTCCAAGTTTGTTACACCTCCTCTACTTTCTTTTGTGTTGCAAAGATGACCGCGGTCCATGACTTCTTCTCCTCATCTTCCTTGATAACCTGTATTTCTTCTTTCATGGTATTCAATTCTTCCATCATGGATGGCTGAATTTCGCCTTCTTCGAGCCGCCCAGATTTTGCTGCAAGAAGTTCACCTTGGGAGGGTTCGGATTGTGGCTTCTTGTGAAGCCGCTTGCTCTTCGACACGAGAAATCCTTTCGCATAGGTTCCTCTTCTCCTCTTTCCATTCCTCTATCTTTCAAAGAAAAGTTGCATCAATCTCTTTCTTCCACTCCTCCACTTAAGCCTCGAGTGTTGATATCCGCTTGTTGGTGATCGAGAACTTCATGTTGAGAGGGAGGCGGGCTTTAGCCACTGGGGAGGCCATGTGAAAGATGTCAATGGGTAGCCCAATGGAGGGAGACCATGTCAATCGGCAGCCCAATGGAGGGAGACCATGGTGTGGAAGGGGGAGGCAGCTCAAATGGGGGGGGCTGATTCAGCCAGTCCATGACCGGGGGGGGGGATATATAAGCGCGAGGGGCTAGCGGGTGGCTCGAAGGGGGGGGACTGGCAGCACAGAGAGAGAGAGAGAGAGAGAGAGAGAGAGAGAGAGAGAGAGAGAGAGAGAGAGAGAGAGAGAGAGAGAGAGAGAGAGTCGTGCTCTGTGGTTTCCTATTTGTGCACTGCTGGAGAACCCGTCGTGTTGCACGAGACCTTGACCGTTTGCTACCCACTGCACGTCAAATGTTACCCTTAGGCTCACGTGGCTTTTCTAGCGTAAATAACCTACACTACCCGCATGCATAGCCCCCCACCTGCCTGCGGATGTCGTTTGTTGACATACTGTGGAGAGCGCTGCCTTGGAGTAAATGCTTCTGCTTGCCCTATGCCACCTAGTCCTGTGTGCTAATTGTACCCAGCTGCGAGGGGCTGGCAGAGAGAGAGAGAGAGAGAGAGAGAGAGAGAGAGAGAGAGAGAGAGAGAGAGAGAGAGAGAGAGAGAGAGAGAGAGAGAGAGAGAGAGAGAGAGAGAGAGAGAAAAGAAGAGGAAGAAGAAGAAGAAGAGGAGGAGAATGTTAACGTCGTAGGAAACTATCCCAACATACCTGTTATTGAAGAGGGAAATGACATAACCAATCTACCACACTTGGGTGATACAAAAGGTTATACAATTTTCCTCTTTTTATTAACACACACACACACACACACACCCAAGAAGAAGAGGATTTTCACGTCCTAGGAAACTATCCCAAGAGACCTCAAAGATCTCTCTGACGAGAGTTGAACTCAAGACCTATTATGAAGAGGGAAATGGCATAACCAATCTACCACACTTGGGTGATAGAAAGGTTATACCATTCTCCTCTTTTTATTAACACACCCACACACACACACACACACACACACACCCGAGAAGAGGATTTTAACGTCGTAGGAAACTATACTAACGTTTTCAAAAGGCCAAAATGACCTATGAGACAAGAAGGTTACATCCATGTGTGACTCTAGTACAGTATCTCAGGAACATTAAGATAAGAGGGTATCTAGTGTGGGTAGGTATGTATGCCTAACCTACACCCTCATCAAATAATACATCAGCTCAAAACATATGTGGAGCGGTACAATCACGTGAAGGCTAATAAGGTGCACAATGAAGAAAGTAGACAATGGTGATCATACCATGAAGTCTCTCTCGGTCTCTACAGTATGGCCTCTGTCATAAAAACTAATATCTAATACTCCCAAATTATTTTCTCATGTTAAACTGCTCATTTAATATGGGGAAGTACCAAGGGAGTACAAGCTAAGATATTGGTAAGGCTGCCAAATCGGTCTCTGTCAGGGATCCAAAGGAGGGAAAATAGGGATCCAAAGAGGGACAGTATGCAAAAGAGCAATGTGCTTCAATGGGGCTTAAAAGACCTTAGGTTTAACCCCATTAAGACTTCCATAGGCTAAAGTTCCTAATTTTAATTGCATTGTCCAAAGGCCAAAGCAGGAGAAATATTGGATGGTCATGGGAAGACTAAAAAGTCTTCCCACATCCCTGGGAAGGAGGGGGCGAGCCCTTATTGTAGGGGATGAGAGAGAAACACACACACACGCTTCAAAGCTCCCCCTTTACACAAAGGGAATAATGGACACACGTCACGCTCCTAGCCCAGTTGCTCTCAATCTCCCCTCAAATCCTATTGGATGGCCATAGAGGTGGACCAATGAGAATTAGGCTAGAGTAAATTCAGTTTAATCAATTTAGAAATTCTTGATAAAAGAATGAATAGAAATTAAGCTCCCTAGAAGACTATTGGACAGTCTACCAAGGGGTCCAATGAGCATCCAGCAGCACAATGGCTTGCCTGATTCCTATTGGCCAGAAGACAAAAAGGTCCAATGAGAGTTTAGATTAATTATTTAATTACCTAAAGCTCTCACAAAAGAGGAAGGGGGACACATGTCACAAGGCTATCAATTGTGGATTGGCTAAGCTTTGCAGGAGCCAATGAGAGGCTAGCATGAGCAAAAAGCAAGAGGGGTCGACCAAGAGAGAGAAAGCTTGGCATTTTTAGTCTTACACACTTTGCTACACACACACACACACACACAAGTTATGTGTTGAGCAAGAACTCCATCTCCTTCTCCAAGCATTGAGAAGTAGAGGCCTACACCATTAACTCTTGGCTATGGAATGCAAATCCAACCAAAAACCAAGCTTCAATGGCATGCTCATCTCCTCTACCATGCTAATTACTAAGCTAAGCTATGCTATTAGAGTGATTATGTGAGGAGAATACTTCTTCCTCGTAAGATACATCTTCTTCCTCTCAATCTATCCTATTTCCTGCTAGCTCTCACCATTTTTGAAGGTGTGTGAGGTCTTGGAACTGAGGCTAGGGACACTAGGTGTGTTTTTCAAGCATAATTTGGTGCATGAAGCTTCCATCTTCATTGTACCAACTAGTTTTGTCAAGGAACACAAAGATTGTATTGTACAAAAGTCTCCTTTGATAGGAGAAGCTATAATACAAAGCCTTTATGGAGGGAGGACCGGCTCCATGTAAATCTGGTCCTCAACTGTTGTCAATTGTTCTATTTCTCTCTCTTTTCAAGTATTGTCAACGCCAAATTAACTAGCTATGTTGCTTTCTCAAATTAAGTACTCTTTCTATGCTCATTAGTAACTTGTTCTTAATGAAATGCTCACTACGTTATTAATTTCCGCTACACACAAGTTACTAGTGCATTAAACGTTACATTGGTATCAGAGCTATTGGTTTCTCTTTTCTTGCTCAAGAAGAGAGGTCCTCAAGCTTGCTACAAATGGTTGTGTTATTAATTGTAAAAGAGTGAGCAGAATAGGGGTTTTTCATCCTTGAACCACGCCTGCTTTATGCAGTTAACGGGGATACCGTCGAGATCTATGGTCTTAATAATGGAGTCCTATGGGGCTTGCCTATGGCTTAACCATTATAGAGCTATGAGAAGCTTGACACGAACCGGTGCTATCTTGGCTCTGTTGAACCCTCTCTTCTATTCCTTGCAATTAATAATATTCGAGCCACGGGTATGATGCTTGAGGGCTTATCTTTGAAGGTAAAGGGGAGTAGCAACTAGGGCTTGAAGTGCCAAGGTACAAGTAAAAATTTACACCTAAAATTTGCTAGTATGGCTGACAACGGAAAAGAGATTGAAATGAATGTTGATATCTTTGATTTTGCTAATGAAAGAGCAACTAATGATGCCCCTATGCTTGTAAATTATCTTGTTTCTAGGCTTCAACAAGCCCTAGGCAATCCATCCCTCCAAGGTGAAGTGCCACAGCAATTGCGCACCCATGGTATTCTCCAAACTCCTCACCAAGAAGACAGGGTACCTAGGAAGCCTCCTTGTGAGACTTCCAAAAGAGGACTCTCTCCGATAAGGGAAGAAGAGGAGGATCCATACAAAGGGCTCAAAAATTTACTACTTGATGACGCATCTCCCTCTCAAAGGATAACCCAAGTTTCAAGGGTAGAGCCCCCACCGAAAGAACGAGAAAGAAGTGAGTCTCCTGCCACCTCGACGGAGATGGCTCCACAAAGACGGTGGGCAAAACGCTCTCCAACACCCCCTAAACGGAGAAGACCGTCGCATACATGTCTGGGGTCTCTGTCGGAGACAATTGTCTCAGGCATGCCATGTAATCTGAAAATCTGGGCCACAAACAGTCTCGCTAAGTGATCCGGCTTGATTGTTTTCTTCACTGGAATGAAATGAGCCTGTTTGCTAAATCTGTCAATAACAGTCCAGATACCATCCCTACCACTCTGTGTTCTCGGGAGATCAAAAATGAAATCCATTGCTATACTTTCCCAGGGGCGGGTGGGTATGGGTAAAGGCTGTAACAATCCCTGTGCTTTATGCCTGTTAAACTTGACCTTCTGGCATACCAAGCAACTGCGCACAAACTCTTCCACATCTTTCTTGAGTCTCGGTCAAAAGAAATATCTCTCTACCCCTTTCATGGTGGTAGCAATGCCGCGGTGACCCGTAAAAGGTGGACAATGGCATTCAGTCATAACCTTTTCCCTCAACGGTTGTGTAACGCACAACATAGTCTTTTTCATCAAGTAGCCTTCCCGAAGGGAGTATCCAGCTACTATCTCCCCATCCCGTATCCGTGTGAAAATATCTGCAAAATCTGTATCTGTGGCATACTGATCGACCATATCCTCGAAGCTCCTATGATGTATGGCGGAAATAGCCAGAACCAACGGTTTCCGAGACAAAGCATCTGCCACCACATTCTTCTGTCCCTGCACATGGACAATCTGGAAGTGGAACTGTGACAAGATGTTCGCCCACCGCATCTGTTTTTCCGAAAGCTGCTTCTGTGACAAGAAGTAGCGCAAACTCTGATGGTCTGTAAAGACAGTAAAATCCGCTCCGAGTAGGTAATGCCGCCACTGAGTAAGAGCATGGATAACCGCCAAAAGCTCTTTCCCATAGATCTGTGCTGTCATCTCCGGCCTAGAGAACAAACGGCTCTCGTAAGCTATGACATGGCCTTCTTGCAGCAAGACCGCACCCAGACTACGACCACAAGCATCACAATATACTTCAAATGACTTCTGCAATTCCGGCAAAGTCAAAATAGATCTCGTAGTCAATTTCTCTTTCAATGTCCGAAAGGCAGTCACCTCTGTGGGTCCCCACGAAAAAGGTACTCCTTTCTGTGTCAAGGTATGCAAAGGGGAAGCAACCTCTGCAAACTTTCGTATGAACCGCCTGTAGTACGAACACAGTCCCAAGAAGCTTCTAACTTCATGGACATTCCTCAAATCGGGCCAATCACGGATAGTCTCTATCTTGGCCGGGTCCATTCGCACTCCTGCTGCTGACACAATGTGTCCCAAAAAGTGTATCTCTAGTAGGAAAAATTCACTTTTCTTTGCATTAATCACTAACGTGTGATCTCGTAATGCCTGAAAGACTTGAAGCAGATGATCTCTGTGTTCTGCCTCATTCTTGGAGAAAACAATGATGTCGTCAAAGAAAGTGCCAACAAATAGCCTGTACTCTCGAAAAATCCTGTCCATCATCCGGTTAAATGTCGCAGGAGCATTGGTTAAGCCAAAAGGCATCACCAAAAACTAAAATAACCCAAAAGTCGTCCGAAAAGCTGTCTTGTAGACATCTCCTGGTGCTATCCTGCTCTGATGATATCCACTCTTCAAGTCAATCCTGCTAAAGCACGAGGATCCCTGTAACCTGTCGAGTATATCATCGATCCTAGCAATCGGAAATCTGTTCTTGATGGTGATTTCGTTGAGAGTGCTATAATCGATGCACATTCTCCAAGATCCGTCTTTCTTCAAAACCAACAACACTGGAGAGCAATACGGTGAAGTACTAGGCTGGACAAGACCCTTTTCCAAGAGGTCTTTCACTGAGTTCATAATCTTTTCATTCTGTACTCGGCTCACACGATAAGGTGGCCGATTCGGTGGCGTGCTTCCAGATATCAGATCAATGGTATGATCTTCAGGCCCTCTCAAAAGCAATCGGCATGAGCGTGGAGAAAAAAAATCTTGGCGTTCTTTTCTTCAGGTCAAATATCCATCGTTCAGTTCTCCCAAAAGAATGAGTAAGAAAACTGAAGTTCATCAAGTACAATCTCTCTAAGCCCTTCATTTATCAAAGTCGCTTTCTCGGCCCAGTAGTCAACCACGGCGTAGTTCTTGTGGTACCAAGGGATCCCGAGTAGAACGTCACTCACGTGCCCTGAACACCCCTGTCATTGCAAACGAAGTTTGCCAATGCTCGGTGTAATGGCAACATCCCACCCGGGTGCCAGTCGAACTACCTCCGCCTGTGGCGTCAGTCTGTCGGGCGTAGTTCCAAATCGAGCCGCCAATTCCAAGTGAAAAGAAGTTGGCATTGGCTCCTTCAAAAGAGCTTCCTGATCCTTCGCTTTGCCCCGAAAGTGGCAAAGTTTGTACTTTCATTCATTAGATTCGGTGCAGGTCCCACGCCATGTGGTACCAGTTCTGCTTTTCTATCTGCCTTTTCTGCCACATTCCTCAGCTGCTCTCGAACTCTCAGACCTGTCGTCGCTTTTATCATGCTGTTCTTTCTGTGCCGTATCAGGGCACTTCGCGGAAATATGTCCATGTTCCCCGCATCCAAAGCACTTCCCCTCACTGATGAAGCGAGCTCTCTCCTCAGAAGTAAGCTTGGGTCGTGCATCCTTTTTTTTTCTCTGGGTTGCTCTTTTTCATTCTACTTTCATTCCCAGAAGTCTGTTCGGCTTGTTGTGTCATGGCCTCATCTGTGGGGTAGGTCAGACTGCCAGAGTGAATGGCAAAGCCCCGCTTCGCATGACTCATTAATTCCTGAATAGAAGCCGACTTCTGTTCCAAGCAGTGATCTCGGATCTCTGTAGGTAGACCCAAGGTAAACCGCTCAATCTGTTCTCTGAACGAGATCTTCTTGAATGAAGAGGCGGGTAGAAAAGAGCTCCAGAATCTTTCACAATAAGAATTCACTGTATCGCTCTTGGTCATGCGGAGATGGTTCCAAGCAGCTTGTATATCTCGCTCAAACTCTTGAGTCAACCAAGAAGAAATAAAAAGCCTCTTGAATTTCAGCCATGTAACTCGCACAGTCTTGCTTAATAGAAGCGTGGACCACCAAGTACGAGCATTCCCCTTAAAGTAAGAGGCAGCTCTCCGAATCTTGGAGTGCTCTGATTAGCGTCCTCCCGCGAAAGCGATGTCAAACTGTTGTATAAAAGACAAAACCTTCGAAGCATCTGAGTATCCTGAAAAGTATCAAACTTGATCGAGTGGCCACCTTCCTTAAACTCTCGGACTTTCTTGCTTTTATCTTCGAGAAAGTCATACTGGTTGGCTTTGTAAAAATTCTTCTTGTTCGCATAAAACTTTCCGTCATCGGAATCTGAGCTGTCTGTAGACGAGTCCTCAGTAGAACTGTCAGTCTTTGGGCGAGATGTAGCCTTCTTTGCCTTTTTCTTGCCCGTTCCGAAGCTTTGTGTCTTGCTTCGCTTTTTGCTTTTTTCTGTCTTCTTCGCTCTAATCCGAGGAGCTAGAAGAACTGTCAGAAGAAGAAGAAGAAGAACTGGGTACTCCTTCAAATCGAACACGCTTCTTCCGTTTCTTTGCCTTGTCAAATGTCAACCGACGACCCAAATATCCCGGGAAGTCAGTGCCTTTCTTCTGCTTTTTGCCGTGCTTTTCGGCTTTCTTTTGCGTGTCAAAAAGCTGAGCAATCCGTGCATCAACCACGTTCTCCAGTTCCTTCTCCGTATATTTCTTGGAGGCAGAAGGTTTCTTGAGAGCGGGTTTTGGGAGTGGTGTTTTGGTTCTCTGCCACTCCATCTGTACCTCTTTCAAAGAGGTCTGGTTCATATATTTTGCCATCTTCGGGTCCTTGGCAAAATTGAGCATCATCTTTGTTGCATCACCAATCAATTGACGACGCTCCATCTCTCTTTGCTCCGCTTGAGTAGGCCGAGGCGGGCCATACTCTGTCTGAATCTTCGTTGTGATCCCAGCCCGCATCTCCAGATGCAGAGGGAGTCGACTGATCATTGCGTGAAGCCATAGGTGCCGCGGAAAAAAATTCGGGGATCGGATTTCCCGTAGAAGAGAAATCGGCCGTGCTCTGATACCACTGTAACAAACTTGGACACTCCAAGTCAAGAATCAACCGCGACAGCACCAAATAACCACTTCAAAACAATTTACAGATCACAATAGATTTGCACTGGCCCGGCGGAGTTCCATGCCTAGAGATATTGGCCCCAAAGACTGGCGCCCCTTTCGGTATTTCTTTTTGTATTAATCAATCATCAAAGTACAAGAGAGCTGTTAGGGTTTCACTCTCAGACTCTGCGTCCTGATGCTCTGAGAAGTGAGGCCCTCACCACTAATTTAAAGGTTACAAGGGACGCCCAAAAGCAGAGCCCCAAAAGCTTTTAAAATCAAAAGCATCAGTTCTCTCTCTCTCTTAGAGAGTCTTTTCTCTTTTTTTTTAAAAAAAAAGCAAAAGCAAAATTCGCGTCGCTCATCATTTTCCAAATTTTTTTTTTATAATAATAATCCGCCTCCGCGATTTCCGGAATTTAGGGTTTCTGGCAAAAATTAGGGTTTGCAGGAATTTTAGGGTTTCTGGCATAAATTAGGGTTTCTGCTGTCCGCCACGTCATAACTTTGTGACAGGAGGCCGAAAAATGGATTGAGGTCGCGGAGAAAGGGAAAGGTAAGGAAGCTCCTTGTACACCCACTCTTATTAACATGACCTCTTATAGGAGATATCTCTAGGAGTATGGGAGATATCTCACGGAGATGACGACTACACATGGGTTAGCCATACTTAATGGCTTACAACGATTTCTCGGAGCAGCCGGTTTCACATGCTTGCCACACAGACACGGGGCCAATACAGTGGACCATGTTATGGAACAACCGAGCTTTATTCCTTGAAGTCAGGATTTTATAGTGGTTTGGCTCTTTTGACATTGTCCGTTTCATTTCAATATAGTACAACTCAGACATCAGGAGGAAGGTCACATACCCGTTATACATTTACACCAGAGACTGACTCGGTTTATACAGAGGAGATCTATAGCCGTCTATGCACAACTGGTCCTGGCCTCTCAGTGGAGGAGTGCACCACTTTACTTAATGAGACACTGCATGGTGCTGCATTAGAGGGATAACCACACACTCAGTCGGGTTGGAGGCGACATTCTAGGAGCATGCCCAAGAATAGTTGGTATGATGAGGAGTGCAGAGAGATGAGCGCCCAACTTTAGAGGGATCTTCTTTTAGGAGTCATCACTTACAGACAATCTCGAATTACTTCCCGGCACCTTGTGCGACGGAAGAAACGATTTTACTTGGCTCAGATGGAGCGAAACTTGTATCAGCTGTTCTTGAGTAGAGACTCAGGAGGGGCATGAAGATTCTTTCATGATCACTCCCCTCCCCGAGTGACTACTTCTCCTGGTGTGTTGGGCCAGTATGCGACATTGTTATATACGGTTCCTGGACAGGACCCCTTTCCAGATCTTACAGAGCCATGCCTCCTACCAGCACCTTCTTTACCATTGAGATGGTAAAGAGAGCCATTGACATGATGAAGACCAACAGGGCATATGATCATGATGGTCTAGTAGCAGAGCACTTTATACATGCTAGAGATATGTTGGTAGAGGTTCTTGCAGTGTTGTTCAATCGTGCCATGTGTGAGGGGGTTACCTGAGACTTGGAGGTTGTCTACTATTGTGCCTATCTGCAAGGTAGGTGATCCTCCAGAGCCTGGAAATTACCGCACTATTATGGTTGGGCACACATTGGCACGGTTGTATGCATCCATTCTTGAGCAGTAGTTGAGTAATTGGGCAGAGGGTGAGGGTGTACGGCAAAGTGCCAGATTGGTTTCAGGAGGGGTTTCTCCACTCTTGATCATATTCCGACACTCAGAGCCATCATTGAGGAGGCAGGTCACATGGTAGACGGATTTATTGTAGTTTTGTGGATTTCCGCAAAGCATTTGACATGGTATCGAGAGCTCGATTGGTGTGCAGACTGCAGGAGATGGGGGTGCCCATAGTGTTGATTTGGGGGATTATGGCTCTATACAAATCAGTGATGGGACATGTACGCACCCTGCAGGGGATATCGTGATTTAGTCCACTCCACCTTTGGTGTGAAACAGGGTTGGTCATTGTCTCCTACTCTATTTGATATGTATGTTGATGAGGTGTGTGATTACATTGATAGAGAGGGTGATAGAGGTGCGCAGCTGGCAGTGACGTGGATCCCATTGTTGTTATATGCTGATGATATTGTGTTGATCTCTGACTCACGAGAGTGTATGCAGTGACAGTCGGATGCATTACACAGTTTTGCAGAGGATAGTGGATTGTCTGTAAACCTTGGTAAAACCAAGGTTATGGTGTTTAACACCACACCATAGTGGATTAGGAGATCAACACAGACTTTCACATATGGTTAGGAGATTGTAGAGTATACAGATGCATAGGCTTAACATAGGGTTGTCTTCACTGGGCCGAGGTTTTCTTTGGGGAGAGCAACAGAGACTAGACTGACTAGAGCTTTTGCGGTCTTGTGAGGCTTGGAGAGGATGTGTTCGCAGGTTCAGTTTCAGGAACCTCGGGCAAAGTTATGGCTCTTTGATACTTTAGTAGCCTCAGCTATGTTGCATGGAGTGCAGATGTGGGGACCTTTTGTAGGCCAGGATGGTTAGAGACGTATGTACCCCATGCTATGATTTCGAGTAGAGCTAGCTGCCCCTTCTATGGAGATTGAGGCGCTTACCAAAGCAGTCTCCTTTGTGCACAGCTTGTGGGCTACTAGAGACAGATATGCTAGACTGGCCCTTGAGTCTTCCAGACAGTTAGCTCTTCAGGGGGACAGTTCATGTTGGTACGCACACATGACATCATGGTTTCAGACGCATGGCTTCATTCGACCACTACCGGCACTCTCACCGACCGAGCATTGGAGCCACGGAGATCGAGACGGCCACGATTGAGCAAAGGGGCTACACAACATCGATGGAGACTACAACAGAGGATTCGAGCCATACTCTCTCGACATCCAGAGTGTAGATGAGGATGGATTCTAGTAGTAGTATCTTTGTTCTAGTTCTTTTTGTACCAGACATGGTCTTGGATTCACTATTTTGTAATAGATTGGTCTCATAGGTCATTTTGCCCTTTTGAAGACGTTAATATAACATTTCATTTCATTTCCTCTCTCTCTCTCTCTCTCTCTCTCTCTCTCTCTCTCTCTCTCTCTCTCTCTGTACTGCCAAAGAAAAAGGGAAACTTGCTTGCTATAGAGGCGGCAAAGTGGTAGTACTTTAGAAATGCACCGCATGATGGTGGGAGACCTATGGGACCAACCTAAAGCTCATGGTACGGAATTGCAATGGGTCTTTCTGATTGGATGTCAGAGCATTCAAGGATTCTTTCAGAGGGAGGGCCATTATTTTGTATTTAGAGATGCATTAGAGCCCAAAGAGTAGAGTCTTGAAGGTGATCGGATACAAATGGGAGAGCACATGCAAACAAGTGGCTTGTAACGAGCAGAGTAGTAGAATAGATGACAAGTGAAGGGAGAATGGCCAAAGAAGAGCTTTAGCAAGTATGAGTTCAACTCGCAGGATTATAGAAGCTCTCAGAAGGTTTTGGATGTATTCAAGAAACCTTAAGGAACAGATGCTGATGGGCATCAAGAAAACAGTGCCGGTGGTAACAACCCGTAGGAGGAAAACGTGGAAAGAGGTGCCGTAGTGGGTGCAGAAGAAAGATGGCACGTTTCTAATGCGCATAGATTACTAATCTCTAAACAAGATCACAAAAAACATGAATTGTTTTCGATTTCTCGGATTGATCACATTCTTGATAAGTTACAGGGTGCAAGCATCTATAGTTGCATAGACTTAAAGAGCAGATATCATCAGATATGCATAGCCCGATAAGATTGCTTTCCCCACTGCTTTTGGACTTTATGAATTTTTGGTCATGCCTTTCGGCTTAACCAATGCTGCTGCCCACATTCAATTGAATGATGGATCGTATCTTCAATCCATACCAGGCATTTACTAGAGTACTCTTTGATGACATACTAATCTTCTCTAAAACAGAAGAGGAACATCAAAAAGCACTTGTGCATGGTGTTTCAGGAACTGTGTAAGCATGAATTGCATATAAATGCAAAGAAAAGTGAATTCTTTCTCATGGAGATTCACACACACACCCCAAAAAGGGAAGAATGAGGTATATTTAGATGGATGTACGAACACTGTTACATGCATGAGTGTCTATAGTTGTATATTTGTGGACGGAAATGGTAGCCCCCCTTTTTTTGGGGGGGGGGGTAGGTGGCATGTGGTGGTGCTGTGTGCAGCGAGTTCAGCTTTCCAGGTTGGTAACTTAGCAAAAGACGTACTTGCCAATTATGCCGGCGCCAAGGGATTGCAGCAATTAGTTAACAACGGAGAGTCAATATTAGATCGCAGAGTTCTATCTAATATATCAAACTGCAGATAGAGCATCTAATTGTTTAGATGAATGTGCTTCATTTTAATTGAAATTGGGCATGTTTTTGATGGCAGGATAATGGTACTTTGTTGACGCCAAAAGTAAAAGGAGATGATCGTTCTCAAGCTCGGGCTCTTGCTGATTTGCATTCTCATCCTGTGGTATGCACTTGACTCCTCCAATTAGAAATTTTCTATCTTTCTGCATGTTTATTTGCAACAACGAACTTTGTATATTTTATGAAAGCTGAGCATTTCACTTGAGGCAAGGCGTGAGACTGCAGAATTGTGTTTA